>NC_135879.1:56312010-57053225 GCF_964194155.1 Cetorhinus maximus
TGTTCTTATGTAATAAGGCATACTTTTCAGTTTAACTTTCATTATAATGAAGTTATCATTCCACAGCTGCACTGTTTCTCACTGTTAATGTTCATCCCTGGATCTGCATTTTAGTTAATTTCTGTCCTTGGGTTTAAAATTCAAGTGATCTTTTTTACTGCCATTCATCTGTGAGTGAAAGCCATCCATCCAGGAAGAGTTGTCTTGGAGAATGACCCTGCCTCAAAGCCACACACTGTCCTCCATTCACCAACCATCACCAACATGTCCAACTTTGAAAAAGTTAGCTTTGGTTGAAAGGCACTGAGCTGTTTCCCACAGAGAGAAAGTATAAATCAAAGGATTACTTGGTCTTCTGTCATTCAACTTTTCCCAGTCAGCCATCTATTAGCAGCATTGATAGAAACCCAGGAAGTGGCCTTCCATTAGCCTATATTCTCAGACAATAAGATATGTCACATAAGAAGAGATAACAAGAAAAACTGCATTTGCTGGAAATCTTAAATAAAACAAAAGACGTTGCTAATACAAAGTGAAAACTGAAAGGGAATGGGTTCTGGAAAAAAAATAAGGTGGATAAATCTCCTGGCCCAGGCTGTTGAAAGAAGCCAGAGAGGAGATAGCAAGTTTCTGTCCATCATTTTTCTAAGCACCTTAAATCTGCAAATTGTACCATGGAACAAGAGAGAAGTTCATGTAGTACACTCATTCAAGGAAGCGGAGAAAAATAAATTGGGTAACTATTGACCTGTTAATCTGTGGGCAAACTCTTAGAACTTTACTTGGGAACGCAAATTACTGAGCATTTGGCTCAGATAGCCAGCACAATGTGTTAAAGGCAACTTGTGTTTGTCAAAGTCAATAGTTTTTTAAAGAAGTAACCAGTTAGATAGGTAAAAGGAATACTGTGGGTGCAGTATATGTGGATTTGCAGAAGCTGTTCAATAAGGTGTCTCACAAAAGTTAGTTTGAAAAATTCAGGTGTAGGGTACAAGAGGAAATGTAACAGCATGGATAAAGGTTTGGCTGATGGACACCAAACAAAGATTTTGGGTAAATAGTGTGTTTTAAACTGAAGAAGAGGTTAGTTCAAGGTCCAGCTTTTGCTCAGTATATATGGATGATTCAACTGGGTGAAAAGAGCACCCGGAGGCCGTAACCAGCGCCTAAAGGATTGGGAAAAAAGAGGACCCAGAGGCAGCAGTTAACATCTAGAAGAACTATTCAATCCAAACCAATCCAGCCCAGTCTGGGGCTTCAGAGCAGAGTTGCCACATTCTGAGAGAAATCACAGAAAAACATATAAGTGATTGGGTGGTGAAAAGTTTGCTCTTTTATCTACAAAACTTGTGTGATTTATTAGTAATTGTAAGGTTTTATTAGTTGCAGTAAGGTTTAACAGCAATCTAAAGGTTATGAGGCATGAAACATCATGGCACTCGTGCTGGAGATGTATTCCTCTAATCTCGGCAGTGCCTCTGGAAAAGCTGAAAAAACCTCAAACATATCCCATTGTTGCTTCAGAATAGTCCTCTTCAACGCTGATCCCTGCAGTTCACCATTTACATCCAGTTGAGCAGAGCTTGGAGGGTCCTGTGTCCTCTGATGGGGTCTCTTCACTTCTGTCCCTGGGTCCGATTGCTACTCCTGCTCACTTGTGGTGAGGTTCGTATCATCAAGTGGCACCTTAGCTATCCTCTTTGGAGGACCCACCGAAGTTTGTGTAACTGAGTTGGTGAAAGGTGCACATGAGTCATGTGGCGGTGTCTCCTCAATAAATGCAACCTCCCCTAAGGAATCTTTGACCTCCTCACACTCCAGCTTCTGGATCATGTTTGAAGGACCTGTTGGAGATGGAAGACATGTATTAAAACTGATGTGGGAAGAGTGTTCAAAGTCACCCATGTGCAGATGTTTATATTTCAGTTAATGGCAACAAAACAATATGAGTAATTAATTTGTGCCATGTGGAAGTATGATAGATATAATAACCAGGCATCTGGGAGACCCATATCTCTCCATTGCTAATGGCCAGGTACTCTTCCACCCTGCCAACTTCCATAGCCTCCTCTTCCATAGCAGTCAGAGGGGCTATTTATTGGGGGCCAGAGTTCTGCACTCTTCACCTGAGAGCTGGAAGTGGAGTGTGCAGAGAGGATGGAATGACATTTGTGAAGGATGACTGAGGAATGGGTCTGAGGTGCTACAAAATATAGTGCATGTCAGATGGGGATGCGAGGGTCAATGAACCTCTTCTGGCACTGAATCCAGCCGTAAGGGATGACACTCCTACAGCTCACTTCCAGCTTGTTTTGTTTAAGAAGCTGGCACCTTCCATCTGCAGTAAACAAATTCTCTTCGGGCCCTCACAGCCCCAAAATTGACCTCCAAGGATACCTCAGAGAACTGAAGACAGCCCTCCCATGTTGCACCCCTATCTCTCTATGCTTTCTGTATCTTCACTCATAGATTTGCAATGGAGCCATTCTGACCCCTTTAAATAAAAATCCTTTAACTGACAGGTGCAGGTCATCATCACACTCATACTCTCTGCTTGGTCGGAAAACCTGGAAGCAAGACTAGCGTGGCTGATTTAAAAATTCACAGCAAAGTCTCCTCCCTGAACTTTCAGGTTCCTGAGCCGCTGCCACTGCATTGTGCATCCCCCCAGCTCCTCCCCCCTCCCTCTCACCCCACCCCGTAATTCTACAGGATCGAGAAGGTAAAAGCCTAATGTTTCAGGTTGATGACCCTGGGAGGTGCTTAGAGATGTAACTATTTTTAAGGGCAGCAGGGAAATGGTGCATGGGAGGGGGGAGTGGAGGAAAGAACAAACAGGAAGGTCTGTGAAAGAGCGGAAGACAGGAGAGATAAAATTAACCAAGTCATGATAGTCAAGGCAAAAGAGAGGCTAATGAGGCAAATAAAAAAACAAAAGATGGGTTGAATTTCACCAACCCTCTGGGCTGGGAGGAGGGAGGTCTTGTGAAATGACAGTGGAAGGCATTGGAAGTGGGAGTGGATAGGAGCAGGAACTTCAGCAATGCAGCAGCCGGCTGACCAGAAGCAGGTGACCAGCTGAACCAATTAAGTGGCCAATTAAGCTACCTGCTGTTCCCATTGGCATCTCACCAGTGGCGGGAGAAGCTATTGGTATGTGGAAGACCGCCAGGCCTAGCGGTCTCCCAGCAGGTTCCCAAGGGTGGTGGCCTCCGTATGGTTGCTCCATAGCCCACAAAGGGGTCCCCTGCCTCCACTGCTATGGCCTGCTGCTGGAGTGTGTACCCCCACTCCATCACATCCCGATTACTGCGGCCTCAGCATGGTAAGTCAAAAATTTTACCCGGCCTTTGAGGCTGCATCACCATGGAGGCACGTTCTTTTTCTTCCTGCTGCCTCAGCAAAGGCTACTTCTAGTGGTGGCACTGCCAAGCTACTGGCCAACAATCGGGTGTGGATTCCAGAGTTCCTGCAGCAGCTTCTTAATTGGATGTCAGTAAGTGCCACCCTGGGTCCCATTGCCCACAGCCCACCCGGGCAGGGTTGAGTCCCGCTTTCTCCTCCAGCAGTTGGAATACCTACCTTATGGAAAAATTCTGGCCGATGTGTTTAGAGGTGTAAATGGGAGTAGCAGAATCACCAGCAACAGCTGCCATCCTTTCCACTATAAAATCATGTTTTACCTGCCAACTGCAACGGCGGCTTTTCATGCCTCATCATCCCAAACCCGCCGCATTAATGATGCATTCCCAGGAAACACACCTGTCCATGGCAGGCAAGCTCCCATTCACCCACCATGCCATCATCTTGCCGCTTCATCATGCTGGGTGCCATATTTGAAGTCCAATCATGCACACACCTCTCAGTGCTTCCAGCCCACAACTGCTGCATGGAAGATAGGATGACCCTGAAATGAAAAAGACTACAGCCCCCAGGTTTAGTGACACGTCCCTTCAGCGCCTTTTGGACACTGTGGAGGCCCGCTGTGATGTCCTCTACCCCCGCTCTGGCCATAGGAGGGGCAGCAGCATCACCAATGCAGCATGGGAGGTGGTGGCAGCGTTGGTCAGCGCCTAAGCCCTGCAACAGAGGACAGCCACCCAGTGCCGCTACAGGATGAATGGTCTCATCCATTCCGCCAGGGTAAATCACTCTTCTCATCACTCTCAACTCACACACTCACAAACACATCACACATCCATCAGGCTCATATCCTCGCGAGCTTGTGTCCACATCCTATCCATGGCTTCACCCACCACACAAACATTCCATGCTGTGCCATGTGTCCTGCTCACACTCTCTCCATCTGTCCCCATGCAGAAGAAGCTGGCTCACATCAGCAAGGAAGGGTCCCAGACCAGGGCTGGAGTGGCCCACATTAGGCTCCTCACTCACTCTAAGGAGCATGCCATCATGCTGACTGGCGAGGACGTGGACTGTGCCTGCGGTGACAGTGAGGTCGGCATCAAACACCCCTCATGAGGATCCTGCACCACATCATCCCTTCCACAATGCAAATGTGAGTTCTATCTCTCTTGCCTTTGACTCTGCTGTCATGCACTCATTATCTCTACTTCGGTTCACAGGGAGCTCTGCCAAGTGACCGACACCCTCAGCCAGCCAGTCCCTCAGCTCCATCTATGTCCTCAACTCCAGCCAAGAGAACACCTCCTCCATTGAAAAGCTGGAAATAAGCAGCCTGGAAGACCAGTCACAACGCTTACCCACACCCTCCACCAGCGCAGAGACACACATCTCGGTGGGACCTCAATCTAGAGCACGCTCAAGTTCACAATCTGTTGGTCACTGCATGGATACGTGTCCGCAGCAAGAGGAAGCAGGTTCAGCCGAGCACCCTGGCACTCGGAGGACTGCTGGGGAAGAGCCATCTGTGAGGTCCAAGTCAGATGATGAATCTCTGGATTTGGCCTTCCAACTCATCCTGGAGAGTCCCTATTCTCCAGAGGGCAGGGGAACATCATGCAGAGCTGTTGGAAGCAAGTCAGAGGAGTGTGTCTGCCTGCTCTCTGATGAAGTGGTGCCCACATGTGTACGTATGGAGGTCTCCATGGGGAGGATGGCAGAGGCCATGGAGACCCTGGTCCAGCAGAACGTGGAGATGCACACAGTCCTACACTCCATCGCGGGTGCCATAGGTGACTTCCTGCAGTGGCAACGCGAACGGGAAATGGGGCACCTTGACATCCCTCCAGGTGCTCCTTCCCCTCAATGAGTCAGCCCGGGGCACCCGAAGGGAGAAGGAGCGGCAGCTGGACACCCGTGGGTCACCCACTCAGGAATCTCAGAAACTGCCCATTCCCTCCCAGTCCCCTTTGCCTGTGACCCCCTCAACCTCATCCTCTGTCACTGCAGAGGGAGCAGCTGGTTAACGAGTGATTTTGGAGGGAGAAGTGTGTGTGTGTGTGTGGCAGGGTCTTTCGGAGTCTTGTGCATGCACTCTCCCACGCAACTGGATCCTTCCCATATCACACTCATCTCAATGCCCTGAGCATTTTCAATACTGCCTGCTGGGGTTTGTTTTCAGTTGTCCATCTGAGCTGACCTGCATCTCCGCCCACTCACTGACCACACTCCCATGTGATCTCACCCACCACAACTCTCGTTTCAATTTCGATTTGGACAGCATGGTGCTAATTCGATTTTACTTTCACTTCCCTGTCCTTAACCCTCCCCCAGTTACCCATTTCCTTTCCCCATCACAGTTGACCACCTCCCCGGCATCAACTTTCACCTCCCCTCCGCTACCTACCAGCCATAACCCTTTTCCTTCGGAGATGACCTGGTGAATGTGCAAGATCCCTTCCTTCCCGAAAATCCTAACCCCATCCACATTGACCTCCCTGACCTCCTTCCCACCCCCAGGATCTGTGTCTGCGTCCGAATCCCCATGGACCACCCTTGCCGCCCTTCTTATCGCTACCATTGAACCCTCAACCTCAAACCATACCATCTCACTCTGGCCTCAGTCATTTTCATCATTCCCTCATACCATGCCTACCTTCAGTTTGCTCCCCAGGAGGCAGTCATGGACCCATCAGACCCCCTCCTTGCATATTCACCTGGACATCACCCTCCACCGGACTCCTTCCCCCACAGAATCCCTTCCCCCCTCCGGACCACTTACCCCCTTAGTCATCCCACCACCCCAGATGCCCCATCCCCCTCTGCTTAGTCCCTTCCCCTTCCTGACTCCCTCAGACACTCTTACTCCTTCCATCACCCTTTGTCCTTCCCCCCTCCCGACTCCTCCTTCCAGCCTTACCTCTTCCTCCAGCCTCACTTCTTCCTCCAGCTTTACTCCTTCCCCTTTCCTGATTCCTTCCTGAACCCTTACTTCTTCCTCCACCCTGACTCCCTCCCCTCTCTGCACTCCTTCCTCCCCTGGACTCCCTCCCCTCTCCGTACTCCTTCCTCACCCTGGACTTCCTGCCCTCCTTCCTCTCTCTTGGCTCCCTGCCCTCTCTCCACTCCTTCATTCCCCTGGACTCCTTCGCACTCTGCCCCCCAACAACAACGTCACCCCTCCCCCCGACACCTTCATTCCCCCCCTCACAACCTCACCCCTCCCGACACCTTCATTCCCCCCTCGCAACCTCATCCCCCAACACCTTCATTCCCCCCTCCCAACCTCACCCCATGACTCCTTCATTCCCCCCTCCCAACCTCACCCCCCAACACCTTCAGTCCCCCCTCCCAACCTCACCCCCTGACACCTTCAGTCCCCCCTCCCAACCTCACCCCCCAACACCTTCATTCCCCCCTTCCAACCTCACCCTGTCGACACCTCTTCCTCTCACAGTCAATCCTAGACCTTCCCCTCTTACTCCCTTCACCATCATCAATTGTGAGCATCAACAGTGATTTTCAGCTTGGCAGGCGGGCACGATCAGAAGGCCTGGGAGCGGTTGGGAAACGGACCTCTGTCTGCGATCGGCTCCCGACCGTGATTTCACGCTGGCTGGCCAATTAACGGCCAGCTAGCGTGAAACGTGCCCTGATACGATCAGCACTGCCTGGGTTGGGGGCGGGGGGAGGGCAAGTGCTGAAGTCAGCGTGGACCCGGGGGAGCGCGGAATGAAACCTCCCTGAAGGCAGAGAGCTGCCTCAGGGAGCTGAAGAATTTAAACACAAAACATAAAGATTTTGAAATCCAGAAAAAATGCCCACACATCAGAAACAGTCACCTGAACATATACAACATGAAAATTCTGTCCATGCTTTCTTTTTATTCTTTATTTAATGACGGAAACCTCATCTCGCCTTTGGGTGAGGTTTCCTGAAAAATGCAAAGGCCACCTGACCAATTCACCCGCCCGCCAATCGTAATGTTGGATGGGCAGCGAAAAATCCCCGCTAATTGCACCGTTAATGAGCTTAATAGCCCTCTTAATTGTCGGCAGGCGCCCACTGACCAAAATATCACGCAAGAGCTCGGTGACATCAGGACGCTCACCTGACATCATTGAGCACTATTTTACACTCAAGCATGTCGGGCGCATGCCCATATGCCAAGCAAAAAATTCTGCCCATAAAGATTCTGAGGGGCTTAGCATGGTATTTGCTGTCACAAAGCCCCTTTATTTTTGAAAATATGATTTTCTCAACTTTCAACTGACCGGAAATTTTGCAGTTTGAACTGAGAAAGAGCAAACTGCTTAATAAAATGCAAGGCCACATTCCAAAGTGAAGATGAGAAACAACCAAAGAACCCTCAGGGGAGTATGAAGAGAGATGTTTCCTATAATCCAGACACTCATCAAAACTCATAACTGTTTAGGGAAAAGACGTTAAAAATGCAAAATAATGGATATTAAAACAATGGCTACCATGGACAGAACATCTTGGAAATACATAATGGGTGAAATATTTCAAGGAAAGGCTGCCCAGCCACTAGAGTGAGATTGCAAGTGACAAAGACGTTGTCAGGAAAGACTTCAGCAAAGGAAACAGGCTGAAGACTGTTCTCTCTCCCTCACTCTCTTTTGGAATAAGCATGTTGCCTGGTTTGAGAAGCCAACTCTATCAGAAACCTACCAGCGAACAGAGATCTCATGATAATTGCAACATCTTCTACATCTGACCACATCCAAGAAACCAGCTAACCTAAATCAGCCACAGCATTTAAAATCTACACCTCAAGGACAATCAAAAGACGCTTAGCTGTATATTCTTTTAACTTTTTTATTGGATTCCAACTCCCCTTATTTCTGATACCTGTGTATGTGCACCTGTGTGTGTGTGTGTGTGTATGAGGGTTGAATGTTTTACATTGCGTTTTTAATATTTTTCTTGGGTTTAGTGGTTAATAAATTTGCTCTTTCTTTGACTCAAGAAAACCTTGTTTGATTGGCTAGGAAATAGGAACAGGAGTAGGCCATTTGAGCTGTCAATTCAATTTGATCATGGCTGATCATCTACCTCAATGCCACTTCCCTGCACTATCTCCATATCCCTTGATGTCATTGGTCGCCAGAAATCTATTGATTTCTGTCTCGAACATGCTTAATGATTGAGCTTCCACAACTCTCTGGGGTAGAGAATTCCAAAGATTCACCAGCCTCTGAGTGAAGAAATTCTTCCTCATCTCAGTCTTAAATGGCCTACCCCTTATTCTGGGACTGCGTCTCCTAGTTCTATACTCAGAAGCCTGGGGAAACGTCTTATCTACATCCACCCTGTCACACCCTGTCCTTATTGTTCTCAGCTTAAATAGTTAAATACATTCTGATTTGGAAAAGGCACATCGTAGTGAAAAAGAAACTTAAACCTTTGTTGTGACCAACCGAGGAGGTTAAATAGAGGGGAGTCAGTTCACCCCTTCTCACTTGGTCATAACAAAATTGGAGGCTCATGTCCAGAATTGTTCTGGGGAAATTAAATTGTTCCTCCAAAAGCAATTTAAAAACTGCAAAAAAGTTTTCTTGGGACAGTAATACTAAAGTGCTAAAATGTCTATATTCGATGTCAATGCTTTTATAGAACAGGATGAGATAACTGATGAGAAGTTAAAGGCACTGTCCTTGGAAGAATTAAAAGGTGTAGCTTGGTACTTAGAGGTGGAGTTCCTCCCGAAAGCCAGAAAAACAGAAATTTTAAAACTGGCGGCGAAACATCTGGAGGTGGAAATTGAGGACACAAACAGATAAAATAGTGGTAGAGAAATCAAGATTGGAGCAGCGGAAATTGGAATTGGAATTTGAGGAAGGGGAAAAAAGAGAGAGGGAGGCAGGAATGGGAATAAGAGGCAGGAACAGAAGGAGGAGAGAGAATTCTAGAAAGGGGAAAGAGAAAAACAAAGGGAGTTTCAGTTAAAACAGCTCATGCTGAGAATGAAGGATCCCACTGTACCCATGGAAGACATCCCTGGCGAGGGAACCACCCCTTGCTCAGACTTAAGGGCTGAGGTATTCAAGACTGTCCATTTAATCCCTATGTTTGATGAAGGAAAGATGGGCGCCTTCTTTATCCCTTTTGAAAGGTTAGCATAGTAGTTAAAGCTCAACACTGGTCCCTGCTGTTGCAGAATAAGCTGACAGGAAAGGCTCTCGAAGTTTACTCCCTCACGCCTGAGAAAAGTGCAACAAGTTATGAGGCCGCAAAAAGGTCTGTTTTAAGTGCAAACCAGTTAGTGCTGGAAATTCTGTACCCTCAGAAAACAGCCTGACTAGACATACCTGGAATTTGAATGGCTTAAGCAGCTCACTTTTGACCGGTGGGTACAGGCACTTAAAATTGAAGCCACCTATGAAAACCTTTGTGAAATAATTCTTCTCAAGGAGTTCAAAAACTCCATATCCTTCCCAATTAGAACTCTTAGAGGAACACCTTTGGGAAGAGCAGTCGGTGAGGTGGACCTGTCAGCTGCTCGGAACTGGCCCGTGCTGAGTTCAAAAGGAGAGTGAAAAATATATTGTGACATCATAGGAAAGAAGTAATTTGATTGGTTGGAGAAGAAGCTAGCTGTTTGGTGAGTATCTGTTGAGTATCCAGTAAGTGTTTAAAGTTTATTCTATTCCTAAGGTTTAAAATAAAGTAGGAACTGTACTTTTAGTAAGGTTTATTAAGTACGGCCAAGTAATATAAAGTTAATAGAAGTAAACTAAAGTAAAATAAGGTAAACATAAAAGAAGTAAGCTGAAGCCATTGCAGGACAGCTTGGTCCTGTGGAATGTGTGTCCTGTAATATGTGGGAAGCCGTGGACGCTCCTGATGTCCTAGATGACCACATGTGCAGGAAGTGTCACCAGATGCAGAACCTTGAGCTCCAGGTTTAAGAACTCGAGTGGCGGCTGCGCTTTTGGATGATGTTGCTGAGGTGCAGCATGTAAATAAGAAATAGGAGAGGTGAAAAATAGATCTTTTGGGGACACCAGAGGTAACAGTGTGGCAGCAGGAAGAGAAGCCATTGCAAATGATATTTAGCTATGATGAGATAGCTAAGAATGGAACCAGGTGAGAACAGTCCCACCCAGTAGAAAGGCGCTGGAAGAGGCTGATGCGGCCAACCATGTCGAAGGCTACAGACAGGTCGAGAAGGACAAAGAGGGATATTTTGTCATTTTGTCATTTAAGGGGAGAATTGATGTATAAATGAAGGAGGATGGAATAGAAAGATACATGGCTAGGGTGGGAAGAAAAATTTAGAATGGGATGAAGTTCATGTGGAGTTTAAATGGCAGCATAGACCAGTTGGATTGAAAGGCCTGCTTCTGCGCTGCAGATTCTATGTAATATGTAAAATGGAAATGAATATTGGGAGTGATGCATAACAGGTAACTAACCCAATATTGCCTGTTTTACATTATTATCCAAAATCAAAATGACCCCCTATGATTCTGTTGTGGAATTGGAACCTCTATGGAGTGACAGGTAGCTCAGTCTTATCTGTAATGCACCGCTACCCTTAAGAATATGTATCTTCCGGGACTAATGCAATTTTGGCCTTTTTATATGTTGAACTGCTTTGAAAAATAAAGATGAAAAATGTTACTTCATTCTATTGTGTGCTCCAAATAAGTCATTTCTTTATGATTCAAAATATGAGTACCATAATCACTAAAAAGAGGAAATTAAATTTCTAAAGATAAAAGCACCTGGAACTGTTAACCTTAACTAAGTATTAAGCATGCACTGAAAAGATTAATTTCCTAGATTGTGTCAGATCAGGTTTCCTGAAGTCAGTCAGTGGAAAGTAGGTACTGCATGAGTATTGTGCTCTTCCATTTTGCCTGGTGTAGCTAGAAGCAGCTTGTGAAAGTCAGAAATAATGGAACTTAAGGACTAGATTTTCCTCAGGTGGAAGGGCACAGTTTGAGGTTGCAATCAGCGAGCCATTGTATAACTGTTTTCACCAACGAAAACTGAAGCTGAGAGCTGAGGCAAGTCTCGACAGTCGTGACCTACAAAAAGCAGCCAGTCTTTACTGAGAGAGAGGTACAGAATGGATTTTAAAAAAGCCTTTGGGGAGTGTTAAAATGAAATCCGGATTGTCCATCAGACATCAGATTTTTTTTTAAAACTTGAATCCAACAATGAATTGAACAATTAGCTTGGAAGTGTGTGGACAGCAATAAAATACAATCATCAACAACAGGACCAACAGAAAAGCTGTATTAACAGATAGAACAGACAGCAAAGTAAAACAGACTGTTTAAAGAGCCATTTTACTTCATTAGCCTGCACAGTAACTAATTTATATAACATGGACTGCTGAAGAAATAGTTCAGGAGGTCCCTAAGGGAAAACCAAAAAAATCCCTTTAAAGGCAAAGTAGCACATTTACAGGCTGTCAACATCACATATTTACTAGCTGTCATGTTCCTCGACTACTTTGCTAAGACTTATTGTTCTTTGAAGATTAAAGCTAATAATAGCACAGTGTTAGCCTTTACTTGTTGATAAACGTGATTTGTCATAGTAAAAAACATAGCCTGCACCAATGGAATGTGTTATTTAGGGGATTAACTAATTGATGTTATTGTAGCAGTGAAAGTTATAAGCAATTATTGTATTTAAATAATAGGTGTATTTTTTTGCTGGGCCTCCTTATATTATAAACTAACAATAAGCAACATCTTGTCTGAACTAACATTTCAAATGCTTTCTCCTACACCAACCCCCTCCCCATGCCCTATAACCCCATCCCCACATTGCAAGAAAATCAATAAATCCTGCAGTGGATGTTTCTTTCTTGATTTAAAACAAAACTAATGATGAAATACAGGTACAGACTTGACTTGGGCACCTGATTAGTATCAGCTGTGGCTATGTGGTAGCATTTTTGCCTCAGAATTATGAAGGTTGTGCATTCAAGATCCACACTTGAGGCTTGAGCATAAAATCTACCCTGTTACTTCAGTGAGGCACTGAGAGGTGCTATCTTTCCGGTGAAATGTTAAATCGAGGCCCTGTCGGCTTACTTCGGAAAATGTAAAAAAAATACCATGGCACTGGTTCAAAAAAATGAGAAAGGATTTTTTCTCTGGTGTTCTGGCCAATATTTATCCCTCAACCCACAAATTGCCTGGTTATTATTGTATTGCTGTTTGAGGGATCTTGCTGTGTGCAAAAATTGGCGGATGTGTTTCCTACATAACAACAGTGGCAACACTTCAAAAAGGTACTTCATTGGCCATAAGGGTCTTTGGATGGCCTGAAGTTGTGAAAGACTATGTAAAAGTGTGAGTTATTTCTTTCTCACTAGACATCAAGACACTTTGAGGGTTTCAGACCAGTGTCATCAGCCAGGCCTTGAAGTGATAGTCCCTGTCTACCACACTTCATCCCTCCAGGCATGCAGGGATCTTGAATAGCTCTATTTACCCTTTGCTTCAGCTCCATAGCATCCTAGATTATACAAACATACGAATTAGGAGCAGGAGTACGCCATTCAGCCTCTCGAGCCTGCTGCACCATTCCATAAGATCATGGCTTGTTAATCAAGAATCCATCTAGCTCTGTCTCGAATATATTCAAAGACTCTGCTTCCACCACCTTTTCAGGAAGAGAGTTCCAAAGACTCACTACCCTCTGAGTGAAAAAATTTTTCCTCATCTCTGCCTGAATGAGTGATCCCTTAGTTTTAAACAGTGACCCCTAGTTCTAGATTCTCCCACATAAGGAAACATCCTCTCCACATCCACCCTGTCAAGACCCCTCAGGATCTTATATGTTTCAATCAAGTCGCATCTTACTCTTCTAAGCTCCAGCATATACAAGCTTAGTCTGTCCAACCTTTTCTCATGAGACAACCCACCCATTCCAGGTATTCGTCTCGTAAACCTTCTCTGAACTGCTTCCAACGCACTTACATCCTTCTTTAAATAAGGTGACCAATACTGTACACGGTACAACAAATGTGGTCTCACCAGTGCCCTGCAGACCCAAACCAACCATCCCTGTCAGATCTAAAATGGCCTCCTCCTATTAAATGTGAAGTACTTTAGGATCAATGAAGTGTGTAATAATCATGGCAGCCCAACTGTACACCTTCAGCATTATAATTTTCAAAATACTGCAGTGAATGGGAAGTAAAAAGGGAGCACGAGAAGAGACTGGTAACTAACATAAAGAGGAATCCAAAAGTCCTCTATAGGCATATAGACAGCAAAATGGTAGTCAGAGGAATGGTGGAGATAATTAGGGACCAAAAAGGGAGTCAATGCATGGAGGCAGAGGGCATGGCTGAGGTACTAAATGAGTACCTTGCATCTGTCACCAAAGAAGAATTTACTGCCAAAGTCATAGTGAAGGAGAAGGTAGTTGAGATACTAACTGGGATAAAAATTGATAAAACGGAGGTATTGGACAGGTTGGCTGTACTTAAAGCTGATAAGTCAACAGGGCTGGATGGAATCTGGGACAGGGGTTATGTTGCAGCTGTGGCTTGTGGGAGCTTTTGGCCACCAAGGCGATCCATAACAAATATGCCTGCAGGAAGTGTAAGCAGCTTGAGGAATTCCGGATCTGGATTATTGATCTGGAAGCCGAAATGCAGACACTGTGCAACATAAGGGAGGGGGAGAAACACCTGGATTCTTTGTTCCAGAGGGCAATCACACCTCTTAGAAGAGGGTCATCTGTTTTGGTCAGCAGTGAGGGACAGGGGGATGTAACTGTCAGTGAGGCAGATAATGGGGCCGAGCAACAGTATGGGAGGAGTCTCAGGCATTGCAATTGTTAAACAGGTTTGAGGTGCTCACAATCTGTGTGGATGAAAGCGAAGTCTGCAAGGTGGATGAGCTGGCTGGCCATGGCCATGTGGTACAGGAAGCCATTCAAGCGAGGGAAGCAAAAAGAAATGTAATGGTAGTAGGGGATAGTATAGTAAGGGGGATTGACACTGTTCTCTGCAGCAAAGAGAGCATCCAGATGGCTATGTTGCCTGCCTGGTGCCAGGGTTCAGGATATCTGCTCAGGGCTGGAGAGGAACTTGCAGTGGGAGGGGGAGGATCCAGTTGTCATGGTCCATGTAGGTACCAATGACATGGGTAGGACAAGGAAAGAGGTTCTGCGAAGTCAGTATGCGGAGCTAGGTACCAAATTAAGAAGCAGAACCTCAAAGGTAATAATCTCTGGATCATTACCTGAGCCACATGCAAATTGGCATAGGGCAAATAGGATTAGAGAGACAAATGTGTGGCTCAAAAACAGATGTGGGAGAAGTGGGTTCGGGTTTGTGGGGCACAGGCATCAGTACTGGGGAAAGTGGGGGCTGTACCGTTGAGACGGTTTACACCTGAACCAAGCTGTGATGAGTGTCCTCGCAAATCGCATAACTAGGGAAGTAGAGAGGGCTTTAAGCTAAACAACAGCGGTGAGAGATCAGTAGAGGCAGCAACTCAAGGTGTAGAGTCAAGACAGGAGAGCAAAATAGTAATGTGAAAAATGAGGGTCAGAGAATGGCAGGCAGGGACAGAGAGAAAAAATCTAAGAATACATCAACAGTCAAGACTAGATGTTACACAGGTAACAAAAAGACAAAACTGCATGTAGTATTCATAACAAAGTAAATGAAGTAAATAATTGAAGTAAATAAATATGATCTGATAGCAATTATGGAGACATGGCTGCAGGACAACAATGATTGGGTCCTTAATATTAAAGGCTACATGACATTCAAGAAGAATAGGAAGCTAGGTAAAGGTGGAGGGGTAGCACTGCTAATCAAAGAAGGCATTGATGCAATAGTTAGAGATGACCTTGATTCAGGAGGTCAGGATCTAGAATTGGTTTGGTTGGAGATGAGGAATAGTAGGGGGAAAAAGTCATTAGTGAGAGTGGCCTACAGGCCCCCTAACAGTGGCCACAGTGTAGGACAAAGTATTCAAGAGAAAATACTGTGTGCTTATGATAAAGGGGTGGATCATGGGTGATTTTAATCTACACGTAAACTGGAAAAATCAGATTGGCAGCATTAGCCTGGATGAGGAGTTCTTAGAATGCTTTCTTACAGCAGCATGTTCTGAAACCAACCAGAAAGCAGGTTATATTAGATTTGGTATTCTGTAACATGACATTAATTAATGACCTCAGAGTAAAAGTACCACTAGGTAACAGCAACCACAATATGATTGAATTTTACATCCAGTTTGAAAGGGAGAAGAGTGGGTCTAAGATGGGTAACTTAAACTTAAATAAGGGCAATGTGGGGATGTGGGGATGAAAGCTGAGCTAGCTGAAGTGAACTGGGAAACTAGGCAAGAGGATAGATCAATAGGGAAGCAGTGGCAGACATTTAAGGGGATATTTCAGAATAAGTACATTTCTACTATAAAGAAAAATTCTAAGGGGAGGAACCACCATCCATGGTTAACTAGAGATGTTAAGGAAAGCATCAAACTTAAGGAAAAAGCATACAACTCCGCAAAGATAAGTGGCAGTGTCGGAGATTAATCACACCAAGGCATCATTTCGTACGTAGAAACCCCATTTATTACTTGTGCACAAGGGAGAACAATACAGCGAGAGTTATTGTACCGTCTCAAAGCAGAATACACAAACACTTGCTTAAAAGCATTTTACAGCCAATCAGTAAATTTTGCACATCTCAATCCGCTTATTTAAATATGTCAACTGACCAATCCATGTTTTAGTAAATTTCCATTCCCACCACAACAGGTGTGGTGCAACTTTGATTACATTCGACCTGAGAAAGAACAACATGGTATGTCTCAGGCCTCATCCTACAACAGTGGTCAGACAAGATGATATTGTTCTTCAAGGTTGCAGTATTTTTCCCTTAGGCCTAACCATTTAATTCAATTTCTCCATTGACCCTTTCAGTACTAAGTGGGTTCCCTATTTGTCTAGGCCATCACAGCAGGACAGATGATTGGACAGAATATAAAGAATGACAGAGAATGACTAAAAGGTTAATCAGGAGAAAGAAATTAGAGTATGAGAGGAAGCTAGCTAGAAATGTAAAAACAGATAGCAAGAGTCTCTTCAGGTACTTAAAAAGGAAAAGTAAAGTGAGTCTTGGTCCTCTAGAGAGTGACAGTGGGGAGTTAATAGTAGACAATAAGGAAATGGCGGAAGAAGTGAACAAATATTTTGCTTCTGTGTTCACTATAGAAGATACAAAAAACATTCCAGTAATAGCTGCAAGTCAGGAGGTGAATGGGAGAAAGGAACTTGGTGAAATTGAAATCACTAGGGAAACGTTACTGAACAAGTTAATGGAGCTGCAGGCTGGCAAGTCTCTGGGTCCCGATGGACTACATCCTAGGGTCTTAAAAGAGGTGGCTAATGAGGTAGTCGATGCGCTGGTGTTAATTTTCCTAGATTCTGGAAAGGTTCCATCAGATTGGAAAGTAGCAAATATAACCCCTCCGTTCAATAAGAGAGGGAGGCAGGAAACAGGAAATTGTAGGCCAGTTAGCTCGACGTCTGTCATGGGGAAGTTATTAGAATACATCATTAAGGAGGTTATAACTGGGCATTTAGAAGAGCTCAAGGCAATCGGAAAGAGTCAGCATGGTTTTGTGAAAGGAAAATCATATTTAGCCGATTTATTGGAGATTTTTGAAGGAGTAACATGTGCAGTGGATAAAGGAGAGCCTGTAGATGTACTCTACTTGGATTTCCAGAAGGCATTTGATAAGGTGCCACATCAAAGATTATTATGAAAAATAAAAGCGCATGGTGTAGGAGGTAACATATTAGCATGGATAGAAGATTGGCTGGCTGGCAGAAAGCAGAGAGTATGCATAAATGGGTCTTTTCTGATTGGCAGGATGTGACGAGTGGAGTCCCACAGGGGTCTGTACTAGGGCCTCAACTTTTTACGATTTACATCAATGACTTAGATGAGGGGAGTGAAGACATGTTAGCTAAATTTGCAGATGACACAAAGATAGGTAGGAGAGTATGTTGTGAAGAGGACATGAGGAGGTTGCAGATGGATATAGATAGGTTGAGTGAGTGGGCTAAGATCTGGCCAATGGAGGTTAATGTGGGAAATGTGAAGTGATTCACTGACAGGAAGATTAAAAAAGCAAAGTATTACTTAAATGGAGAATGGCTGCATAATTCTGAGGTGCAGAGGGATCTCGGTGTTTTAGTACGAGTCACAAAAAGTTAGTATGCAGGTACAGCAAGTAATTAAGAAGGCTAATGGAATGCTATCAAAGATCTTCAAACATGTTAGCTTTCCTTTATTGAGAGCATGTTCAATTCTACGTGATATTAGTATGATATTAGGGTATGATTAGTGGATGAACACATAGTGGTAATGAAAATATATTCTTTAATGCATTCATGTGTCATTCATTTTCCTGCTATTTCACTGCAGATGTTAAGCTATTTATTTGATTTTAAATAGGATAATCTCCCCACCCTTTTAGCATAGTAAAGAGAGGAAATAAAACAAGTGTGATAAGCATTTGTCCACTGATGTCAGAAATAATGATTCCTCGGCTTCTTTCTTCATAACTTTATCAGATGTATAGATGAAATTGTAGGCAGACACAAAGAATGTCCCCTATCACTGACACAGATTGTACTGCTTCTGGATGAGCTAATCTTGTCACTCTCAGAGCAGGACTGTATTTTCTGACTCAAGTTAAGTAGGGAGGCCAATGGTGACATATACTACTTCTTAAGAACAGGGTTTGCAGACACGCTCAACTATCAGGAATGCTGATCTGATTCCAGTCAAAGTCACTATTGTGCTGAACTTCCATGCAGTAAAATTTTTCTAATGCCCATTGCGGGATATATTTGAACGAAGCTAACTTAACTTGTTCTGTGCTATCAAAGATGTCATGGATGCAGATGTCGCTGGCACCTAGCAGCAAAACTCCCCGTACAGCACCAAACAGTATCTTAAAAAGCAAAAGCAGTTTTCCCTGACAATGATGCCTGCTGAATATATCCAGCATTTTCTGTTTTTATTTGTCTTTCCCCAGTGATGATTTCTCATGCCATAAGGTGTGACTGGCTGCACACAGATTGCCGTCCGTGCACCTGAGTACCACACTTGGAAGTTCATATGAACACCGGGCCATCAGGTGTGAAGTACTCTTGGTGTTGCTGTATGTGGGGCAGGTTTGGCCCATTCCTCACTCCTGCGCTGTGGCAATCACCCGTGCCATCTTCAGCTTTATCTGGAAGTCAAAAATGGACCTTGTTCACAGGGGCACCAGGGAGAAGAAACGTGCCCAACATCACTGTCATCCGGATGGCCACCTTTGTGTGTGGCTGTATTATGCTGTGCATAGAACCTCAGTGTGCAAACACCAAGGGCTGAATTTGATGTTTGTCGGGTGGGCGGGCCCGACCCAATTGGCGGCAGGTGCGGAGCCGATCGCCGCTGGCGAAACGGGCTGCACTGCCATTTTGCGCGGACAGGCCAGTTAAGGCCCACCCAGCGCGTTTCAGACTCCCGTGTACAGCGGGAAATTCAAATGTGCGGTCTGAACACGCCCGCCGGTTCCAATGGGGAACCAGCAGTCTGTATAAAGAAAGGCCAGGCAGCCTCCTTTAGGCTGTTCGCCATGGCCAGCGACCGGGCTCCAGAGGAGGGCAGGGCAGAGGAGGAGGAGGGGGGCAGGCTGCAGGGTAGGCCAGCGGGGGGGCCACTGTGCCCCTCACTTCTCCAATGCCTGCCTTGCTGCCCTCCTCGAAGAGGAGTCAAATCATCGAGAGGTGTTTCCGGAGGATGGGAAGAGGAGGGCCCCCCACGTGACCAGGCAGGCGTGGCAGGAGGTGGCGGAGGCTGTAAGCTCTCATGACGATGTGCAGCGCACAGGAACCCAGTGCCGCAAACGCTTCAATGATTTGTTGTGCTCTGGAAGGGTGAGTACCATGTCAGCCTTGACCATTTTACCCAGCAGGTAGCCTTGGCCTTTGAGGCACCCCCCCCGCCCACCACCCCTCCACATCTTAGTGTCATTACTGCATTGGGCATTTGGCGCATGCTGGGTGGGCAAACATTTAGTGACCGTGCTTACATCAGCCTTAGTGGTTGAGGAGAAGATGGGTTCTCCCTGCAGCATATGTTGGTGTTTGTCACATTTGAGTAGTCCGGGGGCAACCTGCAGGGGAGGCAGCTAGACACATACTCAGAACTCCAACACATGTCATATTGATGGTGATGAGATGGTGGAAGGGGAGCCTCAAGGTGTCGTGGCCAAAAGCCATCTGCTGGCCTCGGCGCCGCACCTAGTTGCACCTCCTTGCCATGGGCGCTAAGACCGGTGTGTTATTCAAAGTGATGGACGCCGAATGTGTCCAAGGTGGCCGTTGGGGGAGGGGGTTGGAAGCAGCCGTACTATCTTCTGGTGACTGATCACCAGTAGTGTGGACAGGAGCCGCTGGAGGCCTCAGATGGGCCACTGTGGTTGGGGTGCGGTGTGTACGTGCAGAGTACATGAGCGATCAGCCCCAATAGATGCTCTTCTCTGTTCTGCAGGCAAAAACAGAGCACAATAGCCGGGAGCGTTTGCGGACTGGTGGTGGGCACGCCCTGCTCCAGCACCTCACCACTTATGAGGAGCAGGCCATGGAGCTGGGGCGGAGGCAGGCGGCCAGGTCTGCAGGTGTAGGCGAGGCTGGGGTGTAACGGCCAGGTATTTGAGGGCCACAGTCCCATCCACTCTGTCTCCCCACTATCCAAAGCACTGATGGTTGCTGCAATCGTTAATGCAGCAACACTGCTCATTCACAGACTGATACAGTCAGACGTGTGGATCATACACAAAGGTCCCTCGGCCCCTTGAGTATGCGTGTCTCTAGCACCTTCCAAAGATGCCTTATCCCATTTCTGACCACTATCCCCATGGCCGAATACGCCATGGCCTTGCTTCTGCACATCCAAAAACTTATAGCATCTTAGGAGGGTTTGTACCTCCACCACCCTTTCAGCCAGTGCGTCCCACATTACTCTGTCCAAAAGGTCCTCAGCACCTCACCTGCCAACCTCATGGCACTCAACTTAAATAAATGCTACCATGTTAGTCATCCTTGCGTCAAGGGGAAATGTTGCCTTCTGTCCACCCATTCTATGCCCCTCATAACGGTATGAAGGTCAATGATGTGACCTGTCAATCTCCTGTGCTCCACGGTAAATGTCACAAGTGTATGCAATGTTTCCTCATAACTCCAACTCGCCAGGCCAGCATGCATCCAGGTCAGGAACCTCTGTACTCTCTCCACTCCAATGCCATCCCTCCCATGAAGCACAGGTCACAAGTGAACGCAGAAGTGGAGATGTGGCCTCAACAGCGTTTTCTGCACTTGCAACATGACCTCCCTTTTCCTACATTCTATTCCTCGGCTAATAAAGGCAAGTTTGGCTTTGACCTTGTTAAATGCCTTATGTCCTGGTCAGCTACCTTAACGGGTCTGCCCAGCAAGATCCCTGTAATCATCATGACTTTCCACGGTCTTACCATTACTCATGTATTCCTGTATCTTGTTTGTCTTGCCCAAGTGCTTAACTGCACACTTATCCACATAACAGTCCATGTGGCATTCCTTAGGCCATCTGACCAGCCTGTCTGTATGTGCGTGTAATGTTTGGGCATCCGCTTTACTATTTACCGCCCCACCAATGTTCGTCTCCTTAGGTTTTTGAAGGTTGAGCGCATTATAAGCCTGGGGGGGGGAAAGGGATGAATGGTGTTACTGACTGAACGCTAACTGATGCACTGTCCTTGTTGTTAATTTCAGCATCACCACCACATGGCCACTAGGAACAAGTCCAGAGCGCCCCCCTCCACACCTGAGGGGCATCACTTGCAACTTGTGTCACATCGTTTCAGCGGGCCAGGCACCAGCGCAGTGACTACCACATCAGTGGGGATTATGACGTCAGCTAGTGTCCTGGGGTACAGTGGAGAGGGCACTTCACAATCGCTGGAGGAGATGGCACAGACAGAGAGTGCCAGTGGCACCAGCAGGCGGAGGACTGCAGGGGACCAGGTACATGCTGAGTTGGGCCGTGATGATGTGCCACTGGAGATGTCAGCCATGCAGCAGCTGCAGGACAAGCGGCAGGGTGCGCGGGAGCATCTGGCAGGGTTGCATGAGGGTGTGCTTCAGTTGGTCTCTGTGGTGGAGGAATCCAGGCAGAGTGTCAGTAATGACATGAACCTCAGGACAGAGCTTCAGGCTTCCTCCATTGAGAGATTGGCGACTCTCGTGGAGAGGGGCTTCCAGCAGATTGAGAATCTTCTGATTGGGTTACGCTCTGACCTGCAAGCCCTCACAGCGCTAATGGCCACAGGTGGTCATTCACAATGTGGGAGATGTTCTGGGCACCAAGTGTTGCAGCTCAGTGCCCATCCATCCAGGGTTGAGCAGGGAGGTCCAACGTGACCTCACGTCGGCGCAGAAGCTGCCTGTCATCGCTGCGAGCTCCTCTCATGGCGCTCCAGGTGAGGGCACCAGCTGCTTTGCTCCTCTGCCAGTCACCGTTGCATCCGTAGAGACTGCAACAACTGGGGAGGTGCCAGTTCTAGAACTGGTCACTCCCTCCCAGGCGGGGCCAGCACAGGCTCCACAGGCCAGAAGACGGCCGCCAAGGTCATCAAGGCCAACAGGACAGCAGAGTCAGCAGGCTGTCTCACAAGCCACTCCGAGCGATGGGGAGCACCAAGATGTAGCACCCGCAAACATAAGCATAAGGCATGTTAGGCACTCCACGGGTTTGTCACTGGTGATTTTGTGTTGGCCCTAGATTTGGGAATGTTTCATTATCTGCGTCAGAGCGACGTTTGTTGTTTATTTTGGTGGCAATAAAGTCCACTTTTCTGACCATGGCTGAGGGTGTTTCCTTTGTGCTGCAATTGTATGTTTCACAGACATATCATGAGTGTTTGAGTGGACATTGATGTTTCTGTACTAAGCCCTTAGTTGCAGCTGATGAGGTGGAAGATGTAGCACCTAAGTGCCACGTGTGGAAGCGCCAGGCAATGCTGGCCCTGCTGATCCATGTGTGTGGAGCTAGCTGAAGGTTCATTGGATTAAAGTGTCCCGGATGTCCCTGCCTCCTTGGTGTAGTAGCGGGTCGGCGTGCTGCCCCTCATCATTGAGCTGTGCTTCCTCATCCTCTGAGCCATTGCTGGATACATCATGTGCAGCCTCATCCACTGCGTCAAGGTCTTCATCGTTAACTGCATCCCCCCTTTCCAGCGCAAGATTGTGCAGAGCGCAGCATGCTACCACAATCACAGAGACGCGATCTGGGGGGCACTGGAGTGCGCCCCCTGAGCGGTCCAGGCAACGGAAGCACATCTTGAGAAGACCGATGGCTCTCTCCACCACAGCCCTTGTGGTGCCGTGGCTCCTATTGTAGCGCTCCTCAACTTCTGTTCTTGGATGGTGGAGAGGCGTCATGAGCCACCTTCTGAGGGGATAGCCCTTGTCACCCACCAGCCAACCACCCAGCCGAGCCGGAGCACTGAAGAGCGCCGGCATCTGGGAATGTCTGCGGGTGTAGGCGTCGTGGGAGCTGCCTGGGTACCTTGCACAAACTTATAGAATCAGCATCTTGTGATCACACACTATCTGCACGATCATGGAGTGGAAGCCCTTCCTGTTGACGAAGGCACCGGGCTCACCTGCTGGCACCTTGAAGGCCACGTGTGTACAGTCTATTGCACCCTGAACGCGGGGGAAGCCAGCAATGGCCGTGAAGCCTCTGGCTCGCTGTGCCTGACTTGCCTGGTCGCAGCGGAAGTGGATGAAGGTCAGTGCCCATCTGAACAGAGCATCTGTAACCTGCTTGACACAAGTGTGGACAGCTGATTGGGAGACACCGCAAAGATCACCCACCGAGCCCTGGAAGGAGCCAGATGCATAGAAGTGGAGGGCAACTGTGACCTTCAGAGCCGCTGGCATGGGGTGTCTACCCACACAGTTAGGGGAGATCCCAGGGCCAATCGTCTGACAGATATAGTTCACTGTCCCCCTTAACAGTCGGAGCCTCCTTCGGCACTGCACCTCAGTCATATTGAGGTAGCTGCTTCGCCGCCTGTATACCCTGGCAGCAGGATAGTGGCATCTTCTGCGGCCCCTTCCACCTTGGACAACCTCTTGGCCTGCACCCCTTGTGCCTGCGCCAGGCCTCCCAGAGGTGGCTTCCCTGGAGGCTGATGGTCCACTCCTGGCCTCCTCCTTATTCTATCCCTCCCTTCCTCCTCAGAGGAGCTGCCTCCAGTGGAGATGTCAGAACCCATACCCAGGCTAAATGGAGGCCTCCGGAAAGCTGCAGGCCCGATAAATGTTACTGTCTGCACACTGCTGAGCTGAAGCTTCAAAGTACGCAGAAAGCAATTGGAAATCGATCTGAACTGCTAACAATCACACAGGCAAATTTAAAACACTTTCTGCAATAAATACTTCAGATAAAACATTAACAACCCCTCTGAGCCCACATATCCCACCCGTGGATGAGGTTTGTTAAAAAATCAGTTACCCGCCTGCCCGTTGCACCCGTGCGCCGAGGCGAAGATCGCACGGGCTCCTCAAAATCGGCATCGATTGTCAAGTTAAGGGCCTTAACAAAGCCTTTAATTAATGGTGGGCGCGCGTCGCATTTCATAGTGCGCCTGCCCATCTAAATATCGCGATGCCGCGCTCTGACGTTGGGACACTTGCCCGGTGTCAGCGCGCGACATTTTAAGCGCTGAAGTGTGGGCTCCGCCACCCGCACATCAGCCATAAAATTCTGCCCCAAGCGTGACTACATGCTGAGGTTCCACCTGTCCCTGGTGTTGCGAAAGATGGGTCTGGCTGCGGAATGCTTCAAGTAGTTGGGCAGTAATGTACCGCCTATCCCTCATGGAAAAATTTATGCAGAGAAACACCTTTGACCGCAAGTCCATCAGGCAGTGGCCTACATGTAACATCCTTGAGGCCCTGCAGGAAAAGGAGATGGTGGATCCTGTCGGATGGTTCCCTGAGCAGACTGTGGCAGAATGCCTCATCACCAGAACTTTCAAACAAGCACCAAGACATAGCTTGGTGGTGAGAAAGGCCCTCCTCATCAGATCCTTCTTACACACCCAGAGTCTCACCCCATTTGCATGTTGCTCTCGAGGTAGCTGTGATGAGGAAAAGATCATTGTCCACCTCCTTGTGGGGTGTGTCTTTGCAAAGAAGGTCTAGAGCCTCTCTTCTAGAAATGCCCTCTTTGAAGAAGTACGGTTCTGTCTCTTCTGCCCTGCTCACCTTCATTGCTTTCCATTTCTATCTCCACAATCACCACACCCTCAACGTCTCTCTTCCCCCCGCCCCCCCCCCCCTCCCCCCTTAAACCAGTTTATATTTCTCCCTTCTCCTAACTATGCTTCAGTTCTGCCGAAGGGCCATGAAGGCTCGAAACGTTAACTGATTTCTTCTCCGCCGATGCTGCCGGACCTGCTGGGTTTTTCCAGGTAATTCTGTTTTTGTTTTAGAGAGAGATGTGGTGGTTTTTGTTGAGGGTCATCCTGAGCAGTTCCATGACGCAGGACTCTGTGCTCTCCAGGCTTTTCCCAGGGATGCGCACCAAGATAAACATCAACTGCAGCTGGAGAATCATCAGCTTGGTGAAAGACGCTCTTTGGTCTTGCCGAAACTTGTTGGTCTTCCAGTGCAATGAGTTATCCTCAACCATATGTTGCAGACTGGCACATTTCAAGATCCAGGACTACGAGCTGGGAGATGCACTAAAGCTTGGGGCAGCCACCGCAGAGGCGCAATAGGGAATGGTCGTTGTCTAAGATCTTTCAGCTATAGTGCACCGTGGGGCTGGAAACTATATATCCCTTCGGGCTGCATGACTCACATTGAATGTATACAGTAAATATTACATGTGTCACAATTGTATTGAAGCACCTCAGAATGCAGCATGATCTATGCAGAAAATTTGAATATCATTGCACTTTCTGTGATGACAATTTTAAACTAATTTGTCATTTTCTTTTACATATTTTATGAATAAAGTACATTTTTGCAAAAAAAAGGCCTCCACATGTTACTCTCATTCTATATCCCTGACGGATGGGGTAGCTCCAAAATTATGTGTCACAACTTCCATGATGAGATGGGCAACATTTGATTAAAGGAGTATCCAATTATCTTGACACATTTTGTAGATGCCTAAAAACTCCTCCCCACCTTTGCTTTCAGATTCACTGGACTTGGGAGATGGGTTTGATCTACTTTGCCACTTCTTCCATGCAGCTTCATCCATTGCATTTGCAAGGTGGCAAACAAAATTTTTCCCTTCAAAGAGCCATACTCTTTTGTGCACTCCTACAGCAGGACCTTTAAGACTCCATAATTGAACAGGGTAGTTTTGTGCACCTTGTATCCATGATATAGGGGTTCAAATGTGCATTCTCCTTTTCATTGCTGCTGGCCAGTCAGGTTTTGCAACCAGAGCCCAGTCAAGTTTACAGGCTTAATCTCTATACATACATTTAATGTGTGGAGAGCCTAAGCAAATGACATAGCCAATTTTAGATTGCAAATTTCAGTGCACACTATTCTCCACACATCAGCATGCAGAACCCCAATGTTTGTGACATTACAGTATCAGGGCTTTAGTCTATCATCTAGCAAGGTAAATTGGTCTTAATACTTGTTTAGATCTTTGACCCTGAAACATCCATAGTGGTGGCTGCCCAAGGAGGTGTTGGCACAGTGCATCTTAGAGGTTGCCACTGCTGATTCCAATAGTCATTTCATGGGGTCACTGGAAGGCTGCAGAACAACTAAATGTTTTACAGTGATGTCTTTCAGGTTAGATGTACCAGTGACAAACTATTTGTTTGACTCTTCCAACCAATGCATACAAGGAGAAATGTTCTTAGGTCTGTGTGCAGGCCACTGGATTGTCTAGGCATAGTGAAAATCAGAGTTTTGGGAAGATCTGTGTGCATACCTTTTAAAGACCGATCAATTTTCCTTCCATCAATTTAAAGGGAATGAAAATCTTGTGGATTTTTTGTAAGTGCGCTTGCTGCCCCACTGTGCCCAGATGATCCAGTACACCTGGGACAAACCCATGAAACCTGTCCTGCAGTTGCCACAAATTTTAGCACCCTCTGTTTCAAAGCAGGGACACTGAGGGTTACATCCTCTTGCATCCGAAATCATTAGGAAGGCTAGATTTCCATATATAACCCTTCTTTATCCCACCGTTGCTTTCTAAATTGGCTCGATGCTCCACTGGTGCTTAATTGTTTGAGCAGTGTGATTTGTTTGGTCATTTCCATCTGTTCATGTAACCAAATGCTGACAATATGTCATCAGTAGTGCACAGCCTTGGGTTGTCATCAGCTGTCCCTTGATTTGAGGATGACATTTACTCAGTGGCATGAGTGTGCTATGGGTCTTCATGTGACTGAACAGACCGATTCTCAACTCGCAGATCTTTGAGCACGTGGGGCAGGATGTCCCACAAGGTAGTGAGATCCGGAGTGCAGGATTTGCTTCCTTTTCTTTGCTGCTGCTCTGCATCATCATTAAGACGTTGTGACTCAAAGCATAATAGTGACAACTTGTCGCTATTTTGAATGATTGGTAGCAAGTTGCTCCCAGTCATTATTGTTAATGCTGCCGCTCTTCAAGGAGAGCTTCAGAGTGTCTTTGAATTGGCTTCTTTGTCCTCCCCTGGAACATTGGCCATCTTAGGGTTGAGAAAACAAGTCCTGACAGAGGAAACACATTTCAGCCATCCAGGCATGTTGTCCAGTCCATCAAAGTTGATTTTGCAGGAGTTTTGCCTGAATGATTGTGGAGCTGGCTTCAAGAAGGACATGAGCATTTGTTTGATGCTTCTCCCATTGAATCCGGGGGATGCAGCAGAGGCACTGCTGATGGAATTTCTCTAGCGCTCTTATGTGTCGCTGATATACAGTCCAGGTCTCACTGCAGTACAGGAGTGTTGACAGCTGCTTTATACACTTGGACTTTTGTTGACTTGTGGAAGTCTTTGTTGTCAAACACTCTATGCAATAGTTTGTAGAAGGCTTAGCTGGCACAGCTGATCGGGTGTTGGATGTCTTCATTAATGGTGGCCTTTTGAGAGAAGTAGCTAATAAAGTATGTGAAGGCTTCAACATATTCATGGGTCTCTTCTTCAACATATATGGGAAGTGGAATATTTGGCTTTTTATCATTTATTTTTTCAAGGGGTGTGGGCATCTTTGGCAAGATCAGCATTTGTTGCCCATCCTCTATAGCCCTGGAACTGAGTGGCTTGTTAGGCTATTTCAAAGAGCAGTTAGGAGTCAACCACATTGCCATCAGGCTGGAGTCACATGGAGGTCAGACGAGGGGCAGAATTTTGCCGTCGGCGAGCAGGGGGTGGGGCCCACTCGCCAACATGTAAAATGACGCGGGATGATGTCGGGTGGAACCCCCGACGTCATCCCGCCCCATTTAAATTTTCAGGAAGGCGGGGGCACAGCAAAATCAGCTGCAGGCCCGCCGACCTGTTAATGGCCAATTGAGGCCATTGACAGGATCATTTAAACAATTAAAGGACCTGCCTGTCCAACCTTAATGTTGGCGGGCAGGCCAGGAGCCCCGGCAACAAATGAAAAAAACATGGGCCTGAATTTTTCTGTTGGCGATTTGGGGGCGGAGCCTGCTCGCCGACAGGAAAATGACACGGGATGACGTTGGGAGGAAACCCCGATGTCATCCCGGTCCATTTAAATCTTTAGGAAGACGGGCGGACAGCGAAATCAGCTGTCCACCCGCCAACCTTTCAATGGCCAATTGAGGCCATTGACAGGATAATTAAGATAATTAAAGACCTGCTCGTCCAACCTTAAGGCTGGTGGGCAGGCCAGGAGCCCCAGCGAGCTTCTGAAAAAACATGAAACCTCATCCACTGGTGGGATGAGGTTTCATGTCCATTTTTAAAAACTTTAATAAAGTTTCTGTGCTTCTTATTAACATGTCCCATCTCGTGTGACAATGTCACATGAGGGGGACATGTTAATAATTTTAAAATTTTTCTGTTTTAAAGTTTTTTAAACTGTCAGCGCTCTCCCTGAGACAACACTTAGTCTCAGGGAGCAGTGCGCTCTTTACCGCACCTGCGCGAAAGAGCGCACTTTGACAGTTGGGGATTCCCTCCCCGCCCCGGCACAAGAAGCGCATAGGGCTTCCCGTCGGGTGGCCCGCCCACTCAAAATGGCGGCGGGCCCCGTTTCGGCAGCGGGGGTCGGCTGCCTGCCCGCCGCCAAGCCGGTTGGGCCCGCCCACCAACCTAGGGCAAAATTCTGCCCATGAAACCTCATCCACCGGTGGGATGAGGTTTCATGCAGGATTTTAAAAAGTTTAATAAAATTATAGTGTAAATTATGAACATGTCCCATCTCACGTGACATTGTCACATGAGGGGGACATGTTAGGGAATTTTTTTTTCTATTTTTAATCTTTTTCAAAGTGGAAGCGATCTCCCTGAGGCTGCACTTTGCCTCAGGGAGATGTGCGCTCTTTCGTGCGCATGCGCGAAAGAGCACACACTCACTTTTAGGGAATCCCCCCCGCCTGCACAGGAAGCACATAACGCTTCCCGCCGGACGTCACGCTGGGCAGGCCTTAATTGGCCCACCCACGTAAAATGGCGGTGCGGCCCGCTTCTCCGGCGGGGATCTGCTCCCCGCCCACCAGAGATTGGGTCGGGCCCATCTGCCTGACAGGCAGAAAATTCTGCCCCAGGTAGAGATGGCAGATATCCTTCCCGAAGGGGCATTAGTGAATTGGATGGATTTTTACGACAATTGATGATAGTTTCATCGTCACCATTACAGAGAATAGCTTTCAAATGCAAATTTTTATTAATTGGATTAAAAGTCCACCAACGTCCATGGTAAAATTTGAACCCATGCTCCCAGGGGATTAGCCTGGGCTTCTGGATTAATACTCCAGTGACATTACCACTATGCCACATCTCTAACTCAATGCCTACTCATGTCCCCCACTCACCCCTCATGGCTCCACATACCCTCATGCCAACTCCATAGCCACTCACCCAGTATCCACCATGGGCAGACCTCAGGAGCCACGTGGAGGTGAAATAAAATAAACTTTTAAAAGTCTCATACAGCACTCAGTATACAGACTTGCTGGTGAAAAAACTTTCATTCCTTAAACCATCAAAGTTGTTAAATCTCCTCAAGTGATTAACCTCTTATAAAAACAATCAAGCATTTGTTCATACCCCTAATCTTTTAATGGTTTCTTTAAGCTGTCAAACTGTGACACAATGTAGCTAAAAGCAAAAAACTGCGGATGCTAGAAATCCAAAACAAAAACAAAAATACCTGGAAAAACTCAGCAAGTCTGGCAGAATCTGCGGAAAGGAACACAGTTAACGTTTCGAGTCTGAATGACCCTTCAACAGAACTAAGTAAAAATAGAAGAGAGGTGAAATATAAGCTGGTTTGAGGGGGGGTGGGACAAGTAGAGCCAGTGATAGGTGGAGATAACCAAAAGATGTCACAGACAAAAGGTCAAAGAGGTGTTGAAGGTGGTGATATTATCTAAGGAATGTGCTAATTAAGGGTAGAAAGCAGGACAAGCAAGGTACAGATAGCCTTAGTGGGGGTGGGGTGGGGTGAAGGAATCGAAAAAGGCTAAAAGGTAGAGATAACACAATGGATGGAAATACATTTAAAAATAATGGAAATAGGTGGGAAAAGAAAAATATATATAAATTATTGGAAAAAAAGGGGGGGGGGGTCGGAAAGGGGGTGGGGATGGAGGAGAGAGTTCATGATCTAAAATTGTTGAACTCAATATTCAGTCCGGAAGGCTGTAAAGTGCCTAGTCGGAAGATGAGGTGCTGTTCCTCCAGTTTGCGTTGAGCTTCACTGGAACAATGCAGCAGGCCAAGGACGGACATGTGGGCATGAGAGCAGGGTGGTGTGTTGAAATGGCAAGCGACAGGGAAGTCTGGGTTATGCTTGCGGACAGACCAAAGGTGTTCTGTAAAGCGGTCACCCAGTCTGCGTTTGGTCTCTCCAATGTAGAGGAAACCACATTGGGTGCAACGAATGCAGTAGACTAAATTTGAGGGAAGTGCAAGTGAAATACTGCTTCACTTGAAAGGAGTGTTTGGGCCCTTGGACGGTGAGGAGAGGGGAAGTGAAGGGGCAGGTGTTGCACCTCCTGCGGTTGCATGGGAAGGTGCCGTGGGAGGGGGTTGAAGTGTAGGGGGTGATGGAGGAGTGGACCAGGGTGTCCTGGAGGGAACGATCCCTGTGGAATGCCGCCGGTGGGGGTGAAGGGAAGATGTGTTTGGTGGTGGCATCATGCTGGAGTTGACGGAAATGGCGGAGGATGATCCTTTGAATGCGGAGGCTGGTGGGGTGATAAGTGAGGACAAGGGGGACCCTATCATGTTTCTGGGAGGGAGAGGAAGGTGTGAGGGCGGATGCGCGGGAGATGGGCCGGACACGGTTGAGGCCCCTGTCAACCACCGTGGATGGAAAACCTCAGTTAAGGAAGTAGGAAGACATGTCAGAGGAACTGTTTTTGAAAGTGGCATCATCAGAACAGATGCGACGGAGGTGAAGGAACTGAGAGAATGGGATGGAGTCCTTACAGGAAGCGGGGTGTGAGGAGCTGTAGTCGAGGTAGCTGTGGGAGGCGGTAGGCTTGTAATGGATATTGGTGGACAGTCTATCACCAGAAATTGAGACAGAGAGGTCAAGGAAGGGAAGGGAAGTGTCAGAGATGGACCATGTGAAAATGATGGAGGGGTGGAAATTGGAAGCAAAATTAATAAATTTTTCCAGGTCCAGGCGAGAGCATGAAGCAGCACCGAAGTAATCATCGATGTACCGGGGAAAGAGTTGTGGGAGGGGGCCGGAGTAGGACTGGAACAAGGAATGTTCCACATATCCCATAAAGAGACAGGCATAGCTGGGGCCCATGCGGGTACCCATAGCCACACCTTTTATTTGGAGGAAGTGAGAGGAGTTTAAGGAGAAATTGTTCAGTGTGAGAACAAGTTCAGCAATGTAACTTTTTGAAATTCAGTCAAACATTCATGATGCATAGCTCTTAGAGTATTGTCAACAAAGAACTCTATTGCAACTGCTCAAACATGCTAAATCAGCTGATCTGTCAACCAAAGCAGTCCAACAAAGATTTTATTAGCAATCACTGACAGCTGCAATCAATGTTTCTTTACAGTTTAAAGAGCAGGCAGTTTAAAAACTTCAGATCATGACAGTTAGACATTATCTAATTCCCACATTGTGTGTTAAGGCCTTGCAGCAGCAAAAATGGGGTCCGTTTGAACTCAGCACTAAGTTCAAATGGCCCCGCTGAGTTCAGGTTTCCCTACAATGTGAATGGTGCCTCGCCCCCTTTCATCTACGGGCAAAAATTGGATCTTTCAGAAATGGGAGGTGAAACTTGCGCATCCAGGTCCCACCTGCCATTTTTAAAGGTTCTCGTAGTCTTCCCAACTCCCAAAAAATCCAACCCTTAATTTCCCTAAAATACTCTTATCTCACAAAAAAACTCAAGTTCATCAAACCATTTTCTTCAAATGCACCTTTGGTCCCCTGAATTTTTATCAGTTGGTTGGATGATTTTTGATATAGGATATTTAGTCATAAACCGCAGATTAATATCTGTACCTTCCATTAAAAGCCTATTCTTTCTACACATTAGTGCTGAGTGTTCAAGGATAAAGGAAAATACCATTTACAGTAGTTATTTCCCAAGAAAATGGATAAACAAGGCAAAAACCGTTTTTCCAAATGAAATGAACATTTCATTACAGAGGCTTTTCAATAGTTTTTCTTTTATTTAACCTGAATGTGTTCAACAGGAAATGAAGCTAAATTTCCAGCTGATCATTTTGAGAATGGTTTTTCTCTGTGGTGCAGCTGAAATGGTACAAAATTATTTCAGTAGAGTTTGAAGTCATTCAAGTCTGTAGCCATTAGCCTGCAGTTTTCTCAATCAGAGTGGATGACAAAGTACACTACATCAGAAGTTATTCAGCTCACTGACCGAAAAACAAAAGCATCTAATATCTGCATTTAAAAGGCATTTTTAAATGTCTAGAATTTTTGTCACCAGCTTATTCCTTCCATGTTTAGAAGAGACACCAGTTAAGCTGCACAAATTGAGTCAGCACAGATTGGTTCATTTTAAAAGGTTTGCACTTTAATTGATATTATTGGCTGCTTCATCAACACTCACCTAGTCATTGTTGTCTTTTCATTTATTGAATAAGTCACATACATATTTCCAATAAGGGCCACCCATAATCACCGTCATCATTAGTTTCCCTTCATCAACGAAGATGGCCATTTCTGTGGCGCCTGATTGCAGATATCTATGGCTTTCCAAAGTACAGGCAAAGATGATTTATCTAATTTTATTGGGACTTCCCAGTCTTTCTAGCTTGCCTTTTGTCCTTAGCTGCCTGTATTCCTGCTGTTCGAAGGAAGCAACACCACTACTTAAGATCGCTCTTCAGGTAGTTCTTTCTTGTGCATTTTATTCCCAGTCCATTGTGGATATGCCACATTTCCTGAGGTTGTCTTTCAAGGAGTCCTTGAACCGTAGTCTCAGCCTAACTCACAGGTTGTGTCCAAGTTTAAATTGTGAGTACTTGACCGCCATAGGAATTTTATCCTCAGTCTTATCCATTACATGTCTGCTCCATCTGAGCTGAGCTCTGATGATGATTGCTTCAATTCCAGACATTTCTGATTTTTGAAGTATCTCTGCATTGGGCACTTTGTCCTCCCATTTTATGTCCATGATGTTCCAAATGTATCTCATCTGGAACCTGTTAATATGTCTGGAGTAGGTAGTGTCTGGAGTAGGTAGTCCATGTCTCATAGGCATTTGGAGGGTTAATATTACCACAGATTTGTACATAGCAACTTTTGCTGTAATTTTGACAACTCGTTTCCTCCCACAGTCTGTTGCATAAATGTGCAAACGCTGAGCTTGCTCTGGCAATCCTATTGGCCACCTCACTGTCAATGGAGACATTGCTGGAGATTGTGCTTCCAGGATAGGTAAAATTATCCACAGCCTTCTAGAGTTGTGTCACTGATAGTTATAGTAGGTTGTGTATAGTCAGAGTGGATGATGGAGTATCTCTGACTTCCTTAAGCTGATGGTTTGCCCATAGTTGCCAGCAACTTTTAAAAAATAGTCTATTATCCATTGAATGCCATGCTCAGAGTGTGACAAAATATGAACCAATGCAGTTACCGGGGTGTGGCCCTGCTGTGCACCAGCTGCTACGTGGAGCCATTGGTGAGAGCTGGGTGAGTCTCGAGGGCCAGGTGCAGTTATCCATCTAGCTCTGAAGTAGGATACATCTGACTCCTGCAGAAGGGACTACCCCTGCCACAACCCCAGCCGTCCATAATAAATAGCTACATAATAACACAGGAAGAGAGCAATGATAGAATCTTTGTTTCTTCAAAAACGATTTTAATTTATTTTCTCTCTAATTTTTTCCCTCACCTCTCCTCTTCAGCAGGTGCTGACTGATGATGGTGTATGATTCTTCTTCTTTTCTGTTCTTAGGCAGTCCCTCGGGATTGAGGATGACTTGCCTCCACTCTGGTTTGATGGGTTCTGCAATGGTTGATAAGTCCAAAGTGTGATCTGCAGATTCTTCCACATGTGAAGCAGGTGGTGCTTGAAGAGTCAGGTAGATGAGTTGTTTGGAAGTTTGTGCACTCTCTCCAGTGCCTTGACTTTGCCTCTGCATGTTCCCGACAAAGTCACTCGATGTGTTTGTTCCCTTCCTGAACGAATCTTCTTCTCTATTTAAGTAACAACTGTGTCACATAAGTGCCACGCAATGACCATTTCCAACAAGAGAGCATCTATCCATCGTCCCTTGATATTTAATGGCATTACCATTACTTAATCCCCCACTATCAACATCCTGGGGGTTACCATTGGCCAGAAACTGAACTGGACCAGCCATATAAATACTGTGGCTACAAGACAAGATCAAAGGTTGAGCATTCTGTGGTGAGTAACTCACCTCCTGACTCCCCAAAGCCTGTTCACTATCTACAAGGCACAAGCCAGGAGTGTGATGGAATACTCCCCACTTGCCTGGATGAATGCAGCTCCAACAACACTTGAGAAACTGGACACCATCCAGGAAAAAAGCAGCCCGCTTAATTGGTACCCCATCCACTCTCAAAAATATTCACTCAGTGTGTACCATCTACAAGATGCATTGCAGCAACTCACCAAGGGTCCTTCAACAGCACCTACCAAACTTTCAACCTTTACCACCAAGAAGGACAAGGGCAGCAGATACACAGAAATACCATCATCCTCAAGTTTCCCTCCAAAACACACACCATCCCAACTTGGAACTCTTCCTTCACTGTCGCTGGATCAAAATCTTGGAACTCCCTCCCAAGCAGCACGGTGGGTGTACCTACACCACATGGACTGCAGCGGTTCAAAGTGGTAGCTCATCACCCCCTTCTCAAGGGCAATTAAAGATGAGAATTAAATGCTGGCTTAGCCAGCGTCCACACCCCGTGAAAGAATTTTTAAAAAATTGGTCTATTACAAGCTAAGGACTCCCATTAGTCGGCAGGGATATTTGACCTCTTGAGGGATGCTTTGAAGACATCCCTAAAGTACTTCTGTTGTCCTCCTGGGAGTCTCCTGCCGTGACTGAGTTCTGAGTAGAGCAGTTGCTTTGGGTGTCTGGTGTCAGGCAAACAAACAACATGTCCTGCCCAGCGAAGCTGGTTTCGAGTGATCACTGAAATTGCAACAGTAACAAGAACCCATAGTGCCAAGGCCAATTGTAATTTAGCAAAGGGATCAAACCACGGACTTCTTTAGTTTATATATGGTTCTATACCACACTGGGCACTAAACTTGCAAACTGAATCATCAGGGAGACACTGACACTAAATCTAATTTTGCATTTATTAGAGGCCTGGAATTTAGCCTGCAGGTGAGTTCCATGTGGGGGTGGTGGGCTGTTGTGGTTTAAGAAACCCAGAAGAACACATTTTCTGACTGCCCTGCAGTTTTTAATACTCTTTAATTTTTTTTCTGTTGCACTTGCCCCTCTCCCTATAGCAGCCTGATTGACAGGTAATGGCCTTTCTGTAATGAATCCTGCTTCATAAGCCCAAAGCCTATGGGACTAAGTAGGTGGATTGGTCCATTGGGCAGTAAGAGAGACAATGGGGTGAGAAGGATGGTGTGGGGTTCCAGATTGTGGGGAGGGGTGCCCGATGGTGGTTGGATGGGAAGCAGACAGTGGTCGGGGGGATCCTATGATGGTCGGGGTTTGGTGGGGGTGGGGTAGATGGTGGTTAGGGGTTTTTTAGTGGTGGGGGTAGACAGATATCAGGGGTGGTGTGCGAGGTTTACTGGATAATTTGAACCTGATGGAAACACTCCTGGCTCCTCCAGGTCCACAATCAATACTTACAGATTTAGCCCTTCTCACCTCCTTTGAGTTGTTGGATTTCCCAAAGTCTGGGAGCCCTGCCAGAAATTAGTTAAAAAATAGAATGACTTAAAATGAAGGCACTCAGCCTCACGTTAATATGTAAATGACCAATCCACCTCCTGTGAGCGGCTTGGTTGCCCAACCCCTCGTTCAACCTCCATTAAAACTGAAAGTGGCTGGTTTGGAGGCACATTCCTGTTCCACACTCCTGTTCCAGATTTTACCCTTCAACACAACGTTTTATCCTCTGATACAAGCTCAGCCCGCCCATTTTTGGGGAGTTAAAGTTCAGCCCAGAATGTACAATTGCATACTTCGTTGTAGCAATAATTTTAGCATTAGTGCTGATACTGTTGCTTCGGGTATGATACTGGTCTTGAACACCAATGAAAGGGAAAGTTGGGAAGGGTGTAAAACAGCTATCACCCAAGACCAATTTCATCCCTGGTAACATTAAATTTTTATTTTATTCAATAGTGAAACACAATTACCTACTGATGGATGATTATTTCAATTTATCATGGTATCATAGCCTGTTGCTGCACTGATGTATTTTGTCAGGATAGATAGAACACTGAACAAGACTGGTCTTATTTACATATTAACATGAGGCTGAGATACAAGTCCTGATCTTAGCCACAGTGTCAAAAAGAGAAGGCAAATAGACATACAAATGCCAAGTAGATTCCCACAGAGACAAACTGAACATCAATCAGTCAAATCATGCTGTCTCACATCTTTTAGCTCCAAGTAACAAAGCAACTTTTGTAATCTGGGACATTTTTCAATCAGTCAATCTCTCATAACCAACACAGCACCTTGTAAACTTACCCTCCTTATGAATGAGCACAACAAGCTCTTTGAAAGACTTCCAAATAGCATTCCCTGCCTTTGTTATGCTATGTGTATATTATAAGACACTAGATAAGTGTGCCATTAATAACTGTGTTTACCAAAAAACATGACCTGAGATTTTTAAATATTTTTTTCATGGGATGTGGGCGTCACTGGCTAGGCCAGCATTTATTGCCCATCCCTAATTGCCTTCGAGAAAGTGGTGGTGAGACACCTACTTGAACCGCTGCAGTCCATGTGGTGTAGGTACACGCACAGTGCTGTTAGGAAGGGAGTTCCAGGATCTTGACCCAGCGACAATGTAGGAACGGCGATATATTTCCAAGTCAGGATGGTTGGAGGAGAGCTAGCAGGTGGTGGTGTTTCCATGCATCTGCTGCCCTTGTCCTTCTAGGTGGTAGAGGTCGTGGCATTGGTAGGTGCTGTTGAAGGAGCCTTGGTGCTGCAGTGCATCTTGTACATGGTACACACTGCTGCTACTGTGTGTCAGTGGTGGAGGAAATGGATGTTGAAAGTGATGCATTGGTTGCCAATCAAATGAGCTGCTTTGTCCTGGTTGATGTCGAATTTCTTGAGTGTTGGTGGAGCTGCTCTCATCCAGGCAAGTGGAGAGTATTCCATCACTTGTGCCTTGTAGATGGTGGACAGGCTTTGAGGAGTCAGGAGGTGAGTTACCCTGTACAGAATTCCAAGACCCTGACCTGCTCTTTTAGCCACAGTATTTATATGGCTGATCCAGTTCAGCTTCTGGTCAGTGGTAACCTTCAGAATGTTGATGTTGGGAGCTCAGCAATGGTAATGCCGTTGAATGTCAAGGGGAGACAGTTAGATTCTCTTTTGTTGGACATGATCACTGCCTGGCACTTGTTTGGTGTGAATGTTACTTGCCACTTTTCAACCTAAGCCTGAATGTTGTCAAAGTCTTGCTGCATATGGTCACGGTCTGCTTCAGTACCTGAGGAGTTGTGCAATCTAAGATCGTGCAATATTTCTGGAATTTATTGTATCTGTTCAGTTATTACATGCTATGCAAAATTATTTTCTCCACCAAGGGATTTTCTTTTTCTTTATTTTATCCTCTTCCCGGGAAAACAGCACAAAAAAAAGTCGAAGCAAAGTTTTGCCAGTGCAACATAGTGCATACGATGCTCATGCCCCCAAGATGAAACTTGGTCATGTAATTCTTATTATTTTGTTTGTCCATCATCATGTAAAGAGCCAACCAATATACCTGTTATCTGTTTTGCCCATTGACAACTAAACTAGAACTTTCGTCTTCTTTGGTATTCTTGGATTTTTTTTTTCGCTCATACTGGGATTTTAGAATCTTTGTGCATGGCCTAGGTATTCCAGTCATTCCTTAACTTAGAATTTTTGTCCGCAAAAGTGGATTTCTGTATAAAAGCTCTATAATCAACACAAATTGTCAGTAAATTCAGCATTCACATATATGACAAATTGGAACATAATGGTTACACTTGGCTGGACAGGATTTTCTGGAACCCAAACAAATGAAACATTATAGACAACTATTTTTGCATTGACGAGCATGAGTGTTTCAATGTCCAAATACCTGGATGTATAGTCCAGCAATATCAATGAATTTCAACATTTTCCACAAGGGAAGACTTTGCAAATATTGACACAATCTTGGGATTGCCCGGTATCTACAGGCACCCCTGGAAACACTGACAAAAGCCCCCTGTAAACATTGTCACACACTATGGGACCACCAGCAAAAGCTGACGCACTTCCTAGTATTCACCTCCTAGCTGTTAAAAGACTGTATCTAAAAGAGAACAGTGCAATCAAATCAAAATGCATTTAATAGTATTCAATAACAGAAATAATGGCCAAGTAATTCACTGGTGCTGCATGCCATTTATAGGTGTAAAATGAGGTCCTTTGCACATGAAAATAAGGGGCCTGATGCCTGTTTGGAGCGCCCTTTGTAAAATTAGGCTGTGCTGAATGTAGCTGACATTCATACCCTGGTCCATATGTGTTTTTCCCAGCTCCATATTAACACCAACCACTGTTATTAGTCACTGCTCTGCCATGCCTCTTCCCCTCCAATCGTGTTTCCCCTCTTGATTGCTGTCTTCTTAATCAGTTCCCCCTTCTCCAAACATGTACCCAAGAGCCACTATCAGCAATGCAATGGCCTTAAAGTTAAATCCTCTTCACCATTGAGCTGCTTTGGATCTTTGGATGCTCATCCTGCACCTGCAACTTGTTAGTTTGATGTAAATGAGCTCTGAGGCCCAAAGTTGCGAACCCTGTACCTAGATCATGCTGGTAAGTTGGTCCCTTCCAATTTCTAGCCAAATGTCCTAGTAAGGCAACAAATACAGAACTCTGGTGGCAGATTGACTGAAATCTCATGATGTTTTGGATCTTCTACAACTCCACAACATACAGAGATCGTGCTTTATGAAACCTATCACAAGTCTCAAGTTTGTTATGCAATTTCCTGAGATAATTCTGTAAGGCAGTGATCTTTCCATACATTGCTTCTTGAGAATTAATGTGAGCTTTATTTCTTAATATTCAGTGGATGAAATGATGTGGGTTACTTTTCATAATTGGCTGCGATGTACCTGAGATACCTTGACCTGCTGGAACTCTTCCAATTCCTTGTTAATGGCTTGTTTTAAATTTTGTGATGGAGAAATGAAGCTCCATCTTGCTGCAAATTATAAAATTGCAGCGTAACGTTTTTTCTTTAATAACTTTAATCCAATATAGGGAAATATTAATGATTTTAAACTAACTCGGCTTAAAATGGAAACTGACTTTCCTCATGAGACTGCCAGCTAAAAATAAGATCTGGATTTCTGCAAGGAAAGGTGACCAGATTGTTTGATCCTGTAATTAATCATTTTAGGGGCAAGTCATGCAGTGTCTTCAATATTTAGTGATTTTTGGATATTTAAGACTTGCAAGCATTTGCTCAGGTACCTCTACATTCCAGATCTGTCTGCCTCATGCCTCAAATTAAGTCCAGTTTGGCCCTCAGACCACCCCACCTTCACTATCCAACCATCCTCTCCATCCTGTTCACTGGCATCATCAGAGACCTATACTGGCTTCCAGTCCCCCATGTTAAGTTTATACTCTTTGTCCTCTCCATCAGATTATTCCATGGTTTTGCTCCACCCTATCTCTGCAGATTCCTACAGCCTTAAATGCCATCCTGCACTTTCTACTCTGTCCAGACTTTTGCGATCCCTTATTCTTCATCCCACCACTGGTGACAGAACCTTCAGCCACCTTCGAAACTCCCTTCTTAATACATTCTTTCTGTTTTCTTCTCTCATCAACTTTAAAAATGTTCTCAAAAACCATCTTTTCCATCTTGCTTTTTAGTCAGTCCTGCTAATTTATTTCAGTATGGTTTGGTATCTGTTCCCTTATTTATTTCTATTTTTCCTTTCCCTTCTGTAAAGCATCACAAAACATTTTTTTACTTAAAGGCAAGTAAATAAATTTAAGTTTTTGTTGAATGAGAGCTCTGGTCCAGGGTTTCTCAGACTGAGGTAAACATTAAAGGTTTAGTCAATTTTCTAGTTTACTCAGACCAACTATATTATTGTGCCTCTTTGATGAGACAGAACTCCAAAGTGTAAAGGTTTATGCTTATGCAAAAAGCTCATGTAGGACTCTAATAACTGTGAAAGTATTAGTTGCTTTGGATTTAGAAAACTGCTTGATGTACCAGTGAACATTAAATACTTTACTGATATTATATTTCCTGATCTAACTTGCTGCTATGTGCGTCCTTTATCTAATGGGTAGCTTAGTATGAAACATGTGAGGCAGGAATCTTAGACCCTGATAAGGGTGGGTTTGAAGGCGGGCAGGTGCGAAAATTCGCACTGCCAGCCAGGGTGCCAGTTTTCTGGCTCAATCCATTGTGAGAGACCAACAAAAATTTTCCAGTCAGTCTTTGAGCTCCCCAAAGCCTCAAAGATGAGGTCAGCTGCCTGGAAGTAGTCTCCCAGCAGCAAATCCGGGAGGTACCAGTGCTCCAGTCAGGCCTTTAGGCCCTCCCCGCCTGCCTTTCTTCAGTTGCAGCCACAGACTGCCCTGTGGAGTGGTTTCCCTTCCAGAATGGTGGCACAGCTGCTGAAAATATTTTAAAATTTAAAAATGTAAAAAGTTGGAGAGAGTGTACCTCAAAATAGAGGTATCCAACCTGTCAGTCTGGGTACCTGCCCCGTATCTATTGGTCTGAAAGGTTGAGACAGGAAATTGACACCAAGTAAGGTACCAGCCTCCAGAATTAGGGTATATCAATGAGAGCACAGGAAGAAGGGGAGATGAACTACTGCCTGGGAGAAGACCAAGAGCCTCCAGATACCTCAGCTGAACAGAGGGAAAGGAAAACAAGGAAAGAGAGGAAGACTGCCATCTTCAATCAGTGAAGGACTGTCACCCCCACCACCTGGGGCTGCAGAGATCAGCTGCATCTATTTGTCCATCCTCCAGGACTGATAAACTGTCACAGGTCGTATACTTTTTCTGTCTACTTAATTAATGCATCATATCTAAACTGTTGCTTCTTAATCAACTTAATAAACCACTATAAAATTACTTATGACTAATCGTCTGCCTATTTAGGTATCTGTGGTCCCGAATCCAAAAATCTTACAATTGGTGTCAGAAGTGGGATACACAGTCGTCGAGATGGGCTTGGAATTTGAGAAGCAACAGTGTTAGATTGTAGGTAAATGAGTGGGTAGTTCTTAAGTGAAACCAGACATTACAATAGTATTGGCATATGCTAAAGAGCAACTGATAGAGAGTCTGACTGCGAAGACAGGCACATCAGGAGCAAGAGAAGCACTGGGGCTGCTAGAGGAAAGTGACGGAGATTATGAATCTGTTTTTGATAAGCTTTCTAAAGAAATTCAGGAGGGTAAGGTGAGATTAAAAACAGTCCAAAATGGGCTGGTTTACGGTGCCCATGTGTGTGCATTACAGCTGAATAAAAAGTATAAGGAGTCAAGGAACAGGTTAACAAGCTGCAGAAGGAAAGTGACAGCTCACGCACTCAATTACGTTGAGAACAGGAGACATATGACAAGGCACGTTACCAAAAGAAGCAGATAGAGCAATTTTTAAAAAAAATTCATTCATGGGATGTGGGCTTCACTGGCTGGGCACATTTAGGGAGGAGGCCATAACCGCGCACAGGCTCCTTGGCCCCAGGGAGGTTAGGGCCCTGAGGGAACAGCAGGGGATTAAAATGGATATGAATTCTGACCTCCTTCTCCTAATGCCGAAGTGGGGAATTTTTAAAGCCTCACACCCAGAGTTAGAGAATGAGGATTTTAAACAGATCCTCCTGGCTGCACACTTCCTAGATTTAAAAAGAGAGGTGAACCGGGATATTATGGCAAAGGGTTTGCTCAAGGAGCTGGAGGATGACCTACAAAGGGCCCTAGGGGAGGAGAACATTGATTTTCATGAGGTCCTAGTCAATATCAAACAGACCCCCACCGAAAGACTGAGTGTATTTGCAGAGAGACTTCATGACTGTTACCGAAAGACACGGTCGGAGGATGGAGGTGATTCAGAGGAGGAGAGAACATACTATAGCTCCCTGAGTTTCAAGAGCCTTTTCCTGAAAGGGCTCCAGCCATTGGTCTGGAGTGCTTTGGGGGTTTATAATAGTAAGACAGCTGAATGGGATGTATTAATCCTCTATGCTAACACAGTCTGGGGACAAGTCTGTAATAACATTCCTCGAACACCTGCAAAAGCTAAGATAGCAGCTGCCGAGGGACCCTTGCCCAGCCAAAAATCTGGGCACCCTAAGAAGAACTCCATGCAAAGGAGGGGCATTCAAGTCCGTTGTTTCCATTGTAATTGTGCGGGGCATTCCGCCCGCAATTGCTGTAGTAAGCGTATGGGGGCAGGCAAGAATGATGAGCTCTGCTTCTTCCTCCAGAAGGGACGAGTCCCAACCAATTTGAATAGCGTCGAGAGAGAGTGGGGACCACATTAGAGGCCATGAGAATTGGAAATGGGACTTGGCAGGTAGCTGCAGCTGTATCTCAGCAGTCCAGATCAGTACCTCAGCCTCTACTGCGACTCCAACCGGCCTCTCAGGGAGAGGAGGTTTCTCTTCTCCGATACGATGGCCATGGGAGACCAGTAATCCACACTGTTGATAGCGGAGGCATCAGCATTAAATGCTTATCGACTCCAACTCCTACGCCACCATTGACCACAACCTCCAACCGGACCCCACAAGGGGCTCGCCGCAAACTTTAATAGGGTTCAACAATTCAGTTCAGATATCAGTACAGGGCTCCCTCCCCATAGAACTAAACATGGACGGGATCCGAGCCCTGCATGACGACCAGGGCCTATTGGGTAGCAACGTGCTCAAGTGTTACAGAGCAGTAATTGATTAAGCCAAGGTGGAACCTTAAGAACTGACCCCTGACTTCGGTGTCCAGTGTGCATTCAGTATCCGTGATTAATAAATCACGGAGAGGTACAAGCCAGTCACCTCGGGGGACCCCGAGTCGGTACCAGGCATGTTCGCAACTAGCAAGCAGGATTGTGGAAGCATGACCAGATCCGGGAAAATTAATAGGCCGGTACATGCTCTCATGGAACAGTCCACCTGCCCAGTCGATAGTGTACCATATATCTGGGCTACTATTGAGTCATTATCAAAACAGGGTGTTGTCTGCACACCCGGTTTGTTCACCACAAACTCCCAATTTGGCTGGATAAAAAACCAAACGGCAATTGGCGTCTGACTATCGATTACCGGAAATTGAACTCAATCACACTAGCTCGTGCCCCGATAGTGCGGGAAACTCCCACCCGATGCTCCAAGATTCCCAGCAGTAGCACAGCTTTTTCTACTCTGGACATTTCAAATGGTTTTTGGAGTATCCCAGTGAAACAAATGGACCAGTTTAAGTTTGCCTTTACCCTCGAAGACCAGGGCTGTACCTGCACATGTTTGCCACAAGGGTTTCACAATGCCCCGACCATCTTCCATAAGTGTATGGCTAGAGCGTTGAACGGCTTTTCACGACCCTCCTGCCTACTCCAGTATGTTGATGACCTCTTAAAGAAATGAGGTGAAATATAAGCTGGTTACTCCAACCCCCTAGCAATACAGGCCAAAATTCCATTTGCCTTCTTATTACTTGCAGACAACAACTTCTGGAATCTGCATATATGCAGCTAAACAAAGAAATCCTGAGCGTCAACTCGCAGACACTTCCTCCTACCTCCCCCTGGACCATGACCCCACCACTGAACATCAAGCCATTGTTTCCAGGACTGTTACTGACCTCATCTCCTCTGGAGATCTTCCTTCCACAGCTTCCAACCTCATAGTATCCCAACCTTGGACAGCCCACTTCTATCTCCTACCCAAAATCCACAAACAGGGCTGTCCCGGCGGACTAATCGTGTCAGCCTGTTCCTGCTCCACGGAATTAATTTCTTGCTATCTTGACTCCATTCTCTCTCCCCTTGTCCAGTCCCTTCCCACCTACATCCGCGATTCCTCTGACACCCTACATCAATCAACAATTTCCAGTTCACTGGCCCCAGCTGCCTCCTCTTCACTATGGACGTCCAATCCCTCTACACCTCCATCCTCCACCAGGATGGTTTGAGGGCTCTCCGCTTCTTCCTCAAACAGAGGCCCGAACAATCCCCATCCACCACTACTCTCCTCCGTCTGGCTGAACTTGTTCTCACACTGAACAATTTCTCCTTAAACTCCTCTCACTTCCTTCAAATAAAAGGTGTGGCTATGGGTACCCGCATGGGCCCCAGTTATGCCTGTCTCTTTATGGGGTATGTGGAACATTCCTTGTTCCAGTCCTACTCCGGCCCCCTCACACAATTCTTTCTCTGGTACATCGATGACTGCTTCGGTGCTGCTTCATGCTCTCATCTGGACATGGAAAAATGTATTTATTTTGTTTCCAATTTCCACCCCTCCATCATTTTCACATGGTTCATCTCTGACACTTCCCTTCCCTTCCTTGACCTCTCTGTCTCACTTTGTCCACCAATATTCATTACAAGCCTACCGACTCCCACAGCTACCTTGACTACAAATCTTCACACCCCGCTTCCTGTAAGGACTCCATCCCATTCTCTCAGTTCCTTCGCTTCCGTCGCATCTGTTCTGATGATGCCACTTTCATAAACAGCTCCCCTGACATGTCTTCCTTCTTCCATAACCGAGGTTTTCCACCCACGGTGGTTGACAGGGCCCTCAACCGTGTCCGGCCCATCTCCCACGCATCTGCCCTCACACCTTCGTCTCCCTCCCAGGAACATGATAGGGTTCCCCTTGTCCTCACTTATCACCCCACCAGCCTCCGCATTCAAAGGATCATCCTCCGCCATTTCCGCCAACTCCAGCATGATGCCACCACCAAATACATCTTCCCTTCACCCCCCGGCGACATTCCACAGGGATCGTTCCCTCCGGGACACCCTGGTCCACTCCTCCATCACCCCCTACACCTCAACCCCCTCCCACGGCACCTTCCCATGCAACCGCAGGAGGTGCAACACCTGCCTCTTTACTTCCCCCCTCCTCACCGTCCAAAGGCCCAAACACTCCTTTCAAGTGAAGCAGCATTTCACTTGCACGTTCCTCAATTTAGTCTACTGCATTTGTTGCTCCCAATGTGGTTTCCTCTACATTGGAGAGACCAAACGCAGACTGGGTGACCGCTTTGTGGAGCACCTTCGGTCTGTCCGCAAGCATGACCCAGACCTCCCTGTCACTTGCCATTTCAACACTCCACCCTGCTCTCATGCCCACATGTCCGTCCTTGGCCTGCTGCAATGTTCCAGTGAAGCTCAACGCAAACTGGAGGAACAGCACCTCATCTTCCGACTAGGCACTTTACAGCCTTCCGGACTAAATATTGAGTTCGACAATTTTAGATCATGAACTCTCACCTCCATCCCCACCCCCTTTCCAATCCCCCTTTTTTCCAATAATTTATATATATTTTTCTTTTCCCACCTATTTCCATTATTTTTAAATGTATTTCCATCCATTGTTTTATCTCTACCTTTTTGCCTATTTCGATCCCTTCCCCCCACCCCACCCCCACTAGGGCTATCTGTACCTTGCTCGTCCTGCTTTCTACCCTTAATGTCACCTATTAGCACATTCCTTAGCTAATATCACCACCTTCAACACCTCTTTGACCTTTTGTCTATAACATCTTTTGGCTATCTCCACCTATCACTGGCACCTCTAACAAGTTCTACCTGTCCCACAAACCCCCCCGCCGCCTTAAACTGGCTTATATTTCACCTCTCTTCTATTTTCCCTTAGTTCTGTTGAAGAGTCATACGGACTCGAAACGTTAACTGTGTTCCTCTCCGCAGATGCTGTCAGGGCTGCTGAGTTTTTCCAGGTATTTTTATTTTTATTTTTGTTTTTGTTAACGAAATCCGGAAGCTGCTTTTGTGACCCTTCCCCTCAGGGAAAGCTAATTAAGTCCCCGGACTGCAATCAATTAGATAGCAAAAACCTGACAAAAACGTGCCCTTTTGCGCCATTAGTCTCGCTATAAAAACCCTTGAAAAAGTTCATTGATTTGAATATAGTGTAGCTGAGTTTTTCACATTGTACTAATTACTGCTGAACAGCTCACTGTCTCTGAAAAAATAATCTTATGTTTGTGGAATGCCAAATTTCACAATTATGATAAAAAAAATTAAAAGTGGGATTTTTTAATGAAGTTGATGACATTACAGTTCATCCCAATCCCACGTATGTTTCAATCATTTATTTTTCTCTCTATAAAATTTGTAATTACAAATGAAAATTTCAGTGCATTTTACTTCCCAGTTTCCTGTCTTAGAAAATATTTCAATGTGATTGGCTGCGTACCCTGCTTGATGACATCTCCTCAGTGCAAGGAAGGCAGCAGCTGGCAATTGGAGCACAACTCTCAGATTTCGGGTTCAGCAGCGATGAACAGCAACATTTCTCACAAGAAGGGCAGTGCCCTAGGCATCAAAAGGACAGACGAGAAGGACAAGGGGTAGGAAGGCAATGGAGGCAGTATCCTCAGCATAGGATCAGCCACCAAAGATTGAGCTAGCTCAGGATGATTGAAAACCAGTGCCAAAGGAGACTGTGCCTAACCAGCAGATGGTTACAAAGGTTCATGCCAGGCTTGTCCAACTGGGGGCCCACGGGCCAGAAGCCCCTCTGTGGCCTGCAGAACCACTGTTCAAAAGTCGGCAAGGCAGGCCGGTAAGTTCAAAATGCAGGTAAGTGAAACTCAAAATTTGCAAGGGGTTGCTCCCCCAATCATAGGCTGTTCATTTCCTGCATTTGCTGAGCCTATCAGCAGCTAATGAGGGGGAGAAACAGTCTCTGTTTGGAGCAGCAGAGAATACTGCTGGCAGTAAGTATGCAGGCCGCTGCCTGGCCCAAGGAAAGCAAAGGTACGATGAGGCTGGAGCCCGGGGAGACAAGGTACAGCGAGGCTGGAGCCCGGGGAGACAAGGTACAGTGAGGCTGGAGCCCGGGGAGACAAGGTACAGCGAGGTTGGAGCCCGGGGAGACCGAGTACAGCGAGGTTGGGTCCCAGAGAGACAAGATACAGCGAGGTTGGATCCTAGGGAGACAAGGAACAGTGAGGCTGGATCCCGGGGAGACAAGGAACAGTGAGGCTGGAGCCCGGGGAGACAAGGTACAGCGAGGTTGGATCCTGGAGAGACAAGATACAGCGAGGTTGGATCCCGGGTAGACAAGGAACAGCGAGGCTGGAGCCCGGGGAGAAAAGGAACAGCGAGACTGGAGCCCGGGGAGACAAGGTACAGCAAGGTTGGATCCTGGGGAGACAAGATACAGCGAGGTTGGATCCCGGGGAGACAAGGAACAGCGAGGCTGGAGCCCGGGGAGACAAGGAACAGCGAGGCTGGAGCCCGGGGAGTCAAGGTACAGCGAGGTTGGATCCTGGGGAGACAAGGAACAGCGAGGCTGGAGCCCGGGGAGACAAGGAACAGCGAGGCTGGAGCCCGGGGAGACAAGGTACAGCGAGGCTGGAGCCGGGGAGACCAGGTACAGCGAGGTTGGATCCTGGGGAGACAAGATACAGCGAGGTTGGAGCCCAGGGAGACAAGATACAGTGAGGTTGGAGCCCAGGGAGACAAGATACAGCGGGGCTCAAGCCCAGGGAGCCAGGGTATGGCGGAGCTGGAGCCCAGGGAGCCAAGGTGCGATGGGGCTGGAGCCCGAGGAGCGAAGGGACAACAGGGCTGGAACCTGGGCTGGGCAACGTTTTGGAGGGCCCAGGCAGCGGGAGGTTTTGGTGGGCTGGCACAGGGCAATGTTTTGGCAGGCTAAACAAGGCGACGTTTTGGCAGGCCCAGGGAGGCGAAGTTTGGCAGGCTAAGGGTGGGCAAATGTTGCAATGGGCTCAGGGTGGCAAATATCGCAGTGGGCCCGTGAAGGAGATGGTGCCGCCGTGAGTGTGGGAGTGGGAGAGTGAGTGAGTGAGTGTGGGAGTGGGAGTGTGTGCGTTTGGGGGGTGGGTGGGGGAGTGAGAGCACGTGTGTGTGTGTGTGTGTGTGCAGAATTTTACGGCTGTATTGCAGCGGGGGAGGAGCCAGAAATTGCAGCGAGCAGTTCAAAAGTCCATTGACATCAGCGGGACCATAAAATCCCATCCGTATAAAATTCCACCCTGTGTATGTGAGTGTGACTGAGTGAGTCTGTGTGTGGGAGTGAGAGTGTGAGTGTGTGTGGGCTGTGGGAGGAGTGAGAGTGAGGGAGGGAGTGTGTGTGTGTGTGTGTGGGTGTGACTGAGTGATTCTGTGTGGGAGTGAGAGTGTTTGTGGGAGAAGTGAGTGTGTATGTATGGTAGTGAGAGAGTGTGTGTGTGTGAGAATGAATCAATGAGTGTGTGTGTGTGTGTGTGTGTGTGTGACTGAGTGAGTCTGTGTATGGGAGTGAGAGTGTGTGTGTGTATGTGTGTTGGAGGGAGTGAGTGTATATTTGTGTGTGAGTAGAGAGTGAGTGTGTGTGTATAGGAGTGAGAGTGTGTATGTGTGTGGGACTATGACTGAGTGAGCCTGCTAGGAGTGAGTGTGTGTGTATATGTCGGTGGGGGGAGTGAGAGAGTGAGTGTATGTATGTGTGTGGGAGTGAGAGAGGGAAAGTGAGTGAGTTTGCCTTACTCCCAGTCTCAGGTTTCTCTCACACTCACCACCACACACCAGCACAAACACAAACACCCACTCACAGTGGATGAAGGTGAGTGAGCAAGCACCCTGAGAGTGGGAGTGATCCGGATCACACACACCGACCCTCACACTCTGTCATTTTTATGAATTACCCTTTTTAACTTAACAATTTGTTGTTATGGCATTGCTTTACTTTTGCTCAGGAATTGTTTCTTTCCTTAATACCTCAACTTTTTTTTTTGAAATTCAGTTTATTGTTGTGCCAAACCCTATCTTTCTGAAATTTGCTTAGCGGTCCCTCGGGTGAGAAAAAAGTGCAAAACGCACCACTCCCCCACCCCCCCACCACCAACAAGGGAAAAGGTTGGACAAGCCTGGTTTATGCCATCGTCATGGGAGACCTCACAACTCGCAGCACTGCTCATCATGCTCCAGCAGTAGCTGCAAAGTCATTGTGACATTGAACCTCTTCACCTCTAGCTCCTTTCAAGGATCAGATGCGGATCTTGATGGCATCGAGCAAGCAGCTGAATGCCCCGTGTCTCACAGGTTACTGAAGCCCTCTTTGCAAAAGCTGGGCAGTACAATGAATTCCTGACAAATGGGGGCTCACAGAAGCCAGTGGATTTTGCCTCCACCACTGGATTCTTTCAGCTGCAGGGCATCATTGATTGTACCCATAAGACCATCTAGGCATCAACTGACCAGCCAGTGAGATTCATCAATAGGAAAGCTTCCATTGATTTAACGTTCAGCTGGTCTGCAACCACAGGAGGCGCTTCCTGCATGTGTGCGGTTGTTTTCTTGGCAGCTGCCATGACTTCCTTATCCTTCAGCAGTCCAGGGTGCTGTAGCTCTTTGCTACACTCCCCAAGCTCTGCAGATAGATTCTAGGAGACAAGGGATATCCCTTGAAGATATGGCTACTCACTCCTTTAAGTGACCTTGAGATGAAGGTGCAGATGCGCTCCAACTGCAGCCATCTGCTCACAAGGACAACCATTGAGCAGGCCATCAGGCTTCTAAAGCTGCAGTGTCTGAACTAGTCAAGTGGCACCCTAGAGAACATTCCTGCAATTGTCTTGCACATGGTAGTGGTTTGCTGCACTCTGTATAACATGGCACTTCACAGAGGTGTGGACTTGAAGACAGCAAAGTGCTAGATGGAGACAGCTCATGGAGGAAGAGGAGGAAGAAGAGAAGGAGGATGAGGAAAATGCAGAACACAGAGGCGCCCTGCTGCACAAAGAGATGGACAGGGCTGGTGTGAGGCTCAAGCGTCTCGCCAGGATGCCATTAACATCAGGGGCTCCAGAGGCCGCTTCTCTAGCATTATTACAGGGGATCCTTTGTCACTAGGCCCTGCAAAGATGTTCCCTCAGTCAGAGGGGCTAAGGAAGCTGATGATGATGATGGTGATGGCGGCTCATGAAGAGTGGCACCCTCATCCTTCTTGTTGACTGTCTCAGCCCTTGGCTGGTAGCACGGATGAGTGGGGGTGAGCATTAACCTGGGTGCAACTGGCACTTCCTCCAGATATCCCTTTGCCATCAGTGCCATTGACCAATTAAGGCTATATAGCGTGGCATGCACTCTGTGAACATCAGTGTGCAGTTGCTGCATGTATTCCATCTGCTGCCTCATATGACTCTCCATGATGTTGGCTACTCTCTTAGTGAAGGAGCTCATGCTCTTCCTACACATGTGACTTGCTCATCACCCAGTGCCACCCTCTCCAATTGTGCTCAAGGACCAACTGAGGTGAGTTTATCTGCACTGGTGGAGGTTGTGCTTGTAGGATGCAACAGTGCTTTGTTTGAGTTCCGTTCCAGCTGTGCTGGGCCCAGTGATAGTGAAGTTGGCCTTATTGCCTTGCTGTCTGCACTTGTGGGCAACACAGGAAGAGATCATGAAGACTAACCTTGGAGAGCTAAAGCCTCTTTATGTGCAGAGGCTTCCTAATGCAACTAATTTCTCAGCATGTTATTGGATGGGATGGAATACAATGCTCCCCCTTATCAACGCATTGCACTCTCCACTCACCATCTCCACCACAGATGCCCATTTGCCTTGCTGAACTTCCTCATGGTCAGCAACCCTGGTGATGTCCATGGCTCCCTCCTCCATTTTGGTGATGAAGTGCAGCTATGGAACACCTCAACCCATCTGGGCCCTCCCTTGAGCATTGTATGCCAGTTTCTCCTGCAAGGACAAAAGAGAGATAAAGAACTGCTGCCCTCTTTGGCCAATGCCGGCTACTCCTATTTGTTAGAAACTGCATGTTTCAGGTCCTCAACAGCACTATGGTGCTGAGCCATTCTGAGGTCGGTAAGTGACCTGGACACACACACTCCCATGTTCAGGAGCGGTAGGCACCCTTAGGGTCCTCACTGAGTACCTGCTGGAGGGTAAACACCTAGAGGCCTGTCCTGATGGTTTGGCATTGCACTTACCTTGCCAGAGTGAATAAGATCATTGAATCTCTTCCTACACCTGGACCCAATTTCTGTGCACCACACTCTATCTGCTCACAGTGTCAGCAGCCTCGATCCAGAACTGCTTCGGCTGGGAAGGTGGCTCCTCCTGCCATCCTCTGGGAAGAGGACCTCCTTCCTTTCCCTCATTGCCTCGAGGAAGACCTCCAGGTCTGCATCTGCGAAATGAAAGGCTGCCCTGCCTCGGGTTTCAGGCCTCTGCCTCTCCTGAGACATCTTTTCACCAGCAGGTAATGCAATGAAATGGCAGCCACAGTAATGACTACCATGGTCTGCTTAAATTGGCCCTGATCCCTTGCAGTTCCACCTCTGATCCCACCTGGCAGCCGGTCATTGGTTGCCCAACTTGCAGTCTAGCAAGTTCACCCCTGTGAAAATCGAGGGCTGGGTCTGCTTTTTGGAGGTGGGATTGGGACCTGGAAACAGTCCCTATCTGCTCTATCCAGGCCTCTCATGATTTTAAATACCTCCATCAAATCTCCTCTCAGCCTTCTTTTCTCTAAGGGGGTCACGATTATATGACTTGTGCATAAGTGATAGCAATCTGTAATTTTACTGGCTGACTAAACATGTACTGAACTGTTTAAAAAGGACTTTTTTAAAAACAAGAAAAGACTCTAACTAAACATGGCTGCCACAAGTCATCTGACATTTGGTATTGACAGCGACCAGTTTTTGGAAAGTTCCAATGTGGAATACAATTCAGACATGCCACAACATGTCCTTCTCTGGAGTTTCACACCTGAGGATGTCAAGAACTACTTCAAAAAGGACTGACTGAAATGTACTGGACATAACATATGCATTTGTATAAGACTGCCTTTCTAATGGAGACAGAAAGTCTGATAGAACAATGGTTATATGGAAATATGTCTTCCTATCTCATCAAGATGGATAATGATTCATTCAGGGGGTTAATGGCTGGGACATTACAGAATCTACTCACTCCAGCCATGAAACAAAAGCAACCTCCTTCTAAAATCATTATGGGGAGAGAGAGGTCATGTGACTGAAGTAACCATTTTGAAATCTCTTTAATACAGCTGCTAAAGACAGAAGTGGTCAGTAGTCTGGAAAAGCTGCCAATGAAGCAGTAAAGAGTTCCATTCTCTTCTCCCTCAAGTCAAGGCCCCATCTCTGTTAGTTTAAAAACCCAGCACAAAGATAATGAATTACCATCAAAAGGAACCTAAGGTGCAAAAATCATCGAATTTTTGGAAAATAAATTGGCTCTGGCGATTGCAGTGTTACATGGGCTTTAAATTAATGCCTGAAACTTCAAGATCACTGTGAAAAATTTCTACTGCAGCCTCAGAGACCAGCAAAGGACTCATACATGGTGAACTCTCAATTTTTTACCTTTCAGCATTGAACTTTAATATGGCTAAGAAAGTAACTACCCAAATTATAACTTTTAAATTTTGAATGCTTGTGCATGTGTGTTAATGTGGGTTGTAAAAGTTTGAGATGCGTGGGATTACCTTTTAACCTTTTTAAATATTTTGCTTTCTTTAGCTGGGTGGGTTTTTAAACTCAATAAAAAAATAACCCCTTTTGTTTTAAACTCAAGAAAGCCTGCCAGACTTGTCTCTTTGCAATCAACACATAAATAGTTAAGCACAGTCAGTAACTACCTTCATCCTTCTAATTTCGCAACAAACCCTGTTATAGGCAGACTTGGTGTGATAGGACAGGGGAGTCATATTTTAGCCCTCCTCACATGGCTGTAACAAAGGTAAACAGTCCTAACATCTCAAATCTATCTTCATCCCTGGAACCATTCTTGTGAATCTTTTCTGCAGTCTCTCCAATGCCTTCACATCCTTCCTAAAGTGCGGCGCCCAGGACTGGACGCAATGCTCCAGCCAAGGCCTAACTAGTGTCTTATATAAATTCAACATAACCTCCTTGCTCTTGTAATCTATGCCCCTATTAATAAAGCCTAGGATACTGTATGCTTTATTAACCACTCTCTCAATCTGTCCTATAACCTTCAATGACTTATGCACAGATACACCCAGGTCCCTCTGCTCTTTCACCCCCTTTAGAGTTGTACCCTTTGTCACTGATGCTTTGGAAGGTGTTTTCACAAAATAACCCGTGAACAATGTATTTGTATGAGTGTGTGTACTTTCTTGCCCATGGAGTGAGAAATTCAGTTGAAAATAACTCAGTAGCAAAGCCTATTTACTTAAAAAAAAAAGGTTAGTTTATTTCACTTTATTGCTCTGGAAGTTACTTAAGAAAAGATAATGTTACTAACACATACACACACAAAGATTTATTACAGATGAAGATATCATGACACTTATAAAATTAAATCAGTTTAGTCCATATTTAAAGCCGGCGTGATATTTTTGAAGTCAAAATGTTGAGCTGTCTGAATTGAAGGTTTTGAAGTTGCAGGATTGTCTCGGCAGCTGCAATGGCTTCCACTGTTGAATAGCGGGAGGTTGCTTCAACAGGTAAGCTTAGTAGGTGAAATTAGGTTTACAGGGAAGAGAGAAGGTCCCTTTCTTCCAGTTCTGCAGGCGTGGCATTTTCAAACTGCCTAGTTACTTGCAGCAGAAGCCATGGCTATTTCTAGATGCCTTTCTCTGTCTCTCCCTGGGTTCAAGCTTCTTCAAGATGGTTCCCTGTGGATCTGCCAGCTTCCTGCCCTTTTCAAAGCTTTTTGCAGGTAAGGCGAGATGGTCACCAATATCATGTGACCTGTAGAAGAATACCGAGTCGCTTTCCATATGAGGCAATTGGTAATTCCATTACAGTTATCCAAAGTCTCCTTACCCCATATAGTGATCAAAAGGATCAAGGTTGTTCACACCATATAGTGGCTTATCAGTGTTTGGAGGAAAAACCATCAAGTCAATGAGTTTCTGTTTCCTCCTTTGGAACATACATTGAAGTTTACATGTATACGTCTGAGGATGTCTCCACTTTGTCTGGCTGAAGGGGTCCAGCCCAAATCCACAAGGAGGAAGTCAAGTGACCCTATGAGTCCATTTTGGAAACAGTCTTTAAACTCAGTCCAAGGTTTACAAAATGTGATCTTCAAAACAATTTTCCTAAAGTTTGTTATATCATAATTGTGCACAGTAACACCTTTATTTTATATTGTCTCTCCACGTTTTTCCTACCAAAATGAATCACTTCACATTTCTTCACATTGAACTCCATCTACTCCCTGCCCGCTCATCCCACCAACTTGTCTATGTCCTTTTGAAGTTCTACACTATCGTCCTCAAAATTCACAATGCCTCCAAATTTCATATCATCTGCAAATTTTGAAATTGTATCCTCTACACCAAGGTCAAGGTCAATAATATATATCAGGAAAAGCAAGGGTCCCAATACTGACCCCTAGGGATCTCCACGAGAAACCTTCCTCCAGCCAGAAAAACATTCATTAACTACTACTCTCTGTTTTCTGTCACTCAGCCAATTTCATACTCATGTTGCTACTGTCCCTTTTATTCAATGAGCTATAACTTTGTTCACAAGTCTGTTGTGTGGCACCATATTAAATGCCTTTTGGAAGTCCATATACACCACATCAACAGCATTGACCTCATCAACCGTCTCTGTTACCTCTTCAAAAAACTCCAGCAAGTTAGTTAAACATGATTTTCCTTACAAATCCATGCTAGCTTTCCTTATTGAACACTCATTTGTCCATGTGATGATTAATTTTGTCCCAGATAATTGTTTTTAGAAGTTTCCCCACCACTGAAGTTAAACTCACTGGCCGAGAGTTGCTGCATTCATCTTTACACAATTTTTTGAACAAGGGTGTAACATTTGCAATTCTTCAGTCCTCTAGCACCACCGTGAGTCTACAGAAGACTAAAAAATTATGGCTAATGCCTTATCAATTTCCACTCTCATTTCCCTCAGCATCCCTTGAATGCATCTCATCCAGCCCTGCTGCCTTATCAACAAAGTGCAGACAGCCTATCCAATACCTCCTCCTTATCAATTTTGAACCCACCTAGTGTTTGAATTACCTTTTCTTTCACCATGGCCTGGTAATCATCCTTGGTAAAAACAGAGGCAAAGTATTCATTTAATACCTCGGCTATGCCCCCTGCCTCCATGCATAAATCCCCTTTTTTGGTCCCTGATCAGCCCCACTCCTCATTTTACCACTCTTTTACTATTTATGTGTTTTTTATGTTGGCTGTCACTCTCTTTTCATACTCCCTTTTTGCTTCTCTCCCCTCTGAACCTTCTATATCCAGCCTGATTCTTAATTATACTTTCTACCTGGCATCTGTTAAAGGCACGCTTTTTCTTCTTTATCTCAATTTTTATAGTCATAGTCATAGAGTCATAGAGGTCTACTGCACAGAAAAGGGCCCTTCGGCCTATTGAGCCTGCGCCGGTCAAACAAGTACCTAACTATTCTAATCCCATTTTCCAGCCCTAGGCCCATATACTTGTATGCCGTGGCATCGCAAGTGCACATCCAAATATTTCTTAAACGTTATGAGGGTTTCTGCCTCTACCGCCCTTTCAGGCAGTGAGTTCCAGATTCCCACCACCCACTGGGTGAAAAATTCTTCCTCACATCCCATCTAAACCTCCTGCCTTAAATCTACGCCCCCTGGTTATTGATCCCTCCACCAAGGGGAAAAGTTCCTTCCTACCTACCCTATCTATGCCCCTCATAAATTTATACACCTCAATCATGTCCCCCCTCAATCTCCTCTGCTCCAGGGAAAGTAACCCCAGTCTATCCAATCTCTCCTCATAACTAAAACTCTCCAGCCCAGGCAACATCCTGGTAAATCTCCTTTACACTTTCGCTAGTGCAATCACATCCTTCCTATAATGCAGATTCCAGAACTGCATGCAATACTCCAGCTGTGGCCTAACCAGCGGTTTATACAGTTCCAGCATAACCTCCCTGCTCTTATATGCTATGGCTCGGCTAATAAAGGCAAGTATCTTTCTTAACCACCTTATCTACCTGTCCTGTTACCTTAAGAACATAAGGTCTAGGAGCGGGAGTAGGCAATTCAGCCCCTCAAGCCTGCCCCGCCATTCAATACGATCATGGCTGATCTCATTTCGGCCTCAACTCCAATTTCCCGCCCTCTCCCCATAACCTTTCAACACATTACTAATTAAAACTCTGTCTATCTCCTCCTTAAATTTATTCAGCATCCCGGCATCCACTGCACTCTGAGGCGGTGAATTCCACATACCGTGAATTCCAAATTCCTTTGAGAAAAGTAATTCCTCCTCATCTCTGATTTAAATCTACCACCCCTTAGCCTAAAACAATGGCCTCTCATTCTAGAATGCCCTACAAGGGAAAACATCTGCTCTATGTCTACTTTGTCTATCCCCTTTAGCATTTTATATACCTCAATTAGATCTCCTCTCATCCTTCTAAACTCTAGCGAGTATAGGCCTAAACTGCTCAATCTCTCCTCATAAGACAAGCCCGCCATCTCTGGAATCAATCTAGTGAACCTCCTCTGAACTGCCTCCAATACAACTACATCCTTCCTCAAGTAAGGGGACCAAAACTGTGCACAGTACTCCAGGTGCGGTCTCACCAATGCCTTCTACTGTTGCAACAACACTTCCCTATTTTTATACTCTATTCCTTTAGCAATAAATGCCAAAATTCCATTTGCCTTCCTTATTACCTGCAGTACCTGCATACTAGCTTTCAGTGATTCATGCATGAGGACACCCAGATCTCTCTGCACTGAAGCATTCTGAAGTTTCTCTCCATTTAAATAATAAGTTGCCTTTTTATTCTTCCAACCAAAATGGATAACCTCACATTTATCCACGTTAAACTCCATCTGCCAAATTTTGGCCCATTCACCTAACCTGTCCATATCCATTTGTAAATTTCTTATTTCTTCATTGCAACTTACTTTTCCACCTATTTTGGTGTCATCTGCAAATTTAGCTAAAAGGGACCGGTGGACATGTACACCAAGGTCCCTCTGATCCTCGGTACTTCCCAGGGTCTGACCATTCATCCTGTATTCCCGCGCCTTGTTTGTCCTGCCCAAGCGCATCACCTCACACTTATCCACATTAAATTCCATTTGCCACTGATCAGCCCATCTGACCAGCCCGTCTGTATACTCCTGTAATCTAAGGCTAACCTCCTCACTATTTACCACCCCACTAATTTTCATATCATCCGCGAACTTACTGATCAGCCCTCCTACATTCAAGTCTAAATTGTTTATAAGTACCACAAACTGCAGGTGACCCAACACCAATCCCTGTGGAACCTCACTGGACACAGGTATCCAGTCACAAAAACACCCATCGACCATCACCCTCTGCTTCCTGCCACTTGGCCAATTCTGGATCCAATTTGCCAAACTGCCTTGGATCCCATGGGCTCTTACCTTCATTATCAGTCTCCCATGTGGGACCTTATCAAAAGCCTTGCTGAAGTCCAAGGAGACTACGTCAAATGCATTGCCCTCATCTACACACTTGGTCACCTCTTCGAAAAATTCAATCAAATTGGTCAGACATGACGTCCCCTTAACAAATCCATGCTGGCTATCCTTGATTAATCCCTGCCTCTCCAAGTGTAGATTAATTCTGTTGCTCAGAATTGCTTCCAATAGTTTCCCCACCACTGAGGTTAGACTGACTGCCCTGTAGTTCCCTGATTAATCCCTTCCTCTCTTCTTGAATAACGGTACCGCATTGGCTGTCCTCCAGTCCTCTGGCACCTCTCCTGTGGCCAAAGAGATATTGAAAATTATTGCCAGCTCCCCTGCTATCTCCTCCCTTACCTCACTCAACAGCCTGGGATACATATCGTCCGGGCCTGGAAATTTATCTATTTTTAAGCCTGTCAGACCACTTAGAACCTCCTCCCTTTCTAATTTCTTTAATTATATTACAGTCCTTCTGCCTGATTTCCATACCCACGTCGTCCCTCTCACTTATGAACACTGACACAAAGTATTCATTTAGAACCTTACCTACGTCTTCTGGCTCCACACACAAATCACCACTATTGCCCTTAATGGGCCCTACTCTTTCCCTAGTTATACTCTTACTCTTAATGTCCTTGTAAAATAACTTTGGATTTTCCTTTATTTTACTTGCCAATGTTTTTTCATGCCCCCTTTTTGCTCTCCTAATTTCCTTTTTAAGTTCCCTCCTACACATTCTATACTCCTCTAGGGTTTCCGCTGTTTTGAGCCCTCGGTGTCTCCCGTAAGCCTCCCTTTTTCTCTTTATCCAATCCTGTATATCCCTCGACATCCAGGGTTCCCTGGATTTGATGGTCCCACCCTTTGTCTTTACTGGAATATGTTAGCCCTGTACTCTCCCTATTTCCTTCTTGAATGAGTCCCACTGCTCTGACACAGATTTACCTAAAAGTAGTTGCTCCCGGTCCACTCTGGCTAAATCATATCTGATCTCATTAAAATCGGCCTTCCTCCAATTTAGAACTCTGATTTTTGGTCCATCCTTGTCCTTTTCCATAACAACCTTGAATCTGACGGAGTTATGATTACTATCTGCAAAATGCTCCCCAACTGATGCCTCTACCACTTGCCCGGCTTCATTCCCTAAAATTAAGTCCAGGACTGCCCCCTCTCCTGTAGGACCTTCTACGTACTGACTTAAAAAGCTCTCCTGGATGCATTTTAAGAATTCCCTCTAAACCTACCACACTATGACTAACCCAGTTAATGTTGGGGAAGTTGAAATCCCCCACTATTATTACCCTATTATTTTTACGCTTCTCTGAAATTTGCCTACATATCTGCTCTTCTATTTCTCACTGACTGTTTGGGGGCCTGTAGTACATGCCCAGCAATGTGATTGCTCCTTTTTTGTTTTTCAGTTCTACCCATATGGCTTCATTTGAGGAGCCTTCTAAGATGTCATCCCTCCTTACTGCTGTAATTGATTCCTTGATCAACATTGCGATACCCCCTCCCTTTTACCTCCTTCCCTGTTTCGCCTGGAGACCCTATATCCTGGAATATTGAGCTGCCAATCCTGCCCCTCCCTCAACCATATGTCTGTGACGGCAATGACATCATACTTCCATATGTTAATTTGTGCCCTCAACTCATCTGCCTTATTTGTCAAACTCCTTGCATTAAAATAAATACCATTCAACCTTGCCAAACTCCCTTGCGCCTTAACTGACCTATAATTTCTATGCCTTCCAGACTCACTTGCTCTTCTCTTCTAACTTTGGCTGTTCATCTCCCCCTGCTGAACCTCCTCTCAGGATCCCATCCCCCTGCCAAGATCATTTAAACCCTCCCTAACTGCACTAGCAAACCTCCCCGCAAGGATGTTGGTCCCATTCCAGTTCAGGTGCAACCGTCCACCTTGTACAGGTCCCACCATCCCCAGAAATGGTCCCAGTGTCCCAGAAATCTAAAGCCCTCCCTCCTGCACCATCTCTCCAGCCACGCATTCATCTAGACTAACCTCTTATTTCTATGTTCATTAGCACATGGCGCCAGAAGTAATCCAAAGATTACTACCTTTGAGGTCCTGTTTTTTAATTTGTTTCCTAGCTCCCTAAATTCTGCTTGCAGGACCTCATCCCTCTTTCTACCTATGTCGTTGGTTCCAATATGTACCACAACCTCTGTCTGTTTGCCCTTCCCCTTTAGAATGCCCTGCAGCTGTTCAGTGACATCCTTAACCCTGGCACCAAGGAGGCAACATACCATCCTGGAGTCATGTCTATGGCTGCAGAAACATCTGTCTGTTCCCCTTACTATCGCGTCTCCTACCACTATTGCTCTTCCCCTCTTTTTCCTCTCCACCCTGTGCAGCTGAGCCACTCACAGTGCCATGAGCGTGGCTGCACTCCCCAGAGGAACCGTCACTCTCACCATTTTCCAACACAGAAAAACGGTTCTTGAGCAAGATGTGTCCTGGGGATTCCCTGACTACCTGCCTGACACCTTTCTTCTGACTGATGGTCACCTATTCCCTCTCTGTCTACACTTCTGTAAGCTATGGGCTGACCACGTCTAAAAATGTGCTATTCACGAAACTCTCAGCCTGGTGGATGCACCTCAGTGCCTCCAGCTGCCACTCATGCTCTAAAACACAGAGCTCAAGTAGCTGCAGCTGGTGACACGTCCTGCACACGTGGTCGGTCAGAGAGCAAGGAGCATCTAGGACTTTCCAAATGTTGCAGGCGGTACATAACACGGGACTGAGCTGCCCTGTCAGGACTATAGTTGAAAAAAAAACCCTTACTTTAAGTTAAATACAGTAAAAAAAAGCTAAATTATTTATGTACTTTAAATAAAAACTAGAACGCTTACCTTTCCTTAGCGTAATCTATTTTAAACAGGAGAAAAACACTTACCAACTACTCACCAATCAGCTCTTACCTTTGTGCTGACGTCACTTTTTGAAGTGACTGCTTCACCACGATGCTGACTGCAGGACACTCTTCCCAGACTGCTTCACCGCAATGCTGACTGCAGGTCGCTCTTCCCGGACTGCTTCACCGCGATGCTGACTGCAGAACGTTCTTCCCAGACTGCTTCACCGCAATGCTGACTGCAGGATGCTCTTCCCAGACTGCTTCATCGTGATGCTGACTGCAGGACACTCTTCCCAGCACTACTTCACCGCGATGCTGACTGCAGGACACTCTTCCCAGACCAGACTCTTTTGTCATCCAGGGAGCTCTGGATTTGTTTGCCCTACCTTTCCCTTTTGAAGGAATATCCCTTGACTGTGCCAAACTATTTCTTATTTGAAGGTAGCCCATTGTTTTGCTACCATTTTTCCTCCCAACATTTGACTCCAATTTATTCAACCCAGATCCATTCTTATCCCACTGAAGTTGACTTTCCCCCAATTAACTATTCTTACGCTGATGGTATGATGGAAACGATCAAAAATCATGTTTTTGTCAATTGTATTTATTGGTTCTTTAGTGGGTTCTTTATTGAAAATGGCAATATGCACATGATTAAAATTGGCAAATGCTGCCTGTTTCTGCAGGGCTATGAGAATATGCATGACCAACTGGCACCTGATCAAAATTCTTCAGTGCTACCACTTACCTTCAATGGGAACCTGTCTAAATTATCAATGAAAGTTAATGCAATAGACCATTGAGTCAAGCCATTTAATTCAGACAAAAGAGGGGAATTTTAATCTCCTCCTAGAGGTAGTGAGGGAGAGGAGTGATGACCTCTTCCTAGAGGGTGACAGGAGGAGGCCACCTTCCTAGTCAATAGGCCTGGATCAAGATCACCTATACTGTGAGCAGATGCAGCGTGTGCACAGAAATGTTCAATGGCCTTTATTTTCTCTGGAAAGATGAGTGCAATGCCAATGGCCAATGTGTTTGGGTCAGGTGGGATGTTAATTTTTAAAAAAATCTCAAATCCTAACCCAACCCCACCTTGAACCCACTCCCTTCCGGTTTTGATGGAGCCAAGTTGGGGTGGGCATCAACCAACTCCAAGGATTATATTTGAGTGAGACTGCATGCCTCAGATTTTATCTTTTTTTCATGTTTGAAGCTTGCCAGCCCGGTTTCCCAGGCCTCGGGAAACCAGGCAGCTAAAAGGAGGCAAGGACTGCAGCATGGAAAAGGTAAGTGCATTTCCAACACTGCTTGTCTGCCAGGAGGAACTTCCCCCACATCCCCTAGCTAACCTGCTTCTCTCCATGAGTTTAGACACTCCTGCAATTGGATCCCTCCAAGTGTTCATTGACCACCCCAAAGCTATCACTGAGCCCCACGATCAGAAACCTCTGTGATCACTGATTCCCAACCTCCTACCTCTTCCCCCAGTAAGTATCGGATAGCTAACCCTCTAAGTTATGCTTACTCACCCTGCTTCTACTCCACTCCCCACCAACCACCTGATCCCTATCCCAGCAGCACTAACTTATCCATTTCTGGGCTATGGTCCCTTTGCAGCATTCTCCACTCCACTGGGGGCCAACTCTGTAAATCAGCATGGCTTCCAGGCGAGGATCCTTGATGAAAAAAAGTCAGCTCTCCGGGACCCGATCAGAAAACCTCTCCCCTCACTTGGAAATCTCTCCACAGTAAAGATCGGGCAAGTATTCTGTGGGGTTATTTACCATGTATATTTGTTTATTAGCCCAATTTTATGGGAGAACACAGGTTTGTGGCACAGTGGATCATGCACCCTTTATAAAACCTGCCTCGTTTGAAAATCAGGTAGATTCTGTAAGGAGTATGTAATCCACCCTCCAGATTATGCCCAGGCAGTGAAGATGAAAATTTGCTCCACAGCTTTTAATATTTTGTTCTGTGATTTCTTCAAATGGATTTGGAGCTATGTCTATTGCTGGTATTGCCTGAAGTCAACAGTCGATCTGTAACTAGCAGTTATAAAGTTAGTCAGAAGGTTCCATGATAGTAGGTAGTCACATAAAAAGTAAGCAACTGTATTTAAAGGATTGATTTAATGTTGATCATTAGGAAAGTAAAAGTACTTTTATTCCTACTTGCATTTTGAGGAAGATAGTAACATTTAGCATTTACCTATTTAATGTTTACAAAATATTGTGAATTGCTTTAGAGGCTGAGCATGATTTAGTGGAGCATATATGTTTCTACATTCCAAAGACATGGAGATCATGTCAGCATAGTATGAGTTTTCTGTTCAACCCTTAGGTCTTGCTATATTTATTCAGGTCTTGAGCAGGTGAAGTTGCACTCTGCTTCACTGGGAACATGCGGTCTGCTTATTCACTTATTAGGCTGCCATTGATGATGAGACCAAGTAAAGATGTAGGGTAAGAAACCAAAAGCTAACAGAAGCTGACCTCCATCTTGCTGCATATTATTAAATTGTGGTATTATATGTGTTTTTATTTTGTAACTTTAATTATATTAGGATTATGTGAATGATTCTAAATTAACTCAGCTTCTTGCAGAAACTATCTTTCTCGATGGGACCACCTGCTGAGAATTTTGAGCTAGACTGTCTATGAGAAGTTATACTAGATTATTTGATCAGGTAATTAATTATTTAAGAGCATGTGATGCAACATTTATCAGTTCCTGGGTAAGCGAGCCCTAGATGAGGTACAAACATTTACTCATCAGATGTATCTAACACTCCAGACACTCATTGTGTGTTTGATCAGTTTCACGCAACAGTTCTGTATCCAGAGGCCCCTCAGGCTGAAATCCAAATGAAAGTATTCACCATTTATTTCAATTCAATGAGACAAACTGTATTGCCATATCCCTTTGGTGAGACACAACACTGTGACTGTAAAGGTGTACACTTATATAAAAAGTTCACCTAAAGGACTCTGTAAAATGTGACCTTGAAATTATTCATTATTTCGGACTCAGACACTTGACATTATGGAAAGTTAAGTGTTGTACTAATATTTTCTTATTTGCTCATTTTATTTGCTTCTGCATATATTCCTTACTTGCAATAAATATTCCATACTTAGTCTGCAATTTTTGGCCGACCAGCCTGCTTTGTCCCACCTCTTGGAGAGATAAGGAGCATATGGCGGGCAATGAATACAAAAATCGGTATAGCTCTTCAATGAAAGAGTAATTTGCTTGCCCCAAAGCATGCTAAAACCCACTAATCACATGCAGAAGGTTTAAATGTTGGGTTGTAAGAGGAGTACTTTGGAAGTTGCCTTTTGCAGTGAACATAAGTAAGAATTGTTGGGAAATAGCTAGAATTGTAACAACCTCTCAGTTGTACCTAAACATGTGCACCGCTTCAGTCTTTGCCTTGTGGGCTGTACAATTGGCGTGACCTTGTAGGTGAAGCACTACAATGGCAACACGTACTTGTAAAATTGCTGCTATTTATAAACATACCTACGGAAAGTGATTCTACTATGAGCTTATTTCTTTTCATAAGCATGACTACAAAAGAAATATAAAACATTCAACAGTGAAACAAAATTCTGTTTATGAACAGCAGATTATGGGAGGAATCTTGATGGGGCATCAGGGGTCTTGCCTGCTGGCGGGAGAGCTGGCAAGAGACCCGTGTTGCCTCTTTTCGGGAAGGTCCACCAAAACACACACCAAAAAGGCAATGGCGAAGCTGGCGGCAGGTTTTCCCCTAGAATCAAGTCCCCTAGGGTAGAAGTCTCACCTACTGAGATTTGCCAGCCAATCAGAGGCCAGCAGCTCTTATGCTCAGCAGTGCCACTGGAGAAGATATGCCTGTTGCCGGAAGGACAGGCACCAAAGTCCCAGAGTCATGGAGCTACCCAGGCCACAGGTAAGTAATGTAGGGGGTGGGGGTTTGCAGACTGGGGGTTGTGGGGATAGGAGTTATGGGGGGATGGCAGCAAGGGCCTGAGGGTGGCAGACCCCTTCCCGATGTCCACTCCCTCGATCAGGCACTCAGTACCTTTGATTGAGGGTCACTTCTGGAGGTGTCAAGTTGGCTGCACATTTTTACCTGTCATGGACGTTGCATGACAACAAGACTGCCTACAGTTGGGTTAATAGCAGTGTTGGTGGGATCAGGCCCTTAATTGGCCACTTAAGGGCCTCAGTTGGTGGCAGGATGGCAAGGTCGACCATGGGCCTTCCTGCCCAGAAGTTAATTCTGGCGGAGGTGGGAAAGCGGTGGGATTCTGGTATGACATGAGCCTGCTGAAATAAATGCCCTTCCCGCCTCCAAGATTGCCACCAGCAACAGTACAAGATTCCCATCCGATGTATGTTTCAGCTTCCTGTATTGTATCATAAGATGTTGCTCAGGTTGAGAGCAATATGGAGTTACTTTTCTCAAGTCAAACAATAATTTCAAATAATAATTGTTCAACTAATAAGCCAAGCATTTTGATTTGCATAAAAATGGTTTGTTAGTAGTTTCTTGATCAGACTCAAACAGTGCTTCCTACCTAAATGCACTTAAAAGTTGAATACATATCATAAATATACAGAAGAAAAATAGGTCCATACATTTCACATTCCCAGACAACCTGATTTATTAGCTAAATGTAACGAGATATTCATTATAAAGAGACAACAATTTGTTTTGTTTTTTTGGGAAAACATTTGCTATTTACAATATTGCAACCCTCTGCATTTGAAATTAGCAAACCAATCTGAAATAGCATCAAAGCAAAGTGCAACAGCTGATCCTCAAGTGTGAAAAACAAGCAAATATTTTGAATTGTTACAAGGAACGTGGCATATAAATTCTTGAGCAAAACTGAATGGGATGAACATCTTGTTCCGTTTTGTATGCCACTAAATAACATTACTACCACACTTCATGGCAATAGCACCAATTGGCGGCGACACATTCATGGAAATAGCACCATTTATTGCTGATGCAATGGGAATGAAACTCCGTCACGAATGCTTAAGCTTATTCCATCCTGGGACATAAATGTTCAATGTATTAGTTTAGGATAACATAATTAATTTATGTGTGCTTCTAATTGTTGCAAGCAGGAACTATCTATTCCTGTCATATAACTATCAATATATCCATAACCTAGGGCATATCTCTTGATTGTTTCTATTTAGTTGATTTATCCAGTTTTGTGACTGACTTTCTGTTCCACTGTTCTGTCTTTGGAGTGGCATTGAAATAATTTTGAAATTTTCTCCAAGGCTAGAACTATTAGTCCTATAGATTTATTTTCAGCATTACAAAAGTTGGGAGATAAAGCAAATGTTTTTTCACATTTCTTAATTGATGGGTCAACTTTTAGTGCTGATGAAAGGTCACCAACCTGTAAGAGTAACTCTGTTTCTCTTCCCACAGATGGAAGATTAGAGCAAAGGCATCACATAAGTTGGATGTATTTCACCAGCGGTGCCTACCTAAGACCCTGGGTATCACATGGAGAGAGAGCATCACCAATGAAGAAATACTACAGAGGATTGGTCAGAGGCGTCTCCAGGACATCATGATGTAGAGACGACAGAGGCTAACAGGACATGTATTTCGCCTCCCATACATACACCCTGCAAGAGTGGCGATAGAATGGACACCAGCAGATGGAAGAAGATGACAGGGCTGGCCAAAGAAGACTTGGCGAAGTACATTTAAGGAGGACCTCCAAGAGGGGCACACCATCTGGGCTGGAGCAAAAGAGATTGAGATGGATCAGGGCTGGTCATGGAGTTTTGCTGCCCATTGTTCTGCATGGGACTGGAGGAACTAAGTCTAAGTCTAAGTAAGTTGATGAAGGAATAGAGAGCCATATATCCAAGTTTTCTGAGTGCACAGTAAGCAGCGTGGATGGGAGTAGGAAGTTGCAAAATAACATTGATTGCTTAAGTGAATTGGCAAAACTGTGGCAGTTGGAGTTCAATGTGGGTAATTGCAAGGCCATCCAGTTTGGGCCTGAGAAAGGTAGATTAACATATTTTCTAAATGATGAGGAATTGGAATCGTGGAGAGTAGAGAGGTTTACAAGTGCATGTACAGAAATCACTAAGAACTAGTGGACAGGTTTAAAAAAAAAGGCTATTGGAGGTGCCTTCATCTATAGGGACCTACAAAAGGATGGGCATTATACCACATAAAGTTATGGTCAGATCCTACATGGAGTACCGATTCAATTCTAGGGACTGGATCTCAAAAGGAATATATTGGCCTTGGAGGGGTTGCAGCGTGGCTTCACCAGAATAATACTCAGACTAAAAGAGTTAAATTATGAGGATATGATTGCATAAACTAGATTTGCATTCCCTTGAGTATAGAAGGTTAGGGGTGAGATAATTGAGGTGTTCAAGATGCAGGGTTTGATAGGGTAGATAGCGAGAAACTATTTCTGCTAGGGTCTCCAGAACAAGTCAATGTAACCTTAAGATTAGAGCTCAGCCATACAGGGATGATGACAGGAACAAAGGATAGTGGAAATCTGGAATTCACTCTCCCAAAAAGCTGTTGATACTAGGTCAATTGAAAATTTCAAAACTGTGGTTGATAGATTTTTGTTTGGCAAGGGTATTAAGGAATAATGAACCAAGGCATGTAAATGGAGTTAGACATGGAGTAGTTATGATCTAATTGAATGGCAGAACAGGTTCAGGAGGCTAAGTGGCCTATTCCTGTTCCTATTATTGTTACTAATTATCTTGGGAAAACCCATGTATCACAATATCTTTACAGTGCAGAAGGAGACCATTTGGCCCATTGAGTCTGCACTGGCACTTTGAAAGAGTATTCCACCTAGTCCCATTCCCCTGCCTTATCTGCAAAACCTTGCACATTCTCTCTTTTCAGGTAGCAATCCAATTCCCTTTTGAATACCTCGATCGAACCTGCCTCCATCACTCCTTCAGGAAGTTTGTTCCAGACTCCAACCACCCTCTGGGTGAAAACATTTTCCTCACATTATATTTACTCCTTTTGCCTATTGTTTTAGATCTGTGTCCTTTAGTTTTTGACGTACTCTTGAGTGGGAACAGTTTCTCACTATTTACCCTGTCCATACCCCTCAGGACCTTGAATACCTCTATCAAGTCTCCTCTCAACCTTCTTTTCTCCAAGGAAAACTGTCCCAACCCTCCAATCTATCCTCACAGCTACAGTTCTTCATCCCAGGAATCATTCTTGTGAATCTCCTTTGTTCTTTCTCCAATGCCTTTACATCCTTCCTCAACTATGGTGCGCAGAACTGGACGCAGAGCTCCAGATGAGGCCTAACTAGTGTCTTATACAAGTTCAACATGACCTCCTTACTCTTATACTCAATGGCTCTATTAATAAAGCCTAAAATACTATATACTTTATTAACTGCTCTCTCAACATGCCCTGCCATCTTAAATGACTTATGTACATATTCACCAAGGTATCTCTGTTCCTGCACCTCCTTTAGAGGCTCTCCCTTTATTTTATACTGTCTCACCATATCTTTCCTGCCAAACTGAATCACCTCACACTTCTCTGCATTGAACTTCATCTGCCGCCTGTCTGCCCAATCCACCAACATGTCTATGTCCTTTTGAAGTTCAAGACTATCCCCATCACAGTTGACAACATTTCCAATCTTCAAACCATCTGCAAATTTTGAAATCATGTCCTGCACACCACCATCTAGGTCATTAATGTATATCAGGAAGAGCAAGGGTCCCAACACTGACCCCTGGGGACTTCCACTACAAACCTTTCTCCAATCTGAAAAACAACTATTTGTCACTACTCTGTTTCCTGTCACTCAGCCAATTTCTTATCCAAGTGCCTACTTTCCCTTTTATTCCATGACCTAGAATTTTGATCACAAGTCTGTAGTGTGGCACCGTATCAAATTCTTTTTGAAAATTCATATACACCACATCAACAGTGTTTCCTTTATTAACCTTCTCTGTTACCTCCTCAAAAAACTCCAGTAAGTTAGTTAAACATGATTTTCCCTTGATGAACCCATGCTGGGGACCCGCCCCCCCCACCCACCCCCAACCCCCCCACCCTTAAACAGTATAGATTTCATCACATTTCTACTTCTCTTTAGCTCTGAAGAAGGGTCATATGGACTCAAAATGTTAACTCTGTTTCTCTGCTAGATCTGCTGAGTTTTTCCAGCATTTCCTGTTTTTGTTTCAGATTTCCAGCATCCAGAGTAATTTGCTTTTATCTTAATAAAAACAAAAAGCTAAAAGCTACTGCGGATGCTGGAAATCCAAAACAAAAACAGAATTACCTGGAAAAACTCAGCAGGTCTGGCAGCATTGGTGGAGAAGAAAACAGTTGACGTTTCGAGTCCTCATGACCCTTCGGCAGAACTGAAGTATAGTTAGGAGAGAGGTGAAATATAAGCTGGTCTAAGGTGGGGGGCGGGGGGAGAGAGAAGTTGAGGGTGGGGTGGTTGTAGGGATAAGCAAGCAGTGATAGGAGCAGATAATCAAAAGATGTCACAGACAAAAGGATCAAAGAGGTGTTGAAGGTGGTGATATTATCTAAGAAAAGTGCTAATTAAGAATGGATGGCAGGATACTGAAGGTACAGCTCTAGTGGGGGTGGGGTGAAAAGACTAACAAAGTTTTAGTTTTAGATTTAAAAATAATGGAAATAGGTGGGAAAAGAAGAATCTATATAAATTATTGAAAAAAAAAGGGGGAGGGGGAAGAAACGGGGTGGGGATGGGGGGAGGGGGAGTTTAAGATCTAAAGTAGTTGAATTCAATATTCAGCCCGGAAGGCTGTAAAGTGCCTAGTCGGAAGATGAGGTGCTGTTCCTCCAGTTTGCGTTGGGCTTCACCGAAACAATGCAGCAAGCCAAGGACAGACATGTGGGCAAGAGAACAGGGTGGAGTGTTAAAATGGCAAGCGACAGGGAGGTTTGGGTCTTTCTTGCGGACAGACCGCAGGTGTTCTGCAAAGCGGTCGCCCAGTTTGCGTTTGGTCTCTCCAATGTAGAGGAGACCGCATTGGGAGCAACGAATGCAGTAGACTAAGTTAGGGGAAATGCAAGTCAAATGCTGCTTCACTTGAAAGGAGTGTTTGGGCCCTTGGACGGTGAGGAGAGAGGAAGTGAAGGGGCAGGTGTTGCATCTTCTGCGTGGGCATGGGGAGGTGCCATAGGTGGGGGTTGAGGAGTAGGGGGTGATGGAGGAGTGGACCAGGGTGTCCCGGAGGGAACGATCCCTGCGGAATGCCGCCAGGGGGGGTGAAGGGAAGATGTGTTTGGTGGTGGCATCATGCTGGAGTTGGCGGAAATGGCGGATGATGATCCTTTGAATGTGGAGGCTGGTGGGGTGATAAGTGAGGACAAGGGGGACCCTATCATGTTTCTGGGAGGGAGGAGAAGGCATGAGGGCGGATGCGCGGGATATGGGCTGGACACGGTTGAGGGCCCTGTCTTTTTTTCCCACCTATTTCCATTATTTTTAAATCTAAAACTGAAACTTTGTTAGTCTTTCCACCCCACCCCCACTAGAGCTGTACCTTCAGTATCCTGCCATCCATTCTTAATTAGCACTTTTCTTAGATAATATCACCACCTTCAACACCTCTTTGATCCTTTTGTCTGTGACATCTTTTGATTATCTGCTCCTATCACTGCTTGCTTATCCCTACAACCACCCACCCTCAACTTCTCTCTCCCCCCGCCCCCCACCTTAGACCAGCTTATATTTCACCTCTCTCCTAACTATACTTCAGTTCTGCCGAAGGGTCATGAGGACTCGAAACGTTAACTGTTTTCTTCTCCACCAATGCTGCCAGACCTGCTGAGTTTTTCCAGGTAATTCTGTTTTTGTTTTGCTTTTATCTTTGTTTTGTAAAGACAGGTGCAAGGTACTTGTTCAACACCGCCGCTATTTTTCCAGCCTCCACATGCAAGTCTCCTTTTTCTGTCCCTAATCAGCCCTACTCTTTCTTTTACTACCCTTTTAATATTTACATGTTTATAGAAGACATTGGGATTCCCTTTTATGTTCCTGCCAGCCTCTTTTCATGCTCTCTCCTTGCTTTTCTTATTAGTTTCTTCACTTCCCCTCTGGTCCTTCTATATTCAGCCTGATTCTCCATTGTATTTTCTACCTGACATCTGTCATATGCGCACTTCTTCCTTTTCATCTTTACTTCTTTCTCTCTTGTTATCCAGGGCGCCCTGGATTTTTTTATCCTACTGTTCCCCTTCAAGGGAATATACCTTGACATTACAATACTTTCTCTTTGAAGGTGGCCCATTGTTCAGCCACTGTCTTTTCTGCCAACACTTGATCCCAACTCAGTCGACTCAGATACATTCTCATCCCATCGAAGTTGACTTTCCCCCAATTAATTATCCCTGTTCTGGATTGTTCTCTGTCATTTTCCATGAGTAACCGCATGTGTTCGGCCTGTCTCACTATTCCTTCAAAATAGTTTCACTGCGCTGTCAGTGTGGTACTTGCATGGTTTAGAAATAATATATGGGTAAACTTTTAACAGCTAGGATGCACCAATGCAATATGGGGGATAAATTGGATTGCCCTTGAATTCAGGTGTAGGGATCATGATAAGAGATTATTCCACAGCAGACTGAAGTGGTGCAGGCAGCATGCAAACTTCGTAATGCCTGCTCATTTCCAAGATTGTAGCATGCAGCCCAGTGCTGAACATGTTGCTGAGTGGCTGCATACATCTGCAGAGGATCCAATGTTCCTTCTAAGCACAGGCTGAGAACATGTTGACCCCCTTAATTTAGCATGTGTACATGGACGTGCAAAAAAATTTAAAGGAGTCATGGACTTAAATTAGAGGGAATGTTGCAGCGGACATAAGTCCATGTGAGGCTAGCACCAACTACAGTTAGAAATACTCAGTGGGTCAAAGGTCTGATAAAAGGTCATTTCTTTCTCCACAGATTCTGCCAGAGCTGCTGACTGTTTCCAGCAATTTCTATTTTTATATCAGATTTCCAGCACCTGCAGAATTTTTTTTTGTACCAATTAAAGCTAGCCTGCCTACTTAAAGCTAGACTGTATCTTTTAAAGGCAAAGTGCATTCTGGCTGCATCAGGAGCTGAAACTGATTTGGCAACATTGGAAAGCCTTCAGGAAGGACCCGAAATGGCGCAATGGTCAAGAGACCACATTCCCTGGTTTTTGGATATTGCATTGGAGTCAATGATGCAGGAGATAGACAGGTGGAAAAACGTTCTCTTCACTTCACGACTGCTCAGAAGGCAGTAGGAGCAGGTGCCTTAGGGCTCAATGCCAACAGTTTGGCATCAAGTGTATGGATGTAGTCCTGAGAGAGGTTTGATGACCTCACACAAGTGGTCATGAATCTTTACACAGAATGTATCCTTATAGGTCAATTCCTACAAACCGCCCCACCAGCCCCAAATACTGCTCCAATCACCACTCCATCTTCCCTCGCCTACCAACAATCTATAACGCACTAGTTAGTGTTAAATATTAACAACATGCCTACTCTGCATACTTCTAGTGCATGCACAGAATGCTTATGCTATTGCCCTCAAAAACATGGTGATCAGGACAGGCTATGCTGACAGTGGTCAGGAGTGGCCTTTTTCGTGGCCACAGTCTGCTCCTAATAATTCAAAATTGTGTTTTGTGCAAATTATCCAACAAATTTAGTTAATCTACACAAATAATGTAGTAAGTAGAAATTGTAAATAATCAAATAATTTGAATTAAACAACTTTGAATTAAGCGTAGACTGTACTTCAATTTTGTGGAGGCTGCTCTGGTATCTCCTCAAGTTATTACAGCAAGTTGTCCGATTACTCAATAATAAGTTTTAACAAGTGTTAAATTAGTTCTCTTGTTACTTTAATACAAGGACTTCAATTCACAATTATATTGAGCCTTTAACAGTAAACCGCCAAGTGCAATCTTAAAAAACCTGAGCCTCTATTGGCTATTAAAATAATCGTTGGGGTTGGTTTTCAGAATGTTAGGTTCTGAGACTGGAGACACATGGGACATTTGTATTCCAACCCTTTTGAGATAAAGGGCAACATTCCTTTAGCATTTTTGATCACTTTTTGTACCTGTGTACCCAACTTTTAACAACTTGTGTACATGGACACCCAAATCCTTTTGCTCTTCTGCAGCTCCTAATCTCTCACAGAATCACAGTGCAGAAGAGGCCCTTCGGCCCATCGAGTCTGCACCGACACGTGAGAAACACCGGACCTACCTACCTAATCCCATTTACCGGCACTTGGCTCATAGCTTTGAATGTTATGACGTGCCAAGTGATCATCCAGGTACTTTTTAAAGGATGTGAGGCAAGCCACCTCCACCACCCTTCCAGGCAGTGCATTCCAGACCGTCACCACCCTCTGGGTAAAAAAGTTTTTCCTCAATCCCCCCTAAACCTCCTGCCCCTCACCTTGAACTTATGCCCCCTTGTGACTGACCCTTCAGCTAAGGGGAACAGCTGCTCCCTATCCACCCTGTCTATGCCCCTCATAATCTTGTACACCATGAAGTTTCTCAACTGACACCACCAAAACAGTTAACTGGTTATTTGCTGTTTAAAGATACTACTGTATGTAAATATGATGTTGAATTTGTTTACCAAACAGCAGCGACTTCACTTCAAAGGTGGAGTTTTGTAAAGTGGTTTGAGACACCCTTAGGATGTGAAAATAGCCACCATACAATACAAATTTCTTCTTTGCTTCCTGCTCAAAATTCATATGTATATATGTATAATATATATATATAACAAAAACAAAATACTCTGGATGCTGCAAATCTAAAATAAAAACAGAAAACATTCAGCAGATCAGGCAGTTTCTGTGGAATGAGAAATAAACACCTTTCATTAGTTCTGGTGAAAGATATATATTAGTTTTAAACATTTCTCACATGTTGATGGATTCATGTATACTTTGAAAGAAAACCAGCAATAACCTGGGAAAAGCAGTCTTCCATTTAATTAGTTCAAGTTTTATTTAGTAAATAAATAAGTAGGTAGAAAGAACTGAACATGAAAATGATTGTGCTCAGAAAAACTTTTTTTGTCATTTATTTACCTTGTACATCCATATGAAACGAACAGCTATTATATATAAACAAGAAAAGTAAAATGGTATTTCTTAAAAGATTGTTCTCAACAAAGTTATTTTGCCAGAGAGCTGGGATTAGACTATTTATTCTATTGTATAACGGCTCTTGACCGATGAAGTAATTAATCTTCATGTATCAACATGTTTTACAATTTAAAATGAAACACTTGAGTCATGTTGCGTGAAACTTGATGTTGCCGAAGAAACTCCTTTAATTACGAATTGGCGTGACTAACTTTCGTACGTTAATTGTATAGTACGAGGTCTTTATATATTTAGAAGTTGTTTGCAAACCCTTCCCAAACATAAAGGAGTAATGTTTATTTTCCAGTCACCTATTTCAAAATAATTACAATTTTTAATTCAGAATGCACAAGCCTCACAGCAGATGAATGAGACTTGACAAATTTAGCTTTTTTCGAATTATAATCACGTAATAAAAATGAATTATCACCCCCACCCCAAAAAAAAAACAAATACAAGGTGAACGTTATGTGGCAAACGGGCCGCTTTAAAACATTTGATACATTTGATGTTAGATGCAATATGCAAACAATTAAGCGTTTTTATTTTGCCCCGGTCTGTAATTGCAAGAAACGAGGGGATCGCGCTCGTCTCGAATGTATGCCTGCGAGCCGAGCGGCACCTTTACTTGCCGTCCCTGCACTTGCCCTTTGATCTCGAGATTAGTGTTAGGGTTGGAGCAGCAGAGTCTCACACTGCCTCCCTCCCATACACAGTCACAGACAGACAGACAGGCACTCACTCACTCACCGGGGCCACGGCCGGCCGGCCAGGTGCATCCTGTGTGCGGCTCGGAGCCCCTCCAGCGGCTGACACAGCACAGAGGCACACACAGTGCGGTACATACACACATTACATGTCACACACGCACAGTTTAAAATATATATTTATTGTTGTTGGCTCGTGTGCATTTACAACAACAAAACACAAAAGCATAAAAAGAGGAGAATGTGAAGAGAAAATGGTTTAAAAAAAAGAGAGGAGTTGGGGAGGAAGGAAAATGCCCAGGAGAAAGCAGGAGCAGCCGAAGCGCCTGCCTTATTCGCGTAAGTGCCGGGGCTGAGAGTGAGAGAGCGGCCGCCGCGGGTCTGGGCTAAGACCGGGGCCGGGGTTGGGGCTGGGGTGAGGGTGACAGAGGTGAAGCTGACAAAGACACTCAGGGCTTCTTATTTCAAATAGGAACCGAACGGGCGGCCATGTTGGTGATGATGAGAGGAATTTAAACTGTTTAACCTTTTCATTAATGTTCTCAATAAATTAAAAGGAACAAGTAATTTATGATTTGAATAATAATTCTGGCGGGTAGAGGAGGAAATGTCTCTGGTCGGCTGTTTACGTTTTATTATTATTAGTATTTTTTCAGATTGATGTGTCTCGTTTCTTTACTGTTTGTGCGGGGGTTTCCCAGCACCCCCCCCCCCCGCACGCCGCCCACTTCAGGGTTGAAGGAGGTGGCGGAGGGTGAGCAAGGAATGGCCGGGGCCGGGGAGAGGCTGCTGGGGCCGGGCGGAGGGGAGACCGTGGCCCCGGCCCGGGCCCTGGTCGCACTGAGGGGTCAGACGGAACAGGCCAGGGCCACGGTCAGGGCGGGGAGCAGCTTCCTGCTCTCCTCCTCCTTCACCGCACTCACAGCAAAATCCCCAGGCTCTGTCAGTCTTATTGAAACGTGTTAACTTTTGAGTGAAAGCCCGGGTGTTGGACAAGCTCTGATATCTCCGTGTTTAGGGGGAAGGTGTGCCAACTGTTCAGGGCTGCCCCAGGATGTGTCTCCCCCCCTCCCGGGGGGGGCTCGGGTCTGGGTCAGGGCTGCCCCAGGATGTGTCTCCTCCGGGGGGGGGGGGCTCGGGTCAGGGCTGCCCCAGGATGTGTCTCCCCCCCCTCCCGGGGGGGGGCTCGGGTCAGGGCTGCCCCAGGATGTGTCTCCTCCGGGGGGGGGGGGGGACTCGGGTCAGGGCTGCCCCAGGATGTGTGTCTCCTCCCGGGGGGGGGGGGGGGGGCTCGGGTCAGGGCTGCCCCAGGATGTGTCTCCCCCCCCTCCCGGGGGGGGGGGCTCGGGTCAGGGCTGCCCCAGGATGTGTCTCCCCTCCCGGGGGGGGGGGGCTCGGGTCAGGGCTGCCCCAGGATGTCTCCCCCCTCCCGGGGGGGGGCTCGGGTCAGGGCTGCCCCAGGATGTGTGTCTCCTCCCGGGGGGGGGGCTCGGGTCAGGGCTGCCCCAGGATGTGTGTCTCCTCCGGGGAGGGGGGGGGGGGGGGCTCGGGTCAGGGCTGCCCCAGGATGTGTCTCCCCCCCTCCCGGGGGGGGGCTCGGGTCAGGGCTGCCCCAGGATGTCTCCCCCCTCCCGGGGGGGGGCTCGGGTCAGGGCTGCCCCAGGATGTGTCTCTCCTCCCGGGTGGGGAGGGTGGGCTCACCTCTTCCACTTCAGTCGGGTTCACGACCAGCGAACTGCCTTGTCAAAGCCGCGCCCGGTCACCTGAAGTTCAGGGTTTACAGCCGTGTCTCTGCACCGACATCTTTGTTTTTATTTTAAATGTTATTCTCGCACCGAGTCTCTCGCAGAATGTAAACTTTTCCCAATCTGCACACTTTTGCACCCCCTTCCTCTCAGTTCCGCAAATGTAAACCAGCAAAAGGTTTTTGATTTGACCCCCTGGGTGTGATATGTCGGCTCTTTTTTAACTGTAGCTCCCGCAACTACATTGTATATTGTGTCCGCTATGGAATCCAGTGCTTCGGTAATCGAGCACGGTGATAACGACAAACGTGTTTTAGTTTGCAGTAAATAATCTCGTTTCTGTTACTTGGTTTGGTAAACTATTATTTTAATTGGTGTAATTGTGAATAAAGGCGCGGCGATAGGCGTGCGTTGTAAACGTGCCTTGTGGATGACATCTGCCCGAAGATTCCTTTTATTGCTCTGGTTCCTGACTATGTAGTAAAGGTCAACACCACCATTACACCGCAGACGACAAAACACACACACAATTGTAACGACCTAAAACCACTTTCCATTTGCTTATGCAAAATCTAATATGAAAAGATTTGTTAAATTGGTGCCAATTATTTTTTTATGGAGGGGCTGGCCATAATTACTGCCAAGGGTTATGTAGTATTGGGCCCACTTTGTGTCAACGTAATTTTAATTTGTATTGGTTGTAAGTAATTAGCTTGATTATTGCAATTTACAGGCTGTTATTTATAACTTTTACCTGTGCTTATAAAAGGTTTGAATGATATTGAAAATTTTGCATGTTTGGAGCAAGAGCTGGTCAATTCTCTCAAAGGTACCATTGAGAGTTGTTTTAAGTGTGGCAGGGCAGTTGCACTTTTGGTTTCTTGAGTTAAAAGTTTGACAAAGAACTAAATTAGTACATTTGTCCATTGTTGACATCTATGGAGAACAGCAACCATCAGATCCCCTGTGATACTGGTCGTCTTCACTTTTTAAATGGAGACATGTATCCAGACTGAACTCCCCTGATGGTTCAGTGAATAAATACACTCCATGAATTTCCACTTGATGTTCTTCAGATCTGCAATTTACACTTCTTTGTGGGTCCTGCCAGTCAACCGCCATTATGATTTTTCACAGCTGATATATTTGTATAAACACCTTGCTAGAGAAGGAGATTGGGAGAGCCCTTGCATAAAATTAAAGTAATCATGTGTGTTGATGTGTTCTGTAGATGGGGAAGGTTCTAGGTCTAATGCCATGTCTGGGTTGAGTTATACAGGCAGGGCTTTGGTGAAGGTATTTCAAGTGCCTTTAGTGCCCCTGCACTCTGGGTAATATCAATCAGGGTTGGTGCTCCTGATAATTAATTGATGGCTGCCTTCCAGAAAAGACATAGTTATGAATGGAGAAGATCAAAGTCTGCTATTATGCCCTTATGGTCAAATCATTTCCTGACACTCACTGTTGGATGAACAATGGTTAGACAGTTGAGCTGCCAGTGTCTGAAGGATAATATGAGCATGAGTTCTTGTTTTGAACGTAGAGGAAAAAATGAAGTTGGGTAAGAGTAATTGGGAATAAATTGTGGTGAGAACAAAGCAAACTACTGAAAGATAAAGTTTCAACTATTGAGTTGTAGTGATTAACAATTGAGAATGTAGTTCAATAACATATAACTTAGTTGAGGGAGTACAAGAGCAAGTACTGCAAATGTAGAAATCTGAAATAAGAACAGAAAATACTGGAAGTAGTCAGCAGGCCTGGTGGCATATGTAGAGAGAATAATGTTCTGACAAAGGGGAATCGTCCTGAAATGTTAACTCAGTTTCTCTCTCCACAGATGCTGGCAGACCTGCTGGCTCTTGGTAGTGTTCTGTATTGTGTCTCGGCCAGCTGTTGGTCTCATCCTGTTTCTTTATGTAAGTTAGTGATTGTGATGACATTGGCTCCAGGTTTACCAAGAAATGAAAGAAAACTATTTAAAATTATGTTTGGTGTAGTTTGTGTTTAGTAAAGTTAGCAATCACCTGCAAAAACACAGCTAACTATATAAGTTGCGTCCGACAGAGAGATTGCATTCACAATGTCATTAATTATTCTTTATTTACATTGACTTTTTGCAGTTGGTATATTTAACATACATAAGCACATACATTCTGGAGTAACAAGTGGTTTCAACAAGGAGTTCTGATGACGACATAAAATGTAAGATTATTTATAATTGTCAGAAGTTCCAAAATTTAAATTCAGAGCTTTGAAATCACTCCGCAATATGTTCCCTTATTTATTAATGAAGATTTTATGTCCTGATGTTGCCGGCTTCCTTTCAGGATCTCAACCAAGTGATTGTTTGCGTTTTTACTGGATAGTAAGCGTCTGCACACTATTCGTCCACAGAAGCTTCACAGTTGAGCCTGATCCTATCCTCAACTGGCAGAAGCTGCACAGACTTCCAGTAAGTGTAAATGGCTAGCTGTCAAGAGTGTGAGCCTGGTTGGTTTTCTTCTCAGTAACCCAAGGGCACTGAGTCTAAGATTAGCTCCATCAGCTAACTCAGGACAGAGCAGAAATCAAACCTGAGAGCCTTTGTAGCTCACTTTACACTTGCACTACCAGTTGAGCCATGGTGGGGGAGAGCAAAGATCACATTGCGTGGACTTGATGGGCTGAATGGCCTCCTGTGCAATAATGACACTGACTCTATTTTCTTTTCGCAAGTACTGTGCTTTCTGTTATGGTAGATATAGATAACTGATGAACTACTTGTCATATATTTGCTTGGAAATGTCTACACTAAAAGATTAAGAAAAGGGATGAAATTGCTGCAAATTTTTTGAGTCACAATCAACAGTTGCTTACTGGAAATAAGTCAGCATTTATTACCTAATGCTAACCTGTGTTTGTAATTTGTATGATAAGTGGACAAATGATTGTACTACTTGGCAGAACCTCAGACTACAATTGAGTGCATGGTTAGTTATGAACACTCCAGCCACGGCTATTATTCAGTCCTAAAATACTACACTGTGATCATCACCCAAAAAAAAGAATTAATTCATAAAAATAGTATGAGATATTTAACCCTTTAACGTGTTATTGCAAATAGTTAGGATGTCATCTAGTTACAGCAATTGCAGGTTTTTGTTCCTGATTGGGAGACAGACTTATAATTTTTTTAAGTGTGTTCCGGAATTGTTTTCTGGATATATAGGGACTCTATTGTCTGTATTTTATTTTAGGAATCCAAAATCATTTTCAACATGGTCGGCTTGATCTTATTTTTCATTATTGTGCATAGTTCTTTCAAAAGTGTTGTCAGAACAGACTTGCTTTTTGTTTGTAAAATTGTACCGGATGAAAGAATTCCAAATACACAACTTATATAGATTTCCCTCTCGTGCTCGATTGCGTATGTGTCCTTCATTGACCTATTCATTTGGTAGTTGCCATGGAATTGGAGGGTTATCGATTGTCTAGGTTCAGGTTATTTGAGAGGGTAGACTGAGAGGTGCATACTGATGAGCAGGAATTATATGTATATGGTCTCTTCCATTTAGTAGTCAGATTCTGTATACAGTAACTTTGAATGATGCTGGGTCTACGTAGTCCTTGTTTCTCTGATTTTCTCCCTTCACCTGAAGCTGTTGAATCTCTACTGGGGTATGGTCTTCATCTCCCTCTATTACCTTGCCAGTTTTGTTGTTGATCATGCATGAACCTTGGCAGGATGTGTTGTCGAATTATCCAACAATGGAGGGCATTGCAATTGAGTTGAACCTGTCCTCCCATGACATCCACACATGTTGGTTTACAGCAGAGCTCACTTGACAGAAGTAAGGGAGTCAGAACCTTGGTATTTTTTTCCCTGCCTTAATCTAGGGTACTGATACCAATTGTAACACCCTGGCATTGGTCATAAGATTGTAAGAATAAGATCAAAGGGAATAGGAGTAGGCCATTTGGCCTATTGAATAAGATCATGGCTGATCTAATTTGGCCACAACTCCACTTTCCTGCTTGCCCCTCAACCGTTGACTCCCTTGCCTTGAATATATTCAATGACCCAGACTCCACTGCTCCCTGTGGGAAAGAATTCCAAAGACGAGTGACCCTCTGAGAGAAGAAATTCCCCTTCATCTCAGCCTTAAATGGGAAATCCCTTATCTTTAAACTGTGCCTCCTAGTTCTAGAATTCCCCACAAGAGGAAACATCCCCCAGCATTTACCCTGTCAAGCCCCCTGAGAATCGTTATATGTTTCAATGAGATCACCACTCATTCTTCTAAACTTCAATGATTATTGACCCAACCTGCTCAACCTTTCCTCATAAGACAACCCTTTCATCCCAGGAATCAGCCTAGTGAACCTTCACTGAACTGCTTTGAATGCAAGTATATCCCTCCTTAAGGAAGGAGACCAAAACTGTATGCATTACTCTAGCTGTGGTCTCATCAATGTCTTGTACATTGTGGCAATAGTTTTATACTCTATCCTCCCTTGCAATAAAGGCCTTCCTATTACTTGCTGTACCTAACTGTACCAAGCTAACTTTGTGTTTCATATCCAAAGACATCCAGATCCCTCTGTAGTCCAGCATTTTACAGTCTCTCTCCATTTAAATAATACTCTGCTTTTTTATGCTTGCTGCCAAAGTGGACAACCTTGCATTTTCCTACATTATACTCCCATCTGCCAAATGTGTGCCCACTCACTTAACCTATATATACCTCTTTGCAGACTCTTTGTATCCTCCTCACAACTTGCTTTCCTACCTACCTTTGTATCATTAGCAAATTTGGCTACAAAACAGTTGGTCCCTTCATCCCTGTCATTAATATCGAATGTTAAATAGTTGATAGTTGAGGCCCTAGCAATGATTCCTGTGGCAGTCCGCTAGTAAAGTTTGCAAACCTGAAAATGACCCACTCATCGTGACTGGCTAACTTACAGGACAAAATCGTGACTGACTAACTTACAGGACACAATCCTCTATCCATGCTAATATATCACCCCAACACCATAAGCTCTTGTTTTGTGTAGTAGCCTTTTATGTGGCACCGAGTCGAACACCTTTTAGAAATCCAAATACACTACATCTACTGGTTCCCCTTTATCCACCTGCTAGTTACATCCTCAAAGAATTTGCCAAACACATTGGCCCTTTCACAAAACCATGTTGACGCTGCCTGATTTGTATTATGAATTCCTAAATGTCATGCTACTACCTCCTGAGCAAATTTTGAGCAGCCTGGTACCTTCTGTTGGTTTGCATCTTCTATAATGGCTGAGTGAGTTTCTGTTTTTTAAACTGGTGTGCAGTTTGAATTGTTCTTGTAGATGGCATACACTGGTCTGAATTAAATTCATATTGTGACACTGCTGGGACTTCAACTTTCTGAAAATCAAGATTAGATCAGTCCTTGTTTCTCAATTGGACTGGTGCAGTGCATGGTGATCTCAGATGTTTTCATGAACAGAACATTATTTGCTTTCAAACTGGTTAACTGCTGGTTGCAAAGTCACATGGGAACGACCTGCAGTTGTTGCCTAGCATTCATGTAGCATAGAAGAAGGACGTTATATGGTGGTCTCATGTCTACTGTGAGCTAACTGGTGTGCTCTGTTGCAGTTAGCTCCTTTGGAGCAAATATTCCTATTGTGGTGAGCTATTTTGCTTAACAGGATTGTGCTGTGAAATAATTGACGTTTTATTAATACTTCCCTGCAGACCTCACTTAAAAGATGCAATTTCTTTACTGTTACTGCATGTCAAAGATTTGCACATAGCATTCTAAAGTAGAATATCAATATTGCAGCATCTGTTTTATTTATACTGCCCATATAGAACACTTTGAAATAGTCTCACCCTTCAAGTCTGAAGGCATCAATTCATTCTAGATAGAATTGGCCACTTTTATCTGCATCTAGAAAGCAATTCAAAATCCATCTTTAATGTCCATCTGGGATGCCAACTTTTTATCATGGCAGGGAGACATGGCTAAAATCTGACCTTGTGCCATAGTATAACATTTCTAGACCTAGATGAATTTTGACACATACAACACTGCTTTTAAAACAGTATTGGACTAGTAATCCAGAGACCCAGGGTAATGCTTTGGGGACCCAGGTTCGGATCCCGCCACGGCAGGTGGTGGAATTTGAATTCAACAAAAATCTGGAATTAAAAGTCTGATGATGACCATGAAATCATTGTTGATTGTTGTAAAAACCCATCTGGTTCACTAATGTCCTTTAGGGGAGGAAATCTGTCGTCCTTATCTGGTCTGGCCTACATGTCTCTCCAGGCCCACAGTGATGTGATGCCCTCTGAAATGGCCGAGCAAGCCACTCAGTTGTAACAAGCCACTACAGAGTCACAAAAAAGGAATGAAACCGGACAGGCCACCAGGCATCGAGCTAGGCGCTGAAAACGACAGCAGCAATCTCAGCCCTGTCGACCTTGAAAAGTCCTCCTTACTAACATCTGGGGGCTAGTGCAAAAATTGGGACAGCTGTCTCTCAGACTAGTTAAGCATCAGCCTGACATAGTCATCCTCACAGAATCATACATTACAGATAATGTCCCAGACACCACCACCACCACCGTCCCTGGGTATATCCTGTCCCACCGGCAGGACAGGCCCAGCAGAAGTGGTGGTGCAGTGGTATACAGTCGGGAGGGAGTTACCCTGGGAGTCCTCAACATCGATTCTGTCCCCAAGAAGTCTCATGGCATCAGGTTAAACATGGGCAAGGAAACCTCCTGTTGATTACCACGTACTGCCCTCCTTCAGCTGATGAATCAGTATTCCTCCATATTGAGCACCACTTGAAGGAAGCACTGAGGGTGGCAAGGGCACAGAATGAACTCTGGGTGTGGGACTTCAATGCCCAAGAGTGGCTCGATAGCACCACCACAGACCGAGCTGGCCGAATCCTGAATGACATAGCTGCTAGACTGGGTCTGCGGCAGGTGGTGAGGGAACCAACAAGAGGGAAAAACATACTTGACCTCATCCTCACCAACCTGCCTGCTGCAGATGCATTTGTCCATGACAATATTGGTAGGAGTAGCCACCGCACAGCAGTTGTGGAGATGAAGTCCTGCCTTCACATTCAGGATACCTTCCATTGTGTTGTGTGACACTATCACAGTGCTAAATGAGATAGGTTTTGAACAGATCTAGCAACTCAAGACTGGGCATCCATGAGACGATGTGGGCCATCGGCAGCAGCAGAATTGTACTCCAATGCAATCTGTAACCTCAAGGCCCGCCATATCCCCCACTCTACCATTACCGTCAAGACAGGGGATCAACCCTGGTTCAATGAAGAGGACAAGAGGGCATGCCAAGAACAGGAGGCATACCTAAAATTGAAGTATCAATCTGGTGAAGCTATAACACAGGTCTACTTGCATGCCAAAAGGCATAAGCAGCAAGTGATAGACAGAGCTAAGCGACCCCACAAATAACGGATCAGATCTAAGCTCTGCAGTCCTGCCACATCCAGTCGTGAATGGTGGTGGACAATTAAACAACTCACTGGAGGAGGAGGCTCCACAAATATCCCCATCTTCAATGATGATGGAGCCCAGCACAGCAGTGCAAAAATAAGGCTGAAGCATTTGCTACAACTTTCAGCCAGAAGTGCCGAGTGGATGATCCATCTTGGCCTACTCCAGAGGTCCCCAGCGTCACAGATGCCAGTTTTCAGCCAATTCGATTCACTCCATGTAATATCAAGAAATGGCTGAAAGCACTGACAATATTCCAGCAATAGTACTGAAGACTTGTGCTCCAGAACTTGCCGCGCCTCTAGCCAAGCTGTTCCAGTACAGCTACGACACTGGCATCTACCCGGCTATGTGGAAAGTTGCCCAGGTGTGTCCTGTACACAAAAAGCAGGACAAATCCAACCCGGCCAATTACTGCCCCATCAGTCTACTTTCCATCATCAGTAATGGAAGGGGTCATCAACAGAGCTATCAAGTGGCATTTGCTTAGCAATAACCTGCTCACTGACGCCCAGTTTGGATTCTGCCAGGGACACTCAGCTCCTGACCTCATTACAGCCTTGGTTCAAACATAGACAAAAGCGCTGAACTTGTGAGGTGAGCGTGACTGCCCTTGACATCAAGGCAGCATTTGGACAATGTGGCATCAAGGAGCCCTAGCAAAACTGGAGTCACTGGAAATCAGGGAGAAAACTCTCCGGTGGTTGGAATCATACCTAACACAAAGAAAGATAGTTGTGGTTGCTGGAGATCAGTCATCTCAGCTCCGGGTAGTGTCCTCGGCCCAACCATCTTCAGCTGCTTCATCAATGACCTTCCTTCCATCTTAAGGTCAGAAGTGGGGATGTTCATTGATGACTGCACGATGTTCAGCACCATTCATAACTCCTCAGATACTGAAGCAGTCCATGTCCAAATGCAGCAAGATCTAGACAATATCCAGGCTTGGGTTGATATGTGGCAAGTAACACTTGCACCACACAAGTGTCAGGGCAATGATCATCTCCAACAACAGAGAATCCAACCATCGCCCGTTGATATTCAATGGCATTACCATCACTGAATCCCCCACTATCAACATCCTGGGGGTTACCATTGACCTGAAACTGAACTGGACCAGCCATATAAATACTGTGGCTACAAGAGCAGGTCAGAGGTTAGGAATGGTGGGACGAGTAACCCACCTCCTCACTCCCCAAAGCCTGTCCACCATCTACAAGGCACAAGTCAGGAGTGTGATGGAATACTCCCCAATTACCTGTTTGACTGCAGCTCCCACAACACTCAAGAAGCTGGACACCGTCCAGGACAAAGTAGCCCGCTTGATTGGCACCACATCCACAAACATTCACTCCCTCCACCACCGACACACAGTGGCAGCAGTGTGTACCACCTGCAAGATGTACTGCAGGGATTCACCAAGGCTCCTGAGACAGCACCTTCCAAACCCATGACCACTACCATCTAGAAGGATAAGGGCAGCAGATAAATGGGAACATCACCACCTGGAAGTTCCCCTCCAAGTCACTCATCATCCTGACTTGGAAATATATCACTGTTTCTTCACTGTCGCTGTGTCAAAATCCTGGAACTCCCTTCCTAACAGCACTATGGGTTTACGTAAACCACATGGACTGCAACAGTTCAAGAAGGCAGCTCACCACCACCTTCTCTTGGGCAATAAAATGCTGGCCCAGCCAGTGAAGCCCACATTTTATGAATGAATACAAAAAAAGGCATGTCCCTGCCATTTTCTTTTGAACTATTATCACAAACCTGCACAACCAACTTCTTGTTTAAGCACTTGTTTATGTGATTAGGTTTGTGCATGTTTTACATGACAATTAATGAGTGTTCAATCTCTTTTAGATAATATTTATACCACAACATGCTTTAAAGTTTTTAGAATATTGAGATTTTGGGGTAAACTCCACAATGTTAAATTAATTGTATTTGGTTAAACATGAATGATGCTACCTCAATGCAAAGTTTTAATAGCACTATTAGCTCTGTAAAGAAGCCTAACCTTTGAGTACTGTGTCTGATTATAAGGACAATTAACAATATTTCAAATAATCTACAAACTGCTTTTTTGTTATTCAGACTTGAGTGTCACACTTTGAACTTACCCTTTGCATTTAGTTTGTTGGGTTCCCTATGTTGTGCACCATTGCTGGCAGAGAAAGTGTGTGCAGATGAATGTTAGAGACAGGAAAGGAGAGAATGAATGGGGACCCAGTTCAGAGACATTGTAGCTCCTTCGTTCTGTTAGTGTGACTTTGAGGGCAACCACAAGAAAATGAGCGTGTGTGAGAGTCAATCTCATCTATCTTACTTAGTAAGAGTATAGTAACTAAGAGTGCTTATCCTTGCTCTGCTATTAACACATTCTGCTTTCTTACCTTTATGCCACTATCAGCAACTGCTTTAGCCCTTGCCACTGCCATTAACACTCCCTTTGTCTTTCTGTCCATGACATCTTTGTCAATCTCTCCTTACCCCCCCAACTATTGCTGTTCTATCCAGCTTTACCTGCTCCACCCCCCGCAAACAGTATAAATTTCATCACATTTCTACTTCTTTAGCTCTGAAGAAGGTTCGTACGACTCGAAATGTTAACTCTGTTTCTCTCTCCACAGATGCTGTCAGACCTGCTGAGTTTTTCCAGCATTTTCTGTTTTTATTTCAGATTTCCAGCATCCGCAGTATTTTGCTTTCATCTCCTCCATCTCCATCCTTTGTCTTTTGCCCCATTTCTATTTCTCTGCCCAGACTTAGTCTGTGTCCCCCATCTCTCTCCAATTTGCAGTACACAAGACATAAATAGTAGATTCTGCAAACACCCTTCTGTGTAACACCACAAGAGGGAAACATTATAAGTTTTCTACAGTAAACCTTAGGGATTTTAGATAAGAACCTGGAAGGCATGTGATGCCAAACCTCTGTTTTACATCATTTGCTACATTATCAAAAGTGCTGTTTTTTGGATCAGATAATGAACTTAAATTCTTTTGGCTATTCAGGTAGATGTCAAATTATCTATGACACTATTTTAAGAGGAGTGTCCAACATTTCTCCTTCAAATCTGATCATTCATTTTGCAGTTTGTGGGAACAGTGCACAAATTGGCTACTATGTTTGCTTACGTAACAATAGTGCAAAGGTAATCCATCAGATGTATAAAGTTTTTGGGATATCCTAAGAATGGGATGAAACACTATATGTTTAAAAGAAAAAGCAAATTAGATCACTAATTAAAAAGGCTAATTGAATATTGACCTCAAGGGCTAGAATAGAAGGGGTGAAGGAAAGGTTCCAGCTGTGCAGAACTTAGATCTCATCTGGAGTATTAAGTTCTGGGCACCACTCCTCTGGAAGGATATATTGACCTCGGAGGAGGTGCAGTGCAGGTTCACCAGAATGTTACAGGGGTTAAGTGTTAAATTGAGGACAGGTTGAATCAATTAGTTTTGTGTTCCCTTGAATGTGGAAGGTGGTGGCATAATGGTATTCTAGAGACCTGGGTTCAAATCCCACCACAGCAGATGGTGAAATTTAAATTCAATAAAAATCTGGAATTAAAAGTCTGATGATGGTCATGAAACCATTGCTGATTGTTGTAAAAACCCATCTGGTTCACTAATGTCCTTTAGGGAATGAAATCTGCTGCCTACATGTGACTCCAGACCTATAGCAATGTGGTTGACTCTTAAATTAGGGATGGGCAATAAATGCTGGCCTAGCCAGCGATGTCCACGCCCCATGAATGAATAAAAAATAAATTAATTAAAGGGTGATCTAATTCAACTGTTTACGGTTATTAAAGACTGATAATGGTAATTTAGAGGGAAACTATTTCTTCTTTTGGGGGAGCCAAAGAACAAGGGGGCATAACCATAAAATTAGAACAAAGCTGTTTAGGAGTGGGTAGAGAAAGCAATTCTTCAAACAACAGTGTTGAAAATCTGGTAAGATCTCCCCCCAAAAAACTGTTGAAGGTAGGTCAACTGAAAATGTCAAAACTGGGATTGCAAGATTTTTGTTATGTAAGAGCATTAAAGGTTACAGAACCAAGGCAGGCTTAGGGGGCTAGGAACAGGCTCAGAAGGCCAAATGCCGACTCTTGTTCCTCCATTCCTATTTTAATAGTTAATATATATTTGTGTGCTAGAGTATGTGTATATAGTGTCTATCGGTCTTTTGAAACTTTGTGACTAGTGGGTGCTGTGATGTGTCGATTGTTACAACTGGATTGAAAATTACACTACTTTCAATTGAGTTTGGCTCTCTGTTCATCCAGATATGCCACTTTATCTTCGTTTGACAGCCTCTAGCCTAAATGTTTGTGGTGGTCTTGCTAAAGAGTTAATGCTTTTTTTGCTCAATGCCAGAATGTTAGAAAATTACAAATGTTGTCTATTTCACTGTTCAATGAATATATCACTTACTTGGAGAGGAAGTGAACTAAAGCTAGAAAACAGAAAATGCTGGAATACTTAGATCAGCCAGCATCAATGGACAGAGAAGCAGTTTTAACATTCAAGGTTGTTGACCTTTCATCAGAACTGGCAAAGTAATGCCAGTAGTAGTAAATCTGTAATTAAAGCAAGCACAGAGGCAGGGAGGAAAAAAGGATGGGATGAATGAACAAAAGGGAAGGTTTGTGATGGGATGGAAGGCAGGAATGATTAAATGACCAAAAGGGATGATTGGGAATGGTAATGGGAAAAGTAAAACAAACAAAAAATGGATCTAGAGGAGCAGTAAATGGCAATAGCAGAACCATTACAGACATTTGTCTAAAAAAGATGGGACCTTCTGATCTGAAATTGTTGACCTCTGTTGAGCCAGTCAAGCTGTAAGTGCCGAATCAAAATCGGATGCTATTCCTGGAACTTTATTAGAATGTTGAATGAGATGGAGAATGAAAATGATGGGCAACTGGAAGCTTTAGGTCATGCTTACAACAACAAGGAGGCACTCAGCAAAGCAGTCACCAATTTGCATTTGCTCTTTCCAGTGTATGCAGCATGAGCAGTAAATACATTTAACTAAATTGAAAGAAGTACAAGTAAATCACTCTTTCACCTGGAAGGAGAGGTTAAGGTTCTAGACCGTATGAAGGGAAGAGGTAAAAAGGCAAGTTGCAGCTCCTGCACTTCCACGGAAAGGTGCCATGAGAAAGGATTGGGTGTTGGCGGTGATTAAAGAATGGACCAGGTTGTTTTGGGTGGAATTTCGGAATGCTGAAAGGAAAGATGGGTTTTGTGGCGTTGGCCTGGAATTGGGGGAGGATGCTCTGTTGGATGTGGAGGTTGGTGGGTTGGAAGGTGGGGATAAGGGGAACCCTGTTATGGTTCTGGAAGAGAGTGAAAGGTGGTGAGAGCAGTGTGTGATAAATGGGATAAACACAGTTGAGGTCCCAGCCAGCCATGGATGGGAATACTCAATTATGGAAAAAGGAGAACATTCTAAACAAAAGCTAGAAGAATTTGAATGTTCAGCGTTTGAGCTTGAAGTTCCCATTTTTGCCCAACAACTTATGTCAAATTAAGGTTTCTCCTTCGATGCCTGTAAGTTACCTGGGCTGTTTTTTTTCTTAGGGTTGAGATATAACATGAGCCTTACTATGTTTGTGGAGCAGTTAATTCCACTGAGTTATTAAATCGCACTAGTGACAGAAAATAGGAGAATAAACCCATTTGATGGCATTGATTATCTTTTAACTTAAATGTTGAAGCCTGGAGGTAAATTTTCCTAGGCTCTCCAGTGGTGTGGAGCCCTTTGGAAGCAGGTACACTTGTGGTGCACCTGATCCCCACAGGTATGGTTTATTCTGAAAATGAGGCTGCACAAACAAGTATTGGTTTCATTATGGTGGAGTGTTTAAGCACAGGCCCTAACATAATTCGAGGTAATGAGTTACCTAAGTGCACTATTCCCACCGTTGGAATTGGTGTATTATGCATTTTGCACCTTGACCTGCTCAATCTGGTTGCTCTCAGTCCAGTTGTTTGTTAAAGTGTCAATTTGTTTAGTGTTTCTAGGGCAACTTTGCTGCATTCTTTCCCATGCATTAGTTATTTTTGCTCCTCTTGAAATTTAGGACTTCACAAAGCAGAATACCGAGGTGGCGACCCCAAGTAAAATAGGAAAAGCTGAAGGAAGACGACTTCAGTATTCTACTTTGATACTGATGTTTAAGTCGTTATTGGATGTCCCTTAATTTGAGGATGATTTTTTACTCAGGGTTGTGAGTTTCTATCATGGGTCTTCGTGTGACTGAACTGGCCGATTCTCGATCACAGATCTTTGGGCACGTGGGGCAGGATGTTCCATGAGGTAGTGGGATCTGGAGTGCAGGATTTTTTTCTTCTGCCTCTGCCACTGCTATGCCCTTTCATTAGGATGTTGTGACTCAAAGCATGAGGTAGCTTGATGGATAGGTTGTCACCATTTCGAATGATTGTTAGCAAACTCTTCCCAGTCATTCATGTCAGTGCTGCTGTGCTTTGCAGAGAGCTTCAGAGCAACTAGGCTGTGGAAACTATCGAAGTACTTCTCTCTTGACAATCGCAGGGAAAATCCTGACATGCATTCTCCTGAATTGCCTACTTCCTATGCCTGAGGAAATCCACCCAGAGACACCATGTGGCTTTAGACCTGCCAGAGCAGCTTCTGACATGATCTTTGTTGCCAGACAAACCTAAGAAAAATGTGGAGAACAATCTAAGCAACTCTTCATTGCATTCATAGACCTGACCTGACTTGACTCAATAAATTGAGGTTCTGTGGTTATGCTCCAAAAATTTGGATGCCCAAGAAACTTTATCACAATCCTACAGCTGCTTCATGGTGATATGACTGCAAGTGTCTTGAGTGAGAAATCTGAAACGGATGCCTTCAAAATCAAGATTCGTGTCAAGCCAAGCTCTATGATAGCCCCCATACTATTTACAATCTACCTGACAGTGGCTATTCACCTTAAAGATCAACTGTTCTCTGGCATCAGTATTAAATACCGCCTAGATGGAAAACTCTTTAACCTCAGTTGCCTCCATGCCAAAACTAAACTGACTACCATAGACATAAATGATCTACAGTTTGTGGATGACTGCAGTGTTGCTGCTCCATTTTGCATCAGATTTGCAAGCCACTTTCGATCTCTTCAATTCTGTATACAAGGAACTTGGTCTGCTCTCGAACGCTGCCAAAATAAAACTCGGATCAACCCACAACTGGTGAAACAAATATTTCACCTCCCATATATGTTGAAGGGATTCTGGAATATGTTGAATACTTGCCATACCTTGGTGCGAGTTAAGGAAAGGTTGTGAACAGTCAAGGTCCTGACCAACTGATGCCTCTTTTCTACTTATTCTACTGAATACTTCCAAACCACCCCAGGGACATTTGCCACATCAGATTGTATCAAACAAGTAACCAACATTGTCTAAAGACAGCACCTTCAACAATTTCCCTGTAGAAAAGTGGCATACCTGCTCAAAAGGCCACCATTGATGAAAACATCCAACACCAGATCAGCTGTGCCAGCTCAACCTTCTACAAACTACGGCAGCAAGCGTTTGACAGCAAAGACCTCCATCAGTCAACAAAAGTGCTAGTGCACAGAGGAGTTATTGTCACCACATTTCTGTACTGCTGGGAGACCTGGACTGTATCAGCAACACGAGTACCAGAGAAATTCCACCTGCAATGCCTCCACCGCATCCTTTGGATTCAATGGGAGGACCGTCGAACAAACACTAGTGCCCTTCTTGAAGACAGCTACACAACCATTTAAGCAATACTCCTGCAAAAACATCTGTGATGGGCTGGATGACTGACTGGATGGCCAAAAAATATCTGTCCCGCCAGGTCCTGTTTTCTCAAATGGCCAATGTTCCAGAGAAGGACAAAGGAAATGTTTCAGAGATGGACTTTAAATCATTCTATGTCAAGTGCTATATGTGGGTGTTCCTTACCAGATTTTACACGCTCTAGATGAGATAGAGGAGTAATGCCCCCCAAATGTTGGTGCAGTAACGGTTTGGATGTTCCATCTACATCTATTACTACTCTGGAATCTGCATTTATTAGATCCCTCCACACGCACATTTTGGCACTTGCACCATCTTCAACTTGCAGGAGAGGCTGCTATAATGTAACGCCTACAGGATGACTTATAGACATAATTTGGAACATGAACCGTTCTTTCTGTAGAAGGTTACCACTTATTCTACTGAATACTTCCAAACTACCCCAGGCCACATCAGGTTGTATCAAACAAGTAACCAACATTGTCTAAAGACAGCACCTTAAACAATTTCCCTGTAGAAAAGAGGCATCAGTTGATCAGGATCTTGACTGTTCACAACCTTTCCTTAACCCACACCAAGTTCCACTTCCCTATCACGCCTGTGCTCATTGACCTACATTGACTCCCAGTCATGCAGCAACGTGATTTCATATTTTTCATTATTGTTTTCAAATCCCTCCGCAGCCTTTCTCCTCCCTACCTCTAATCTCTTGCAGCTCTTCAACCCTTTGAGATATCTCTGCTCCTCAGATTCCTGGCTTCTTGAGGTTCCCAGATTTGAATTGCTGCACTATCGGTGCCTGTGACTTTCATGGTTTAGACCCTAAAGTCTGGAATACTATCCCTACACCTCTATGCCTCCCCACCTCCCTTTCCATCTTCAAGACACTCCTTTAAAACCTACCCCTTTGATCAAACTTTTGGTCATCTGACCTCATCTCTCCTTGTGTGACTGGGTATCATATTTTGTTGTATAATGCACCTGTGAAGTGAATGTTTCATTAGGTTAAATGCATTATATAAGTTGCTCAAATAATACTTCCCAGAGAGTGCCAGAGCTCCTACTTTAGGTTTCTGCCATGCCACATAGGCCCCATTGGAAATGTGCATAAGTGTGAGAAGCATGCAGACCTTCATCTTCTTCCTGGAGCCAACAAACCTTTTCCTTGGGCGTAGGTTCAAGGGGCCAACTTGACTTTATTGATTTGGTCGGCAACCTCTGTTCATGTAGTTTGCACCTATATTTTTACTGGAGCCTCAAAAAGGTAGTACCCCTTTGGGTGCAGCTTCAGCAGAACCTCCAACTCTACATTAAAGGGAGCAATGTTGCCCAAACACCTCCATAATGTAATTCCAATCAATTTCTTTAATGGTTGGCTGCAAGCCTTTAGGAGCTGTTCTCTAACTTATTTCTGATTCCAACCAAGTGCTATAGACCATTCTTTCCATGCAATTTTTCCTGCTGCTGTTGCCTATTCAAATTACCAGGTGGGGGGTCTCTATCTAAAATTGGGACACAAAAGCCTTCTGTGCGGGCACCAGCAAGCCTGTGCATTGGTTACCTCAACCCTATAATTGGAAAATGAATGCTGTTTTAAAAATCTTGCATATGTGACTTAATTCTTTACTTATTGAATGCTACGTGTAACATTTTATAATTTAAAAATTTGTGATAAGATTCATAAAAATTAAGCAATGTCTAGCTGGCATCAGTGAATTCAAGGAAATGTTCCTATCATATAATATACTAAGGTGATGAGGGCCATCATTTGCAGATCTTGGTGTACAGTATCAACATTAATCCATGCCTGCTTTTTCTCACCTTGAGGTATCTGTTTGGCTTAGTTGGTAACACCCTCTCTTTCTGAGTCATTAAGTTGGGGTTCAAACCCCTCTCCAGTTCTTGAACTGGCATTTTAGTGCTGCACATATCTTTGGGCATTCAGTGGATGGATTAAGGGAATGGTCACAAATGCCAGCATTTGGATTTATCCCAATCTGTTAAAGGAAGCTAGGGAAGAAGTAGCAGATGCCCTGAGGATAATTTTCCAATCCTCATTAGATACAGGCGAGGTCCCAGAGGATTGGAGGTTGACGATGATAAAAGGGTGTGAGGGATAGGCCAGATGATTATAGGCTGGTCAGCCTGACTTCCGTGGTGGGCAAATTATTAGAACCAATTCTGAGACATGGATAAACTGTCACTTAGGCATGGATTGATCAGGGATAGTGGCCATGGTTTTGTTAGGAGAAGATTGTGTCTTGCTAACTTAATCAAATATTTTGAGCAAGTAACAAGGAGGATTGATGGTGGTTGTGCAGTGGATGCTGTCTACATGGATTTTAGTAAGGCATTTGACAAGATTCCACGTGGCAGACCGGTCAAAAGAGTGAAACCCCATGGGATACAGGGGATTGCCAATCCAGAATTGGCTAAGTGACAGGAAACAAAGGGTAATAGCCGAAGGATGTTTTTGTGAATGGAAAGCAGTTTCCAGTGGCATTCCACATTGCTGTTTGTTGTATATATTAATGATTTAGACTTAAATATTTGAGGCTTGATTGGGAAATTTGCAGATGACATAAAAATTGGCCGTGTAGTTGATAGTGAAGAGGATAGCTGTAATCTCCAGAATGATATCAAAGGTTTGCTTGGATGAGTGGAAAAGTGGCAAATGGAATTCAATCCAGAGAAGTGTGAGGTAATGCATTTGGGGAGAGCAAACAAAGCAAGGGAATACTTAATATTTGGGAGGATATTGAGGGGGCTTGAGGACGTGAGAGACCTTGGAGTACATGTCCACAGGTTTCTGAAGGTGGCAGGACAGATGGTTAAGGTGGTAAAGAAAGCATATGGAATGCTTTCCTTTATTACACAAGGTATTGAATACAAAAGCAGAAATGTAATGCTGGAACTGCATAAAATGCTGGTTAGGCTACAGCTGGAAGTTTGTGTACAGTTCTGATCACCACATTACAGGAAGGACATAATTGCTCTGGAGAAAGTACAGAGGAGATTTACAAGAATGTTGCCAGGGCTTGATGATGTCATCATGTTGTCAGCTGTGAGGAAAGATTGGATAGGCTAGGGTTATTTTCCTTAGAACAGAGGAGGCTGAGGGATGACTTGATTGAGGCGTACAAAATTGAGGGGCCTAGACAGGGTAGACAGGAAATACCTGTTTCTCCTAGCTGAGAGGTCAATTACCGGGAGCATAGGTTTAAGGTGATTGGTAGAAGGATTAGAGGGGATATAAGGAAAAGCTCTTTCACCCAGAGGGTGGTGGGTGTCTGGAATTCACTGCCTAAATTGGTGGTTGAGACCAAAACGCTTAACTCATTTAAGGTACCTGGATCTGCACCTCCAAGTGCTGTAACCTGCAAAGCTATTGACCAGGTGCTGGAAAGTGGAATTAAAATGAGCGGCTAAATTTTTTCTCTATTTTGGCTGGCACAGATGTTATGGGCTGAATGGCCACTTCTTGTGCTATAACTTTTCTATGGTTCTATGATTCTATAGAATTCTATGAACTCCCCTTTCTGAGGGAATTAAAAACATTTGTCTTGTCTAAGTCTACCTTAGGGAGGATATTGATGCCAGTTTGATTTGGGTGAAGAACCTCCTGTTTCTGGAGCTATCCCTGAAGACTCATTTCAATACCCTAGAAACCTGAAACCTTTCAACCCCATCTGACAAGCCATCCATTTCTGTGTCTAATCTGCATCTCTCTCATTCGTATACCAAGTTGTGCATGGTCTAATTCTAATCTTACTACCTTTTTGAGGTCCTGCTTTTAATCTAATACTGAATGCCTTTAAAAATGTTTGCAAGACCACCTTATGTGAAACATAAGTCCCTAAACTTCCCTTTCCTGAATCTTCACCACTGGCTCCACTTCTATCCTTTAACCTGATGCCTGGGAGGCAAAGCATCTTGGAACTCTGTTTTAGTTGTAGAAAAGGCTAAAGTCCACTCTAATTAAAGATTTTGTTTTAAAAAGAGGTAATTTAAATTATGCAACTTAAGAGGAGCAGTTAATATTTATTCTTCTAATGATTGAATATTGGAATATAAATTTCTAAAACTCCCTTCCATGTAGCATAAAATGTCTCCAATTCTTTCTTAGGGTCAGTGATTTTAAGCTCGAGTAAGTCAACTGAGAGAGGATTCTTGCATTTGTGGTTTTCCGGGATGTGTTTAGCTTCCCGTAACTCTTTGTCATGGCATATTCTACATAATATTGGCCTTGCATGTCTTGTCATTCTAATTATTTACTAGTCAACTATTACTTACTTGACCTTATGGATCAGCTGAACTTCTGCTCACTACTGAATTCCCATTCAGAACCAAATACTGTTGTTATTCATCTCACTGATCCTCTCCCTATCTCATTCATGTACCTATTTCTATGTTACTTAATGTTTTGAAAAAAATGTTCGTGCTCTATTTGCCTCTTTCTCAGCTTAATCTAACAGATAACCTTTAGCAATCAGTCACTCTGTGAGTTTCAATATCTAACAAGGTAAAACCAATTGGCTACTGCTAGTTTTCTTTTTTTCTTTAGCTTTTAGTTCACAAGTTTATAGGTTGAACTATAATCACTTGAATTCTAGTTTAAAAGCTAGGCTTCCTTTTTAAGTCAGACTTATTGTTGCACTAGACTCGGGTACACTCTCAACTAAGGGCAGGAAATGTTCTTATGGCTGATGCAAATCAATTTGAAGATGTCCTGAAGCAAAATTTCAAAGTGCTTTAGGTTTACTGTGGCCCTTTGGGAGGTCATGAATTCTGTTGTGGGGGGTGGTGGGGGTGGGGTGCAGTGGCGGGTGGCTAGAGAAATCCACTATGTTTTGCAGTTCAGAAATTCCAGCATCAAGATAAAGCAACAACTTGTATTCATACAGCACCTTTTAACATGGTAAAACTTACCAAGCAACATAATACAGGAAAGCACACCACAGTTCGACCATTTTGACTTGTTATTGCTGTAGTGTTTATGGTCAGACCTTTGACACGGTTTCAACCACCCATCATACCACAGATTTAAAACTTCTCTTGTTAATCGTTATTGTGAATACAACACTTATAATGAATGGGCTCTGGCAGCCAACTGCTATTTCACTTAACTGACCATTCTTGTGTGAACCCAACAATAACAACTTTTATTAATATAACGCCTTTGGTGTAATGAAACATCCCAAGGCAGCAAAGTATGACACCGAGCCACACAAAGGAGATATTGGATCAGATGACCAAATGCTTGGTTAAAGAGGTATGTTTTAAGAATTGTCTTAAAAGGAGGAAAGTGAGATAGAGAAGTGGATAGGTGTAGGGAGGGAATTTCAGAATTTGGGGCCTAGGCAACTGAAGGCATAGCCACCAAAGGTGGAGCAATTATAATTGGGAATTCACAAGAGGCCAGAATTAGAAGGGTGCAGACATCTCTGAGGGTTGTGGGGTTGGAGAAAATTACAAAGTATGAAATTCTAAAATCAAGACATTGACCTTGTCTGGGAGCCAATGTAGGTCAGCAAGCACAGTGAGTGATAGGGGAATGAGACTGCTGCATTTAAGGATGTGTGTAGCAGAGATTTGAATGACCTCCTGTTTACAAAGGATGGAATATGAGAGAGCCAGGAGTGCATTGAAATAGTCGGGCCCAAATGTAACAAAGGCATTGAGGATTTGAGCAGCAGATGAGCTGAGACGGGGGCAGTCCCAGATGAAGTGCGTTGACTGAGGCCATCATAATTGAACCCAAACTTTGTCCTAACCTGGGACCTTGTGGGAGAACTTTTGTGATAGCTATCAGTTGTGTGAACCCTGGCTGTTATTTTTATATTGTTCCATCAAGAATAGCTTTCTGAGGCTAACCTTTTACATCTCGTCATTCTGCCTAACATCAGCTAACTCGATATGGACCAAGCATCAAACTGTGGGATCTTCCTGGTTTATCTAACTTGGTGCAGTTACCCACTAAGCTATTTGCAGAGCTATAGAAGTTTTTTTATAGGCTCTATTTTATGCAGATTTTGTCAGATTTATTGGCATACACAGTTTTGAAATAAAACCCACTTAAAATAAATGCCACAAAACACACACAATGCATTGTACAAATTTGCAATGCCCATCACAGTGCTCAAAGTTTAATGGCTCTGTACACACTACAGAGGAACCAAACTGCTCTGCAAAATAACCTGTGATTAATACAACCAATCTATAGCCTGTAAAACAATAAACACACAGCAATACTTTTACTGTCCAGTCTAGTGTAACACATTGGTCATCCTTTCTTCAGTAACGGCAAAAACCACAGAAAAGTACCTTTTTGTAAGTTTGCCCTTTTCATGTGGTCCCAAATAGAGCAGTTTTTTTTCCCAATACTGAAGCACCTCTTGAAGGTTCTTTAATATGTACCCCTATCTCTCGTTGCTCAGGAGCTTTCACTTTCCAATGATTTGGCAGTTTACTCGTCTCACAATGACAATCCTACTCAGTAACAGATTGTTTAGAACCTGCAATAATAATAGACAGATTGAGTGGAAATGTGCTGCTTACACCCAATTTTGAGGTTAGCTCAATTCACATAACTTCAGTTGCAGATTTGTACAAATTGAGGGAGCATCCTTGTGGAGGGAGTGGAAAACTCCTGTGTAAATGAAATTTTAAGGCAAGGGGATAACTCAAGGCAAGGGAAGTCAAGTGAATGTTAGAATAGGAAACAAAATTCTTGGCAAAGGTCAAAGTACCTCAACTCATCAATGGCCTTTACCTCAATTGAAGGGAGAAGGGACTGACAGGCAAAAGTGAAAGGAGAGGGAATCCAAAGTGCATGCATAAGTTTGAAGGCAAGTAGGTCAACAGGTCAACACCAGACTCCCTGTTTGGTTGCTGAAAGTGATGTTGCATGTGAGCAGGGTGGCATTTCTGGCACTTGCTGCTATCTTCATAGGGTATCACTGCCTGGAAGAAGGATCTAAGCTTCATGCCATAGCTGACCATTGCTGTCACTGGATATGCAATACTTTTGCTGCTTGGTAGATGTAGGTGTTCTTGCAATAGATGTGGGAATGTGAGGAAGAACTTGTTTACACAGCAGATGGTAATGGCCTGAGTTACAATGATGTTTCTATGATTATCATGTTTTAGGATTGTATCTTCTGATTTGTAAAAGGGTGAGAGTTTGAGACCGTCTATAAATTCAGGGTAAATGAGAAGGGTCATGTGACCTGTGCTGGAATTGACTTGACTGTAAAAGTTGGGTGATAGTAATGATCCAGGGAAAGACACAAATTATGTCACAAAGAGAGGTGACCAATATTTACATTTGAGGACAGCCACAGCTGTTGCTATGTCCACAATCAAAAGACTTCAAGTCCCCTGAAACCCATAAAGTTGTTACTGGTATCAAGGTTGGAAATAGCTGTGCTGAAACCTGTCCCTTTGTTACCAAGATGAAAGGCTGTTGTGCTCTGAGATAGCGCCATCTCCAAGTTGAAATGTTAATGAGCTAAGGTGTTTCCCAGTGCCATGGAGAAGGGGATAGGGAAAGACACTTTAGGAATAAACCCAGGAATATTACAGAGACAGTTGCAGCTTTGGTCTTGTGTCGCCTGCAGTTGAGGGAGCAAAATAGAAAAATGTTAACCAGGTCTGCACCTTAAGCAGAGAATATACTAACTATATCGTTCACTGTGCAGAATGCAGGTGGGAGCTCGCGCTCAGTTTGGAGACAGAGTTCATAAGGGGGAAAAATGGCTGGAAGATTTATCTAGCTTGAAGCTAGAGGAAGAAATCTACAGTACCACTCAATGAAAAGCATTTCATCTTGGGAATAGACAGAGAGAGAGAGTCTACCAGGAGCTTTAAAGCGGCTATGGGAACAGACTGGGAGAAAGCAGTCTGCCCAAAGCAGGGACGAGGAGTGCAGAGGCCATTAGGAACCAGGGTGTTCCTAATTTTTAGATCGTTGAGCATGAATGCAGTGAAGCCCAAGCTTGAGCTGAGAAGCCCACAGTCACAAGGTTTTGAAGGAAAGTTGGGGGGGTCACTTAGCTAAAAACTAATGGAAGGATCCCCATGAAATCTCATACCTCAGAGAATAGCTGGAACACAGACTTAAACTCAGTGAATTCCGGAGATCTGTGGCATACTTGTTTTGATTCCGGAAGAAGTGAATGAACCCTCAAGATTGTAATGCATAAAGAAACTCTTAGGTGGAATTAGGAAGTAAAAGGGAAACTGGATTAAAATTTAGACAAACTTTAGTGTTGTTAGTAGTAGTTGCTTTGTTTAATTTTTTAATATATGGTCAAGTTTGTTTTTGTTAGAAACGTGAAATCTTGTGGCGTAATTCTTCCATTTGATCACCGGGGTATTCGAATTTCTCTTTTAAACGTTAATAATCTCTATGGAGATCATAACTGGAGCTCACTGTGTGGGTCTTGGAAGTGAAGACGATCAATGATTTCAAAAGGAAATTGGATGGGCACTATAATAAACTTGCAGGGCTATGGGAATAAAGTGGGGGAATGGGATTGAATGGGTTGCTCTGCGGAAAGCTGGCATGGACTTGATGGACTGATTGGCCTCCAATGCCAAATTGTGTCCAGTTCTGGGCATCACATTTTAGGAAGAACATGAAGGTATTAGAGGAGGTGCAGAAAACATCGACGGGAATGGTTCCACGGATGAAGAAATTCACTTACGTAGATAGGGAGATTATGTAAAGGCAAAGCTGGGACTGTTCTCCTTGGAGAAGAGAAGGTTGAGAGGAGATTTGATGAAGGTATTCAAAATCATGAGGGGTTTGGACAGAGTAGAAGGGAGAAATGGTTCCTATTGGTGGAAGGATGAAGGAAATGGTTCCCATTGGTGGAAGGATCAAGAAAGATCAAGAGGGAAGATGATAGTATAGTAGTAATGTCACTGGACTAATGCAGAGGTCTAGGCTTAGTGCTCTGGGGACACTGATTCAAATCCTACCACAGTGGCTGGTAGAATTTAAATTCAGTTAATAAATCTGGAATATAACGCTAGCCTCAGTAATGGTGATCATGAAACTATCATCAATTGTTGTAAAAACCCATTTGGTTCACTATTGTCCTTTGGGGAAGAAATCTGCCATCCTTGCCTGGTCTGGTCTACATGCGACTTCAGACCTACAGCAATGTGATTGACTCTTACCTGCCATCTGAAATGGCCAAGCAAGCCACTCAGTTCAATGGCCAGCAAATGCTGGTCTTGCACGCAATGCCCACATTCCATAAAGGAACATAAAAAACAAGAGGGCACAGATTTAAGGTTATTGGCGAAAGAAGCAATGGTGATATGAGGAAAAGCATTTTAAGCAACAAGTGGTTAGGATCTGGAGTGCACTGCCTGAGAGTGTGGTGGAGGAAAGTTCCCTTTTAAATGCCTCAATTGAATTGTTATCTGAAAAGAAAAAAGTGTGCACTGCCATGGAGAAAAGCTGGGGCAGTGGCAATAGGTGAATTGCTCCTGCAGAGGGCTAGCCCTGGCACAATGGTCCGAATGGCCACCTCCTGTGATGTAATCATACTGTGATTCTATGATTTTGAGCTGACAAGGCTCTCTCTTTGGCTGTCTACTGATTTGGGCTATGTTAAGAGTTTCCTTTTGTCCTTGCCAGAATATTTAATGGGGCCTACAGTTAGAGTTAGTGACACTTTGCAGGGCAGCCAGTCAAGATTATGCTACTGCTGTGCTTTCTTTCAGGCAGTGTTAGTGAAAGTATGACTCCTTGTGATTGGAGTGAGAGTAAACATCTAATATTAGTCAGTCAGGAGTTCATATATTTGTGGTAACCTCCTTGTCCCAGCTGCTTTTAGGGCAAGGAGTCACTGTATTTACTAATTTTTGAACCACAGCTAAGCTTTCATTTCCTTTAGTCTAGATTTTGTTTTAGTTTGGTGGATCTCTTGTCATTTCATATTTGATAGTCATTAATGTGACAAATGTTGAGAGATGATAGAGGAGTTCACTTTTTGAAGTCTGACTTTTTGGAAAAATAATAAACTTTACAAAAGAATCACTTTATCCAATAACTGCTCTGCCAAATTTGAGTCATGGATTTTGCTCATTCCCAACCAGAGGAAGTTATGATCATTGACCTTTTATGGCAATAGAGTAATGACCATGTGTTTTTGATACTTAAAATTACATCAAAAGGGAAATCACAACTATAGAAACCATCTCTGCATTTAGTAACAGTTAAAATTAGATAAATTAGATGTGGAGAAGAAACCATTTATGATATGTGGATTTCATTGTGCCTTCAACTCTCATGATGACAGTAAGAAGCATTGCCATAAATTCACTTCATAATTGTTGAATTTTATTCACAGCTTTTACATAGTCTTTACCTTAACCAATGGAGAACTTCCTGGGAAATGGCTAGTGTACTCTCAGTTATTTGTACTCTCCTTGGTGCATCAGCGTTACCACTCTATTGTATCCTGCTTCATCCAACAAAGGTCAATATGATGGGGCTTTTGTTAGCATCGAATTGTAAAATCTTGCGATTTGGGGCATCGTGCCAGTTCTGTTGAAAGAGCTGTCTAATTAGTCGTCCTCCTCTACTCCTTGCCCATAGCCCTGCAATTTTATTTCCTCTTCAAGTATATATTCAATTCCCTTTTGAAAAAGTTACTATTGACTCGGTTTAAACCACCTTTTCAGGCAATACATTTCAAATGGCAAAAATTCACTGTATAACATAAATTATTCATCTTGTTGCAGTAGAATGATTCCCCCTTTTTCCACCTCTTGACTAACCGCAACAAGATAGGTTTTAAAGAAGTGTTTTACCCCTTGTGTGCTGTGACTCTCAAGAAGGCATAAGACAGGCTTTCTCGTAAGTTTTTTTAAAATTCATTTCTCAGCACCTGAAATGTAGTTGCAACAACACCCTCTCACTGTTTCACACAAGACCCTGTAAAGAAAAATGATTGCAAAAGAGGTAGAATGCACTTAAATTTCGTAAACAGCCCAAAAAAGTCACTTTTACTCTTATTTTCTGAAATGATAGCTGGGATCGTTACAGGTCTGATGATTCTCTTTTGGTTCACTGAAAACTGTGGAGGTTGGTAGTTTCTGGTGATAAATTTACAGTGGCTTACTTCTGGCAACAGTAGACTTCTGGTTTAGTTTTGCAGATCAGTAGGTACAAGGATAGCCCCACTTTCTCTGCCTGTTAGAGGATGCTAGGCAGGGTCCTTTTGTTGGGTGGGATCTCTTCTGTCTGTGGTCTCTCTCCCAAACTGACTGACATGGGCTGCTCCTCAAGATGTGAGTTAATATGGTGTTTCTTAACATAAACTGGTTTCCTTCATGTAACCATAGTACCGGTGTTCCCATCATGCACATAAATGGCCCCTGATGACGTCAGCATTGACACACAATGGAAGTTTGAAGCTCAGCCATATGCACTTTCATGTGATCCTCACGCCTATTTTGTGAAATTTCAGTCTGTGGCCATTGTACATTTGTTACGATAGACGTTTAGACAATAATAGTTATCAAGTCCTCAGGAGAGATCAGTTGCATTTTTAATTTCTGGAATGTCCAGAAAATTGTTTACATTTTAATGACCTGACCATGCAAGCAGGCTATGTAAAGTATGCATCTTTTTCTTAAATTCGCAGGCATAACTATGTGGGAAAGGCAATCTCCCCGTGGTTCCAATTATCTTAAACATGTGCCCTTGTTACCAACCTCCTGCCAGTGGAAGCCATTTTTTTATATAATCTAACAAAACTCCTCTTAATTTTGAACATCTCAGTTGACTTCTCCTTAACCTTCTCTGCTCAAAAGAGAACAATCCCAGCTCCTCTAGTCTCTCCATATAACTGAAGTTCCTCATCCCTGAAATCATTCTAGTATATCTCCCTGCATCCTGTGAAAGGCTTTGACGTTCTTCCTAAAATGTGGTGTCCAGAATTAGGCACAATACTTCAGTGGAGGCCTAACCAATGAATAGTAGTAAACGGCAGCAGAAAGTTTGTTTTCAGGTTGGATAAAGCTGCAAAGAATGCAATAATGCAATTATTTGATAGCTTTTTGTGGATTTAAACAAATCAAGTGGGATGGTTCTTGAATTCTGGGAATATATTTAATCTTTAGTTTTCTTCTAATGTATCAGACAATTAAGGGCAGATAAATTACCCCATGGGGAATGAGAACATTTAAACAGTTCACAGTTGTTTCAATAACAGTGTCATGGAATATGTGACTGGTAAATTTTCCATTTCATTTCAAGATGGAAATGAAGATGAAGCAGGAGGAGAACTGGGCGAAGAGGAGAATTGGTTCGAAAATGCCTCTGAAACTCCTTCTGAAATCTCCTATTTAGATGTACAAGAAGACCTTAATATATCACCTGGGGACAAGCTGCAAGAACAAGAAACTTCTCCAGAAAGCTCCTTGGGGAGCACAACTCCCATAAGGAACTCCTTGGAATTGCTAGGTTCTGAAAATGATCGGTTCAAAGACACCCTAGAAAAACAGGATGTGTTGTCACCTGTTCCGTCACCGCTATTGCATGAAATGGGAACCCAAGTATTACATAAACCTATGAGTAGCAATTTGAGACGTCTGTTGGAGGCTGGGTCAATCCGTGCCGACCCTGGTCTGGGAGCTACAGAAAAAGATGATTCTGCAGTTGGCCTTGGTTCGGCTTTGCCTTTGTCACCAACTTCCCCTCATGCTCTACAACTAAGTGCTCTTGCTAGGAAGCTAGCTGCTAAACAGGAGCAAAGTAATCATTGTAGTCCAAGTAACAATTTTATGTGGAATCAGGATATTTGGCTGCAAAATTCGTCATCTTGTAGTTTATCACCTGTTTCAGCTACACAGAAGCTTAAGGCTGCTGCAAATGCTGTTCGTCTGGACAAAAGTCTTTCAAGGGAAGAGGAGCCAGTGAGATATAGTCCATACTCATCGCCTTATAGCCCTATACAAAAGCAGTCTGCTAGTTCTGCACTGGCTGCTCTCTCCAAGAAAGTTAGTGAAAGAAGCCTGTCTTCTGCTCAAGATCATAAGCGTCCAGGAAGTACTTTCCTTTCTCTGGCCTCAATGACCTCATCAGCTGCCCTACTAAAAGAAGTTGCAGCTAGGGCTGCCGGGAATATGTTAGTTGAGAGGAAAGATCAACTTATCCCAGGAGATACCTTACAATCTTTGGAAGTGAAACAAGAAAAACTGATTGCATCAGTTCCAGTCGAAATGCTATTGCCAACATCCAAACAGAAGACTATGAAATCTACCAATAAAGGTACGTGCTGTCAAAAGTATATTATTTGAAATTCAAATGTGAAAGTGGTTTCCTTTCTTGATGTATGTGTATCTTTTATAAATTGACCTTTTTTGTCTTGTGTATATGTATTTTAGTTTTACCTTGAAGCAGATCTGCTGGACTGTATGCCCTAAAGTGAGATGTTAACAGTAGACAGGTACCTATGTTAGAGCTATCCTGAGGTAACCAGGAAGTGTAGTTTGAGAGGAACCCTTGGGTCTTTTATATGTATGTAATAGTTCTGCATGTGAACCTAGGCAATGAATGTCAGTAGACTATTTGATATTGGAGTGCAGCACAGCCCGAGTTTTCCCACCACAGGTGCTGGAACAATATCCAACAGATACAGGGAGATGAGAGTTAAAATGGAGCTAGCATTACTATAAAATTACAAATTTATTATTTTTGCTCCCACTGCAGGTTGTCTGTTAACAGAGAAAGTTGTCAGATTATTTGTTCAACGTCTATCTTGGATGAGCCCCTATTTCCTCCAGTTAAGCTTTGGGAACGCTGATGATATCATCTTTGACCCTCCACCACACTCCATACCTTTGCCACCAATTCCATTCCCCATCCCAGTCATCGACTCAGGCTGCAACCTCCAGGCTGTAACTCCAACACCCATTCCACCCTTAGCTGAGCTTCCAAGCTCTAAGAAAGATTGTCTATTTCCATCTCACTGACCACTTGCCTCTACCTCTGCCTCAGCTCACCTGCTGTTGAAAACTCATCCATCTCTTTAGCATCTCCAAACTTGACTATTCCAGTGCTCCTCTGGTTGGCCTCCCATCCTGCACTCTGTAAACTTTAGCTTATCTTAAACTCTGCTGCCTGTATTTTGTGCTGCACCAAGGCTCGCTCACCCATCACCCGTGTCCTCACTGACTTACGTTGGTTTCTGGTCCTCCAGTGCCTCAAATTTTAAATTCTCTTCCTTGTATTTAAATCCCTTCATGGCCTTGCCATTTCCTATTTCTGTAACCTCCTCTCGTCCTCTCAAACCCCCCAATCCTTTGACTCTGTCCTCTTGTGCACCCCTTCCCCTATGCCCCCACCATTGACACCCTCTAGACACCCAAGGCTGCACACTCTGGAATTCCCTCCCTAAAACCCACTGTCTTGTCACCTCCCTCTCTTCCTTTGAAGTCCTCTTTCTTGACCAAGCTTTTAGTACCCATCCCAATATCACCACCTTTGACTTGGGATACATCTTTTGCTTGCACCTCTGAAGCTTCTGGCGATGCTTTATCTACATTAAAGGCGCTGGATAAGTGCAAGTTGTTGTAATTAAAAATCAAACCCTGTTATTCCAAACTATTGCTCACAAATCAGAACGGGGATCATTTCTTAGTGTTGGAAAGAGTACCTTAGTTGGTCTGTAGCACAGGAGAAATTATAGCAGATGTGTACATTATGCAGAAAATGCAATCAAGAAAAGGCTTCAATAATTTTGCGTGAGGTAAAGAGGAAACCTTTGATATCTTGCTGATCTGTGGTCTAGATCGAAGTGTACTACTTCAGTGAAAATTATTTGAAGTTTTATTTTCCACTACAGTTTCTGAGGAAGAGGGAGGAAAATCTTTCCAGTGTCCAATTTGTGGCCTGATTATAAAACGCAAAAGCTACTGGAAGCGCCACATGGTGATTCACACAGGGCTAAAAAGTCACCAGTGTCCACTCTGTCCATTCCGCTGTGCACGCAAGGACAATCTCAAATCACACATGAAGGTACAATGAAGTGAGGACGTAGTTTTGTAAATCTAAATTCATTCCTTTATTAACAACGAGTTTTGCTGGTGAAAGCTGATTGAATTTGCATTCCCACTGTTCTTTCCTGTTGAATTTTGGAATGCAATGTAAATATTTTGAATAAGTAAAGAGATGGAACTTCAGTAACTGCTGACAATTATTAAGATTTAAACTTCATTTCAATCTTAGAATGTGAATAGTCAGAAGGCTATTCTAAAGTTTCTCCAAAGCAATTCCTACACATAAGAACTAAAGAAATAGGAGCAGGAACAGGCCATTTGGGCCCAGAAGAGGTGGCTGTTTAAATGTGGTCCTAAAACTAAGATTGCACAGAATTTAAAAGAATGACAAACTATAGGTGTATTTTATCTTAATCTGCAGAATGGAAAATTACCACTTCCATCCAAGTTTCTCCCCTGCCACTCTCCTGAACATATTTGAGAGGTACAGGTTAGCTTATGCCTCTTGTAAAACTTAATGAGTAGTCAACAAGCTATTTGATTTGGGTGGGGATTTTATTTGAGCTGGATTCTGTCTTCACATGTACATGCTCCACTTCACCCTACCACAGCCCAACAGGGGTTGCTGCACTGTGATCAATGGTGAAAGCTCTGCCTGTTTTCCAACCCCCACTGAGCCAGGGGCATATTGCTATCCTGGTGGTGAATATTTAACAGCACAGATTGGAGAATGCAGTGTATATTTAACTGGGTAATAAACCCGAGCATGTAACTAAAATTTGACTCTGGGAACTTGGGAGGAAAAAAATAGGTTTTTGATTTGAAATTTGAACTGAAAATCGAGCGTTTCTTCTTTCTGTAAGAAAACAACTGCAAAATAGCAGATTGAAAATATTCAAATATTATTGACCAGTATTTTTAACATGCTTACCATAGTTTTTTTCAGTATTTATAATTAATTTATGGTAGAGTGCCATGATTTTGATTAATTAATATCTAGAGTATCAAAGCAAAAATCTATGCCAGGAATAAAATGGTTATTGTTATGCTTCATTAAATGACTCAATTTAATTTCACAAAAAAGGCCAGCCAATCTACAATAGCCACATTGGTGGTGTTTTCTGATAACCTTTGTGTGTGTGAACACTGGAAGAGCTGTAAAAGTGTGCACATGTACAATATGTAGATTCTTTAATAGCTGCAGTTGACTGTACAAAGCCAATAGCTACAGAGAGCTAAGAGAAAAGATCATAAAAAAGTCGGATGACTGTTTCTTCTGATAAAATACCGTAGGTATGAAGTTGGTTAAAATGCAGCATGGTTTAACTTCTATGAAAATGGACATACTGTGAAAGCTCAGGACCAACCAGCTGTGTCATAGAATGGCAGGACCTGGCTATACTCCCTGAATTCTTTTTCCACTGTTTTTTTCAATCTTGGAGCTATTGTTAAAGTGAGAACATGAACAGGGGATACCTGTAGTATTGTTGGCATGGAGAATAGAAGGAAGAATTAGCTTCTCACGTTCGGTTTCGAAACAGCTTTGGCAGATCTGCGAGTAGGTCACAAATCTACTTTTGAACAGGGGGGTGGTCTACAGTGCAGGGCAATACAACAAAATGGGGGAAATGCCTTAAAACAAACTTTGGCTTCACCAACCAAAATATCATCTTTTTACTGGTTGCACTATGAGTAAACTTTGAAATTAATAAGATGCACATATTTATTTAGTATAACTTGTTTTCTGTAAACTGCAATTATAATCTTCAAAACAATGCTTTTGTCTTGGAAGATGAGAATAAAACTTCTGTCACGTGACACAACGATGTGCAGCTAACCTCGGTGGATGTCGTGTTTTATTATTTTTTTGAAACTTGGTTTTAAATGGGAATTTTGCACAATATAATGGCTCGTACCATTTCAGGCAAATTGATTTATGTGAATTTTTGGTGTTCCTTTGAGTTCATCAGACCCCCGCCCTCCCCACGACCTTGTAACACCCCCCCCCCCCCCCCCAACATCTGTTTTCTGTATAACAGATTTGTCTTTTCCGTTGACATTAGAAAGCCTCTTGTTCAAATTGTTTTTCAAATAGATTTTTCTATTTTCACCACTGATGCTAGGTAAAGTCACAGCTAATCAATTATATAGGAATTTGAGACTGGATTTGTTGTAGCCTTTTTTGTTGATTCACCCAGCACATTTGATTCTTTGGCTTGAGTAGATTGTTTCTTTCAATGAAATGGCACTCTAAAGGGAGCGTGTCAGTGTTTTATTAGGAAGGGGCTAGGGCAAAGGTTTATATTGGAAGCTTTTATCATGTTCTCGCGTTCCCTTTTCAAACAACTTTGTCAATCAGCAGGTTCATCAGCACCAGGACAGAGGGGAAACATTCCACTGTGAGCTTTGCCCTTTCACCTCGTCTCGTCATTTCAGTTTAAAACTCCACATGCGCTGTCATCAGCACTTTCCCAGAACAGAGGTGAAGGTCAAAGAAGAGATTACTGAATCTGAGGTCAGACGGACACTTTCTAATGAGGCTGCTGATAAGAAGAAAAAGGGTACAGGATTACTTGAGAATACATTAAAAATTCAGGACCATCTTTTGTATGAAACAACAGCAGAAAATTACAAGGGAACTGCTATTCCACTGAAACCAGTTAAGGAAGAACCCAGTGATGTGAATGTCACCAGTGTGTCACTACCAGATAGTCATGTGTTTGGCAAAAGACCAGGAGCAATACAGCAGGGAGCAACAAATCCATCAGAACCATCTGACCTTACAGCTACCCAAAAAGTGTTTCCCTTTAGCCAAGACATTTCTGCGACAGATTTTCTTCTGAAGTTATCAGGTATTTCAATTTTCTGTACTTAAACATTGTTTTTTCTTCTTTTCTTTGGTAGTTTTTAACCCTTTGAAGACAGTTGTCTCAATTTATGATTGAAATAAAAAATCAGAACTGTTATTTGGGTATTCTTGAATTGAAAAGGAGGTAATCATGGTTTGTGTATTTCTGCCATATCTAGTAAGTGAGTCCATTTGGGAGTGAAATCAGTGAGAATTTGGAATTCTCTGCCCCAAAAGGCTGTGAATGTTGCATCACTTGAAATGTTCATGCCTGAGTGATAACTTTTTGTCAGTTCAGAGATATAGATCAAAGACAGGTTGAAGGACAGATCAACCATTTATGGAATGGTGGAATAGGCTTGAGAGGCTGAATGGCCTACTCCTACATATGAATTAGGAACAGGAGTAGGCCACTCAGCCACTTGAGCCTGCTCCGCCATTTAATAAGATCATATCTGATCTGATTGTAACCTCAACTCCACATTCCCACCTACCCCCAACCTTTCACTCCCTTGCTTATTGAGAATCTATCTACCTCTGCCTTAAAAATATTCAAAGACTCTGCTTAGACCACCTTTTGAGGAAGAGTGTTCCAAAGACGCATGGCCCTCTGAGAAAAGAATTTCTCCTCATCTGTCTTGGATGGGCGACCCCTTAATTTTTAAACACTGGCCCCTGGTTCTAGATTCTTTCGCGAGGAAACATCCTCTTCACATTCACCTTGTCAAGCCCCTTCAGGATCTTGTATGTTTCAGTCAAGTCACATATTGCTGTTCTAAACTCCAGTGAATGCAAGCCTAGCCTGTCTAATGTTTCCTCATAAGGCAACCCACCCATTCCAAGTATTAGTCCAGTAAACCTTCTCTGAACTGCTTCTAAAACATTTACATCCTTCCTTAAATAAGGAGACCAATACTGTATATACTAATTCAGATGTGGTCCCACCAATGCCCTGTGTAACTGAAGCTTAACCTCCTTACTTTTGCATACTTTCAATGCTTCTCACAATAAATGATAACATTCTAACAGCTTTCCTAATTTCTGTATCTGCATTCTAACCTTTTGCGATTCATGCAGTAGGACACCTAGATCCCTCTGCATCTCCAAGCGCTCAATCTCTCACCATTTGAATAATATCCTTCTTTGTCCATTTTGGCAGAGAAAAAAAAAATTTCATATTTTCCCACATTATACTCCATTTGCCAGATCTTTGCCCACTCACTTAATCTATCTATATCCCTTTGTAGCCTCCTTATGTCGTCTTCACATCTTTCTTTCTTTCTTGTCTTTGTGCTATCAACAAATTTAGCAATGCTATCTTCATCCAAGTCATTTATTTAAATTGTAAAAAGTTGAGGCGCCCAGCACTGATCCCTGTGGCACATCACCATTACATCCTGCCTACCAGGAAATTATACTTTTATGCCTACCCTTCATTTCCTGTTAGCTAGTTTTATGACCGAGGCAGTTGGTAAAGCTGAGTCATTTAAAAATCCTAGAGGGAAACTTTAAACAACTGTCATAACCTATAATTTTAAGTGTTATGTTTGAGATGCGACTCTAAATTCAGGAATCAGACCACTAGTTCTCGAGGTTTTACATTAAACTAAGTGAAGCACTTTATTAATTTACACAGGCTAAAATATACATACACATGGCTACAAATTACTACTATCATACCTTTTAACAAATTCCCAAACTAACCTCCATTAAGACAACAGCAACCCATAGACTTAACCAGACACCAGACAAAACATTTTCACCTTACAAATTCAAAAATGAGGTCCTTTTCACTTTGGTTCCTATGGAGAGAGTTAGAGGCTTACAGCTGCTTTTGACCTCACATTGCCTCTGCCCTGTACACCCGAAAACAGTTGCTTTGTTATATCTACCACCACTGATTGGATACAAATTCTCATTGTCTCACCAGCCTCTTTGAACTCCACCTTTTAACAATGAAACCCCTTTCATTGTACCAATTTTATTAGTAATATAAACATATTGCTTGGTAGCTGCTAGATAGGTATCATTTTCACCCACTTCTTGAATGTTCTATTCAAAAAATGCAAATACACACTACCTCTCTTATATATCAAAACTCGTACACATCAAAGCATCCAGACTAGCTGGCTTTAATCCAATTAAGACGCATCCACACACTAAACCTTTATTTTAAAAGAAAAATATTTTCCAAAATATTATATACATTGGCTAGCTGTCATGAGCTATTAAACTTCTGTCCATGCCAATATGTTATCCTCTACACCATGAGCTTTTATTTTTCGCAATAACCTTTGATGTGGCACCTTATCAAATGCCTTCTGGAAATCTCAGTACATCCACTGGATCCCCTTTATCCACAACACATGTGACTCCTTCAAAGAACTCCAATAAATTGGTTAAACATGATTTCCCATTCATAAAACCATGCTGACTCTGCTTGATTACCTTGAGTTTTTCTAAGTGCCTTGCTATAACGTCCTTAATAATAGTTTCTAACATCTTCCCTATGACAGATGTTAAGCCAACTGGCCTGTGGTTTCCTGCTTTCCGTCTCCCTCCCCCTTTGAATAAAGGAGTTACATTTGCTATTTTCCAAACTTACCCAAATCTAGGGAATTTTGGAAAATTAAAGCCAACGCATCATCTATCTCCCTAGCCGCCACTTTTGAGACCCTAAAATGAAGCCAATCAGGACCCGAGGACTTGTTGGTCCGCAGCTCCAACAATTTGCTTGGTACCACTTCCCTGGTGATTGTAATTTTCTTGATATCCTCCCTCCCTCCCATTTGCTGATTTCCTACTCCTGTTCCTATTGAAGTGTTCAATTTTTTCTCCCAAATTCAAAGTGTTATTGATATAATAGTCCAGGTCTTAAGGTCACCGGCGAAGTCGTGGTGTGCAGACGCTGACTGCATTAAAAAGTTCTTGCCTACTTTTTTCATGGGCTGCAATGGGAACTTGCTCTCCCAGCTGCAGCATAAATCCATCGGAGAGATGAGCAGGGGGCTTGGTGCTGAGGTGCAATCCAGTGATGAGGGCAGAACCTATTCAGGCAAACTGCAAGTTCCAGATTCAAGCGTGAAGACCATAAGACATAGGAGCAGAAATTAGGCCATTCGGCTCATCGAGTCTGCTCCGCCATTCAATCATGGCTGATTAGTTTCTCAACCCCATTCTCCCGCCTTCTCCCCGTAACCTTTGATCCCCTTACCAATCAAGAACCTATCTATCTCGGTCTTAAATACACTCAATGACCTGGCCTCCACAGCCTTCTGTGGCAATGAATTCCATAGATTCACCACTCTCTGGCTAAAACAGTTTCTCCTCATCTCTGTTCTACTTTGCTCTGAGGCTGTGCCCTCGGGTCCTAGTCTCTCCTACTAATGGAAACATCTTCCCCATGTCCACTCTATCCAGGCCTTTCAGTATTCTGTAAGTTTCAATCAGATCCCTCATCCTTCTAAACTCCATCGAGTATAGACCCAGAGTCCTCAAACGTTCCTCATATGTTAAGCCTTTCATTCCTGGGATCATTCTCGTGAACCTCCTCTGGACCCTCTCCAGGGCACATCCTTCCTGAGATATGGGGCCCAAAATTGTTCACAATATTCTAAATGTGGTCTGACCAGAGCCTTAATGGGCTCTCCAGAATTTGTGGTGTGGTTGTGGGCCTCAGTAGCAGTGAACATCTCGGTGTTTGCTACAGTAAGTCCTCCCTTAAAGTTGTGGTTGCGTTCCTGAAAATCACGACTCTAAGTAAAATGAATCATTGATTCCTATGGGAACCTATGTCAAAGCCAGAGTTAGGTACCTTCAGACTTCTCTCGCCCAGAAAAAGCAACATACACGTTGAAATAAAAACAAAAAGCTGAAAAAACTCAGCAGGTCTGGCAGCATCTATGGAGAGAGAAACAGAGTTAACATTGAGTCTGAATGACTCTTTCTCTCTCCACAGATACTGCCAGACCTGCTGAGTCTTTCAGCATTTTTCTGTTTCTTTTTCAGATTTTCAGCATCTGCAGTATTTTGCTTTTATTATACAAGTTGAAATACTGTACCAGACATGTGCAGCACTGCATTTCTTGCTGAAATATTTTGCAGAATAAAATGCATTACTGCAACACAATTAAATTCTTTAACAAAAATCACATTGCCGTACTTTTAGATTGATCAGGCTCCATCTAGTGGCAGAAGTTGGTCAATACAGGTAGCAGCTGAAGCCCTGACTACTTGCACCAACCAACTTCTACCACTAGATGGAAGCCAGGACTTCTGTGCGAGTTCAGAAGCAAAGCTAGGAGCAGAGCCAGAAGTGGGGAGCCACTGAAGAACAGACCCAGAGGGCTAAGGTAAGAACAAAGGCCGGGAGTCGGCAAGGGTGGGAGCGGAAGGAAGAGGGAATGATGGAGAGGGCGGAAGCACTGTTGGAAAAGTCATGTGAGGACCCAGAAGAGGAAGTCTATGGCAAACGATGGTCATGTGAAACTGGCAACATTAATTGAGTGTATTGACATTATTTTATTAACAATGTTAAAGTGAAACAACATTGTGAGCTGACTTTGAGCAAGAACCTGCTGTTTTGCGACCTCAAAAGAAGGCCCAATATGTTTTACTATTGTGTAAAAAGGCAAATAGCTCATCTTATTCCTTCACTCTGTCAGGACAACTTCACGTCAGGAGTTATTTGATATCTTCTGTTGATGAAATTTTAACAAACCTTTCTCAGAAATCTTAAGATCTTTCAGTAAGAACTTGCCATTAACCCAGATTTGTGTTCCTGTTTTATGGCCTTAGTTTTTAACACTGTAAAATATTGTATATCCTATCAACAGGAGCTTGAATCTTATTTCTGTTATGGTGCTGCTGTACCTTGATTGCCAACTATTTGGGGTTATGAAATGTTGTGGGGTATTTAGTATAATACTTTTTACGGTGCTTAAAAAAAACTTCCAAAACACTGACCTATATTATGTCTGACAGTATAATTAATAATGGATGGGATTAGTGCAAGTGTTGCATTTGTGGTGGGGCCAATCTAGAGGTCCTAATTTCCATTCTGTCTTCCAATTTTACAATAAAATTTGCTATGCCTATAAATGGCACCACTGATACATTTGCAATTGCGTAAAACCAAATTAAGTATACATGAAATGGTAGTTAGAGTTTTCAAAAGCTGCCTGCTGCTATATAGAAGTTGAATTGATGTGAGGAGTGGGATGGGGGAAAGAATTAGATTGTTATCAACTTTAGATATTTTGAACTTAAATTTATTTTGAATAACTATAGCTCAATTATGGCATGTAAATTTATGAAAAAACTAGGGGACTGGAGAGATGCAGTGAATCCAATGCAGTGGGGCCTTCATCATGAGACATAAGGCTAGGGGATGAGGGCAAGGGAAGAGCACATTTCTGATAAATAAATAATGGTATTTGGCAGATGATGAGAATCTCCAAATTTTAGCCTTGTATATATGTTATAGCTTTCTAAATATAGTACAGCAAACCCCTAGGCATAAGATTAAACACGAATGTAACACAAGCAGCAAACTTACTTCATTCTTTATTAGGCTGAGAGGTTGGTCAGAGAGGAGGCAATTGATGCAAGTCTTGCATCATGGAAGGCTTTGTCCTGTGAAAATTTGGATAGATTGGGTTGTAGATAATGGCCCAGAACATCCATTCCCCAGTGGGGTTGTACCCAGGAGGTACCCCGGAAGATGCAGGGGACCCACCCCACCAGTAGTCCCCGTGCAAGGTCTGCACAGGATTTGGCTGGGAACTTCAAACTTCCAACAGGCTATTGCCCTGCACTGGGAATCATCCGATACTTCAATTTAAATTGTAGACTTCGGATGGTTCCAACTCTCGTAGCAAAATAGGTACCCAGGAAAAGTTAGAAGGTTAAAAACCGCTATGGTACTATTCCACTGACCCCCACGACAACCCCCACCCCCCTCAAACAACCAGCACCCTCTGACCATACTCTTGACTATCCTCCCCCACCCCACCATCCTATCCATTTACCTTATACATTTACTTCCTCCCTGGCTTCTTAAAGTGCATTTAAACAGAGGGACCTTTAGCTAACATAGAAACAGAAAATAGGAGCAGGAATAGGTCATTCGGCCCTTTGAGCCTGCTCCACCATTTAGTATGATCGTGGTTGATCCCCTATCTCAATGCCATACTCCCGCTCTGCCCCCATACCTCTTGACGCCTTTAGAGTCTAGAAATCTAAGTATTTCCTCAAATATGTTCAGTGACTTGGCCTCCACAGCCTTCTGTGGTAGAGAATTCCACAGGTTCACCACTGAGTGAAGAAGTTTCTCCTCATCTCAGCCCGAAATGGCCTACCCTGTATCTTGAGATTGTAACCCCTTGTTCTAGACCCTCCAGCCAGAGGAAACATCATCCCTGCATCCAGTCTGACCATTCTGCCAGAATTTTATACATTTCAATGAGATCCCTTCTCATTCTTCTAAACTTCAATGAGTACGGGCCTAATCGACCCAATCTCTCTTCATACGACAATCCTGCCATCCTAGAAATCAGTCTGATGAACCTTCGTTGCACTCCCTCTATGGCAAGTATATCCTTTCTTGGGTAAGGAATCAAAAACTGAGCATAATACTCCAGGTGTGGTCTCACCAAGGCCCTGTACAGCTGCAGTAAGACATCCTTGCTCCTGTACTCAAGTCCTCTTGCAATGAAGGGCAACGTACCATTTGCCTTCTTAACTGCTTGCTGCACCTGCATGCTTGCTTTCAGTGATTGGTGTACAAGGACACCCAGGAACCTTTTGTACATCAACTTTCCCAATCTATCACCATTTAAATAATACTCTGCCACCCTGTTTTTCCTACCAAAATGGATAGCTTCACGCTTATCCACGTTATACTGCATTTGCCATGTATTTTCCCACTCACTCAACCTGTCTAAATCACCTTGAAGCCTCTTAACACCCTCCTCATCGTTCACATTCCCACCAAGTTTCATGTCATCAGCAAACTTGGAAATATTACATTTGGTTCCCTCATCCAAATCATTGATATATATTGTGAATAGCTGGGGCACAAGCACTGATCCCTGCGGTACCCACCAGTCACTGCCTGCCATTCCAAAGCAGACCTATTTTCCCTACTCTGTTTCCTGTCTGCTAACCAATTCTCAATCCATGCCAATGTATTGCCTCAATCCCATGTGCTTTAATTTTACATACTAACCTCTTATGTGGCACTTTATCAAAAGCTTTCTGAAAATTCAAATACACCCTATCCACTGGTTCTCCCTCATTTATTCTGTCCGTTATCTCCAGTAGGTTTGTCAAACATGATTTCCCTTTCATAAATCCATGTTGACTTTGTATAATCCCACTGTTATTTTCTAAGTGTCCTGTTATCACAACCTTTATAATAGACTCTAGCATTTTTCCCTCCTACTGATGTTAGGCTAACTGGTCTGTAATTCCCTGTTTTCTCCCTCCCTTTTGTAAATAGTGGAGTTACATTTGTCACCCTCCAATCTGCTGGGTCTGTTCCAGAATCTACTGAATTTTGGAAGATGACAACCAACGCATCCACTATTTCCACGGTCACCTCCTTCAGCACCCTGGGATGTAGATTATCAGTCTCTAGCGATCTACCAGCTTTCAGTCCCATTAATTTCTCCCCCTTTTTTTGAGAAATACTAATTTCCTTCAATCCCTCCTTCTCACTATATTCTTGGTTCCTAGCAATTCTGGGAAGTTATTTGTGTCTTCCTCTGTGAAGACAGAACTAAAGTAGTTGTTTAATTGCTCTTCCATTTCCTTGTTCTCTCTTAAATTCTCCCATTTTGGATTGTAAGGGACCTACATTTGCCTTCACTAATTGTTTTATTTTTCCTTACTTATAGAAGCATTTATAATCTGCTTTTATGTTCCTTGCAAGTTTACCCTCATTCTCTCTTTTCACCCTCTTAATCAATCTCTTGGTCTTTCTTTGCTGAATTCTAAAAAAAAAAATGCTCCAAATCCTCAGGCTTGCTACTTTTTCTAGCAATTTTATATGAATGCTCTTTGGATCTAATAATATCCTTAATTTCTTTTGTTAGCCATGGTTGGGCTGCTTCTCCTGTTGTGTTTTTGTGCCAGAAAGGAATGTATAACTGTTGCAATGCATACGTTAGTTCCTTAAATACTAGCCATTGCTACCTACCTTTTAATGAAGTTCCCCAATCTGCTTTAGCCGACTCGCGTCTCATACCTTCATAGTTTCCTTTGTTTGGATTTAGGACCCTAGTTTCAGATCGGACTACTTCACTTTCCATCCTAATGAAGAATTCTATCATGTTATGGTCATTGTCCCCTAAAGAACCCCACATAACAAGATTATTAATTAACCCCTTTTCATTGCACAGTACCAAATCTAGGATAGCCTGTTTTCTAGTTGGTTCCTAGACTTACTGGCCTAAATAAATCTCAGACTCCAGGAATTCATCCACCACAGTATTATTGCTAATTTGGTTTGCCCAGTTTATATGTATATTGAAGTTATCCATGATTACTGTTGTACCCTTGTTACATGCATCTCCTAATTTCCTGTTTAATGCCATCCCCTACCTTATCACTACTGTTTGGAAGCCTATAGACAGCTTGCACTAATGTGTTCCGCCCCTTGTTGCTTCTTAGCTCCACCCAGATTAATTCTACATCTAGATTTTCTGGGCCAATATCCTCTCTCTTTGGACTGATTTCATCTTTTAATTACAACACCACCTCACCTCCTTTTCCCTTTTGCCTGTCCGTCCTAAATATTGATTACCCTTGAATATTCAGCCTGAGCCTTGGTCACCCTGCGGCCATGTCTCCATAATCGCAATCATATCGTACCCGTTTACATCTATTTGCATTGTTAATTCATGTACCTTATAGCAAATGCTCAGTGCATTCAGATACAGTGCCTTTAGGCTTGTCTTTTTAACATTTTTACACTTTTTTTGTACTTTGGCTTTTTTTGCTGCCAGCCCTTGATTCCTCTGCCTTCCACTTTTGCTTTCTACTTTTCTGTTCTTCATTCCTATGTTTGTCTCCCGGCTCAGGTTCCCATCCCCTTGGCACTCTAGTTTAAACCCTCCCCCACAATACTACAGAATTTCCCTGTGAGGATATTGATCCAGTCCTGCTAGGATGCAACCCATCCAGCTTGTACAGGTCCCATCTACCCCAGAATCGGCTCCCAATGCCTCAGGAATCTTACACCCCTCCCTTCTACACCATCTCTCCTGCCACATGTTCATCTGGCCTATTCTCCTATTCCTGATCTCACTAGCATGTGGTACTGGGAGTAATCCTGAGATTATTATCTTTGAGGCCCTGCTTTTTAATTTATTTCCTAATTCCCTATATTCTGCTTGCAGGATCATACCCCTCTTTTTACCTATGTCCTTGGCACTGATATGGACCACGACCTCTGGCTGTTCACCCTTCCCCTTCAGAATGTCCTAGAGCTGCTCAATGAATCTTTGACCCTGGCACTAGGGAGGCCTGGTGTCACGTCTGCAGCCACAGAAATGCCTATCTGTTCCCCTTACGATAGAATCCCCTATTACTATCGCTCCCACTCTTTTTTGTCTCTTCCCCACCGCCACCCCCACCCCCTGCACTGTGCAGCTGAGCCACTTGTGTTGCTGCATTCCCCTGAGAAACCACCTCTCCCAGCAGTATCCAAATTATGGGAGGTGCACCCCAAAATGCATTCCCGGAGGCAAGCCTGTAAGTCATCCTTTCTCTGTTTAAACATGGAAAGAGAAGACACTTTGGTGAAGTACTAAAGGGCTTCTATTGCCCTTGGAACTGTGCACTATTACGAGTCACCAGCTTGAGCGTGTGTTTTTTATTGGAATCAAAAATACCAAATCAGGCCCTACACAATGAGGATAACATTTGCACTAGATTAAATATCGGTAGGATAGCCCATAACATAGTAAATGCACTGTGCCTGTAAAGGACAACCATAACCTATGATGCTGTACTCATGTGTTTTGCTCTTTTCAATTAACAGCTGGAAACCAAAGGGGGACTTTAACTCCAAAGTTTAAAGTTAAAGATGAGCCGAAAGAGAGGTCACCGCCTGACCCTATTCTGTCACCACAATCAGGTTACCTATTTGGTAACGAGTCCCCAGCGAAGCAGGAGCCTCCTGAGAAGTCAAAGATGTCTGAAGTTACTGCTGCTTCAGAACTGTTCAGCCAGGATATGTCTTGTAAGGTGGCATCAGAGCTGCTGTTTAAACTGTCAGGTACTTCTCTCAAATCTTCTGTTGGTTTTAAATGTATCACTTGATCTTTTGCACCGATGAATGAATAACTTGTTTATTTTTGGTTTTGAACAGATTTGTTCTGGTATGCTGTAGAACAATACCTTGAGTGTTAGACCTATCATTTAGTATCATGTAGCAGGGATGGGTGCAACTTTGAGTGCTGATTCAATGCCCACCCAAGCCATGTTGAGAAGTTGAATGGCTTTGCTAACTTTCTGGGAGAAAGGGCATGAGGAGGAGGAGAAAAAATGGAAAGTCATACTTGAATAGCACCTGGTGCCTTCAAGGAAATGGTTACCAAATGGTCATTGATGGTCTGGAGCCTTACCTGTCTTATAATGTATTGAGCCAAGTGGGCAAAAAAGAAAAAATTACGAAGAAAAACAGGCTAATGGAGAAAAAGTTGATTTTTTAAAAACCTTATTTTAATACATTACTCATGTTCCCATAGTTCATTTTCTTGTTTCTTCCCATGCTCTGTCCATCAATTGGGCTCTGTTTGCAGATTTACTCTGCCACTTGAATTAGGTTTTCGAAGGTTGAACGAAATGGGCACTTCCCAAAAGGTTTGTCCTGTCCGCCTATGTTAGCGAGAAGCAACAGATCACGCTGGGGTTTTTATCAAATATAGCCAGCAATCTAGCTCTCTTATCTATCTTCTGGTTTACTCTATCAAAAGATTCAGCTTGGAACTACCATTTTTGTGCTTTTGTGTCGATGCTGAGAAATATGAATCAGTAACTCCACTGGTTAGAGTAATGTCCAGCACAAAGGAAAATGGTTGTGGTTGTTGGAGGTCAATCATCTCAGCTCCAGGACATAACTGCAGGAGTTCATCAGGGTAGTATCCTCAGCCCAACCATCTTCAGCTGCTTCATCAATGTCCTTCTCTCCATCATAAGGTCAGAAGTGAGGATGTTAGCTGATAATTGCACAATGTTCAGCACCATTCGCAACACCTCAGATACTGAAGCAGTCCATGTCCAGATGCAGCAAGACCTGGACAACATTCAGGCTTGGGCTGATAAGTGGCAAGTAACATTCAAGCCATACAAGTACCAGGCAATGATCATCTCCAACAAGAGAATCCAACCATTTCCCCTCAGCATTCAGCGACATTACCATTGCTGAATTCCCCAATATCAACATCCTGGGGTTACCATTGACCAGCATCTGAACTGGACCAACCATATAAATACTGTGGCTACAAGAGCAGGTGAGAGCATCTTTCCTCCTAACTCCCCAAAGCTTGTATGCCCAAATAGATGGTGTTGCCATGGGATCCCCTCCAGGCCCAGCTGCCACAAGCATCTTTGTTGGGTTCCATGGGAAACATGCCTTCGATGGAATGACACCTAACCTCCTACCCATTTCATATTTCCAGTATGTGGATGATATTTTCACTATATTTAAATCGGCAGCTGAATATAATAATTTCCTTGCATGTCTTAATGGGCTCCATCCTGCTCTCAAATTCACCTTTGAATTGGAGCAGTCAAATAAACTCCCCTTCCTTGACGTACTAGTTGAGAAATCTGCCAGGGGGTTCTCTACCACGGTCTACCGCAAGCCTATCTTCACTGGTCAATACACGCATTGGGATACTTGCAGTTCCACACTCTATACGATTGACCTTATCGGCAACGTTGTAAATAGGGCCCAAGCCATTTGCTCACCATGCAAGCTTGATGCTGAAATAGGCTGCATCAAAGGCATCCTGCAGGATAATGTCTACCCTGATCAGATCATTTTGTGCCGTATATCATGCAAATTTATGAATGGACCCAAGGCCATCACTTTTGGTCCTGAAAAGTGCCCAGTCTACATCGCCTTACCCTTCCAGGGTAATCGATCACAAAAATGTGAGCAACAGGTGAAGCTAACTGTTTCACGCAGCTACTATGCAGTTGCGCCATGATAGTATTCACCACTAACAGGATGCTGCCTTCAAGCCAATAAGACATTCTGCCTATCACACAAATGAGTAATGTGGTACATGAATTTCAGCGCCAGTGTGATGCTAGATTTGTAAACCATACATCCCAAAGACAGTCGGATCATATCAAACAGCATGCCCCAGCCGCTGTTTGCAACAGACAAAGTACTACAGACCGTACTCAACCAGCCTGTGCTTGCACAGCTCAAAACACTGTCCAACATTAGATGATTCCACAATTGGACAACATTTGCTAAATAATCTTCAGTGTGCAATGTGCTTTATGGGGAGGCGGTGGCATAGTGGTATTGTCACTGGACCAGTGTTAAAGAGATCCAGAGTGATGCTCTGGGGACCTGGGTTCGAATCCCACCATGGCAGATGGTGAAATTTGAATTCAATAAAAATCTTGAATTAAAAGTCTAATGATGACCATGAAACCATTGCCGATTGTCATAAAAACCCATCTGGTTCACTAATGAAGGAAACCTGCTGTCCTTACCTGGTCTGGCCTACATGTGGCTCCAGACCCACCAGCAATGTAGTTGACTGTTAAATGCTCTCCAAATAAGAGCAGTTAGGGATGGGCAATAAATGCTGGCCTAGCCAGCGACGCCCAAATCCCATGAATGAATGAATAAAAAAATGAATTACACTGACAACCAATATAAGATTCAGTTGGGCTCAGTGTGGCGCATTTGCGTGTACTGGAAGCTGCATATATTAATACACAAGGCCCTGTTCTTTGCAGGCAGACAGAATATGTTGTGCCTGGTTGCCCCTGTTTCAGCTAAACAAAATATTTGACCAACCATTTGCTGACTCAATGCGTTGACCAATCGGGGTCAAGCTGCCTGGTTTAAATTTCAGACAATGCTTGTTTTTCTTTGTTGATTGAAAAAAAAACTTGCCTGTGTTTGCTAAAGCAGAGGGCACATTTCCTGCACATACATAGTGGTAGCGCCTGTGACATCAGAGCCAGTAACATGCTAGGCATCTGTTTGCAATAAAGATGGTGGAGATCTTTGCAGAGTCCTCTCTGGCCAGTGCAGAGGAGCTTCGAGGACTGAGGAGAGGGCTCCTCTTGATGGATACACCTTTGTTAGCAATGCTGCTGGTAAGAGGTGGGCATGCTACTTTTGCAGAAGCGATGGTCCATCTGTTCAGTTTTCTGCCAACACGAGATAACCATGCAAGATGGCCGCTGATATCTGTCTACGCATGTGCGTTTGGCTGTGCATGCGCAGAATCCTTTGCCATCATTTGCAGGCTACACAGTGCTGGTTGGAAGCCATTCACCCAGTTTCTGAGCCCCGTGGCAAACGGGGCACATACTCCCTGCAGGGGAGGCTTCTGATTCCAGGGATCAGGATGGGGAGGGAAGGGAGCCCAGGATGGGGAGAGAAAGGAGCCTTCTGATCCACCTGGTGAGAGCTGCAATACCATTAGCAGCTCTGGGGCTTGTTTCTCCTAGGACAGCACATTTAAGCAGGCAAATGATGGAATGCAGACTTAATTACACACCTTCCCTTCCACACCACAGAAATACGCTACTATGACAAAATGATTTATTGGAAGAAAGATACCTTCCCAAAAGCATGAGGTAAAAAGGCAAGAAAAATGTTAGGGAAATCAATTGGGATAAAGAAAACTGTGGGACCCCTGAGAGACTCTGCTGCTGGCACTGTAATATTTGCAATTCCAAGGCCAGTGATCACCGTGATCACCATGCATGCACCCTGCTGCACATTGTCCCCTATAAAGATGGCAGCCACACATACAACTACGCAGGCATGGCGTTGGCAGCAAATGCAGCCAAAATTACTTCACATGCACTGTGCAAAGTTTTCAGTGTTAGTTTTGGTTGAGAATTATTTTTCGATCGCTAGTGTCTAAGCATGCGGTTTTCTTGACCTCCCTTGGGACCTGCTCTGAGCCTTAGAGTTAGCATTAAAAAGTTTTAAACCCAAGTTCCATTCATTTGCATTGATCCAACGTTGTTGACGCTATTTAGGGGTGTGTACCATCTACAAGATGCACTGCAGCAACTCACCCAAGACCCCTTCAGCAGCACCTTACAAAGCCGTGACCTCTACCACCTAGAAGGACAAGGGCAACAGATGCATGGGAACACCACCACCTGTAAGTTCCCCTCCAAGCCTCACACTGTTCTGACTTGGAAATATATTACCGTTCTTTCACTGTTGCTGGGTCAAAATCCTGGAATTCCCTCCCAAACAGCTCTGTGGATGTACCTACACAACATGGTCCGCAGCGGTTCAATAAAGTGGCTCACCACCACCTTGTCAAGAGCAGTTTGGGTTGGGCAATAAATGCTGGTCTAGCCAGTGACGCCCACATCCCATGAAAGAATTTTTAAAAATGTTCTGATTTAGGATGTGAGGCTACGCAATCGTAGAATTGGTACAGTGCAGGAGGAGGCCATTTTATAGTGCCTGAGGATCAGCTCTCTAACCTCTCAAAATTCAAACAGGACTAAGAAACAATAGAATGGTGATTTTAAGAAACAATAGAAGAGCTTGGGCAGTAATTTGGACACCTCTACCCTTCTAATCTCAAATGCCACTACCACTTTTCTGCATTCCTTGCAATATTTCGTCAGCATTTCAAATATTGAGGCTTAAACTTTCAGCAGGCGTTAGGTGACAAGATGGAGAATGGGTTCCAGTTCATGGGGCACTGGCAACAGTATTGGGGAAAGTTGGATCTGTACCTTTGGGATGGTCTGCAGCTGAACTATGCTGGGGCTGATGTCCTCGTGAGCTGCATAACTAGGGAAGTAGAAGGGGTTTTAAACTGAATAGTGAGGCAAGGGATCAAATTCAAGATGGTGTGGTAAACCAAAGAGTAGAGACAAGGCAAGAGAGAAAGTTACTAATATGGGAAATGATAAACAAACTGTGACAGGAAGGGACAGAGAGCACAAATCTAAGAGTAAATCAGCAGATAAGGCTAGATGCTACAAAAAAAAAGGACTAAACTAAAGGCCCTGTATCTAAGCACACATTACATTCGAAACAAAACAGGTGAACTGATGGTGCAAATAGAAATAAATAAGTATGATCTGATAGCCATTATAGAGACATGGCTACAGGATGACATAGATTGGGACCTGAACACTAATGGGTACATGACAGTTAGGAAGGACAGGAGGTTAGGAAAAAATGGAGGGGTGGCTCTGTTAATTAATTAACAGTATTAGCACATTGGAGAGGGATGACCTAAGTTCAGGAAACCAGAATGTAGAAGTGGGTTGGGCTGAGATGAGAAATGATAATGGCAAGAAGTCACTTGTGGGAGCGGCGTACAGGCCCCTAATTGTAACTACATGGTAGGACAGAGTATAAAAGTAGAGATAATGGGAGCTTGTCAGAAAGATACAGCAGTAATCTGGGGGATTTTGATCTACATATCGACTGGAAAAATCAGATGGACAAAAGTAGAGTAGATGAGTTCATAGAATGTTTTGGGATAGCTGCTTAGAACAACACGTTCTGGAGCAGGCAATTCTAGCCTGGTATTGAGTAACAAGTTAAGATTAATTGATAACATCATAGTGAAGGCACCCCTAGGTAGCAGCGTTCATAATATGGATGAATTTTACATTCATTTTGAGGGAGAAACAAGTGCGTCCAAGACTAGTATTTTAAACTTAAATAATGGCAATTATGAGGACATGAAAGTGGAGCTAGCTAAAGTGAACTGGCAAATGAGATTAAGAGATAATCAATAGAGCTTCAGTGGCAGACATTTAAAGGGATATTTCAGAATACACAGAATATATATATTCCAATGAGAGAAAAAAAATTCCAAGGGGAGGACCCACCATCCGTGGTTAACTAAAAACGTTAAAGGCAATATCAAACTTAAAGAAAAAGCATATAATTATGCAAAGCCGGGTGACAGGTCAGAAGATTGGAAAGAATATAAAGAACACCAATGAATGACAAAAGGATTAATAAGGAGGGAAAAATTAGAGTACGAGGAAAATCTAGTAATGGATAGTAAGAGTTTCTATAGATATTTAAGTAAGAAACGAGCTAATAAAGTGAGCGTTGGTCCTTTAGAAAGTGTGTCTGGGGAATTGATAATGGAAAGTAGGGAGATGGAGGATGAATTTAATGGTATTTTGCTTCGGTCTTCACTATAGAGGACACAAATAACATCCTGGAAATAGCAGTAAATCAGGAAATGGAAGGGAGTGAGGAACTCGGAAAATTACCATCACCAGGGAAGTGGTATTGAGCAAATTGTATGGGCTGAGCTTTGACAAATCCCCAGGCCCAGATGGACTTCACCCTAAGGTCTTGAAAGAAGTGGCTAGTGAGATAGTTGATACACTGGTTTTAATTTTCCAAAATTTCCTAGATTTGGGAAAGTTCATTAGATTGGAAAATAGCAAATGTAACCCCTTTGTTCTAAAAGGAGGGCGAGAGAAATCAGGAAACTACAGGCTGTTTAGCCTAACATCTGTCATAGGGAAAATGTTAGAAGCTATTATTAAAGATATTATAGCAGGGCAGTTAGAAAAATTCAAGGCAATCAGGCAGAGTCAACTTGGTTTTGTGAAAGGGGAATCATGTTTAACCAATTTATTGGAGTTCTTTGAAGGAGTCACATGTGCTGTGGATAAAGGGGAACCAGTGGATGTATTGAACTTAGATTTCCAGCAGGCATTTGATAAAGTGCCACATCAAATGTTTTTGCGGAAAATAAAAGCTCATGGTATAGGGGGTAACATTTTAGCATGGCTGGATGATTGGCTGGCTAACAGGAAGCACAGAGTTGGCATCAGTGGGTCTTTTTCTGGTTGACAGGATGTGACGAGTGGTGTGTCACAGGGATCAGTGCTGGGGCCTCAACTTTTTACAATTTATATAAATGACTAGGATGAATTGACTGAAGGAATGGTTGCTAAATTTGCTGACGACACAAAGATAGGTAGAAACGTAAATTGTGAAGATATGAGGCTACAAAGGGACATAGGTTAAGTGAGTCAGCAAAGATCTGACAAATGGAATATAACCTGGGCGAATGTGAAATTGCCATTTTGGCAGGAGGAATGAAAAAGAAGCTTATTATCTAAATGTTGAGAGATTGCAGAGCTCTGAGATTCAGAGGGATCTGGGTGTCCTAGTGCATGAATCACAAAAGGTTAGTATGTAGGTACAGCAGGTAATTAGGAAAGCTAATAGAATGTTGTCATTTATTGTGAGGGGAATTGATTACAAAAGTAGGGAGGATATGCTTCTGTTGTACAGGGCACTGCCAAGACCACATCTAGAGTATTGTGTACAGTACTGGTCATCTTAAAGAAAGATATAAATGCATTAGAAGCAGTTCAGAGAAGGTTTACTAGACTAATACCAGGAATAGGCGGGTTGTCTTCTGAGGAACGGTTGGACAGGGCTGGCTTGTATCCACTGGAATTTAGAAGAGCAAGAGGTGGCTTGATTGAAACCTTTAAGAGCCTGAGGGGTCTTGACAGGGTGGATGTGGAGAGGATGTCTCCTCTTGAGAAAATCTGGAACTAGAGGTCACTGTTTAAAAATAAGAGGTCGCCCATTTAAAACAGATGAGAAGAATATTTTTGTCTTGGAGGGTCGTGAGTCTTTGGAACTCCTGCTTCCACCGCCTTTTGAGGAAGAGAGTTTTGAATGTTTTTAAGGCAGAACTAGATAGATTCTTGATTAACAAGGAGGTGAAAGGTTATCAGGGGTAGGCAGGAATGTGGGGTTGAGGTTACAATTGGATCTACCATGATTTTATTGAATGTCTGAGTGGCCTACCCCGCTCCTAATTCGTATGCTCGTACGTGCGAATCTGTCATTTAATAGATTCCATTTGTAAGTTGCTGTAAGCTTCCTTGAAGACCCACACCCATATGATTGTCATACAAGTGAATCTGTTCAATTCAAAAGACTCAGCCAGCCTCCTGTGACTTTTCAAATATTACATTTCATTTATAGAAATTGTTGTTTCTAAGGTGCAACATAAATAATGCTCAACAAAGTTCTGTGCTATACATTTACAACTACAATGAAGGGTGATGTTAGGGTTATTATAGTGTACGGATTATATAACTGGGCTAGTAATTCAGAGGCTTATGAATAATCCAGAGAATGGAAGTTCAAATCCCACCACTGCAATTTGAGAATTTGAGTTCAGTTTTTAAAAATCTAGAAAGAAAACGCAATCACAGTGATCATGAAGATATTTAAGTGCTAGTAAAACCCAACTGGTATCTTTAATGACCTTCAGAGAAGAGAAGCTGCTGATCTGGCCTACAACACCAACAACTTTTATTTGTATAGCGCCTCTAACATAATGAAATGCCCAAGGTGCTTTACAGGAGCATTAGAAGATGAAGTATGACACTGAGCCACATAAGGAGATATTAAGTCAGATAACCAAAAGCTTGGTTACAGAGATATCTTTTAAGGAGTGCCTTAAAGGAGGAAAGATATATGCGGAGAGCTGTAGGGAGAGAATTCTACAGCTTGGTGTCTAGGCAACTTGAAGGCACAGCTACCAATGGTGGAGCAATTATAATTGGGAATGCCCAAGAGGCCAGAATTAGAGGAGTGCAGATATTGGAAGGCTGTGGGGCTGGAAGAGATTACAGATAGGAATGAGCAAGGCCATGGAGGGATTTGAAAATAAGAATGAGAATTTTAAAATCCAGGTGTTGCTTAACTGGGAGCCAAAGTAGGTCAGTGGCTGCCATCTCTGTAATCTCAGTTGTCTTGAACTCCTTCAAGAAGACAACCCACTACCACATTCTCTTAATAGGGATGAGCAATAAATGCTGGCCTTGTCAGTGATGCCCACATCCTGAGAATGAACATCTAACAAAAGTTGGGTTGTGATTATCTCAATATTATTCCATTTGGGAGTCTCAAGTATTGGAGTGACCCAAAGCTACCTTTAGCAACCATGGATGGAAAGTGAGGACAAGCAGAACTCTTGTTGTGGTTCTGGGAGGGGAAGGGTGAGGGCAGAGGTGTGGGAAATGGGATGGATAAGGTCAAGTATGCCTTCAATCTAAGAGAAGAATCCTTGGCTGAGAGAAAAGGAAGACCTATCAGTAGCACTGATGTGAGAAGTGACATAGAACAAATGCGGTGACAAACTGAGAATGGGACTTTGGAAGAGTTACTGATCTAGTTGGAAAAGGCAGGACAAGGGGGAGAACATTGAGATGGGAAGAAATGATGGCATCAGTGACAGTATGGGAAACAATGGCTTGATGTTTGTTTGTGGGGTCATGACCCAGAGTGATGGAGAAGGTGTCAGCCAATTGGGTTTCTGTCTGTGCAAGACAGAGTCCTGCTTCTGAAACAACACTGCTCATCCAGCCTTATGAGTACACTGGGTAGCTCACATGGAAGGAGAGGTCAAGGGAAGATAAAAGGGTAATGAAATCAGAGGAAGGGGAGCATGATGATTTAAGCTGGAGGTTGACATTACCGCAGATGAGAAATTATTTGGTGCAGAATTTGAGGGAGGAAAGTGGTGAAATTCAGTGACAACAAGTGTGGAAGGCCTTGATATTCAGCCCAACAACCTTTGGACAAGAGAGTGGGGTTAGAAGTAAGGTATCTGAGTGACGCACATCATTCTCTATTCTACTCCTTGGGTCACAGTACAGTGGAATGGGGCTGCGTGTCATGGGAGAAAACTATCTATCGTTAGCAGAGTGAAAATCAGTGACATTTTTAGAATCAAAATGAAGTTATATTTACTATCTTTCACACACAGCTAAATTCAAAAGCAACATTTCTTTCCAACAACAACAAAGCAGCTTATATTTATATCGCTCTGGATCCAGGACATGGTTATGTGAAAGATGGTACCAAGTGACACACAGCCTGCTCTTGGTCATATTGAATTTCATTGTCATGATGGTGTCACAGTCCATGGCAAGGTACCTGGAAAATGAAGTGCAAGGTCAATGAACAATCCAGAAATTGAAATCATTAAAACCTGGGGTTCTGAATTTGAGTTTAGACCCAAATTCTTTGAACTCTCAGCAGAGCCTCATCCCTAGTTTTGCATATGCCAATGATTTTTATGTAGAGCAGGACAAGTTTCCCCCACCCCAACTTGCTGCTTTCCCCGTGACTACAGATTCTTCCCTAGGTATGAGGAGACTAACCCTATGACTGGACAGGAAATATAACTTCAGAACCCCATGGGCGTCCCACAGTGTCTGCAGCTAAGACTCCAGCTCAACAGATCTGAGCTGAGATGCTTGAGATGCAGACATTCAATGCAGATGTGATTGTCTGGGATCACAATGCTTTTCACAAATCCCTATGTGCTGCTGTTGTGGCACATCACCTTTGCTGCCATTCATACAAACTGCTGATTTATTTCATTATATGACAAAAATCAATTTAGTGTTTGGGGCTCTCTTTAAATTACACTGCCTCCTGATCATTTATTCTGCTTTTTGTATATTAGCTCCTTTATTTCACTGTTTACTCAACTAATCAGGAGGCACCATGCCAAAAATGCCCAAGTTGGTGTGTGTTGTGAAATTGGGCAATTGGCAAGGTGGGGATGCTGCAGGCTCAATCTCCCACTGCACCAAAATCCCAGCTTCAGCTTTCCTATACATGGATGGCAGATGTATACATAGTGGGAGGGAGAAAAAATTATATGCAACCTTGTGACAAGCTAAGAGTGGCTCTGATGATGGGCTGGGAGTAAGTAATTTAGTTACCTGTTCTCTTCACTGGGGGAGTATATTGGAGCACCCAAGGACTGATGAAGCATGCTTAATCTCCCTGTTGGTTTCCTCCCCTTTGGCAATAGATTTCTATCAACATGCAAAATGGAACATCTAATGGCATTCAAGTCTAAGAAACTTGAACCTTTTGTCAGTATAACAACTCCAATCTGGGATTTGAATGTTCACCAGCATTTCACAATTGTCCCATGCTTTTAGTGCCATCTGAAGTTAGAATTAAATAATAATTACTTCAGCATACAGGTTAAATGAGTTGACCCACTGTATGAGTAAAAGAGCAACAGCTCATTCTTTGACGCACCATGCTTTTTGCTACTCCAAGCCAAAACTTCCTAAATTTTGCTTTGTTTCATGAAATTGCACTGCTAAAGTTTTGTATGTGTGCATAACTACACTTAATTCAATGTGCCTGAAAGAAAAAACTGGGAAACCCAAGCAAGTTTTTGGCTGGTGTGCACAAGAAGCAATGACAGCTCTGATAGTTTTATGTTTTTATCACCCTCACGTCCCCTCCTCTCTGAGAGGACTGCCAAGTGTCTGCTCAGCCTGCCTACAAAGCAGTGCGGTGTTCTTTAAATTCACTCTCTGTGGATATTGCTTGCAAGGCTGGTATTTATTGCCTACCCCTGGTTGCCTTTGAGAAGATGGTTGTGGGCTTTCTTGTTGAATTGCTGCAATCCTTTTGTCACAATTTGTTACAACTGAGGGCAGTTAAGAGTTAACCATGTTAGTGTGGGCCTGGAGTCATACACTCTTCAAACTGGGTGGGGACAGCAGGTTTCCTTCCATAGAAGGCATTAATAAACCATTTGGCTTTTGCATGGTCACTTTTGCTGACAGCTTATTTCCAAATATTTTGAAATTCGAAAACACACAAATCAAGGCTAACACTGCAGTGCAGTACTGAGGGAGCACAGCACCATCTTTCAGATGATGTTAAACCAAGGCCCCATCTACCTGCCCAAGTAGATGTAAAAGGTCCCATGGCAATATTTATCCCTCAACATCGCAGAAAACAGATTATCTGAATGTTGTTACATTGCTGTTTGTGGGAGCTTGCTGTATGTAAATTGGCTGTCACCTTTCTTACATCACAACAGCAACTACACTTCATTGGCTGTAAAGCACTTTGAGATGTCCAGTGGTTATGGATTGCACCACATAAATGCAGGCCTTGTTTTTTTCAAAGTTCCCAAACTGTGGTCGGAATTAAACATGGCTCTATGAATTATTATTCCAATAACATAAGCATTGTGCTATTATACTTGTGGCCATCAGAGTGGAGAATTTAACCTATTTTAACTCTATATACAAGTGGGTGGGTTTTAAATGAGTTAAAATCTCACACTCATTCTGTGGCACCACATATTAAACCACTTAATGCTCTAATAAAATTCAATTTTACTCATATTTTCAAAGTTTCAGCTTTCCTCATTCACCTAAGAATGTTTGGTCGTAAATAAAGAGTGGGAAATATGTAGATAAATGTGTTGTGGGACATTTTTTTCTGTTACTTTCAGTTGGCTAGGCAAGGTGAATACTCCTTTTACTTTGGCCTGTGAAGTGTTCATAGCACATGTGCCAAGGGTTTTTTAGGTTCTGACTGCAAGGTGTGCTTTCATAAACTTTAGTCTTTATGTGACAATTTAAGAAGACAAGTGCTTTCATTTGACCACAAGTTGACCTTGAAATCAAGTTGCAGTTACTCTGATTTTGTTTTTACTCGAAGCATGAACAAAAATGGCGGGAAGGGGATTTCCGTAAAAGTGTTAGGTTGCCTACATTTGATGTGGTTTTCGTCATTCGTGCTTCATGTTAAGAGTTGTATTAATTCTTCGACCTCGTCATTTACCCACTTTGTTGGCATTTGCCTCAGTGGGTCAGCTTAATGGGCAGGTTTCCATAGTTATTGTATGTCTTAAATATTCACTTATGATCCTGCTGCGAATGCTGATTGGAAGAAATGTTTCCCCTTGACAATCCTGTAGTTTCCAACAAAAAAAGAAGTTTTTTTATAACACTTCTTAGAAACGTCTCAAAGTGCTGCATATACATTGAACTTTATTGCAATGCACCAGCTGTTATTTAGGCAGACTTGGCTGCCATTTAAAGACAGCAAGATCCCACAAACGATGAGGTTAAGGACCAGTTAATCTATTCTTCATAATGGTTGAGGGAAAATTTCCAGCTCTTCAACTTTTTCCTTGAATAGAGCCTTGGGATCTTTAACATCCATCTGAATTACTATTTGCAAGAAAGAATTCAAAGAGCTGCTAAGAATAATTTAAAAACTAGTGCTTGCAATACTTCTGTCTCTTCTATGCTTAATTATTTTCATTCAAATTTACTCTCTGTTTACGCAGTGCCCAATTTCTTTTCAACGTTAAGTGTTATTTGAACTAGGAATCTGCTTTATCTGATCCAGGTATATTCTTGAAAAGCAAATACTTCAACTTTAAATCAGTTGGATCGGCAAGATGAAATGTTTTTTCAAACAATGTTTAACAGCAGGATTTTATGGTCTGGGGGCTGGGTGATGGGGGAAGAGAGTGTTCCCTTGATGACAACCTTCTGAGTACAAGTTCTACATGGAGAAAGGAATCTTTTATTGTCCTACTGCATTTCTCACTTTCCCATTTCTGAAGGGGTTGATTTGTTGCCGGAAGGTTCTCGTTGCTTTTATGCAACGTTTTTGTTGTAAGGGTGGCAGAGTTGCTACTATTGTTCATAGAATTGATCTGCAGACACTTCTTGGGCAGAAACATTAAGTTTATTTACAAAGTACTCAGCAACAACTACACGTGTGCTTTCAACTCCAACTCTATCTCTACATTGACTGCTAAGGTAGTTCGCGCTACTCTCCTATTGGTTACTATAGATCATGTGATCTTCCTTAACAAGTATTATTCTTAAAGGTACATTACACACTAAATAAAACAATAATTACTACATTCTTCCCCCTTTAACTCGACTATACATATTTACAAGTACATATTTTTCAAGACAGCATAATATTTACACTGGGTAAGGAATTTACAAGTTCAGTCTTTCAGGTGGTTTCCTGGCACATGTGGAATGCCGCAGCTCCACAACTTCAGATTCTTTGTCAGGATTCTCCTTTTTCCAGAGCTGCCTGAACATCAGGTGCTTCGGTGGGCACTTGCAGTTCTGTATCTCAACTCTTACAGGAATATCAGTCCTGGGTTGAGTATCCTCAACAGGAAACGCAGACCCGGTCATGATCACTGGTGGAACCAAATCTTGGTGATTTATTTCTCTCTTCCTTAATTGGTCCACATGTTTACGGATGAATCCGGCCTTCCACCTCTACGTGGTAAGATAGAGGTCCAGTCACCACACTTATTTCACTCAGTAACCACATTGGTCCTTCCCCGAAGTTCTTCACATATACCGTCTCTCCCATGATAAATTTCCTCTTGTGACTATGCCAGTTGTCTAGTTTTCTGGTTTCCCTGACTCCTTTCCACCTTCTGCTCTAAATTCAACATTATTAAGCTCAAACTCGTCCAGAGACGGCGTTTCAACAATAACTCTGCAGGTGTGACACCTGTTGTTGTGTGAGGGGTAGTCCTGTAATGAAGAAGAAAGCGTGCTAGCTTGGTTGCCAAGGAATCGCCAGTTAGCTTTTTCATGCCTGCTTTGAACATTTGAACCGCCTTTTTAGCCGGTTCATTTGAGGAAGGGCGGTACGGTGCAGTTTTTAATGAGTGATACAGTTGAGGCTGATAAACCATTGAAACTTAGCACTCATAAATGCTGTGCCGTTATTGGAAATGACTACTTGGTAGTCCATGAATGGCAATACTTTGACCTAGTTTCTCAATTTTAGCGCCCGACGGTGACTTCACCTCTTATACGTCCAACCGTTTTGAATGGGCATTGACAATGAGCAAAAACATTGTTCCCGGGAAAGGTCCAACGTAGTCAATATGTAACTGCACACAAGGTCTACCCGGTCACTCCAATATGTGTAACGGAGCTGTTACTGGCAACCTTTGCAGTTGCTGACGTTGCACAGAGTGGTTCACTAAACTCTCTTTCGCCATCCATTCCAGGCCACCATAGATAGCTGGGTGCAATGGTCTTCATTTGGGAAATTCCTGGATGCGCACTGTGTAGTTCAATTAAAAGTGACTTCCTTCCCTTTGGAGGAACAATCACTTGTGCTCCCCACAATAAGATGCCATCCTGGCTGGTTATGTCATGTCTTCTGTTGAAGCACAGTTTAATTTAATCAGAAACTGGTTCCTGTGACCAACCATGTAGCACTTGCCCTCGTACTTGAGATAGGAACGGGTCCCGACTTGTCCAGTCTCTGATCTATCGAGCACTGATCTATCGAGCACATAACGACGAGGAATCTAAGAAATTTAACAAGTAAAACAAGTTCCTGTGGAACTGGGACGTTCTCATCATTTTCTTGTAAAGGCAAATGACTAAGGCCATCGGCGTTATGATTTGATTGCCAGGCCTATGTATGAAAGCGTATTCGTATACTGCCAGAATTAAAGCTCATTGTTGTATTCTCGTGGAGGCTATGGGTGGACTAGCCTTGTCCTCACTAAACAATCCTAGCAATGGTTTGTGGTCTGAAACGATTGTAAAATGGCAGCCGTATAGATACTGGCACAATTTTTTGACACCCAAGATGATGGACAGGCCGCTTTTTTCTATCTACAAGTATCCTTTTTCCTCTGTGGTGAGCGCTCTTAAGATATAACCTATTGGCCGTTCCGTGCCGTCATCCATCTGACGAGAGAGCACTGCTCCCACTCCGTAGGGAGATGCGTCACACGTCAGCACCAATTCTTTTGTCTGGTCATAATGCATTAATAGATTGGACGAGTGCAACAATTGTTTGACCTTTATGAAAGCTTCTTTCTGGGGCCCCTCCCAAGATTAACGTTGGTTCTTTCTGAGTAGAGAATGCAGGGGAACCAGCACTGTAAACAAATTGGGTAGGAACCACCCATAATAGTTGATCTTTCCTAGGAATGGTTTGAGCTCTGAGGCGTTCTTTGGCGCAGGTGCCTCTCCTATGGCTCTCACTTTCTTCTCAACCGAGTGGAGGCCCTGTAAGCCTACCCAGTGACCTGAATAGATTACCTCCCTCACTTGGAACGTGCACTTTTCCTTTTTTAGACACACTCCAGCTCGCAAGAAATTTTTTAAGACTTCTAAATTTGCCAGATGCTCTTTTTCAGTGAATCCTGTCACCAATACATCATCTACATAGACTACAACCTGGGGTAATCCCTGCAGTAAGCTTTCCATTGTTCTCTGAAAGATGGTGCAAGCTGAGGAGACACCAAAAGGCAGTCGTGTATATTGGTACAACCCTTTGTGGGTATTAATTGTGGCAAATTCCCGGGAGGCGTTACCCACTCCAGTTATTGATAAGCATGATTTGTGTCAAGCTTTGTGTACGTTGTTCCTCCTGCCAGCTTGGCACACAGGTCTTCGATTTTTGGTATGGGGTGCCTGCCTAGCATAGCTACTTTATTAATCATCAGTTTGTAGTCCTCTCAAATTCGGACACTTTGGTCAGGTTTAAGGACAGGGACTATGGGGGCTGCCCATTCTGAGAACTGCACAGGTTGTATAACGCCCAGTTTCTCTAGTCTGTTCAGTTCAGTGTCAACTTTTTCTCGCAGAGCGTATGGCACCAGTCTCGCCTTCATGAAGCGAGGGGTTGCTTCTAGATCCACATGAATCTTTGCCTGCAGGCCCTGGATTTCCCAAGTTCGTCCTTGAAGACGGTGGGGTACTTTTGAAGTAGCTCTGTTAGCCCAATTGCTCTCAACTGGAAAATTTCAGCCCATTCTAACTTAATTTCCTTTAACCAATTTTGCCGCAGGAGGCTTGGCCCTTCACATAGAAACATAGAAACTAGGAGCAGGAGTAGGCCATTCGGCCCTTCGAGCCTGCTCCGCCATTCATTATGATAATGGCTGATCATCCAACTCAATAGCCTGCTCCCGCTTTCTCCCAATACCCTTTGATCCCCTTTCGTCCCAAGAGCTATATCTAACTCCTTCTTCTTGAAAATATACAATGTTTTGGTCTTAACTACTTTTTCTGTGGTAACGAATTCCACAGGCTCACCACTCTCTGGGTGAAGAAATTTCTCCTCATCTCAGTCCTAAATGGTCTACCCCATATTCTCAGACTGTGAGTCCTGGTTCTGGACTCCCCCACCATCGGGAACATCCTTCCTACATCTACCCTGTCTAGTCCTGTTAGAATTTTATAGGTTTCTATGAGATCCCCCCTCATTCTTCTGAACTCCAGCGAATATAATCCTAACCGACTCAATCTCTCCTCATATGTCAGTCCCGCCATCCCAGGAATCAGTCGGGTAAACCTTTGCTACACTCCCTCTACAGCAAGTACATCCTTCCTCAGATAAGGAGACGAAAACTGCACACAATATTCCAGGTGTGGTCTCACCAAGGCCCTGTACAATTGCAGCAAGACATCCCTGTTTCTGTACTCGAATCTCCTGGCTATGAAGGCCAACATACCATTTGCCTTTTTTACCGCCTGCTGCACCTGCATGCTTACCTTCAGCGACTGGTGTACAAGGACACCCAGGTCTCATTGCACATTCCCTTCTCTCAATTTATAGGCATTCAGATAATAATCTGCCTTCCTGTTTTTGCTACCAAAATGGATGACCTCACATTTATCCACATTATACTGTGTCTGCCATGCATTTGCCCACTCACTCAGCTTGTTCAAATCACCCTGAAGCATCTCTGCGTCCTCCTCACAGCTCACCCTTCCACCCAGCTTTGTGTCATCTGCAAATTTGGAGATATTACATTTAATTCCCTCATCTAAATCATTAATATATATTGCGAATAACTGGGGTCCCAGCACCGATCCCTGCGGTACCCCACTAGTCACTGCCTGCCATTCAGAAAAAGACCCATTTATTCCTACTCTTTGTTTCCTGTCTGCCAACCAATTTTCTATCCATTTCAATACACTACCCCCAATCCCACGCGCTTTAATTTTACACGCCAATCTCTTACGTGGGACTTTGTCGAAAGCCTTCTGAAAGTACAAATAAGACACATCCACTGGCTCCCCTCATCAACTGTACTAGTTACATCCTCGAAAACTTCCAGTGGATTTGTCAAGCATGATTTCCCTTTCATAAATCCATGCTGACTCTGTCCCATTTTACCACTGTTTTCCACGTGCTCAGCTTTTATAATGGACTCCAGAATTTTCCCCACTACTGACGTCAGGCTGACTGGTCTATAGTTCCCTGTTTTCTCTCTGCCTCCCTTTTTAAATAGTGACTATTTATTTATTTAAATAATAGCATTAGCTACCCTCCAATCTGTAGAAACTTCCAGAGTCTATAGAATCTCAGAAGATGACCACCAATGCATCCACTATTTCTAGGGCCACTTCCTTAAGTACTCTGGGATGTAGATTATCAGACCCTGGGGATTTATCGGCCTTCAATCCCATCAATTTCCCCAACACCATTTCCCTACTAATACTGATTTCTTTCAGTTCCTCCCTCTCACTAAACCCTGTGTTCCCCAACATTTCTGGTATGTTATTTGTGTCCTTCTTTGTGAAGATGGAACCAAAGTATGTATTTAGTTGGTCAGCCATTTCTTTGTTCCCCATTATAAATTCCCCTGTTTCTGACTGTAAAGGACCTACATTTGTCTTCACCAATCTTTTTCTCTTCACAAACCTATAGAAACTTTTACAGTCAGTTTTTATGTTCCCTGCAAGCTTACTCTCGTACTCTATTTTCCCCTTCTTAATCAATCCCTTGGTCCTCCTTTGCTGAATTCTAAACTGCTCCCAATCCTCAGGTCTGTTGTTTTTTCTGGCCAATTTGTATGCTTCTTCCTTGCATCTAATACTATCTCTTAATTTCTCTTGTAAGCAATGGTTTGGCCACCTTTCCTGTTTTACTTTGCGCCAGACAGGAATAAACAATTGTTGCAGTTCACCCATGCGCCCTTTGAATGTTTGCCATTGCCTATCCACCATCATCCCTTTAAGTAACGTTTCCCAATCCATCATAGCCAACTCGCGCCTCATACCATCGTAGTTTCCTTTATTAAGATTCAGGACCCAAGTCTCAGAATCAACTACGTTACTCTCCATCTTGATGAAGAATTCTATCATATTATGGTCACTCATCCCCAAGGGGCACAACTAGATTGCCAATTATTCCTTTCTCATTACACAATACCCAGTCTAGGATGGCCTGTTCTCTCGTTGGTTCCTCAGTGTATTGGTCCAGAAAAACATCCCGCATACACTCCAGGAATTCCTCCTCTATGGTATTGTTACTAATTTGATTTGCCCAATCTTTATGCAGATTAAAGGCACCCATATTAACAGATGTTCCTTTATGACATGCGTCTCTAATTTCCTGTTTAATGCCATTCCCAACATCACCACTACAATTTGGGGGTCTATATACAATCCCCACTAACGTTTTTTGCCGCTTAGTGTTTCTCAGCTCTACCCATACAGATTCCACATTGTTGGAGCCAATATCTTTCCTCACTATTGCGTTAATTTCCTCTTTAACCAGCAATGCAACTCCACCGTCTTTTCCTTTTTGTCTATCCTTCCTAAATACTGAATACCCCTGGATGTTTAGTTCCCATCCCTGGTCACCCTGCAGCCATGTCTCCGTAATCCCGACTATATCATACCTGTTTACATCTATTTGCGTGTTTAATTCATCCACTTTATTGCGAATGCTCCTCGCGTTAAGGCACAAAGCCTTAAGGCTTGTCTTTTTAACAAGACTTGTCCCGTTCCCACTATTTTTCACTGAGGCCCTGTTTGATTCTTGCCCTTGATTTCTCAGCCTATCACTTGTCTTATTCCCCTTTCTGTCTTTTGTTCTTGTCTTTAATTCCCCTTCCTCTGACTCTTTGCATAGGTTCCCACCCCCCTGCCATTTTAGTTTAAACCCTCCCTAACCACTGTAGCAAATGTTCCCCCCAAGGACATCAGTCCCGGTCCTGCCCAGGTGTAACCCGTCCAGTTGGTACTGGTACCACCTCCCCCAGAACCGGTCCCAATGCCCCAGGAATTTGAAACCCTCCCATTCACACCATCTCTTCAGCCACGAATTCATCCGATATATCCTGCTATTTCTACTCTGACTGGCACTGGTAGTAATCCTGAGATCACTACCTTTGAGGTCCTACTTTTCAACTTACTTCCTAACTCCCTATATTCTGCTTTTAGGACCTCATCCCTTTTTTTACCTATGTCGTTTGTACCAATGTGTACCACGATCACTGGCTGTTCACCCTCCCCCTTCAGAATGTCCTGTAGCTGCTCTGAGACATCCTTGACCCTAGCACCAGGGAGGCAACATACCGTCCTGGAGTCTCGTTTGCGGCCACAGAAACGCCTATCTATTCCCCTTACAATTGAATCCTCTATAACTATTGCATTCCCACATTTTTTAGTCCTCTCCTGTGCAGCAGAGCCAACCGCGGTGCAACAAATTTGGCTGTTGCTGCTTTCGCCTGAGAGGCCATTTCCCCCCAACAGTATCCAAAGCGGTTTTGCAGGAGAATAGCCATAGGAGATCCCTACACTGCCTGCCTAGTCCTCTTGCTTTGCCTGGGCCACCCGTTCCCTTCCTGCCTTTGGACTCTTAGCCTGTGGTGTGACCACCTCTCTATATGTGCTATCCACGATACTCTCCGTCTCGTGGATGCGCCACAGTGTCCCCAGCTGCCGCTCCAGCTCCAAAACCCGGGCTTCCAGGAGCTGTAGCTGGAGACACTTCCCGCACGCATGCTGGCCCTGGGCACTGGAAATGTGCCCGGCTTCCCACATAGAGCAGGAGGAGCACACCGCGGCTTTGAGCTCTCCTGCCATGACTTAACCTTTAAATTAAATTAAACCTTTTGGAAGATACTTAATATCAATTACTCTCGGGCCCTTCTTCCCTGCTCCTCGTTGTTACAGAATATAGCCCCTACAAACGATGAACCACAAAATAAGACCTTTAAAAACTATAAGCAATAAAAGTAGTAAATGCTTACCTGACCGTATTCACGGTACTCAAAGGATCACCTTGTTCCCTCCTCACTGAACTCCCTCGGTCACCCCTGCTCTCCCAGCTCCTCTTCAACTCCCGGCTCCTCTCGCGCTCCCGTGTCCACAGGTTTGCCATTTACTTTCACCGTAACAAATATTGGTTCTGTCTTTCCAATTTACAGATTAAACAAGTAAATGTCTGAATTTGTTGTTTCAGGTTCTTCTACATTGTAGATTTCATTGGGCTTCTTCCTTTGTTTACAAGCCTGCTTGAATCTTTCCTTGCATTGCCTCATCATATGTCCATTTCTGTGACAATAGTAACGTTCAATTTTTTTTTAACTGCCAATCACTAAAAGACTGCTTGTTTTCACCTCTATTAAAATTACTCTTCGATCTTGCTGCTATGTTATTTTTCTTTATTCTTTAGTTAGTGGGGACTGTTTTCCGCTTCTCAGCAGAGTCTTGCATTTTCGCGCCCTTTTCAGCTGGGGTTTCCCGCCCGATGTGGAGGACGGTGCCATTTTGCACACCCTGCATTGCTTTTGAATCTCTTAATGTGCTTTTCACGGCCAGTGCTATCCCTAATGCTGTCTTGAAATCCAGATTTACTTTGGACAATAATCTCTGAATAGTATCCTCATTCACACCACACACGAAACGACCTCTGAGCACGTCATTTAGTGTTGTACTGAACTCACAACGTTGCATTAGCTGCTTCATATTTGCCATGTAGCATGCAATTGTCTCATCTGGGGCTCTATTTCGTGAATTAAATCTGAACCTCTATCATGATTACTGAGGGCTTTGGTTGAAAAGGACCCTTCGAGGTCCACCAATTCACTGAAATTTTTTAAATCTGAAGCACTGGGTGCCGTCAAACTTTGAATCAGACTGTAGGTTTTGCTCCCACAAGTACTCAAGAGGATTGCTCACCTCTTCTTTTCCCCTGTAATCTCGTTGCTTGAAAGAAAGAACGTGAGGTATTCTGTGTAATGAGACCAATCGTCTGTGGCTGGTTCAAAAGGATCAATTCTCCCAAATTGTGGCATTTTGAGAGGGTATTACTTTTCAATTCTAATGGAGCTTGCTACTAGGCGAGATACAGTGCCGGTTTCTTTCTAACTTGATTTCTTTTCTTCAATCTTTATCCTCGTCGCTAGTTTGTTATAAGGGTGGCCGAGTTGCTACTATTGTTAATAGGGTTGATCTGCAGACACTTCTTGGGTGGAAACATTAAGTTTCTTTACAATGCACTCAGCAGCCACTACACATGTGCTTTCAACTCCAACTCTATCTCTACACTGACTGCTGAGGTGGCCCCCACTTGTCTCCTATTGGTTACTACAGATCATGTGCTCTTCCTTAACCAGTATTATTCTTAAAGGTACATTACACACTAAATAAAACCATCATTCCTACAATTTTGAGCTGAATAAAATTAACTTAGGTTGCATTTTATTTTTGTACTTGCACATGCCTTGTTTTTTAAAAAAAGCATATTTAGGCACAGAAATAATTTTAAACTGATACTTCAGAAGCTGTCTGCCGAAACGATTCCCAAATTGACCATAAAATATGATAGAATTCAAGAGTATAGAGCCTCAAAGGGACACTGTTTTGTTCTAGTTAGATTATAGCTTGTTGGAATGTGCTTTATCTTCCACATAAAAGGAATGGAAACACCAAACGAAAGTTTGCCATTGAGCTGTATAAATGTTCATGTGACCTCTAGTGGCTGAACCTAGCTATTGTAGCACTATGTGGATTTTCTGTATTTGTGATTTTGCTTCTGAAAAGTCTAGGCTGGAACAAATATGAAGCTTAAACCGAGTGAGACAGCTGTACTGTTCTTCTCCTAAAGTTATATGATTCAATAATGGCATTTTTCTCCTTATGGCAAGAATATAACTTTCCAACTTCTCAATTGCTTAGTTGCTAAAGGCATAATGTAAAGTAATACTGAGCCATCCTGAAATAGTTCTAGTATCTCTGATATCTGTAATCTTTTAATGATTAGACAATAGATTACATAAAGAATATTCGGGTAAGTTGAAAATTAATAAATAACCCCATCACAGAAGGAAATGGCTGGCTACTTTCTCTGTGATGCACGGAACCCCCAAAACATTTCTCATTAGTGTCTACCCTCGACTTCAAAAATGTGAAACTATGGCGGTGGCAACTAAGTTATTAACCCAACAATATTTGTATAATGGATAGGTTTTGTGTCACACAACAACAATGCCATAAGTTTTATGTTGCTCCTACAACCTACGGTGAAATAAGCCTGAAAAGTTCCCTTCTGAGATTACATAACCCATCACATAAACTGTTTCAGCCTCAACTGGAGAATTGCGTCCAGTTTTGGACACCACACTTTAAGAAGGATGTGAAAGCATTCGGGAGAGTGCAGAAAAGATTTACAAGAATGGTTCCAGTGATGAGGAACATGGAAAGATTAGAGAAGAGGTTTGATTGGTGGAAGGATCAAGAACCAGAGGGGACAGATTTAAGACAATTGTTTCTTTTACCAATGATGCAATGAGGAAAACCTTTTTCACACAACGAGGGGTTAGGATCTAAAATGCACTGCCTTGAGGGGTCATGGAGGCAGGATCAATTGAGGCTTTGAAAAGGGAATTGAACCAATCTGAAAAGGAAGAATGTGAAGAGCTACAAGGAGTGGCACCAGGTGAATTGATCCTTGAGGGCCAGCACAGCTATGACGGGCTGAATGGCATCCTGTGCTGTAACCAATGTTATGATTCCATGATATGATGTAATTTTGGGACCTTAATCTTTCTGGTATCCCATAAATTAGTTGAACTGTCTGAAGACTTAGTTGCTAAATATAGCACCCATTGTAGTACCGAGCCATCCAGGATCCGGGTTTGGCCTGCAGTCTGTGCTATCTAAGGATAATGTTTTATTATTATTAATTTATAGGATATAGGTGCTGCTGGCAAGTCAACAAGTACATCCCTAATTGCTTTTGAGGAAATGGTGGCGAGCTGCCTTCTTAAATCACTCCAGTCCATGTGGTGTAGGTACACCCACAGCATTGTTTGGGAGGTGGTTCCAGGAATTTGACCCAGAGACAGTGAAGGAACGGCAATATATTTCCAAATCAAGATAGTGTGTAACTTGAATCTGGTGGATTTCCATTGCACTTGCAGTCTTGTTCTGGGTGGTAGAGGTCATGGGTTAGAGGATATTGTTGAAGAAGCCTTTGTGAATTACTGCAATTCATCTTAGATTTACATGCAACAGCCATGGCGCAGGGAGTGAATGTTGAAGGTGGCGTGTGTGGTGCCAATCAGAGCAGGCTGCTTTGTCCTGTATGGTGTCAAGGTTCTTGAGTGTTGTTGGAACTGCACTCATCCAAGCAGATGGAGAGCATTCACACATGTCTGACTTGTATACAATGTAAATGCTTTGGGCTGTCAGGTGAGTTACTTGCCGCAGAATTTCTGGTCTCTGACCTGGTCTTTTCGCCACTGTATTTATTTGGCTAATCTTGCTAAGTTTCTGATCGATGGTAACCCTCCAGGATATTGTTGATGTGGGATTTGGTAATGGTAATGCTGTTGAATGTCAAGGCTGGTGGTTAAACTCCCTCTCTGTTAGTGATGGTCATTGCCTGACACTTATGTGGCATAAATATTACTTGCCACTTAGCCCATTGCTGAATGTGATCCATGTCTTGCTACATGTGGCATGGACTGCTTCATTATCTGTGTAGTTGTGAATGGAACTGGACACGAAGCAATCATCAGTGTTACGACCAGTTCCTAGACGAGGTCCCCAGTTTGTTACGACTGGGGCGGGACCCCAATTTTGTTACGATCCTGAGTGAGGAGATCGTGGTTGGCCACAACAAGGCAAATTTTAAAATTCTTTCCCTGTGGATACCTTATCCCAGTCAGAATGCATTGACTTTTATTAAGGAGCCAATTTAACCTGGCTTTCTTGAGTCAAAGAAAGAGTAAGTTTATTGGTTACTAAAACCCGAGAAGAACAATAAAATGCCACACACACACATACATACATATACACACACACATATACACACACACACACACACACGCGCTTAAAGAATATATACAAATCAGCCCTTTGCTTGTCCGTGTAGATGGCAGTACGTTGCGGCTGTTAAGTTGGGCGATTCCAGTAGAGCTGACCTTGGTAGATTTGCAGTGAGTTGGAGATACTTAGTTCTGCAGAGTAGCTGAAGAGGTGTCATGAAGCTATTATTGCATATAATATTATTGGAAAATATTTTTCTTTTAAAATAGAGGTTTAGTCTATGGGTGTGTCTTAATTGGTTTAAAGCCAGCTCGTCTGGGTGCTTTGATGTGTACTAGTTTTGAGATGTAAGAGAGGTAGCGTGCATTTGCATTTTTTGAATAGAGCATTCAAGAAGTGAGACCAAGCCATATGTTTATATTACTAATAAAATTGGTACTATGAAAGGGGTTTTATTATTAGAAGAGGTGGAGTTCAAAGAGGCTAGTGATACAATGAGAACTTACATTCATTGAGATATGCTGGATATAACCGAGGGCAGTTTTGTGTGTGGCGGGCAGAGGCAATAGAAGATCCAAGTAGCTGTGAGCTTACAACCATCTCCACAGGAACTAAACTGAAAGGAACCTCATTTTGAATTCGTTAGGTGAAAATGCTTTGCCTGGTGTCTGGTTAAGTCTATGGGATGCTGTTGCCTTAATGGAGATTAGTTTGTGAATTTGTTAAAAGTTATGATAGTAATTTGTAGCCATGTGTATATATTTAACTTGTGTAAATTAATTAAAAGTTTCATTTAGTTTAATATAAAACCTCTCGAGAACTGGTGGTCTGATTCCTGAATTTGGAATTGCATCTCAAACATACCACTTAAAAATATAGGTTATGACAGTTGTTTAAAGTTTCCCTCTGGGATTTTTAAATAACTCGGCTTTACCGAAAGGCTGTCTCATAACGAGGCTTGTTCTATTTCCTTTTTATTGCAAGGCTCAGCAAGGAAGAGGGAGAGAGCAAAGTCACCTGCAAACTGCAAGGGTGACTGATTCTTGTTTCTGTCACTCACACAGCACCAGCACAAATTGCAATTCTCCGCAGCAAGCTTTTTAACCCATTTTTTTCCCCTGTGTATTCCAGGAAAGGAAATAGTCATGTCTTGCATTCATCTCAGAACTATTTACATATTCTGACATAAAAATCGACAGGAGTTGGATTTTTGGGTGACTGCTGAGATGTGCAAATCACTGCACATCAGAAGATTAGAGTTCAGTCTTTTGTTTCTTTCCTAGCTCCTTTTCAAGTGTCTCTGCTTGAAGAAGGCCATTTCAGGTGCGACATTCCATTTTCTCTTGGGACCAGCCGGTCAACTATAATCCACAGAGGTATTTTCCACAAAGTAGTCCTTTTACGTTATCAGCTATCTTTTGCTCAGTGTCTTTACTTATATTTCTTTTAAAAAAAGACACATCTTCCTTAAAAAGCTCAGTATGCCCTAAGTAAGCCGTGACTGTAATCTGCTTTTTATGACAGCAGCAAAAATCCCCACTCCTAACCTTATGATGAAAGGAGGGCCATTGATGAAGCAGCTAAAGATGGTTAGCTTTCAGACACCGGAAGATCTCCTGCACTGATGTACTCGGCTGAGATGATAGGTTTTCAAAAACCACAATGATTTTCCTTTTGTGCTAAGTATGACTCTAGCCAGTTGGAATTTTACCCCCCAATTTGTATTGGCTTCAATTTTAGTAGGGCTCCCTGATGCCACAGTCGGTCAAATGCTGCCTTTTGTTAAGGGCAGTCACTTGCTTCACCTCTGGAATTTAGCTGTTTTGACCATGTTTCGATCAAGGTTGTTGTGAGACCTAGAGTTGAGTGGCTGTGATGGAACCAGATTTAACATCAGTGAGCAGGTTATTGGTGCGCAAGTGCCATTTGATAACACTTTCAAAGACACCTTCCATTACTTTGCTGTTTGACTCTCATGGGGTGATATTTGGCTAGATTGGGTTTGCTTTTTGAGGATAGGACAAAATGGGCAATTTTCCACATTGTTGGCTAGATAACCATGTTGTAATTTTATTGGAACACCTTGGCTAGAGCTGCATTAAGTTCTGGAACACAAATCTTTAGCACCACAGCTGGGATGTTGTCAGGGACCATAATGTTTGCTATATCCAGTGCGCTCAACCATTTCTTGACATGTAGAGTAATTGAATTGGCTGAAGACTGAATCTCAGCAGTAGGTTGACATTTATTATTTACTCCGAATTTTTGGCTGGACATGCTTAGCATTGTCTCTTTTGTATTCATATGCTTGACTCCACCATCCTGGAAGATGGTGACATTCATGGCACCTTGACCTCTGATTAGTTGTTTAATTGTTCAACACAATTCACGCCTGGAGGTGACAGGACTGCAGGGCTTTGATTTGATCCATTGATCATTGGATCTCTTAGCTCTGCCTATTGCATGCATGTTGCCGTTTCACAGAGTTGGCAGCTTATTTTTGGGTATCCCTGCTGCTGTTCCTGGCCTACTCTCCTACACTTCTCGATGAGCCAGGGTTAATCCCCTGGTTTGATGGTCACGCTAGATTGAAGAGAAGTTAGTGTGGTGGAATACAGTTTTGCTGCTGCTGATGGCCCACACCTAAAGTTCGCGCTAAGCTGTGCAGAAATTGGCAATGTACCATGCAGGGGACAAACAGGCCGCAACCAGCAGTGTACCCTTTTAAGATGTGCACATACATGGACTGGGCAGTGCAAAAAAGGGCCCATGCACACTGAAGGGTAATAAGAGGGAATGCTGCACATAATGCCTTATCTGGCATCAAAACTGGCCATCCACCTGTTCAAAATCTTTCCCATATGGCATGGTGGTAGTGCCACACATCACAATGGAGTGTGTGCTCAGTGTGAAATGGGATTTGCCTCCACAAGTCTTCACTGCATTGCTCATTCCTTCAAATACTATTACGAATAGATGAATCTGCAACAAGCAGATTGAGGTTGAGGTCAGTTAGGCTTTCCCCTCGTGTTGGTTCTCTCACCACCTGTCATCAGAACTTGCCCATCTCAGTATTAGTGCTACTGAGTCATATTTGATGATAGGCATTGAAGTCCTCCATCCAAAGTACAGCCTGTGCTCTTAGCCACCTCAGTGCTTCTTCCAAATGGTTTTAACATGGAGTGCAGGTTCCCTGTGGAATACTGGGTTAACTGCCATTTGTTGTTAAGTACTGTGTTCTGATATAGATACTATATTTAATTGAATATTCCACATCGTGTAGTTAAATGAAATAGTGAATTATATTAGTCTCAAAAAACATAGAATACAGTGAGGGTTTCAGTTATGGGGGCAGACTATGGAAACTCTGATTTTTCTCCCGAGATCAGAGAAGATAATGGAAGTTTAACTAGAGGTGGGTCTCCATCCAAGGAATTTTGCTAAATAAGGAGAAACTTTTCATTGGCAGGAGGGTAAATAACCAGACCAGTCAGCACCAAAACAAATGGCGAAAGAACCAGCGAGTTAAGATGCTCTGCCTAAAAAATGGAAGCAGATTAATAGTTACTTTCATAAGGGAATTAGATATGTAATTGAAAATGGGAAAAAAATACAGGGCTGTGGGCAAAGAGCTAGGGAATGTGATTAATTGGATAACTCTTTCAAAGAGCCGGCATAGGTACGATGAACTGAATGGTTTCTTGTGATTCTGTGATTTGACAATGTTCTTCAAACCTGTTGAAATTCAGGATGAAGTGTTGCTGAAAGTTATGTTGCTTGTACAGGATCCTCTTTATGCTCACAGCTATATTTTTCTTTCTCCATCTAACCACAGCTGAAAATAAAAAACAATTAGGAACACGAATAGTTACAATTAAAGAGGAGCCAATGGAGCTGAAAATACCTGAACCTGCAGCCTCACCATTTCCTAATCGGGTGTTCAATTGCAAGGCAGTGAAAAGCGAAAGTTCACGGAATTCCCCTGAAATTATACCTCTCACAGAAATTAAGCTTTTCACTCAAGACATATCTGTGAAAATGGCATCAGAACTTCTTTATCAACTCTCAGGTATTTGTGTTGCTGTTCCACAAACATGTATATTCTGTGTCAGAGTAACAATGCATTCACAGAGTAATTTCAAAGAGTAATCATAAGAAACATGCTTTTTCAGCATACTCTTCAGCTTGACATTGTATTGCGGTTTCATCAGCAACAATACAATAATTTCTGTATACAGTTATGGCTGAAAAAGAAAACCTGTTACAAAAGAAATTGGAGCAATCACTAAACTTAGTACCAATTAAAACCGAATGCCTACTTCTGAGGTTTTTTTCATGTCAATCAAACTGTGCTTAAATGCTTAACTGGGCTGAAGGTTTTCTCACATTATATAAACCTAATAGCATCCACCTTTTAGAATACACATTTTAACACCTGTTCCCTACTGCATGTAACTCTATAGACCCTGTTATTTATTCAGGCTCTCCTAGGATCTGCGGCTTGTTGTAAAATACCTTCTCTAATAAGTAATATGTATTTTTCATTTTCCTTTTCTTTGCTGGTTGTTGTATCATGTGAATGATTCTGTGTACTGACCATACACCACCACCTTTCGTTTTTTAAGGGATACAGGTTGCAGGTTGAAACAAATATGAGCCACACCTGAGCAGGTTTTGGCACCTTTAGGAGAGGGAAGGAGAAAGCTTTTGGCAAATGAAAAGCTTGTGTTATTCTCGGAACCTCCTAAATTGAAATTATGCTGAGATTTTTTTACGGTACAAAATTAATTCTAGTCCATTGATGGTCAAAATGGTTTATTACAGAATTAAAATATAATCAGTTTAAGATGGATAAACTGTTGGAAATTCCAACTATTCATTGAAAGTCATGTTACTAATGACTTGTAATGCTTGGGGATAATGTTGCCAAAACTTTTATTTTAAAAAAGCAAGGTGTGTAAATGTCGTCTTCCAGAGAAACAGTTGGACCATGGTATGACATCTCTTTCTAGTGGCCTGCCTGCCACCAAATCATACTGTCATTAGTCTTTACCCCTTCTGATTGTACTTGCACTTAGCAGTGACCAATGCACTGACTACTGTCGCGCACACAATTTCTTTTCAGAAATAGTTGATAACTTAATTGCCAAAAAATGAAAAACATGATCCTTAGTTCCTGCTCTATGTGCCTTCTCAGGCAGTCTGGCGTAAGTCAGGGTGGTGGGGAGAAGACAGGACAGATGGCAACTTGCACCAGTCAGAGACTTTAGCTGTTGGAAGGGGAGCTGAACAGAAGAAATTATTTTCCTGTTGTCAGTAAGCTCTATGCTGTGGTAAGCATGGTGGCAGAGAGTGGGGAAACATACCCTCTAACACCCCCTTTCCCATCCCTCTTCCTCTTCCATTGAAGTAGAATTGATTGGATGTTTATTTTTTAAAAGAATAGATTTGTTGGTTCCTTTTTAGTGATGTTCGTTTTTCTGATCAAAGTTTTTGAATTTGTGTGTAAATTTTGAGCGCGTTAAGGATTGGTTTGCTACCAACGCCATGCATGCACAATTTGACTGTTTTACTCAGTTACGTCATTGAGAGGGATGGTGTATGCAGCAGCCAGGACCAAAGATGGCACTGCTCAAATCATCACAGCTGGGCTGCTGAGTCCCACAGTAAGCAGTTAATTAGAATTTCTTCCTTGTTGACTTGCTGGGCTTAAACTGTAATGTTAACACCTTCACATTTTCAAATTCAAAGTTTCAGGTCACCAATGAGCTGCAAAGATTAGTATAGAAAAAGAACAGTCTAAGTTTTTCAGTGTTCTGATAGTTTGCCCCTTTCTCTCATTGGATGAGGGCACTGTTGGCAAATGACCATATATTGCCCACCCATAATTGACTTTGAAAAGGCGTTTGGATTTTAAAGAGAGAAAGCACCTAAAGCACTGAGGGGAAAGAAATAGTGCTTTATTTCAGTGAGTTCAAGTGAAGCTCACAGGAAAAGAATGCCAATAATGGAGTAAGATAGTCACAGTAAGGCAAGCTCAAGACCGATGATTCAGCTTTTTAGTCCTGGTCTGCAGAAGAAGAAGAAGAAGAAGGCCTTAGTTGTGCATGCAGAGAGGTATGTGCATGCATAGAGTGAATCTGACAGGCTGGGCGCAGCAGAGTGACATCACTAGATTTCCTCGAATGTGCGGGCCAGTGTGCTTATGCAGACTGCCATCTTGCATTGGCAGGACACATAGTGTTGATTTAAAACATGAACCCACATTGCTCATTCAGATGCTTCTCAAGGTTTTCCATCTTAATTACAGAGCATCTCCAAGATATCATTCCACCCCTGAAATGTTTCCTGACCCTGGCTACATTTCCAGCTCAGGGTTGTTAATGTATCTCTGCTATGTGTTTGCACCCATCTGAGGGGAGAAATAGGGCCTACAACAGTCAGTGCAATGCTATAGGATGCATTTTTTCTTATTAGGACCTGCGCACGCCAGAGCTCTGGAGGTACTTGCTTAAGGCCCTCTTATCAGTTTGGCCTGAAGTCCCCTAAAATTTGAATGCTAGGCCTAATGGGTGGCCCAACATCCAACATTGGAACAGTGCAGATTGCAGGGAACACTGCAGATTTGCATGCACTCACCCATACACACACTGGCAGGTGTATTTGATGTCAGGATTGCCTTCCTGAAACTGTGGGGAATGGGAGGGGAAGAGGCAGGAACATTGACAGAATGTACCGGCGAGCACATTTCCATTTGCATCTGTCCCAGGAAAACCATAGGATGAGACTTGAACACTCAAGCTTTTATTTACACAGCATTTTCTGTTTTATTTTTGTGGCTCCTCTTGCTCATGTTTGAGAGATTTGCTAGCACCCTTTATGGGAAGGAGGAGAGATGGGGAGGAGGAGAATGTTGGGAGTGTATTATGCAGTGGGTCAATGTCAAAGAGTTAACAGTTACAAAGTCCTGGAAATTGAGTTGTTGACTATAACACTTAAGTGTCTGCTAAATGTGTCTATTATGGTTAAAGGTGGCTAGGATGTTGAGTAGTTTTATATTACCGTGGCACTGCATCTGATTGCTATCTGACTTGTAACTGACCTCAGTCCCCTATGTAACTTGGTTCTGAAAAAAATACATTTATCTTTTGCGTAACCTCGGGCCATGTTTTATAAGTTGTGTGCCACTCTTTCTCACTGTTGCTGCTGCTGCTCAATAATTTATGTTCCTGGAATACTGTCAAGGCAACAAATTGCCTCAGTCCTTGTAGAACTGGAAACATCATTATTTGAAATATGACAGGGCCAAATGCTCCAATGGGAAATTTATTGTAATAGCTCACCTATGTATGTGCATTAAGTTCTTCGAGCTGTTACTCATGGATTAGGCCTATCTTTGATGAACTCTGTTTAACCTGTAGGTTTGACAAACAAATCTTGTGACTACAGAACCGGATACTGCTCCACTTCTGTAATTAACATTAATTCTTAGCCTAAGACCTGATGTTTCTCTGTTTGCCCCTCCTACTTAAGGCTTCCTTTTTATTTCAGCGTGGACCTTTAGAGAGCAACGTAAGTACACCATTCTCCCAAATTTACATTTCAGTAATGTACCCAGTTTCTGGTGGAACTTGATATACTGTACATTTGCAAACTAGCTGCAACATTTAGAACCAACATGCATACATGAAGTCTCATTGCATTATTACATGGATTTACAGCACTGTTGGACAGTTGTTCATTGGACGCAGGAAGATGGAAGTGTGCACCAAGGTTAGGATGCAGCCCTCCAAAAGTTTTTTCATTCAAAGCAGAAATGCTGTTGTTGCATCAATGTCAGCCATGGCTGCCGACCTAGATAAAAAACAACAGTTCCTCATCTTGATTGAACAAACGCACTCCAGCATTCCCACGCAAGAGGACAGAAATGAAATAGAACATACTTCAAGACACTATCTACAATATTGCACTCTCAACATATGGGAAGTAAGAGTGGAAAAATGCAGACTAGTTTGAGCTAAATCACTGCGTTGGAACCTGTCATTGAAGCCCAGCGGTTTGCTCTCGTTAATTACAAGTGAGAAGACTATGAATGCATTGAGAGCTTTTTGAAGTAAAATCCAATGGACTGCTGGGTAGTGTGGCAATGATTACTGGTTACAGCTTTGCCAAAATATCCAAATGTCCTTCGGATGTATGAAGGAATCAAAAGGGCAATAGGACCATCAGCAAAGAAAACAGATCTCTTGAAAACAAAGACAGCAGACGTCATCGCCGACTGCAATAAGCAGTTAGAGAGTTGGGTGAAACACTACCTTGAGTTGCACTTTAAGGAGAAAACTGCCACCGGGAAGCTCCAGACACCATAGAAAGCCTGCCTGTCATGGAATAACCCACAGTGAAAGATTTTAGCAAAGCTCGTGACTCACTTGTCCTGGGCAAAGCTTCAGGCGCTGATGCTATACCGCCTGAACTCATCAAGCATGGGAAATTGATATTCCTGCAGCCCCAGCACAAACTTTCCTGTCTGTGCTAGAGGGAGGGGGCAGTGGCCTATGGTAAGTTTGATGCACAGATGTTTGATTTATTTTCCTTTCTCTGCAATAATGGGAATTTTAGAAAGAAATGGACCAAAGGATTGTTGTTCAAGTCTATGGCAGCCTCCTGTCTCATAAAATAATGGTTTGCGCTGTGGTGGACAACTCTGTTGAACATTGCCTGCTTTGGCCCAGGAGCCCCACTCTAACGTGGCAGTTTCTGCCGCATTTGCTGTAGAGCAGGACAGTAGGCTGAGAAGGTTCGTGATTTGCTAACCTCTTTCCTCTGGGCCCTCTTGTGTTAATTTCAACATCACGTGACAGATTGTTGGTAATTATGTAGCCTAGATATTTGGAGCTATCAATAACCTCCAGTGTCACATTGTAAATGCTGATAGAATGCATTTTGGCAATATCCTGGACCATGATATTTCTCTCCCTGATGCTGATGATCGAACCAAACTCTTTACAGGCTTCAGAGTGCCTGTCCATTTGCCACTGAAGGCGTCCCTAGGTTAGGAATGCTCGTGTGGCATTGTAGGCGTAGAGCAATTCTCTGAGAACTTGGCACACCTTTGTCTCTGAGGCATCTCCCTGCTGAACATCATGGGGAAAGCATTTACTCGTGTTGCCCTTATTAGACTACAGATCCTGGCTAAAGACATGTACCCTGAATCCCAGTGTAATTTCAGAACTGGAAGATCTACAACTGACATAATCTTCTCAGTATAGCAGCTACAAGAGAAATGTTGTGAACAAAGGAGACCACTATATGTTGCTTTCGTTGATTTCAACAAAGCATTCGACCATGTGAGTTGAGAAAATAGATTGACGACCAAAGCTGTTCATTGTGAACAACGCTTTCCATAACAACACAATGGGTAAGTTCAGCTATGATGGGCAACATCGGAATCCTTAGATCCTCAGTGGGGCCAAACAGGGTTGTGTTCTAGCACTGACATTCTTAGGCATATGACAGCAACAAAAATAATATGCCATTAGGTCATCTACAGAAGGTGTCTACTTACATACCAGAACTGATGTAAAGCTGTTCAAACTTGTTCGCCTGAATTCCAATTTAAAGGTGCAACCAGTCCTCATGAAAGATTTGTTCTATGCTTACGATACTTCGCTTGCATTCCATACTGAAGGACACCTTCAGCGGCAAATGTTCTGAGTAAGAGTGTGAGGAACAACAGCAACCTGACTGAGAACACCAAGCCTGCATCCTCAGCACACACCTCTGCAGTGGTGAGATCTGGACAAGATATACTAAGCAGGAGAAAAGGCTGAACAGTTTCCACCTTCACTGTCTCAGACGTATCCTTGGCATTTCTTGGAAGGACAAAGTCACCAACGTAGATGTCCTGGAGTATGTCCTGGAGTATGCTAATTCTATCAGCATTCACTCATTGCTAAGCCAATGATGTCTGCATTGGCTTGGCCATGGATGATGGCTGTATACCCAAAGACCTTCTGTATGGTGAACTGGTCACTGAGCCATGATCTCTTGAGTCTCCATTCCTCCACTACAAGTACACTTGCAAGGGAGGTATGAAGATGGTGCACGTTGACACAGACAACTGGGAGATGGTCATAACCTTTGGAGGTTGACAGTTTGGAAGGGCATTGGAAAAGGCGAGCAGAAACTAAGAGGTCAGCTGGTTGAGAAGAGGTTCCAAAGAAAACATATGCCAGCAAATTGCACAACTTAACGCAGGAAGCCAAAAATTGGTCCCTCCTTAACAGCAAATTGTACTAGCTGCAGGGAAGTTTAGCATTTTTCTTCCTCATTAACCCCCACTTCCACAACCAGACATTGCCACTAACAATTTCTTAAGGGTCATCATACCCCTCAAATACCAACTTCCTAGTTTAATTGGAGGGATTAATTTTTTTTGTGTATCTTTTATTTGTCTTTTGGAAGAAATAATGAACCAAGGCCTTGCTGCCCCTCAGGTAAAAGATCCTGAGGTGCTAATTATTTTTTAATTAATTAGTAACTTATTTAGTAATTTATTTTAATTTAACTATTTATTTAATTTAATTGTTTTTTGCTAATATTTCCAAGTTCGCGGATGACCCAAAGCTAGGTAGAAATGAGTGTTGTGAGGAAGGTGCAAAATGGCTTCAAGAGGATTTGACAGACTTAATGAGTGGGCAAATGGAATATAACGTGGAAAAATGTGAGGTGGTCCACTTTGGTAGGGGGAACAGATGGACAGAATATTTCTTGAATGGTAAGAGATTAGAAAGTGTAGATGTACAAAAGGGTGTCCTTGTCACTAAAGGCTAACATGCAGGTGCAGTAGGCAATTAGGAAGACTAATGGGATGTTGGCATTTATTGCAAGAGGGTATGAGTACAGGAGTAGTGAAGTATTGCTTCAATTGTATAGAAGCTTGGTTAGACTGCACCTGGAGTAGTGTGTGCAGCTTTGGTCCCCTTAGGAAGGATATTATTACCAGAGAGGGAGTGCAACGTAGGTTCACCAGACTTGTTCCTGGGATGGCAGGACTGTCCTATGAAGAGAGATTGGAGAAACTGGGCCCGTTTGAAAGAATGAGAGGTGATCTCATTGAAACCTGCAAAATCCTTAAAGGGATAGACAGGGTAGATGCAGGTAAGATGTTTCCCCTGGGTTGAGTCTAGAATCAGGAACACAATTTCAAAATAATGGGGAAGCCACTAGGACTGAGACGAGGAGAAATTTTTTTACTCAGAGGGTTGTGAATCTTTGGAATTCTCTACCCCAGAGGACTGTGGAAGCTCAGTCATTGAGTATGTTTAAAGTAGAGATTGACAGATTTCTAAATGCCAATAACATAAAGGGATATGGGGATAGTATGGCGGCGGCCGGGGGGGCGGTGGGGTGGGGGGGGGGATTAAAGTGGATGATCAGCCATGGTGATATTGAGTGGTAGAGTAGGCTCGATGGGCTGAATGGCCTACTCCTGCTATGTTCCCATCTAATTCAAAGAAGAGCAGGGAAATTCTTCCGGTGCCCTGCCCAATAGCATAAGAATATGAGAAATAGGAGCAGGAGTAGACTATATGGCCCATCAAGCCTGCTTTGCCATTCTGTAAGATCATTGCTAATTTGCCTGAACTCCACTTCCACCTGATTACCATATCCTTTGATTCTCTGAGTTACCAAAATCTGGCAATGTCAGCCTTAAATATACTCAATGATGGAGCATGTGTATAGATCTTTGAAGGTAGCAGGTTATATTGAGAGAGTCATTCGTAAAGCATATGGGATCTGAGGCTTCATAAATAGAGGTATTGAGTAAAAAAGCACAGGAGTTTTGCTGAACCTTTATAAAGCTCTGGTAGGTGTTACAGATGAAGGGAGATGGTGGGATAACTTATCCCCTTTCTCCTCACCTTGCTGTTATCCACAACAAGATGTGTTTTATAAGGACTGTTTTAAACCTTTTTATGTTAAGATTTTCAGTAATAAGCATGAAGCAAGCTTTCAGGTAAGTTTAAATCAAAAGAAAGGATAATGTTTAGTCACGAAACACCCCAAAATGTAAATGCAATGAAGCACACTTACAAAGGCATACATATAAGTGAAGGTGGACTCTAGAGACAAAGCTTGAGTTTAAGTTACTAACAGAGTACAAAACAAGCAAATCATGTTTACGGGGAGGCGGCGGCAGTATTGTCACTGGACTCGTAATGCAGAAACCCAGGGTAATGCTGGCCTGGCCAGCGACGCCCACATCTCATGAATGAATTTTTAAAAACAGTCTTTTTATTGGGAGGCATAAGTACTGATAAGTTCCTCCTCTTTGTTCTCCCAAGATAATTGGAGGTTGAAAGTCTCTGTGGCCAAACTTCTATAGAGACGAATCTTGCAGATGATGACATCCTGCCCAGGATGGCTGTTTTTGTGTTTGGCCGCATTCCTTTCTTCTAGCTTGAGGATGGTCCCACTTGCCCTGATGTTTTCCAGACTGACTTGTCCCTCCCTGGTTCTTGGAGTAAAAGGGTTTGTGAACTGAGGTCAGTCATATGCACCCCCATCATCAATACCTCCGTTGTCCACATAACTGCTTGAAGTTAGAAGGCAGTGCTACACAATGGGGTTTTAATGGTGGCTGTTCACGCCTGCGTGTGATATACTGGCCTCGCTTCACCTTTCTTTGTCAAATTTGAGCTCACAGACACGGTGTCTAGAAGGGCTATTGACCTGGAGTTGATAAATAGCCAGTCAATAGCCGGTGTAACTTCACAAGTGGCTTCACATTGTGAACGTCTACTCAACGGAGGGCATTACACCCACGGTCATTTACATTTTAAGAACTTTCCAGGAGCATGTTCAGACATGGGTTAATCTTTTGTCTGTGCAGAGATCATAGAAGGTCACCTGATCCTTGTTGGCCATTTGCTGATGGTTCTCACGCCTCCTTGCATGCCCCCCCACCAAGATGTAAGATGCGGCAGCTCTGACAGCCCAAACTGGTGTGCAGCTGCGGCCCTGCAGACATTTTTAAATAGCCTCGAAGAAGATAAAACGTCCAGAGGCCAAGATATGAGCGGGGAAACTGCAGGGCGCAATCTTAGAAGAGGGGAACTTGTGACCCCAATTTGCTGTTTCTGCAATCCCAGTTTGGGAACAAGTATCTTATATATGAAAGCAAGTGGCTTGGACTGATTGTGCCAAATAGCTTGTATCTATATCACATATCCTATGTAATGCTATTTTGTATGAGATCCAGTAACTCAGCACAGTCTGTGGGAATCAAACCTGGAGCCTTTCTAGACGCTGATGTTTCAACTATGCAATGGCTGAACCAGATGGATCATCAGAGAAGCCTTGATCTTGAATTCCTTTCTAAGCAGTTCACTTGGATAAATAGTCACAATCTAGACCGTGGCTGTCCCTCAGCTACTTTGTAGACTCAGGACAAGTGGGTGTACTTTATCTGCGGATAAATAAGTCGTCTTGAGGCTTGTTGTAGCAACTGAACTGCAGCCCTGGCTGAAACGAGTGAACGTAACTCTGCCTAGAAATTGAACTGTAGCATTCCTTATCCTTATTGCAATGCTCTTTTTCAATTGGGCTATATGGCAAAGTCCTGCTGAATCTTTGACCTATATGATTGCTCAGCTGTGGTGGCATTTCCAAGGAAAAGGATAATGGAAATGTGTTATGGACAGAGATTGGTTATCTTTAAAGCAAATGCTGCATTTATATTGCCGAATAACTTGAACTGGGAACTCTGCAATACTAACTGAGGTTCTGCTTTCCATAATGTATTGCCCAGTGTTACGGTTAGGAGGGGGGTTAATTTAAACAGCACTAATTTTTCCTCTTCCCACCCATCCATAAACAGTTTTTTGATTTGTTTCCCTCTTTATAAGCGGTGGCATATTTCACCAACCCCTCTGTTTTTGTGCAACCCAATTTTCTGTTAATAACCCCAGAGCAAACTCGCGATAGGATGAACTCAGTTTATTTGCGCACACTTAAAATGCAGGAAGGAGGGTTTGTAGTGGCACTTTCACACTCCCAGTAAAGAAAGGTATAGAGAAAAGAAGGTTTCACAGTAGAGAGACAATAAATATTGGTTCACCTGAGTTCCAGAGTCCAGAAACAAAGTCCAAAAGAGGCATGCCTTCATGGAGGAGGGTGGGTAGAATTCACTTCCCAGTGGTGTTGACTTCATAAGATGAGATGAATCAGTCTTGTAGGGGTGATGGCACAGAACTCCCAACAGAAGCAGTGTAGATGGGGCCAGGTGTTCAAACTGGGCAGAGCTCCTTTGTGTGGCTCCTAGTCAGATGTTGATGAGCAGACTGAGCTATTCAGCTCAGCAAGGCAACATTACTTGTTCAACAAGCCAGAGGCTTATGTCACATGACCCCCACCTCTCCTCCAAGTCTTCAACAAAGAATATGTATCCATCGCCTGGAATTCGGCTGGGTCTTAAAGACTGCTAAACATCCCAGCCATTGAGTTGAAAGGAATGCTTGAGGGGCATTTTATCTTAGCAGACCCTCTGCCTCCTGCTGGCAAACCTGGGTTATCAAATGCAAATGGCCTCTGTATAGCCCTCTTTGAAGTTGGGCTGTGTAGTCCCCAGATGATCGTCAGTGGCTCCTCAGAGATAACGAGGTATGAGTATTCCCGAAACTGCAAAATTACTTCTTTTGTTCTGGGGTCACAGGCAGACATTGGTTCAGCCATTTTAAGGACCTTGTTCAGCCAAGTCCCAGCTTTAAAATTGTGATCCAAGGAAGCTGGCAGTATTACAGACTGCAATTTCAAATTGAAAAGCTGGTAACAGTTAGCAGAATGGTTTATACCATAATGAGTATTCCTCTGAGTAGGGGCGATGAAAATGTAAGCAGTAATAGCTGCCCTTGTATGGGGATTTGAATTGACCACAAATGGGATTTTCTAAGCTGCAAAGCTGTTTGTATGTAAGCAGTGTCATAGGGGTGATGGCTTTATGTTTATTGGGTTTATTAGATGAAAATATAATAACAGGAAATAGAAGCAGGAGTAGACCATACCTTACCTTTTGAGCCTGCCCCTCCAATTCAGTACAGTCATGGCTGACCTCCAGCTTCAAAATCACTTTCTCACCCACTCCCCATATCTCTCAAGTCCCTGAGACACCAAAAATCTATCTTATCTCCACTTTAAACATATTCAATGATGGAGCATTCGCAACTCCCTGGGTAGAGAATTCCAAAGATTCACAATCCTTTGAGTGAAGAAATTTCTCCTTATCTCCTCATCTCAGTCCTAAATGATCAGCCCCTTATCCTGAGACTCAGCCCCTCTGTTCTAGATTCCCCAGCCACAGGAAGCGACTTCTCGATGCCTACCATGTCAGGCCCCTTCAGAATCTTGTATGTTGCAATGAGATGACCTCTCATTCTTCTAAACTGCAGAGACTATAGATGCAATTTACTCAGCCTCGCATCATAGGACAGCCGTCTTATCCCAGGAACCAATCTAGTGAACCCTTGCTGTACCACCTTCAATGCAAGTATACCCTTAAATATGGAGACCAAAACTGCACACACTATTCGAGGTATGGTCTCACCAAAGCCCTGTATAACTGTAGCAAAACTTCTTTATTCTTGTATTCCAATCCCCTTGCAATAAAGACCAACATGCCATTTGCCTTGCTAATTGTTTGCATTACCTGCATTCTGACTTTGGGTTCATTGTACGAGTACAGCCAAGTCCCTCTGAACATCAACATTTACAAGTTTCATGCCTTTTAAAGAATATTCTGCTTTCCTATTCCTGCTACCAAACACTTCCCCACATCATCTCCATCAACATCCTGTGGGTTACCATTGACCAGAAACTGAACTGGACTAGCCATATAAATACGGTGACTACAAGAGCTGGCCAGAGGTTAGGAATCCTGTGGTGAGTAACTCGCCTTCTGACTCCTCAAAGCCTGGCCACCATCTACAAGGCACAAGTCAGAAGTGTGATGGAATACTCTCTACTTGCCTGGATGAGTACAGCTTCAACAACAGTGAAGAAGCCTGACACCATCCAGAACAAAGCAGCCCAATTGATTGGCACACCTTCCACAAACATTCACCCCCTTCACCACCGACACACGGTGGCAGCAGGTGTGTACCATGTACAAGATGCACTGCAGGAATTCACCAAGGCTCCTTAGACAGCACCTTGCAAACCCACGAACACTACCATCTAGAAGGACAAAGGCAGCAGATAGATGGGAACACCACCACCTGGAAGTTCCCCTCCAAGCTATTCACCATTCTGACTTTGAAATATATCGCTGTTCCTTCACTGTTGCTGGTCAAAATCCTGGAGCTCCCTCCCTAACAACACTGTGGGTGTACCTACACCACATGGACTGCAGCAGTTTAAGAAGGCAGTTCACCACCACCTTCTCAAGGGCAGTTAGGGATGGGCAATAAATGCTAGCCAACAATGCCCACATCCCGTAAATGAATTTAAAAAATCTACCACCTTGTTGCCTGCACACTTAACCTGTCTATATCTCTTCACAATTTTATTGTGTCATCATCATAGCTTGCATTCCCACCTACTTTGTATCGTCAGCAAACATAGATACATTACTCTCTAATAATGACTTGACGAAGAGATTTAGATTGTAAATAGGTAAGTTCTAGCACTGATCCTTGCGGCATTCCATTAATCATAGTCTGTCAACTTGAAAATTCCCCTTCTCTCTGCTTCCTGTTTGTTAACCAATCCTTTGCCATGCTGATATATCATCCCCACATCCATGAACCCTTATCTTGCATATTAATATTTTGTGTGGCATCTTAGCATTGCACTTTGGAATTCCAAACATACTACTTCTACTGGTTCCCCTTTATCTGACCTACCAGTTACATCTTCCCCTTTGTAAAACTATGTTGACTTTGATCCCACTGATTTTGTGCACTGCATCACTATGTGCATTGTTGACGCTTCCTTGATAATAGAAGAGCGCACAGAGGACTGAACTCGGGAGTTTTGTGTTGAAGGATTTTAAAGTGGTTGGACTGCAAGATGGCTTTGGCAATTGCTAAGATTTATCTGGGATTGGACGATGTAACTGTGAAGCATTTGAAATCTTTGACTAAAACTCAGCTGAGAGAGTTAACAGATGAAGTGCAGGTAGAAATAAAAGCAGAATTTCATAAGGCTGATATGGTTAAAGTATTTATTCAGCATTTAAAATTAGAGGAGGAGACGCCTGAGACTAGTGTGTCACAGCTGGAGGTAGTAAGACTTCAGTTGCAGATGAAGCAGCTTGATATAGAAAGAGATGGGGAAAGGCAGAAACTTGAATTGGAAGGAAAAGAAAGAAATGAAAAAAACTTGAAAGGGCAGATTAAAGGAAATAGAAATAAAAAAGCTTTAATGCCTTAATGGGGAAAGGGAAAAGAAAAGTTTGTGAGAAATAGAAATGTGAAAGTTTGAACTCCAACTTCAGAGAGAGAAGTTAGCAAGTGAGGAAAGAGATAGGGACCTTCAGAGAGAAAAAAGCTAATCAGTATGAATTGTCTAAAGTGAAACTTAGAATAAAGGAGGGATAGTGTTTCAGATGGTGGCTTTGATTCCTTTGAGGAATTTGATTCAACTAAAAATCTTTGGTTAGTGACAAATTTACGGAGGATGGAGTTGAGATATTTCACCTCATTTGAAAAGAAAACTTTAAAACTGAATTGGCCAAGAGATGCTTGGATCATAATGTTGGGGTGTTTTGTCAGGTAAAGCAATGAATGTGTATGCTAGCTTATCAGAGGCACAATCTGCAGAATATGAGGTAGTTAAAAGAGCAATACTAAATGCTGGTGAGCTTGTCCCTGAAGCTTATCAATTGAAGTTTAGGACTATAAGAAAGAGACCCAATCAGACCTTTGTAGAGTTTGCAAGAGAAAAAGAAAATCTCTAAGATCAATGGTTTAGGGCATTGAAGTTAGAAAAGACTTTTGAAAATGTAAGAGAAATTATGATTATGGAAGAATTAAGAAATAGTATTCCAGTAATTGTCAAGACATGTTTAGATGAAAGGCAAAGTAAAACATTGAGGGAAGCTGCTGCTTTAGCCATTACTTAGGATCATATAAGGATCATATGGGAGTCAGCAAGGGAATTGGAGGTGTAGGAAACTGAGTGATGGTAAAAGTGTTAGTAACAAGGAGCTAGTTGAAAGGTACCAGTCTATTAAAGATGGAAAGGTAGAAGGCAATGGTGAAGGAAGAAAAGTAGGATGTTACCATTGTAACAAAGCTGGGCATACGAGGTCAAATTGTTGGAGGTTAAACGGGAGACCGATCATAGTGACAGGAACTCAGAAAAGTTCTATAAATAAAAGTGCTGTGGGTGCTGAGACCCAAGTGCAAGACAGAGCGATAGCCTTTGTACAGGTGAAAAAGGAAGAGTCAGTATGAGCCAGAGAGGTGGGAATGTGTTCACAAGCTACCCAAGGAAGTTCTGAAGGGCAAGTTACAGAGATGTTTAAAGATTTTATATGCGAATGGGAAGCATGTCCATGTGTTCCAGGAAGAGCAAGAAAGACGGTTAAGATCCTTAGATACAGGGGCTAGCCAGTCATTAATGTTATGGGGTGGTGCCATCTGCTGTCCAGAAGCAAAATTGCAGGAGAAAGTATTAGTTAGTGGAATCCATGGAGGGTTGAGGTCTATTTCGTTTTATAAAGCAAACTTAGAGTGATTTGAAAACAGGAGAGGTGATTGTTGGAGTGCTGGAGAAATTGCCTGTTTCAGGGGTTCATTTTATTCTAGGGAATCATGTAGCTCGATCGCAAATATTGGCTGCACCTACTGTAGTAGAGGAACCTGTTGAGAGGCAATCAACAGAGGTTTTACAGAGTATTGTGGATTGTTTCCAGATTGTGTGGTGACGAGCTCACAGACACAAACTTAAACAGAAAGAGGAAGAATCTAAAAGACAGAGGTGCTGAACTTCAGTTGGCTGGTACAATGTTTGAAAAGATTACTCAGGAACAGAAAATTAGAGAGGATGAGGTTGAGGTGTTTAGTTCATTGAAGTTAGTGGGGTTACAGCTGAAGGAGCCAGAATTAAAACAGTTATACTTTGACAGAGAGGATAAACAGGAGATGACACTCGTAGTTGTAGGTAAGGAGGAGGAAACAAATTAAAGATTCTGAAATTGACCTTCCTCACAATGAGGTAGCACTTAAGAATCTAAATGTGATATTGTTACCTTCTAGAAAACTGTCGAAGTGACTTACAAGAGCTGTTGCAGTCACAAAAAATAATGTGTGGAAATAGACCAGGGAAGACAAATTTTGCTTTGCATGATGTTGGTGTGGGGGATTCAGTTTCAATAAGGCAACACCCATATAGATTAAATCCAGTAAAATTGGCTGAAGTACTTAAAAAAAATTTAATTTATGCTTGAAAATGACATCATAGAGTCCAGTCACAGTAATTGGAGTTCACACATTGTAATGGTGCCAAAACTGGGTGGATCACAAAGATGTATTGATTACCACAAAGTAAATGCAGTGATAAGGGCAGATTCATATTGTATTCCATGATTGGAGGATTGTATTGAGAGAGTGGGACAGTCAGCATTTATTACAAAAATTGACTTACTGCAAAGATACTGACAAATATCTTTATCAGAAAGGTAAAAATGAATTGGGTTTTTGTGACGCTGGATCGTTTTATATCATTGCAAAGTAATGCCCCTTGGTATGAAAAATGCGCCAGCAGCATTTCCGAGACTAACAAACAAAGTGATTGAAGGACTAAGCAATTGTGTTGTCTATATTGATGATTTAGTGGTTTTCAGCCAAACCTGGGAGGAACATCTACGACATTTAAAGGAATTGTTTGACCAACTACAGGAAGACAGTTTGATTGTAAATTTGTCTAAAAGTGAAATTGCGAAAGCAAAAGTTACATATTTTGGCTACACTGTTGGACATGACCAAGTGGCAAAAATGCACAAGATGCAAAAATAATAGCTATTGTAGAGTTCCCAGTTTTTTTTTTTGTTCGTTCATGGGATGTGGGTGTTGCTGGTTAGGCCAACATTTATTGCCCATCCCTAATTGTGCTTGTTCAGAGGGCACTTAAAAGTCAATACATTGCTGAGGGTCTGGAGTCACATGTAGGCCAGACAGGGTAAGGACAGCAGATTTCCTTCCCTGAAGGACATAAGTGAACCAGATTGGTTTTTACAACAATCGACAATGGTTATGTGGTCATCATCAGACTATTAATTCCAGATTTTTATTAAATTCAAAATCTCACCACCAGGCGATTCCAATGGACACAGGAGTGTCAGGGACTGCATTCGACAGCTTAAAAGCTGCACTAACCACTACACCTGTTCTAACAGCACCTGATTATACAAAACAGTTTAAAATTGCTGTTGATGCCAGTGATGTGGGTGTGGGTGCTGTGTTGCTGCAGGAAGAATAATTGGAACTTGAGAAGCCAGTGTGGTATTTTTCACAAGTTGAATATGCATCAGAAGAAATATTCAAATATAGAAAGAGAGACATTAAGTTTGGTTTTAGCTTTGCAGCATTTTGAAGTGTATGCTGCAAACAACTCTTCAGAGCCAGTTGTATATACGGACCACAATCCTTTGAAGTTTCTGGAAAACTTTCAAGATAAAAACGCCAGACTATTCCGGTGGAGTTTGTTATTGCAACTGTTCAATTTAAAAATTAGACATGTGGCTGGACTAGAGAATTTAATTGCAGATGCATTGTCAAGAGCTTAAATTCAAAACGACTTGGATGTTGGTAAATTGAGAATGGACTGGAATGAACTTTATTCTTACAAAAGAATTGTATATGTATTCATGGTTTCTGCATTGTGCCACAGTGTAATAGCTTTTTGTATATAGATAAGTATAGTAAGTAATACAAAGTGGGTTGAGAAAATGAAAACATCATCTTGAAATACATTTCATTTTTTTCCATTGAGGCAGGTGGATGTTTTTTTAAATATTTTTTGGGAATATGGTGGTATTCTGTAAAGAAAGCCCATGAGTGGGCCAATGGGTAAGAACAAAAAACTACTGCAGATGCTGGAAATCTAAAACAAAAACAATTACCTGGAAAAACTCAGCAGGTCTGGCAGCATCGGCGGAGAAGAAAAGAGTTGACGTTTCAAGTCCTCATGACCCTTCCGCAGAACTGAGTAAAGTTAGGAGAGGGGTGAAATATAAGCTGGTTTAAGGAGGGGGGTGAGGTGGGGGGAGAGAAGTTGGGGGGTGGGGGGTGGTAGTAGGGACAAGCAAGACTGGGGGAATGGTCATAGAGACACCTTGTCTATAGGAACTGAGAGATGAAAGGTAACGGTGATAGATGCATGCAGGCTATGGTGAAATTGAATGTACGAGTAAATAGGTTGGGTTTTGAAATTTGACTTTTCAGCTGTTAAATTTCAAAGGATAGTTTGGAAGCATCAAATGACTATTAGAACTTACGAAGGTTTCATAAGTAAACAAGGGAAGGTTATTAAATTTTATTTGACTTGAAAGTGGAGGCAATTGGAAGAAATGAAAGATATTTATGTTTTGGAAAAGTTCAGTTCAAAGAGATGCTTAGGACAATGGAGTCTAAAATGAAAGGGAAAAAAAGAAATTTAAGAAAAGATATTTAGTTGAGTTGTGTTGGCTGTGTAGGGCAGATGTCCTGAGACCAGCTCTGTGCTGAGAAATGTTGTGAATTTGAAGCAGCCATCCAGTTTCAAGCGAGAAAAGTCTTGTCTTCAGAAAACAACCTGTTTCTGAACTTTTCTTGGATTTCCACAGCAGAGTGGAAGAAAAGTGAGAAATTGTGGTATATCTTTTCACTGTGACAGCCTCCTGTCCCTGACTGAGTTCTGTTTAACCTAAGGGGTCTGACTGCCCCCTAGAACAATACGTCCATGTAACTTTTCCCCTTCCTGATGCAGACGTTGTAGGGCAACTGGAACTCTAGCTCAGCAATTCTGAGCTGAAGTTGCTCAAGTTACAGATGCTTACCGTAGATATGGTTGTCTGGGACTGCAATGCATTCCACAGATTCCTACATGTTGCAGTCTTGGCACATCTTCATCCCTGCCTAGTCTGTCTAATCTTATTTATTTATTTGATCAGTTAATTAGTTACCTGGTTCGACAGTTTTTAATTATTTCACGGGATGTGGGTGTTGCTGGCAAGGTCAGCATATGTTGCCCATCCCTAATTGCCCTTGAGGTGATGATGAGTCACCTTAAACCACTGCAGTCCATCTGGTGCAGGTACAACCAAAGTGCTATTAGGGAGGGTGTCCAGGATTTTGACCTGGTGCTATTGAGGTTACAGTGATATAGTCCCAAGTCAAGATAGTTTGTGGATTTGAGGGGAAGTGAAGGTGGTGGTATTCCCATGGGTTTGCTGCTCTTGTCCTACTAGCTAACACAGTAGCAAGCTACAGTGTCCTAGGTTTGAGGCAAAAGAAGACCACTCACCAGCTATTGAGGTAAAACAAATGGAACATGTGAAGAGGATAATCAGTAGACTACAAACCACTGCCATGCTGTGTTAAGTCAACATTATTACAATCACGCAACTTTTCTATGAGGCTTTTCCCTGCCTGGTTGATGCTCTCTAACTACAAAAAGAAAGCTGAACTTTTTTTTTTGTCTTTTATTAAGAGCCACCACCTCACTGCAGAGGTTTCAAGCCAATCCACGTCCAACAACCTGTTCTGAAAACTTTGCTCACTTTTTGACAGCTGTGAAAAATTCCGCCACAGAAGCTGAGACATTCCACAGCATTCTAAAGCAATCAACAACATTGCAAAATAAAAGCGACTTGCTTTTTAAAAAAAAAAGGTCAAGTCTCCCTATCTCTCAATGTTAACGGATCCTTTAAAAAAAATTCCAGGATACGGATCCGCATCTTCACCAAAAACTAATCAGCTCTTCCTTGTACTATACCCTATCTGTGTAACAGGTTTCATTGAATTCTGTGCATTGGTTTTTGATGTATATTGGGCCTAAACTTCCTTGGAGTGGCAATCAATCAGATTGCCACTCCACTCCTATTTTCTTTACCTTAAATTGTATTTTGCTCCTATCTCGCCTGACCTTCTGACTCAGGCTTGGCGAGATCCGGGCAGTGCAGCTTGTATCTGGGGCTTAGCATCAAGTGCAGCTCTGTCGGATGCAAGGAGGCTACGCTTTTTTTTAATATAGCATTAGCTGCCATAAACCAGTACAGGCATAGTCAAGTTTAAAGGCCCTTGACAGGCTAGTTGGGCTGGGCCATGGGGGGGTTGGGGGGGTGGGGGAAATGGGCTGTTGGTGTGGTTTGGGCCTGGCAGGAGTGGTGGGGGAGACATGCCAGTGTGGGTGAGGCCTGGGCGGTGGTGTGGACCGCTTTCGGTTTGGGTCAGGCCTGACCAGTGGGTGGGTCGGTGGGGGGAGACGGGCTATTGGTGTGAGTCAGGCCTGGCAGTGGAGGGGGAGGACAGGCCGTCGGTGTGGGTCGAGCCCGCCATGGGATGGGGGGAGAAATGTATCTGACGTCGGGGGTGGGGGGCTGGGGTGGTGCTGTCTGTGTGGGGCCGACCCGGCATTTGGGGGGATGGGCCCTCCGTATCGGTCGGGCCTGGCAGGGTTGGGGGTGCTGGCGGAGGTGTATATGTGTCAGCGTTGGTTTGGGACAGGCTTGGCAGAGGGGTGCGTGATGGCGATTGGCTTGGGTCAGGCCAGGTGGGGGTGTGGAACGAGGGATTGAGAGCCCCCACGGGGGAGCGGGGAGAGTCCTGTGGGCATGTTGGGGGTGGGGTTCCTGTTGGTGTGCTTGCAAACAGACTAACAAATGCACGGAGGTAATAAAAAGCAGCATCTTCCCCCCTCTGCACCAGATTTTCACTTGCACCAAATTCCCAACTTAGCACTCTTCTCGTGTCACCCTGTGCTTCCCCAATCCAATATAGCTGGGAAGAGGCATATCCAAATCTTCAAAATTAATAAAGTATTCAGAAGACAGTTAACTTCAGCTGCCTTTTATATTGGATAGAAGCTGTGGCATGAATGTGCAAAATTAAACATTTAATTTCCTTGGAGCTGCTTTTGTTGCACAACCCTAACTTTAGCTGTTTGTGATGAAAACCTGGTTTATGCTTATGTATGGGGTTTCTCTTGTATTTCTGGTGTAGATACTGCCGTAGAGAGTGTGCATTTCTGAGGAAATTCTGGGCCAATTTGTTTTTATTTCCAAAGAGCAGGAGTTAGTGAAATAGATTAACATAAATTCTATACTGATTTAACTCTGGTAAAGAAATTGTCTCAATCACTGCAGCGCTACATGATTCATACTTCTAAAGAACAGTAGCTGCACTACTGCTGTGGCCATGAAACTGTTGCGGCATTCAACTGGTTGGAGTTGAATAAAATATAGGTTATAATGTTAAATGGACTTGCTGGAGTTTTGTTGGATCACATTTAGGGTCAGGGAGGAACTTAGCAAAGCTTTTCGCAAGTTTTAACTATGGTTATTCATCTCCCGCAAGGCTAATTCAGAAGGGTAGTGCTTCTCAGCTGGCAGCTTGTACATAGTTTCAGAAGGAATGGGCTTGATAGCTTGAACAGAATTTGAAAAGCATATTTTTGGTATTTATTTGAGTATATGCAAATGAAAATCTCCCTACAGCTGCAAACCTTTTACGTTTTGTCATTGCTACCGCAAAACTCCAGTGTAACACATAGAATTACTTAAAATTTTAGAACACAGAAACTGACAAGTTGGCCCAACAAATTGTGTTGACGTTTAGACTCCATATAAGCCTCTTCCTGCTAATACAGGTCTATTCCCCTCACTCCTGTACCTATATCTCTTTATTGCCTCCACATCTTTCCTAAAGTGCGCCACCCAGAACTGGACACAATACTCCAGTTGAGGCTGAAGCAGTGTTCTAACAAGTTTGACATAACTTCCTTTCTTTTGTGCTCTATGCCCCTATTAATAAAACCTAGGACACTATATGCTTTATTAACTACTTTCAACCTGTTCTGCCACCTTCAATGACTTATGCACATATACACACAATATACAATGTAGAAGGTTCATTCAAGAAGGCATCAAACATATCAAGAGACTTTGTTGTGAACACAAAAGTGAAGTTGAGGCTTCGGAGAGAGTGTACAAACCTCTTTTTTTAAACAAAAAACTCATCTACCTGACCCTTCAAGCACCACCTGCCCCACATGTGCACAATCATACATATCAGCCATCTCAACCAATCGAACTGGAGTGGAAGCAAGACATCCTTGATCCCGAGGGACTGCTTAAGAATATTTTTTTGTGCCTTTTCTAGTGCTTGTATTTACTTTTTGTAAAATGGAAACCAGAACTTTGCATAGTACTTGAAATGTGGCCTAAACATAGTTCTGCACAAGTTTAACATGATTTCTGTGCCTTTGAATTCTATCCTCCAAAAATAAACCCCAATGCCTTGTTTGCACTTTTTGTGGCTGTGTATCTGCATTGCAAGTAGGATTGCCAACTATGATTAAATGTATTCCTGAAGGTTCCATCACATGACTTGCCCCATGTTCCAGCCATGAGTCGACCAACTCACCCATCTTTGTGACACACTGCCTTCCTGCGCCAATTCAAAAGAAAAAAGACTTGTGACCCAATTGGATGATACTTGACTGTCAGCCAAACAGCCTCCCCCAACGCCCCCCTCAATTTCAATATGTTTATATCTGATAAAGAAAAATGTTCAAATAAATGTTTTTAAGAATAGTCATCTTTAATACCCCTATGATTTTTCTCCAGGTTTGCTGAGTGCAACCCTGGAGAAAACCCTGGGTGTATTGATCTGCAATTCCTGGAGATTCCAGGCCAATTCTAGGGGCTGGCAGCCCTAATTGCAAGTCACTTTTAATGATTTGTGAATCTGTATCCTGAGATCAATTTTTTTAACCCATGTATGTCATTTTTTTCCTAGTGCAGGTATAGAACTTGTTTGAAAATGTAGTATTCTGATTGGCTATATATTACAATTTTAATTGAGATTGTGCTCACAGGATCAGTAACATGCTAAAATATCATTCCCAATGGAAAGCTGCATGTTTGAATTCTGTAAAGCTTTTTAAAAATGAGGAGGAGGACCAAAATAGTGACTCAAATAACAGCTTAAATTTTGATAGAATAGATCGGCTGTGAATTATATAATTCCTTTTGTGACCTCAGGAGGTCTCAAAGTCCTGTACAGTGAAGTGTAATCACAGTTCTAATGTGAGAAATACCTGTATAGTACTGAGGATTGAATATTTGTCAAGCAGTTGAAAGACTGGATTTTTAAATAACTCTAACCCACCCATTGGCCAATTGTTAGATAAATAATATTACCCACTTTACATTGAAGATGAGAAATTGTTTCAGTAATATTCATCACCAAAGAAGTGTAAGCTGTGGCTGCCTACAGTAAGCATACCTGCTAATGTAACATGGCTTATGGTGAATGGAAAGCCTCATTACTGTAGGTAGGTCACTGAATTGGCATAAACTCTTATGTATTCTTCAGATAGTCGAAGAATAAATACTTATCAAATAATGCAACTAATGCCTGATTTACAGTTTATAACCCATTAAAAGTGGACAGGTGCAGAAAACCAATGCAGTGGATTTTACTTGAATATAACCCATTTAACTTGCACCTTGGGTACCAAAGAAGAATAACAGGCAAAACATTAAATGAGTAATATTGATCTTGAACCAGCATCCACAGTGTGAAAGTTTCCTCTATCGACCAAATGAATCCACTGCCACACCTGTTGCAGTATAGTTGTGTGAGCATCTCTCCTTGAATAAGGAGACCATGCAAGCTGTATATAGTACCTTAGGTGTGGTCTCACCAATGCTCTGAACAGTTGTAGCAAGACTTCCCTATCTTTGCTCCATTCCTCTTACAATAAAGGGCAACATTCCATTTGCCTCCCTAATTACTTGCTACACTTGTGTGCCAACGTTTTGTGATTGATGTATGATGATGGCCAGATCCCTCTGTATCACAGCATTCTGCAGTCACTCTCCATTTTAAATGACCTGTTTTTCTTTTCATCTCACCAAGGCAGATGCCCTTGCATTTTCCCACATTATATTCCATCTTTAAAATCTTTGCCCACTCACAACTTGTCTATCCTTTTGCAAACTCTTTGGGATGGGTTTCCATGAAGGAGATAGATATCGGAAGTTGGGAGAGTGCTCTTCTCTGCAAACTTGTGTCCGTTAAGGAGGTCTGCACCCACTTTACTTGGTGGAGAAGTGGATTCGGGCCCACTGCCTCCAGAGGCAGGCCCGAGGAGGCAACACAAGTGGGCAGATGGCGAGGCTGGCAGGCTAGAAGGCCCACCTCCATTTACTAGGACATCTGCCCAGATCTAATCATGACTTTTAGGCCCTCGCGCTTTCACCCCTATATATAGGGATTGAAAAAGCTCTTCAAAGAAAGATCAGGTTATTACAAGGTAATAAAGATGTCAATCAAGCAAAGCTGTCAGTCCCTGCAAGCTATGTCAATATTGCTTACAGGGCTGAGTGCATTAGCCATTCTTGGAGCTCAGCAAAGTATTCATAATGTGGCCATCTGGAAAAACAAATGTCTGACCATTTGTTCTAACTGCTACTGTTGATACAGTTGCCAGGTGTTTATTTACACAAGATTAAGAGGTGTGAAGTGGATGCAAGCCTTTCATGATTGATATTATGAATGGCTGTGGTTGATTGACAGCTTTATGTGAAGGTAAGGGAAGAAACTAATTTCCAAGGAAATGTTGAATGGCTGTTTTTTTTGGTTCCCAACTTTGGTCTCAAGTTCCCCCATGGTTCACTGCTAGATGCTACGAACCGTGTCTGCTAACAGAAAGGGCCCGGCTCCACCAAAATTGCAGAGATCTTGAAATGCCCACCACTGCAATACAGCTGGCAAGGGGAGGAGTGCTGCATGTTGGCTACCTGTGCCCTTATGTCTCACCTGTGAAAATCCAGAAAGAGGAATGGGGACAGGAATCCTGGAATCTGGTCCAGATCGCCATTTTTAAAGATCTCTCAACTTGGCCTGACTCCATGAAAAACTAGGCCTCTGTGTCCTCCTCTCGAGTTGCTTTCTTACCTTTCTTTGTATTGTCGACAAATTTGGCTACAATACACTCAACCCCTCATCCAAGTCATTGATATAGATTGTAAATAGTTGAGACCCCAGAACTGATTCCACTGGTTGTAGTTTGCCACCCTGAAAATGACTTATTTATCCTGACTCTCTGTTTCTTGTTAGTCAGCCAATCCTCTATCCGTGCTAATGTAGTGCCCCAATACCATGAGCTCTTATGTAGTAACCTTTTATGTGGCACCTTATTAATTGCCTTTTGAAATCCAAATGCAGTACACCTTCTGGTTCCTTTTATAAACCATGCTTGTTACATTCTCAAGCAACTCTAATAAATTTGTCAAACTCTATTTGCCTTTCACGAAAGAATGTTGACTTTGCTTTATAGTATTATGATTCTCTAAATGTCCTGCTGCTACTTCAATTTTCCCAATTACAGTTATTAGGCTAACTGGCCTGCTTTCTGCCTCCCTCCTTCCTTGAACAGAGGTGTTACCTTTGTGGTTTTCAAATCTGCTGGGACCTTCCAAGAACCTAGGGAATTTTGGAAGATTATCAACAATGCATCCCTTATCTCTGCAGCCACTTTTTTTAATACCCTAGGCTGCAGGCCGTTATGTCCAGGAGACTTGTCAGCTTTATTCCCATTAGTTTTCCGAATATTTTTTCTCCAGTGATAGTGAATGTTTTAAGTTTCCCCCCCTCCCTTTTAGCTCTTGATTTTCTAATATTATTGGGATTCTTTTGGTGTCTTCCACTGTGAAGGCTGATACATAATACTTGTTCAAAGCCTCTGCTATTTCTTTGTTCCCCATTATTAATTCCTCAGTCTCATCCTCTAAGGGGACAATTGTTTAGTTTCTCTCTTTTTATGTACTTATGGACGCTCTTACTGTCTGTTTTTATATTTCTTGCTAGTTTACCCTTGTACCACACACTCTGGCAATGCATTGCAGACCCTAACCATTCACTGTGTGAAAAAATTTTCCTCACGTCGCCATTGCTTCTTTTGACAATTACCTTAAATCTGTGCCCTGTGTGGGAACAGTTTTTCCCTATTTATTCTGTTGAGACCCCTTATGATTTTAAATACGTCTCAGCCTTCTCTTCTCCAAGGACTTCTCCACTCTATCTTCGTTACTAAATTTCCTCATCCCTGGAACCATTTTTGTGGATCATTCCTGCACACTTTCTAATGCTTTCACATCTTTCCTAAAATGCAGCTCCCAGAACTGGACACGGTGCTCCAGTTGAGGCTGAGCTAGTATCCTATGCAAGCTCTTGTACTCTGTCCTTATTAAAACAGCCTAGAATACTGTATGCTTTATTACCCATGTCGCAAACTGTCCTACCACTTTCAATTACTTATGGATATATACACCCAGGTCCCTCTTCCCTTGCACCTCTCATGAGTTCTGCCGTTCATTTTATATTGTCTGTCTGTGTTCTTCCTACCAAAATGAATTACTTCACACCACTCTGCATTGAACTTCATCTGCCACTTGTCAACCCATTCCACTGACTTGCCTATGTCCTTTTGCAGTTCTGTGCTATCCCCTTCACAGTTCACAATGTTTCCAAGTTCCATATCACCTGCAAGTTTTGAAATTGTTCCCTGCACACCAAGGTCCTAGGTCATTAATATATAGCAGGAGAAACAAAGGCCTCATCACTTGCCCATGGGGAACCCCACTAAAAATTTTCCTCCTGTCCAAAAAACAGAAACCACTCGTCTGTTTCCTTTCACTCAGCTAATTCATATCTATGTTGCTACTGTCCCTTTTTATTCCATGAGTTTTAACTTTACTGACAAGCCTGTTGTGCGACACGGCATCAAATGAGGCATTGAAAAGGGAATTTGATTTTTATCTGAAAAGGAAAAATGTGTAGGGTTATGGGATGAATTCAAGGAAGGGCACTAAATGAATTGCTCATTTGGAGAGCCGGTGTAGACACAATGGGCCGCAAGGCTTCCTGTGCTGTAACAATTCGGTGATTTTGATTCCTCTTATGACGTGGCAGATGATGTGTGCCAGGCGGATCAAATCCACAAGGGAAACTTGATCAGGCAGCCACAATGATTTTGCAATTTGTATTTTATTTTGAGATGCGTACCCTGAATTCAGCAGTAGAGTCCACCAAGACGCTAGAGATTTTTTTACAACACTAAATTAAACACTTGTTAACAAAGAAAAGATTTCAAGCATATAAGTCTACAAATTACTGCTAAAATAACTCCTAAAACCCTGAATTAATCTGGCTTCCAGTTACACCCCTGTTAATGCAACAGTAAAAAAATAGATTTAAATAGACCCAGGCAAGTCAACATAACACATTGGACAGTAGAATTCAAAGTGGCTTTTCTCAGCTTCAGTTTCTGTAGACAGTAGCTTAATGCACAAATACTGGAGGTTTTTCACACTAATGGTAGATCTTACAATGCCTTCCAACATATAGCCTCCTTCCCCTTTATACATGTTTCTCCCTTTTGATGCAAATTCCATTGTTTCCATATTTCTTTGGAACATTACTTTTTTCATAATATAGATCATTGCATGGTGCTAATATTGTCAATAACCTTTGGGAAAAATAAACACACTGCTTGACCTAACTTCTCTGGCTAGCTGTAACATCCTACCATCTCTTTGAAATTCAAATTACCCTGATTTATCTAAAATTGCAAATTTTCCTCACTTCACATTCTAAAACTTCAGCCATGTTTATGTATTTAGCATTTCAAACCTAGCGTCTTTTGATGAGTCAAAGGCTCCAGATCAGCTGTCCCCAATTCAATTAAATCCCACACACATGCACACAAACTATCCAAACCCCACTATTAACCTACTTTAACAATAAATCACAATACGATGAGCATTATTATACTTTTGTTACATTTGTCCCTTTTTTCGTTATACTTTGATTTTTTTTTCCCCAATCTTCTGGCTTATCACAAACCTTTGCAGCATTGTATGCCCTTCCTTTCAATATGGTATTATTGTTAATTTTCTTACTTAGCCACGGATGCACATCCTTCTTGTAGAATCTTTCTTTCTCACTGGAATATATCATCTATTTAGCCAATAATGGTCATCTCACTTTTTAAGTGACATATTCAACATGTAGAAATCAAGTAAGCAGAGAGGCACAGCCAACTGGGTGATTCTCTCAGTGTGTGGTAATCAAATTTAATGTGACCATCCATGTATAATCAAAATTGGGAGTTGTACAGGTAGAACAAGAAGTTACAAAGGGATGTAAGCAGACTAAGTGAGCAAAATTATAGTAGATGGCGTTCAGTCTGGAGAACCATGAGATCATTCATTTTGGATCTGAGAACGACAAATTGGAATGTTTTCATAATGGTGAGCAGCTAGGAACTGTTGAAGACCAAAGGAATTTAGGTGTCCAGTGCACAGAAACAAAAAGTAACCAAAAATACTAATGAAATGTTGATCTTAACCTCAAGGAGCTTGAGTACAAAAGTGAGGCTGTGATGGTTCAGTTATTCAGAGCCTTGGTCAGACCCCATCTGGAGTTTTGCCTTCAGCTTTGGGTACCATCCCTAAAAAGATTTATATGCCCCTTGGAGGGGTTAAAGTGCAGTTCCACCAGAATTGTACCAAGGCTTAAAAAATTATCAGGGAGCGAAAGTTGCATAAACTTGGCTTGTATTTCCTTAAGTTTAGATGGTTGAAGGGCAATCTAATCAAAGCATTTAAAATTAGATTTTGGCATTTGATAGGTGACTAGCAAGAAAATATTCCCTTTAAGGAAATCCAGAACAAGAAGGATTAATCTTAAAATAAAATCTAGATCAGTTAGAATTGAAATTAGGAAGCACTTTTTCATGCAAAGGGTAATGGAAATGAAATCCTGAACTCTCACCCCAAACGTTTTTTGAACGCTGTGTCAATTAAAATTTTCAAGTCTGAGATTGATAGATTTTTGTTGGGTAATGATCAGAGAGGAATGGACTGTCACGATCTTGAGGATCTGAATGTTGTCCTTCTGTTCTTGTGTTCCTAAATAGATCGTAAAAATTCTGACAAATCCTATCTGTCGCTGCAGGTTAGCACAAATCAGTGATTTCCTCACACCTTTCATTTAACTAAAACTTATTTCAAATAAAGTTGAACAGCAGTAAGAAAGACTTGGATTTACATAGTGCTTTTCACGACCACCAGACATCTCAAAGTCTTTTACAATCAATTAAGTACTTCTTGAAATGTAGTCACTATGGTCATGTAAGAAATGCAGAAGCTAATTTGTGCTCATAAACCCCCACAAAAGCAATGTGGTGATGACCAGGTACAAAAATCCCTCACTTAATGCTGTAGTTGCATTTCGGAAAAGTATGTCTTTAAGCAAAACAACGTTAAGCACATCATATTTTCCCAAAAGAATTATTGAATAAATTAAAGTTAGGATTTTTTGGGCATTTCTCGTCGGGGAAAAAGGTTGAAATACTGTACATGTACAGTACATTCCTTGAAATAAATTTTAAATATCAAATAAATTTTAAACTACTCAGAAGTTTCACCATCGTACAAACTGACAGTGAGAGAGACTGTGCGTTGAAGTTATTATGTTGTCAATTTGATGAGGTTTATTATTGGATTCGCTGCTTGTGTATTTATCCCTGTCAGGTCCTTGGTTTACTTAAGGGAAAGTTTCTTTGTTTTATTACAGACTGAATAAATAAACATAACCGAATCAATTATTCATTGATGGCAATTCATTTTTTAAATACTGCACTTTAAAATCTCTGTGACCACTGAATTCAGTAAAAAGTGAGGCTGAGTTCATCAATACGTTAAGTTCTCCTCATTTTTGCCTGCTGGCAAATGACATAATAGTGAATGTTGTGTCAGTGAAGGTATATACGTTCCTTACTTTATCAATGGCATTATAACAAAAAATGTTGTCCGAATCGACGTTAAGTGAGGAATCTCTGTAATTTTTTTTGTGATGCTGATTGAAGGATAAATATTGCCTAGGACACCGAGAATAAATCCCTTGCTCCTCTTCAAAATAGTGCCATGGGATTTTTTACATCCGCCCAAGCAAACAGATGGAGCCCCATCCAAATTATGGCACCTCCCACAGTGCAATGCTCCCTTAGTACTGCATTGGAGCATCAGCCTCGATTTTTGTGCTCAAGTTCCTGGAGTGGGGCTTGAACCCGAAACCTTGTGATTCAGAGGTGGGAGTGCTATCAACTGAGCCACAGCTGACAAACATGTTAAGTGAAATATTAAAGCTGTATTTTAATGTTTTGGCTCTGCTTTCTTCTCTTGTAGCAAAAGTAAGCAAGGCACAAGAAGAAGGAAAAGAAACGTCAGAGTTGGGTAGTAACAGGTGAGTATCTTGTTTTAGGTGTACATAATCTGGAAGGTAAAAGGGGCCTTAGATTTGGATACATGCCTGTTTTGTACCTGAATCAATAGTGTAGAAATGGTCTCACTAAAATGGTTGCGAATGAGTTTGAGTGTGATTTAAAGAAGTTGACTGTGGCTCACTGGTTTACTCTTGAGAAAAATAAAATACAGCAGGGGCATGGTTTTTGGAGATGGATTGGATGGCTCAGGTTTACTGATATAAGATATTGTACATGAGCTTGTTGCAATCTGTATTATCCTTAAGTGTAAAGACCAAGTGAATGTGGGATGTATTTTCTGTATTTTTGCTTGGTGCTGACTCTTGGACAGAACTGTGACCATGAGGCAGGCAGTAGTATTTCCAAAGATAATGTGCAAAGAAAGTCTGCTTTGTGGAAGGACGACTATCAATTTATCATATGGCATTTTCTTAAGGATTCATTCGAACAAATTCAAAGAGCAGAGTCAAAAACATTGAGCCAGGAATGGTATTCTTCACTAGATATTGAAAAGAATTGAATAAGCTGGGATGATATTATTCACTGAAGCTTGGAAGGTTTAGTATCAGGATCCTTCAGAATGATTCAGATGTTCTAATTCCAATGCAATCATCATTTTTGCCTTCATTCTTAGTTAGGGACAGAAGCTAGGGAGACAATTCTCTGTCACCTTTGATCTTTCTTGAACTTATGGAAACCTTTGTCAGTGGTTGTTGAAGTGGATCCCAGCATCCTGAGTTGTCTGGCAAAGCATAAGCTCAAAGTAAACTTGTATGTCAATGATTCATAACTCATCTTACAAAAGCCATAAACCTCTTTACCATAATTTGGAAAATGTCAGCACACGTAGATACTCCTGGGCTTGTATTGGAATTAAACTCCAGTTCAATAGTTTATTAGGGTTAAGCAGAAATGGCTTAAGTTGCAAAACTTTCCTCTGTAGCAAGGTGGATGTTATAAAAGTGACCTTGTTAATATTCAATTAGAATCTATTGGTTTGCTATGCTGCTACTGCACATCCAATGCAGCATTTCTTCAAAATTGACTAGAGAGAGAGAGAGAGAGAGAGAAGGGAGGAAAGCTGAGGACTTTAAACCTTGGGCTGCATAATTCGGCATTTAAATTGAGCTGCATGGCAAGAATTGTGCAATGTCCAATCCTCACCTAGGAGAGAGGTGATACTGAGTGTTTCACAATTAGAAAAGTGTTCCAGGATCACAATTGTAAAGCCCAATGATTCTAGTAAATGACCCTCTGTTGCAGAAATGTGAATAAGTAATACCAAAAGATTAATTGTTAGAATAATTTGGTGCAACGATTGGGATTGGAACCTTTGTGTCAGACAATTTTGTTGAGGGTCTTTGGGTTAGGCATGCCATCAGTCCGGGTACCTTTTTGTTGTGTTCCTGAGTTATTCACACAAATTTTACCAATCACACATGAATAGTAACAAATATTTGGAATTCTTTTTATTGAAGACTTACAATACTATATACAAGTTACAGGAGAGCTCTACATGCACTTTCCAAAACAGCACTTCAGACATGTCTTCCTTTTTCCTTAACCAAGGGTTCCCTCCTCCCCCACCACTGTGGTTGACGGGACCCTCAACCACATCCAACCTCTCTCCCGCATCTCTGCCCTCACCCCTTCTCCTCCCTCCCAGAACTATGATAGGGTCCCCTTTGTTTTCACCCCACCAGCCTCCGCATTCAAAGGGTCATCCTCCACCATTTCTGCTAACTCCAGCGTGATGCCACCATCAAACATGTCTTTCCCTCAACCCCCACCCCTGTCAGCATTCTGTAGGGATCGTTCAGGTGACACCCTGGTCCACCCCTCCATCACTCCAACTCCTCATGCCCTTCTCATGGCACCTTCCCATGCAACTGCAAAAGGTAAAGGAGCAGGTGTTGCACCATCTCCTCCCTGCCAAGGCCCCAAACAGTCCCTTCAGGTGAAGGAGTGCTTCACTTGCACCTCCTTCAAGCTGGTCTACTGTATTCGCTGCTCCCAATGCGACCTCCTCTACACTGGGGAGACTGAACGCAAACTGGGTGTCTGCTTTGCGGAACACCTTCACTCAGTCCGCAAGCATGACCCAGACCTTCCTTTTGCTTGCCATTTCAACTCATCATCCTGCTGTCATGCCCACATGACCATCCTTGGCCTGCTGCAATGTGCCAGTGAAGCTCAACGCAAACTGGAGGAACAGCACCTCTTCTTCCAATTAGGCACTTTACAGCCTTCTGGACTTCAACAACTTCAGATCATCAACTGTCTCCTCCATCTTGACCCCTGTTTTAATGCATTTTTTTCCCTTCCTAACCGTGCCCCCCACCCCTGCAAACAGGGCCATCTGTCACTTGTTCTCATGTTTTGCTTTCACAGAGCACTGACCCTTGTCCTGCTATTCACACATTCTACTATCTTACCTTTATGACACTACCAGCACCTCCTTTAGTCTTTAACACTTCCATTGATGCTCCCTTTGTTGAGTGTCCGTGATATCTTTGTCAAATGTCTCCGGAGCCCCCACCTCTCCTTGACCTTCTATTTTGCTTAAACAGTATTAAATCCATCACATTTCCACCTCTCTTTAGCTCTGAAGAAGAGTCATATAGACTGAAAATGTTAACTCTGTTTCGCTCTCCACAGATGCTGCCAGACCTGAGTTTTTCCAGCATTCTCTATTTTTATTTAAGATTTCCATCATCTGCAATATTTTGCTTTTATTTTAGCGCTGCGTTGGTTGTCTTTCACTCTGAATTTCACTCTGACCTTACCGCAAACATGTTCTCGATGTTATTGGATTATTGGATAAGATGCAGTTGGACAATTCCCTTAGTTGACATCAGTTCCCACTTAATGTCATTCCATTAGGTGTTGTAACTTCGTATGATCGTGGCTTGCTGTGAACCTTGGATACCTCTTCAGGGAACCAGGTTCCTTCTGTTGGGTGAATAATTCAAACATTTTGCCCCACATGTAAGGTAGGCAATTCCGCACCTGCATTCTGATCTTGTGTAGAATTCATCTTCTCTTGCTTCTCCAGTAGTCTTTCCTGCACTGATGCAAGCCTGGACAGATGATGACTTGGAAGTGTCATTCTGATCTGCCCCCTGAGCATGATTTCGGCTGATGATGGTAATCCCAAGTCTAATGTTGTTGTGCGTAAATGCAACATAGCAACCTGGAAATCTTCCTCTGTTTCTCTGTACTTCACAATTACCGATATAACTGTGCGAACCATTCTCTTTGCCACTGTTGGATCTAGAATAATGTGGAGACACTGTTACGTGGTTTAGGGGTGCACATATCCTGAAATGATTTGCCTGTATATTGTGGACCGATATCTGATACAATCTCCTCTGGTGTACCAAAAAGATTGAACATAGCACTCATTGTATTTGCTACAGTTGCACTCAATGTACCCCATAACAACCTAGTGATTTTGAATTCTGAAAAATAACCTCATTAAGAGGAAATTAGGTGATTGGTGAACAGATCCATTACAGCCCTTGACCAGGAGTATGATAGGACCTCATGAGGGTGTGTTAGTTCCCTGTGCTGGTTTGGCTGATGTGCTTGGCACCTCTCCCACATGCTTATGGCTGTCTTGATATCACAGTTAATCCCAGGCTAATACACAGTCTCCCTCACCAGGCATCTCGTTCACTCGCTGCACATGTGGCCCTGGTGCCATTGTGCTTTTCTCTGATGACGAGGTTCAGGAATCAGTGCCTGTTTTCCTTTAAATATTACACCTCTTGAAATGCCTAACTCATCCCTGTATGGCCAAAAGGATCTTAGGTTGCCTTGAACCTCCTATATCGTATCAGGCCAACCATCTACAATAACTTGCCACAGTGCGTTCAGCAGTGGAGCTTTGGCTATTTCTTCTCTTAAGCTGGTTGCAATTGTGCTATTTAAAGCTCACCAAATCAACATTAAGTATGTCTTTGACCTCTATACCATACTGTGAACTTGTAGGTCTAATGAAATATCCGCTATTTTTGCAGGTTTAGCAATTGGCTCAGTGTGTCCTATGTAACCGTCCTGTTCTCTGGTTTATATCACACTTCACATTTTTGACTAGTAACCTTTGTAATCTAGGTGGCATGCTTGTAAGAGGCTTACCCCATATCATTTCTAATGGCTTATGATCCTTTTCCACAATGACCCGCTTGCCAAAAAGGAATGTGAGTAACTTTGTCATGCCGAACACCAGAGCAGGCATCTCATGCTCTGTGTTCGAGTAAATGGCTTGTGTCGGTTTTGCCTCACACATAAGGCAAGCTCCTAGCCCTTTCTGTAACACAACAACTTCCGAGACTGTTTCCTTTCTTGGGTTGTAATGTTGAAAAAGACTTGTCTCCTATGACAATGACTGCTTAAGTGATTCAAATACGTGTTGTTGGCCATCTTGCCACACAAACAGAATGCCTTTTCCTAGAAACCCTCAATGACGATGATCTCTTGGCAAAGTTGGGTATATAGGATACTAAGAAATTGAATGGGGTGTAGGCATAGATTGTACATATTCTACTTTTTCTACTTTGCCTGGATCAGGGCGTATCCTAAGACTTTCTCTTCTAGCTGCTTCCATTAACGCTTGAAGATTTCTATCATGTTCTTAGTGGTACTCGTGACTGCAATGTCATCCACTGTGCATATGCAACCTGGAACATTTTCAGTGATCCTATCCATATGTTGCTGGAATAAATCTTGATTTGCAGATAATCCAAATGTTAATCTCTGAAAACAATACCTTCTAAAATGGTGTTTTAAAGATGGTTAGTTCCCGTGATCTTTCTGATAAATACGCAGGCAAACAACCATGTTTTGTGTCTAACTTGGAGGAAAACTTTGCTCGGGTTTAATTCTTCCAATGTTGGAATTTTGTGAAGATACCTCTTGAGTGCATTATTCAGATGTCTTGGATTCAATACACCTGAATTGTACCATCTTTCTTCAGTGCATAAGTAAGAGAGCTACACCAGTCATTGTGATATTGCAGACGATGAATATTGCCATTTCATTCCATTTCCTCTAATTCACTCTTCAGCTTTTCCTGGATGTGTACACTCCACTTCCTAGGTGGGTATATTGAAGGAATTGCATCTTCTCTTAAATGCAAACAGCATCACATTTGAAATTCCCCACAGCGTCAAACCTGCCTGGGTACTTCAGCTGTAAATCATGGACTGACTCGATAGGGTCATTTTTAACATTTTTTTCTACCATTGGTGCATCGTTTTGAGCTCCCTACAAGCTACAGTGAACTGTTCGTGCCTACCAAGTAGAAAACTTGTGATACTCCTGCAGACTTGCCATTGCTGCATTTTAACACCAGTATACTGATGCAATGGATTAGTGATCTGTTGTAAGCTGTCAGTCTGGCTGTTGTAGGCTGTACCATTGAGTCCCATTGGTCAAGATAATTGTCTTTTAACATTCTGAATGGCAGAATGTTGGCACTAGCTCCGGTACCTATCTTGGCTTTGAGTAAGTGTTTGCCATTCTTATTCAGACACACAATGTTGATTGCAGCAAAAGCCTCTAGCTGTGCAGTCGCATCCACACATCATGCCACATTTACAGTATGGAAAACCTGCCGACTTTAAAGTTGAAGAGCTTTCTTCTCAGCATCCTCCACCTAGTCTATCCTGTTGCCATTCGCGAACGTGTCTGTATTGCATTGACTTCTGGCAAACTCCTTGGTGCTGCTGCCATTACACTGCACACACTTTTTTTATTTGACAGTGTCACATTGTAGTCCCTGACCACACTGCCATAGCCAGATTTCCTGCACTGACGTGCCTAATCATCTTTCAAGTTGCACGCTTTTCAGTGGCCTGGAAATGTTGGGCAGTTCCGTGGCTGCTGTAGGAGACCACACTGCCCACAGGATTTATTCTGTTTTGGTGCCGAGGCCACTTCACCAATGATCGTAGCCAACCCAACTCTTGCAAGCATGCCTTCACTGCCACAATGGCTTTACACTGTCTTTCAACAAGGTGTCGATATCATTCCCTTTTTTTCTCTAATAGGTCTCTCTGGAAGGCTTTGATTGATGTTGAGGAAATGATGAGTCCCATGATTCTGTTCAACAGCTTTGCTTCAGAGAAATCATAGTCTCTGCCCTTATCACGGCATTAGCTCAGAAACTGATCAATTGACTCCTTGGGCTGTTGTCTGAATGCCATTAATTCTGTGAAGATTGACCTGAAATTCACCTTTACACGGAGTTGATCTTTCATTGTATTTCAGAACTTCATTGGGTCTTTTTGATCTCCATTGAATAGACCTGATGTATTAATTCAATGGAATTCCTAGCTTCCAATGGCTATTTTAATCTTCACTGCCTGTCTGTCAGGTTCAGTGATGGATAAGCCCAAGCAACATGATTCCATTCTCTGGTGAAAAAATTTAAACTCTCATAGGACATATGTGGCCTTCCAGTTCGTGACGGGAAATTTAGTACCTGTCTTTTCAATGCTCCTTGCTTCTTGAGGATTTTTCTGGTTTACTGTGGGTTGGGTTTGCTTTGATGGAAATACTAAAGGGTAATGCAGAGTTGTTGTGCCTGCAGCTCGAGTCTTTGTGCCCAGCCCTGGGCTCTGTGGAGCTGTAGCCTATATATTGCACTATTTATTTGGGCCCGCCCACAACGCTGTTTTCGCTGGAACCACACCACAAAGCTAAATGGCTATACACCCTGTTAGCCCACTTCCAAACCAACTTTCGCAGCCTGATCCTGAACCAAAGACAAGTTAAAGTGCAGAAAGAGGCCATTCAGCCCATTGTGTCTTCGCTGGCCAAAAAAGAGAAAAAAATAAACTAGTTGCACATTTTAATCCCACTTTCCAGCACCTGGTCTGTAGCCTTGCAGGTTACAGCATTTCGGGTGCAGATCCAGGTGGTACTTACATGCATTGAGCATTTCAGCCTTAACCACCAATTTAGGCAGTGAATTCCAGGTGCCCGGCACCCTCTGGGTGAAAAGTTTTTCCTCATGTCCCCACTAATCCTTCTATCAATCACCTTAAATCTATGCCCCCTGTAATTCACCCCTCAGCCAGGGGAAACGAGCCTTTACTGTCTCCCCTATCTAGGCCCCTCATAATTTTGCACACCTCAATTAGGTCACCCCTCAGCCTTCTCTGTTCTAAGGAAAACAACCCTAATCTATTCCATCTTTCTTCATTGCTGCAATTTTCAAGCTCTGGCAACATTCTTGTAAATCTCGTCTGTACATTCTCCAGGACAATTATGCCCTTCTTGTAATGTGGTGGCAGAACTGCGTACACTATTCCAGCTGTGGCCTAACCAGCGTTTTATACAGTTCCATGATTACATCCCTGCTTTTGTATTCAATATCTCATCTGATAAAGGAAAGCATTCCATACACTGCCTTTATCACCTTCACCACCTGTCCCGCCTTATTAAGGGACCTGTGGACATGCACTCCAAGGTGTCTCACTTCTTCACCCCTCTCAATACTGTTTATTGAGTATTCCCTTGTTTTGTTGGCCCTCCCCAAATGCATCACCACTCATTTTTCCAAATTGAATTTTATTTGCCACTTTTCCGCTCACTCTACTAAACCATTGATATCATTCTGGAGACAACAGCTATCCTCTTCACTATCTACTACAGTGCCAATTTTTGTGTCATCTACAAATTTCTCAATCATGCCTCCCACATTTAAATCCAAATCATTAATATATACGACAAACAACAAGGGACCTAACACTGAGCCCTGTGAAACACCTCTGGAAGCCACTTTCCATTCGCAAAAACATCCATCGACCATTGCCCTTTGTTTCTTGTCGCTGAGCCAATTTTGGATCCAACCCCCCACCTTCCCCTGTATCCTATGGGATCTCACTTTCCTGACCAGTCTGCCATGTGGGACCTTGTCAAATGTCTTACTAAAATCCATGTAGACAACATCCACTGCACTACCTTCATCAATCCTGCTTGTTTCTTCCTCAAAAAATTCTATTAAGTTAGTAAGACATGATCTTCCCCTAGTAAAACCATGCTGAGTGTCCCCAATCAACCCATGCCTTTCTAAGTGACAGTTTATCCTGTCTCTCAGAATTGATTCCAATAATTTGCCCGCCACTAAAGTCAGACTGACCGGCCTATAATTTTCTGGCCTATCCCTCACACCCTTTTTAAATAATGGTACAACATTTGCAGAACTCCAATCCTCTGGTGCTTCACCTGTATCTAGTGAAGATTGGAAAATGATCTTCCGAGCATCTGCTATTTCTTCCCTGAACCAACTTAATATTCTTACTAACCACCGATCCAATTATCCTCCTGGTCAGTTACTTAATGGTATTTTTGGGCATTGCTCTCCGATGGCCCTTCCACCTCCTGGTGTTTCACGCTATCGCTTCTGGTTTTTCAGCAGATTACTTGAGTTGTCCCAATTTCTTTTTCCTGGCTTCTCCCAATCTTTGGACTGGCTCTACTCCATGATCTCTGCGCTGAAACAAATCATCACGATTCAAATCTTCACTGTACTTCAACTTTATTTCTTCAACATGGTCTTCAAAAATGCACCACTGCCACGATGTTGTGTTACTGGGTTCATACACAAACCTACCTAACTCTCACTGATGAATGGTAGCACGTACTTTGGATTCCTTTTATTGAAGACTTTCAATACTGTGTACAAGTTACAGGAGAGCTCCACATGCACATTTTCAGCACAACTCCTGCTGTATTACATACTGTATGACATTTCCTATATTAGTGATGCACACTAGTGATAATGTATACTTCATTAAAGCAATATCACATCAGTTATTATAAATCTTTACAAATTACAAGACTTGTAGAGAAATTGATGCTTATCCTTGAAATAAAGCAGACAATTGAGAACTGGAGCCCTTGTAAAGTAGATGAATGCAGTGCGCCAAACTTCAAAGTACTACGCATTCCATATTTTATAAGTGGACATCTACATCATTCCAAGAATTTGAGAATTAAATAGCATGAGAGAGAGACTGCATTGGCAGTGTTGTGCTTGAGGATAGTAGTATCCATCTGGTTTCTGTTTAGATTAATGTTATTAGGAGGATGTGACTGAGTGTATGAGGTAATCCTTTATGTCAGGGGGTTTGTTAAAGGAGTTTTGGTCACTAGTGACACACCATGGCAGTGGTGCAATATATTGGAGCTCAATGAAGTATGCCATGAGTTGATAGGTGGGTAATATTTAAAGCAGAGTTTCTTATCTCAGTTGTTCTGGGCAGATATTTCCATAAAGGGGAGAAAACTTAAATAATCTCCCAGTCACTCTTACGCACTTCCTCATACTATGTTTCAGAATGGTTGTTATGACACAGCAGTTGGTGAAGGGTGAGTTATTCAAAATCCCAGAGGGAAACTTTAAGCAACTGTCATAACCTATATTTTTAATTGGTATGTTTGAGATGCAGCTCTGAATTCAGAAATGAAACCCACCAAGCCTCCAGAGGTTTTTACATAAATTAAACTTTTATTAATTTAACAACAAATTTAAGCACATACACATGCCTACAAATTACTACCATAATAACTTTTAAATAAATCCCCAAATTAATCACTCCCAAGTAATCTTCCCCAAGGCAACAATAACCCATAGTCTCAAATAGACACCAGGCAAAGCACATTTTATCTTACAAATTCAAAATGAGGTTCCTTTCAATTTATTCCTTTGCAGACACAGTGGTAGGGCTTACAGGTGGCTTAGATCTCACATGTCTCTGACTTCCACACAACTCTTTTCTGTATATACCTAGCCTTCCCTTTGAATGCAAATTCTCATTATATCACCAGGCCCTTTGAACTCCACCCCTTCTAACAATAAAACCCCTTTCATAGTACCAACTTTATTAGTAATATAAACGTATTGCTTGGTGTTTCTTAGCTAGGTGCAAGATTTCACCCCCAGTCTTTGAATGGTTTATTCAACAAAATGCAAATGTCCCCTTTACCTTACTGTTTAACATCTCAAAACTACTATACATCAAAACACCCAGATTAGCTGGCTTTAATCCAGTTAAAACACGCACACTCACAACTGCAGACACAGACCAAACTATAAGTCCAATTTAAAATAATTTCCAATAACATTATAAACATTATCTTCATGACAATGGTACTGGTGGAAGCCTCAAGAGTACATCAGCTATCAAAATTCTCAGCTAGAGTTGATGCATAACCCAGAGAATCAGGAAGAGAAGCAAGTGATCAGATGTGACTTCACCTCAACCAAGCACTATTTGAATCCATTTATGTTCTCCAGAAAACATCCAAGTCTATAAACAAATCAAATTTGATAAATTTCCCTGTGGTATGCAACTTATCTGCATTTGATTGGCAATCTAGTAAAATAGTAAAGTAGATTGAGTATTTGATGGTTTGAAACACAACGGAGTTTATGATTGTGTTTCAATGGTTTCCCAGATGTGGCTTTCACTTTCACTTAAGTCTGATCAAGAAAATGCTTGACTATGGCCATAAAGGGTGGCTTGGGTTTTTTTTTGGGTGGTTCAATTAATAGGCAAAAGTGCTAGCTGAGCCACATGGACCAGAAGTGCCAAGTTCAACCCTTGGCAATTTCATGACCCTGTATAGGGAATGGAAAATTGTCTGTATGTTCTACTTTGATTGCTATCCAGGAGCTCCACTTATAAACTGGTAAGGACAGGATAAGGCTCAGTTTCTATGCATCAAATAGCCAACTGACAGAGCTTATGCACGAAGGATGGTGACTTGACTAAGGTACAGAGGACTGAAGGGGGCTATGAAATCTACCCCAGCAGGAGTCATTGCCATCAAGAGAAGAGGTCAAGAGTAAATCTATTTTTTTTTGAAGAGGTGGGAATTAATGCAAAGATTAATGTGAGAATCTCTGTTGGACAGTCTTGTGGTAATTCATTAATTCATGGCATTGAGCTGCAGGTGAAATAAATTCATAATTGTGGTCAGGGCTAGAGCCATACCCTGGTCCTAGAGATAAAAGAATAATCTTCGAAGTTGCTGTACAACTCAGTTTCCCTGAACTTGTTACTAATAATTTAATTGCTGTTTCATGAGTAACATTTTGTTTTTAGCATCTGTCTGAGCACACATTTGACGATGTTTGAAACTTCAGAAATACTTAGCGAGTTATTTTCTTTTTGCTTTGGTCCAGCTCTTCTCTTTGTGAAGATGCGTTTAGACAATCACCGTTCACTTCAAATATGAAAGATCCTTTATCAGATCTCCATGGGGGACCTCTATCACAAGGTATGTGATGTTTATATTCTTGCTATAGCTTTAAAAATTTGGAAATTTTAAGTGTCTATTTACCTATTTGTAAATTAATTTTTGTGAAATATCTTCTTTTGGAAAAATACCTTTTCAAAATTGCATGTTTTGATTATAATCATTTTCAAAAAATGCAAATCATAACTAATCACAGGACCAAGTGTAAGTGTGAATTCACCAATCCCGAACTTGAAGGCAGTGTATTTGGAGAAATGGCTACAACACTTAATGCTTTTCTATGTTCCAATCTCTCTTCAAATGCAGCTCCTGGCTCCTACCCCACAAAAACAATGTCCCACCCCCACTTAAACCAGCTTATATTTTACCTCTTTTCTATTTTTCTTTAGTTCTGATGAAGAGTCATTCAGACTCGAAACGTTAACTGTATTCCTCTCCGCAGATGCTGTCAGACCTGCTGAGTTTTTCCAGGTATCTTTGTTTTTGTTTTGGATTTCCAGTATCCGCAGTTTTTTGCTTTTAATATATATTCTTTGTTTTTAAGCATTTAAGTGTCTATCTACAATATCCACAAGGATGGGTCTATCCTGTCACCTGTGAAAATGGTGGCAATGCATCCTTTCGGTAGAATGCGGTGGGCATTAGAAAGATGAACTTCAGTGGACTGAATGGACAATGGCCTTTTCTTGACTTTTAAAATAATTCTTGTTTAATGCTGATAATTTTAAAGAACTAACAGTAGTCTCATGTTAGATACTATGGCATCCATTGAAATTGAACATCCAGTAAAAAGCTAAAATAATTTAAGCTTGAAGCATAAGGTAATGAGTGGAAAAAAGGCCATTCATCCTATAGGCTATCCTGCAGAGGTTCTTCGTTATGCCTCCCACCTGCCCTGTGTTAATTCAGCAAATCCCCATGTCAATCAAGATACCGATCTTAGTGGTTACTTTATGTAAGTGAAGTTTTTTGGCATGAACGCAAGAAGCACCATGTTTCCTGAGAGTATTTTGTCATCTATGAATGCACTTTTCTTTTATTTGTTTCCATTTCTAACCAAAAACTTACATAGGTCTTTTTGAAACAATTAACCAACACAGCTTTCGGAATACCAGCTGCTGATCAAATTGCCAATATAGCCACTTTTTTAAAAAAAAATTACTTTATGATCAAGAGAACAGACATTTAAAAAATCTTGAATTAAGACAGAAAGGCAGAAACAATACTTTGCAGTAGTTAAGCCTGATCCCACATTGCAATCGGCATCTATAGAGCTGTATCCAGTAAGTGTCAGCACCTTCAGAAGCGGAGGGAGAAACCATCATGCTTGGTAAAACTTTTTAAATTTACAAGGACTTAACAGTTGTATGCCATTAGGATATTAAAATTACTGTTTTTGTTCCATCACATCATGCTGTGGTATTTAATTTTTTATGAAAGCTTTTTCACCTGCTATACGTTCTGTATGTTTTGCTTATTTCCTACCATATGGCCTATATGTGAAATACAATTTGTGTATATTACCTGTGGATGGTAGTGTCTGCAGGCTGCTGAGAACCACATTCCCATAAATCTGTAGCACAGGAAGCCTAACAGTGCTGTGGGTGTACCTACACCACAGGGACTGCAGTGGTTCAAGAAGGCAACTCACTACCACCTTCTCAAGGTCAATAAAAATGCTGGCCTAGCCAGCGATGCTGAAAGAATTTTTAAAAAATGGACGAGCACAAAATATCCGAAGGGTTGTAAAACTGGAGGAGATTACAAGGGGGTGTGAAGTCGAGGGGAGGGGGTGTTGGGGGTGAGGCCATGGAAGTATTTAAAACAAAGATGTGAATTTTAAAATTGAGACATTGGCTCCAGGTAATGTAAATCAACAAGCACAGTGGTGATGGATAAATGGGACTCGGTGCTTCCGTTCAGGCAATGGATTGGAGCTGAACCAAACTGTTGGTGATTTTGATGCCACATTTGACCCTGAGATGAGCTTCCAATGACAAATCCGCTCCATCATCATGACTGTTTACTTCTACCTCCAGGACATCACCGGACTCCACCCCTGCCTCAACTCATCTGCTGCTGAAACCCCCATTGATGTTTTTGTTACCTCTAGGTTGGACTATCCAGTACTCCCCTGGCTGGCCCCTCACCTCCCTCCCTCCATAAACTCGAGCTCATCCATAACTCTGCTGCTCGTACGTTAACTCGCACTGAGTCCCGTTTATCCATCACCACTGTGCTTGTCGATTTACATTGGCTCCAGGCCTAGCAATGTCTCAATTTTAAAATTCGCATCTTTGTTTAAATCCTTCCATGGCCGCACCCCCTTGTAATCTCCTTCAGTTTTACAACCCCTCGGGTATTTGTGCTCATCCAATTTTTTTTATTCTTTCAGCATCACTGGCTAGGCCAGCATTTTTATTGACCTTGAGAAGGTGGTGGTGAGCTGCCTTTTTGAACCACTGCGGTCCCTGTGGTGTAGGTACACCCACAGCGCTGTTACGGAGGGAGTTCAGGGATTTTGACCCACTGCCAGTGAAGGAACAGTGATACATTTCCAAGTCAGGATGGTGTGTGACTTGGAGGGTAACTTCCAGGTGGTGGTGTACACATGCATCTGCAGCCCTTGTCCTTCTAGATGGTAGAGGTCTCAGGTTTGGAAGGTGCTGCCTAAGGAGTGAATTTCTGCAGTGTATCTTGTAGATGGTACACGGTGCTGCCAGTGTTTGTCAGCACTGGAGAGTGTGTATGTTGGAAGTGGTGGATGGAGTGCCAATAAAGGGGCTGCTTTGTCCTGGATGGTGTCAAGCTTTTCGAGTGTTTTTGGAGCTGCACTCATCCAGGCAAGTGGAGAGTATTCAATCACATTCCTGACTTGTGCCTTGTAGATGGTGGACAGGTTTTGGGGAGTCAGGAGGTGAGTTACTCGCCGCAGAATTCCAAACCTCTGACCTGCTCTTGTAGCCACAGTATTTATGTGGCTAGTCCAGTTCAGTTTCTGGTGAATGGTAATCCTCAGGATGTTGATAGTGGGGAATTCAGCGATGGTAATGCCATTGAATGTCAAGGGGCGATGGTTGGGTTCTCTCTTGTTGGAGATGGTCATTGCCTGGCACTGTGTGTATTACGAATGTTACTTGCCACTTGTCCGCCCAAGCCTGGATATTGCTCAGGTCTTGCTGCATTTGGACATGGACTGCTTCAGTATCTGAGGAGTTGCGAATGGTGCTAAACATTGTGCAATCATCAGCAAACATCCCCACTTCTGACCTTATGATTGAGGGAGGGTCAATGATGAAACAGCTGAAGATGGTTGGGCCTAGGACACTACCCTGAGGAACTCCTGCAGTGATATCCTGAGACTGAGATGATTGACCTCTAACAACCACAACCATCTTCCTTTGTGCTAGGCATGGAGTCAACCAGTAAAAAGTTTCCCCGATTCCTATTGACTCCTGTTTTTCTAGGGCTCCTTGATGCCGCTCTCAGTCAAATGCTGACTTGATGTCGAGGGCAGTCATTCTCCCCTCACCCCTGGAGTTCATCTGTGTTGTCCATACTTGGACTAAGGCTATAATGAGGTCAGAAACTGAGGCCCTGGCTGAACCCAAACTGATAATCCGTGAGCAGGTTATTGCTAAGTAAGTGTCGCTTATTGGCACTGTCGATGACCCCTTCCACACTTTTGCTGATGATTGAGAGTAGACTGATGGGGCAGTTATTGGCTGGGTTGGAATTGTCCTTTTTATGGACAGGATATATGTGGGCAATTTTCCACATTGCTGGGTAGATGCCAGTGTTGTAGCTCTACTGGAACAGCTTGGCTAGGGGTGCAGCTGGTTCTGGAGCACAAGTCTATGCCAGAATGTTGTCAGGGCCCATAGCCTTTTCAGTATCCAGTGCCTTCAGCCCTTGATATCACATGGAGTGAATCGAATTGGCAGAAGACTGGCATCTGTGATGCTGGGAACCTCAGAAGGAGGCCAAGATGGATCATCCATTCGGCACTTCTGGCTCAAGATTGTTGCAATTACTTTAGCCTTATCTTTTGCACTGATGTGCTGGTCTCCTCCATCATTGAGGATGGGCATATTTGTGGAGCTGCCAGTTGTTCAACTGTCCACCACAGTTTGTGACTGGCTGGGGGAATTCCTATTTTAATTCCTATTCCCATTTTATTAAAAATATTAAAATTCCAATTTCGTTTGCTGCACCGTTGGTGGCTGTGCCTTAATTTTTGTAAGCTTCTCTGCCTCTCTACCTCACTCTCCTCCTTTAAGATGCTCCTTTAAAACCTAACTTTTTGACCAAGCTTTTGGCCTCCATATCTCCTTATGTGGCTTGGTGCCAAATTTTGTCGATTAGTTGAAATGCCTCGAGATATTTTATTACATTAAAGGTGCTGTATGCAAGTTGTTGTTTTATATCTAGTAGAAATGTACATGAATACATCCTGAATTGACAATCCAAATCTACCAAACTTCGCAAAAGCATTAAATACATCTGTTAAGGTTTATTTGATTTTAAAATGTAACCCCGATGGAAAAGCAGAACATAGCATAATCTTTGAAAGAAAATGTATACATAAAATACATATAAGGTTTTGCCCATTTTGAAACTTATCGAGATGCACAAGCCCCATTGTGAATAGAACTGTTGCTGGTTCTATCACATCATGCTTTCCAATCTGTGGAATAATACTGGCAGCCATCTTAGTAAAACTTCCAGTTTGCCCACTCAGTTTCTTAACTAAAAGTATAATGTGACTGTTCAGAGGAGAGGGTGTAAATAAAATTATTAGGGAATTAATTTGGCAATGATCTTTATACTAATTCTCTGATGAGCCAGGTATCACTCTAGACATAATTGAAAACACTGTTATGCCTATGAAGTAAAGACTACATAAGAACTATTGTCCATTTGCAGAAGCAGGAAAATTAACTGTCGAGTCAGGGACTATAACCACACCGTGGAAATTTTGTGAGCAGCTTTTTCCCTGTAAGGTTTGTGGGAAAGTTTTTGGCCGGCAGCAGACACTGTCTCGACACCTTTCTTTGCACACAGGTAAGGAGATGATACGAATACAGTGCAGTGTTTGTAAGTTTTTAACTAAAAATTATAAGCTGTATTTGGAACATCATTCCTGTAGAGGAGTTGAAAGGTTATCTTCTAAGAGTGTTTGAAAGCTAACCATTGTAAACTGTTATTTTTGTAGAAGAAAGAAGATACAAGTGTCACTTGTGTTCATATGCTGCCAAATGTCGAGCGAACTTAAACCAGCATTTGACAATCCATTCAGTGAAGTTAGTGAGTGGCGATTCTGAGAACATAGCTACCGCCGTAACTGCAAAGAGTTGTGATCGTAAGAGCAGTCCATATTACTATAGGTAATTTCTGTTCCTTTTTTCCAGGATATTAATTCACCTCAGTTCAAGGCCATGCTGAACCAGTGTTACTTTACTTAAAATACTGCACACATAAGAAACAAAATGAAAATAAATTATTTTAATATTGCCTAATTTTCTATCCAGCTGCCATGTTTGTGGATTTGAGACGGAGGTAAACCTGCAGTTTGTCAGCCACATGTCATTACATGTAGATAAGGAGCAGTGGATGTTTTCATTATGCTGCAGTACCTGTAACTTTTCCTGCATGGATGAAACAGAAATGAAAACACACGTGGATGCAGCACATGCAGGTAACCAAGGCAGCTAACTTTAATACTGGGTAAGAGCTTGTTTTGGTTGTGTGCATTTTTAATTTTCTCTTGTGACCACGTTTAAATGGCGTTTAACTCCAGTAACACCATAGCCTGGTAAGTAAAATAAATTTTTTAAAAATCATTCCTTAAGCTTAGCTCACCGAATCATACCTTACAGTCAATGCCCCAGACTCCTCCATCACCATCCTTGGATATGTCCCGGGCCACCAGCAGGACAGATCCAGCAGAGGTGGTGGCACAGTGGTATACGGTCCAGAGGGAGTGCTGCTGGAAGTCCTCAACATCAACTCCAGACCCCAGAAAGTCTCAGCATCAGGCCAAAAATGGGCAAGGAAATGTCTTCCTGATTACCACCTAGCCCCCTTACTCAGCTGATGAATCACTACTCTTTCATGGTGAAGAGCACAAGGAAGAAACATTAAGGAGGTGGCAAGGGGACACAATGTATTCTGGGTGGGGGACTAAAAAGCCCATCAACAACAGTAGTTTATTACTACCACGACTGACCTGAGCTGGCCGAGCCCTGAAGGACATATCTGCCAGACTGGGCCTGTAGCAGGTGGTGAGAGAACCAACGAGAGAAAAACCTACTTGAGCTTGCCCACCCAGTCTGCCTGCTGCTGATGCGTCTGTCCACAATGGTAGTATTGGTAGGAGCAACCACCACACAGTCCTTGTGGAGACCAAGTCCTACCTCCACACTGAGGTTGCCATCCATCATGTGTGGAGCTATCACTGTGCTAAATGGAATACATGCAGAACATATCTGTCAGCTCAAAACTGGGCATCCATGAGATCCTGTGGGCCATCAGCAGCAGAATTGTAAACAACCACAATCTAACTTTATGGCCTGGCATATCTTTCACTCTATCATCACCATCAATCCAGGCGATCAACCCTGGTTCGTTGAAGGGTTAGGGATGGGATCTAGGAGCAGCATCAGGCATACCTAAAAATGAGGTAAAAACCTGGTGAAACTGCAATAAAGGACTACGTCCATGTGCTAGATGGAGCTATGTGAACCCATAGCCAAATGCATCTGATCAAAGCTTTCAAACTTGCCACATCCAATTATGAAAAACTTCCTCACCTCAGTGGTGGGTGAGCCCAGCATGTCAGTGCAAAAGACCAGGCTGAATCATTTGCAGTCATCTTCAGCCGGAAGTGCCGAGTGGATGATTCACCTCGACCTCCTGCTGAGGTCCAGCATCACAGATGCCAGCCTTCAGCAAATTTGATTCACTCCATATGAGGAGAGACGGTGATGTAGTCGTAATGTCGCTGGATAGTAATCCAGAGGCCCAGGCCCCAGCTCTGGGGACGTAAGTTCATATTCCATGGCAGTCAGTGGAGTTTAAATCCAATTAATAGAATCTGGAATTGAAAGCTAATCTCAGTAATGGTGACTATGAAACTATCATCGATTGTTGTAAAAGCCCACCTGCTTCGCTAATGCCCTTTAGGGAAGGAAATCTGCCATCCTTACCTAGTCTGGCCTACATGTGATTCCAGATCCAGAATAATGTGGTTGACTCTTAACTGCCCCTTGAAATGGCCTAGCAAGCTACTCTGTTCAAGAGCAATTGGGGTTGGCAATAAATGTTGGATTTGCCAACAATGCCCACATCCCATGAAAGAATTTAAAAGAACAGGTGAACACACTGAATACAGCAAAAGTTATGGATCTGGATGAGTGCAGCTCCAGTAACACGCAAGAAGCTAAAAACCATTCAGGACAAAGAAGCACATTTGATCGGCACCCTCTCCATCACTGGCGTATGGTGGCAGCCATGTGCAGGATCTGGGAGAGAAATCATGGGCCGTTGTGCTTCTCCTGTTTCCAGGCCCCCTTATCCTCCCTCGCTCCCCTCACCCACCCTCCCTTAACCCTCCCCTCCACTCCACTTTAACCTTTCCCCCTCAAGCATGCATGTTATTTTTTCCCCCAAGATTCATCAGTCAATTCACCAAACAATCAGAGATCCTAGTAAAATAACACCTGTTTTTGGCATCCGGTTACAAATATCGCCTGATGTATGCATCATGGGTCGTTAATATTGATAGCAATGATATAAAGCAGCGTTAGTTTGTGCACACCTTAGAGGTGACCCCAGCGTAACTAATAAAGAAACCAGAGAGTACAAATTTTATCTTAACAGCATTGTGTATTATTAATTTGTTAGGAAAATATTCCATTAGCTATTCATAACACTGCAGATGATAACACTGAATTTGGTGACTGCCTCATTAACATGTTCTGCACATTGCACCATATGTACATGGATGTAACAAATTCATATCTAGGGGAAAGATTCAATACTTGCAACCCAGATTGCAAGAAAACTTTTTGGGTTATGTTTTATATATTTGGATTACCTGCTCTGTGTAGAAAAGAAGGACCATCTCCACGCTGCAACTTGCATTGTTTCATTGTTGGAGAAATGTAGAAGGGAGAGGAGGAGGAGGAGGAGGAGAGGGGACGGTCCCATTCATTTGCTGTGCTCAGCAAATCGGCTCTGGGTTCTTACTCTACAGCCTTGCTGCCCTTCCCACTGGGGCCAGAAGACGAAGGCATTGTGGGGGGGGACACAGCCCCAGGAGCCGGCCATTGCTTCAGGTTCGGAGGGAGCCTCACCTGTGCTGCTTCGATCCCAATCCAGCTTTTCCTCTCTTGAATCTTTCCTGGCCCCCCACCAAACCCTCCTTCTCCACCCCCCTGCCCCCCAGGAGCAAAATAAGAACCCAGGAGGAGGAGAGATGTTGGATGAACAGAGAATGCTGGAGATGGACCTGGATCAGATTTCGCATTTGGTCTGGACAATAACAAGAACTCCATTTACGACAACAAGCCCGGAGCCCGGCCCCGCTGTTTTGCACCTTGTGCACACCCACTTCTCCCAGGCTCTAGTTGTGCGTACCATCCACAAGATGCACTGCAGCAATTCAGGAAATCTCCTTTGACAGCACTTTCCAAACCTGTGACCTCTACTAAGTAGAAGAATAAGAGCAACAGGTGCATGGGAACACTACAAGCTACAAGTTCCCTACAAGTTACACTCATCCTGACTTAGAACTATGTCACTGTTTCTTTGATGTAGCTTGGTCAAAATCCTGAAACTGCCTCTCTAACTGCACTGTGGTGTACCTACACCACATGGGCTGCAGCGGTTCAAGGAGGCAACTCACCTTCTCAAGACTAATTAGGATAGATTGGTCTTGCTGATGACACATTCCATTTTAAGGTAATGAAAGGCAAGTTTTGTGTCTTTTTCTAACAATATTAAGTTAATAAAGAAAATTGCTGGGAAATTTGGCAGGAGTTCTTCCAATCTTCCGATGTAATTTAGATGGGTGTCCAGTGAAACTATGTGAACGGCTGTTTTCAGACATTTCTTTTACGGTTCACCTTCTCTCCTGCCAAAGTAACAGTCAGAGATCAGGCAAATTCCCACATTGTTTTATTTTGTCAGAGAGGTTATTACTTTTGCTTAGAGTTACACTTATGATCAAATATGTGGCTAGGCTAATGGCAGAGCTTTTTCTGAGTCTTAACTTCACTGTATTTGACATTTCTATAGGTGAAAAAGTTCAAATGCCCTCTTGTCTTAGTCCCACCATTGATTCCAAGACAGCTCCAACATTCTCCTCTTCATCATCATCATCCTCGTTATCTTCATCTTCAGCACTTTGTGATTCTGTTACTGAATCTGAAAATCCCAATTCTGACTTCACCAAAGAGGAGCAAACCACTTCCTTCAACTCTCCAATGGCATTCAGTGGATCATCTACGTCTTCTGAGGAAAAACCTGAGAAAGGTGAGGGTGTGTTTGTTGGCTCAAGAATCCAATTGAAGATTTTTATCTCAATTATAATTGTACCCGGGTGGTTATATTCTTTTTCCCTTTCTTGTGTCAAGCAACTTTAAACTGGAATCCAAGTTGATTGGGAAGTACTTCTTCATAGGCCTGAGACCCTCATGCCATGAAACTGAATATTAAAATGTGAGATTGTGCCCATGTATGACAAGTGTAGAAGTAGCTAGGATTTAATTTGATGCTGTCTTTCAGTAAGTTTCTGAAGAAAATACAGGAAACCATAAGTCTGCAAGAAAGCTGTGCAGTTACCTTTAGTTGAAAAATAAATAAGAAAATGTGAATATAGCATATTGTTCAGCATAGAACTGTAACTTCCATTTACTGCAGGTGTCAAAATCAAGTTTTTCTGAGTGTCAGGAACCCACTAGTCTAAAGAATTATTTTATTTTTTTGATCTACTAAGATATTAAAACTTGGAATTTTAATTGCTGCAAAGAAATGGTTTCAACTTCTATGGAAAGAAACAGGGTTTGGGCTTTACATCAACATTCTTGTGTCCACAGTCCTGAACAGCATTTTCCATAAACAGACCGAATCTCCCTTGACCCAAAATCTTCATTCATATACGTGCTGTGCATGGAATAAAGTACCCATGTTTGATAGTTATTTGAGTCATTTTTCCATTTTGTTTTCCTGTTATTCCCAAAGATGGATCAATCTGCTTTCAGACCAAACGTCGAGGTCAAAAGTACTTGGCTAAATTTATTTACGGTTTAAATAACAAGTCAAAAGATACAGCAAGGTGTCCAGGTGCTTAGTAAAATAAATAAGCTACAACTTGTCCACAAGGGGTTGAGAAATCCTGTTCTTAAATTGTATTGCTTGCACAAAGCAGCAAAACATTTTGCTTAAACAATGAGGTTTGTTTCTTGGTAAACCTTCATGATGAGATGAAATCTAGTTTGCCCGCAGGATTTGGATCTCATTGACAAAAATAGCTTAACACTTTATCCTGAAATGTGTGCAGTGGGACTTATTTCATGCTATATGTTTTAGGGCACAGAATGTGCTCTGGGTGGGGGACTTCAATGTCCATCACCAAGAGTGGCTCGGTAACAACACTACTGACAAAACTGGCCAAGTCCTAAAAGGCATAGCTGCTAGACTGGGTCGGCGGCGGGTGGTGAGAGAACTGACGAGGGGAAAACCTATTTGACCTTGTCTTCACCAGTCTACCTGTTGTAGATGCATCTGTCCATGACAGTATTGGTAGGAGTGATCACTGCACAGTCCTTGTGGAGTCCAAGTCCCAAGTTCATATTGAGGATACCCTCCATCGTGTTGTGTGGCAATACCACCGTGCTAAATGGGATAGATTTCAAACAGATCGAGCAGCTGAAAACTGAACATTCATGAGGCACTGTGGGCCATCAGCAGAATTTTATTCAACCACAGCCTGTAGCCTCATGGCCTGGCATATCCCTCACTCTACCATTACCATCAAGCCCGGAGATCAACCTGGTTCAATGAAGAGTTCAGGAGGGCATGCCAAGAGCAACACCAGTAATACCTAAAAATGCGATGTCAACCAGGTGAAGCTACAACACAGGACTGCCTGCAGTGAAAGCAGCTTGCGATAGACAGAGCTAGGCGATCCTACAACCAACCAATTAGATCTGAGCTCTGTAGTCCTGCCGCATCCAGTTGTGAATTGTGGTGGACAGTTAAACAACTAACAGGAGGAGGAGGCTCCACAAATATCCCCATCCTCAATGATGGGTGAGTCCAGCACATCAGTGCAAAAGATAAAGCTGAAGCATTTTCAACCATCATCAGCCAGAAGTGCCAAGTGAATGATCCATCTCTGCCTCTTCCTTAGGTCCCCAGCATCTCAGATGCTAGCCTTCAGCCAATTTCATTCACTCCACATGATATCAAGAAACAGCTGAAGGCACTGGATACTGCAAAGGCTATGGGCCTTGTCAACATTAAGACAATAGTACTTAAACATATGTGCTCCAGAGTTAGCCATGCTTCTAGCCAACAACACTGGCATCTACCCAGCAATGTGGAAAATTGTCCAGATATATTCTGTCCACAAAAAGCAGGACAAATCCAACCTAGCCAATTACTGCCCTTCTAGCAGACCTTCTAGCCAAAGGAAGGACAGGAACCTGGAAAAGGTCCTGTTAAGTGAAGTTAAGAGTGAGGGACAGAGACAAAGGCTCCAAGCTTCAGATTTAAAGAGACAAAAGTGACAGAAAGCAGATTTAAAGCGAGAGCAGCTTGCAAGAGGCAAGAAGGTCCAAAGAGACAACTGAAGGTTTGTAACTCTTTGCTATGGGCATGTGAAGCAGTGATACTGTTGACGGCTGAGTCAATGAGAGAGAGTGCGTGGAAGAAAGCTTGAATTCATGTGGTGACCCAGGGAAGAGGAACATCAGAAGGAGAGTTTGAGACCCAGGAGGTGAACCCTTGCGGAAGGCATCTGTGAGAAAGTGTTGGTTTGGGAGAAGATTCCAAGGCGAGGTCTTGGAGAGCGGAGATTGGAAACCTCCATGTGAGGGGCGAAATTCGGTGAGACAGGTTGGTTCATGGTGTGACAAACATCTGCGGGGAGTTGAGAGATCCAGAGCATCTGTCACTTGGTTTCAGAGTGTGGTGTGTCTGACCACAGGGTTTACATGGAATGTGTACTGATTGTGGACATTAGAGTATAAGATAGCTTTTGTAACTTGTGTTATCCTTACAAATCTGTATACATCTGTTAAGATATAGTTGTGGGTGAAGGAGCATTGTAATATAGTTCATATTTTCTTGTTTAATAAATGTTTTATTCTTTTGTTAACAGTTCATCAGCTGACCACTGTGCCTCTGTTCAGTAGCCACTCTCCACATATTTAAACAAACAAATAAAAGTTAGGAGCTATCAAGCTGGATTCCACTCTGGGATCAGGCTTGTCCAGGGGTGACCTCAGCTGGGGATTATAACGCAGGGTAAATGTAGAAAGGATGTTTCCCCTGGCTGGTGAGTCTAAAACCTGAGGATACAGTGTCAGAATAAGAGGCAGGCCATTTAAGAGTGAGATGAGGAGGAATTTATTCACTTGGAGGGTGGCGAATCTTTGGAATTTTCTACCCCAGAGGCTTCTATGTGCTAAAGACAGAAATCTATGGATTTCCGGACACTAATGACATCAATGGATATGGAGATAGTGGGGGGAAATGACGTAGAGGTAGATGATGAGCCATGGTATGTTTGAATAGTGGAGCAGCCTTGATGGGCCAAATGGCCTACTCCTATGCTGTTGAGCAAGCCTTGGTGAGATGCTGCAGTGCATCTTGTATATGGTCCACACTGCTGCCACTGTGCGTCATGATGGATGAAGCACTGATCAAATAGGCTGCATGAAATTACACCAGGATCGTGGCAGGAGTGCACATCAAAGGCCGCAGATTTTTGTCCTTAGGTCTATAGTTCTTGTATCTCCTCAGTATTTTCTTAGAAACATTTGATCTATGATGACATAAATGGAGGATACAGACCATCTAATAGTGGAAGGGAGATGAAGGAGGAAAGATGCAGATAAAATAGGGAATTGATTTTTTTTTTAAATCACCAGAATTTCAACCACCTGATAAAAGTTGGACAGAAGAAGCACGTAATGCAGATAAAGGAATGGAGTTTCTACAAATATGTACAGGACTCCTTTCTAACCAATAAGCAAAAAGCACAACAAGGGAAGATTTCCTAATAATCTAGCAATCGGGAATGAACCAAAGCAAATAAGAGAAGTAAAAGTAGGGGAACGTCTAGGCAATAATATACACTTTAAGATGATAATAGAGAAGGACATAAATAAGACAGTGAAGTGAAAAGATTGGAGTAAAGCTGATTTTGAGAGGCCGAGAATAGGACTTGGGAAAAACAAAATGGGCATCAATATTGGTAAACAACAATGTTCAACAGAATGCAGGAAAAATGTATTCTACTTAAAGGTAAAAACAAACCAAACACTCATGGTACCCCATAGATGAATAAAGGCATTAGGGTACAATTGAGGGTTAGGAAAGGGGCATACATTAAGTACATAGACAGCAAAGGAGTGCAGGATAAGTGAGAATACCAAGAGATTAAGAGAGATGTCAAAAAACAACAATTAGGATGGCAAAGAAAAACCATGAAATTAAATTATCAAGGAACATAGAACAAAATAGTCACATCCATTAAAAACAGGAGGAAGGCTTGATGAGGATAAAACCATTAACGAACAGACAGAATAATACCACAGAAACGAGAGAGAGAGGTGGCAGAAATATTAAATAATTTTGGTTCAGTATTTACCAGGGAGGTAGAACAGGTAGACATCACATTGAATGATGAGATGAGATAAGAACATAAGAAATAGGAGCAGGAGTAGGCCATTCAGCCCTTCAAGCCTGCCCCACCATTCAATAAGATCATGGCTGATCTGCCCCAGGCCTCAACTCCTCTTTCGTGGCAGCTCCTCATAGCCCTCAACTCCCTGATAATTTCAAAAATGTATCTACCTCCTCTTTAAATACTTTGTGATCTAGCCTCCACAACTCTCTGGGGTAGAGAATTCCAGACATTCACTGCCCTCTGAGAGAAGAAATTCCTTCGCATTTCAGTTTTAAATGAGTGTCCCCTTATTCTGTGACTTTGTCCCCTAGTTCGAGATTCCCCCAAAGTGGAAACATCTTTTCAACATCTACCCTGTCACGCCCCCTCAGAATCTTGTATGTTTCAATAAGATCACCCCTCATTCTTCTAAACTCCAATGAATAAAGGCCTAACCTGTTTAGCCATTCTTGATAAATCAATCCCTTCATCCCAGGAATCTGCCTCGTGAATCTCTTTTGAACTGCCTCCAATACCAGGACCAAAACTGTACACCGTCCTCCAGGTGTGGCCTCACCACACCCTGTACAGTTGTAACAAGACTTCCCTATTTTTAAACTCCAAACCCCCAACAATACAGGCCAAAATTCCATTTGCCTTCTTAATTACTTGCTGCACCTGCATGCTAACTTTTTGTGTTTCATGCACAAGAACACCCAGATCCTTCTGTGCTGAACTTTTTTTTGGAGCCTCTCTCCATTTAAATAATAGTCTGCCTTTTGATTCTTCCTAACAAAGTGCATGACCTCACACTTTCCTACATTAAACTCCATCTGCCAAGTTTTTGCCCACTCACTCAACCTATCTATATCTCCTTGCAGATTCCTTATGTCCTTATCACAACATGCCCTCCCACCTACTTTTGTATCGTCAGCAAATTTGGATACATTACACTCTGCCCCCTCCTCCAAGTCGTTAATATCGATAATAAATAATGGAGGCCCTAGGACTGATCCTTGTGGCACTCCACTAGTTACGTCTTTCCAATCTGAAAAAGACCCATTAGTCCTGACTCTCCCTTCTGTGTGTTAACGAATCCTCATTCCATACTGATACGTTACCCCTAATACCGTGAGCTCCTATCTTGTGCAATAACCTTTTACATGGCACCTTATTGAATGCCTTCTGGAAATCCAAATACACTACATCTACCAGTTTCCCTTGCTTGTTATATCCTCAAAGAACTCTAGCAAATTTATCAAATATGATTTCCTTTTCACAAAACCATGTTGACTCTGTTTGATTGCATTAATCTTTTCTAAATGCCCTGCTATTTCTTCCTTAATAATGGACTCTAGCATTTTTCCAATGATAGATGATCGGCTGACTGGCCCATAGTTTTCCTGCTTTTTGCCTCTCTCTCTTCTTGAGCAGGGGTGTCACATTAGCGGTTTTCCAATCCACTGGGACCCTCCTGGGAACAGTGAGTTCTGGAATATTTTCACTAATGCTTCCACTATCTCTGCAGCCACTTCTTTTAAAACCTTTGGATGTAGGCAATCAGGTCCTGGCGACTTGGTCTGCCTTTAGTTCCATTAGTTTGTCAAATACTTTTTTCCTCGTGAGAGAGATTGTTACAAGATCTTTCTTCCCATTAGCTCCTTGCTTACCTGATATCTTTGGAATGTTTATAGTGTCCTCCACCGTGAAGACTAATGCAAAATATTGGTTTAAATTGTCTTTAAATTGCCATTTCCCTGTTCCCCATTATCAATTCTCCAGTCGCATCCTCCAAGGGTTCCACACCCACATTAGCTAATCTTTGTTTTTACGTACCCACAGATGCTCTTGCTGTTTGTTTTTATATTTCTTGCCAATTTACTTTCATAAACAATTTTCTCCCTCTTTATTAGCTTTTTAGTCATCCACTGCTGGTTCCTAAAAAAAATTCCCAATCTTCCGGCCTACCACTCGTTTTTGCTGCTTTGTATGCCTTTTTTATTAGATACTGATCTTGACCGCCTTCGTTAACCACGGGTGGTTCATCCCTCTCATCGAGTCCTCCTTCTTGACTAGGATAAATTTTTGCTGAGCGTTGTGAAATATCTGCTTAAATGTCTGCCACTGCTCATCCACTGACCTTCCTCTTAGTCTATTTTCCCAGCCTGCTTTAGACAACTCTCTCTTCATACCTCTGTAATTGCCCTTATTTAAGTTGAGGACACTGGTTTGAGACTCTGAGTTGCTCGCCCTCAAACTGATTTTGAAATTCTACCATGTTGTGATTGCTACCCCCTAGAGGATCCTTAACTATGAGATCTCTTATTAATCCTTCCTCATTACACATTACTAGATCTAAAATAGCCTGTCCCCGGATAGGTTCTGCAACGTATTACTCTAAGAAACGATCCCTGATGCACTCTACAAATTCGTCTTCCATGTTACCCCTGCTGATCTGATTTGCCCAGTCAATATGCAGATTAGAATCACCCATGACAATTGTAGTGCCCTTCTTACACACCTCCATTATTTCCCAATTTATACCTCCTCCTACAGTGAGGCAACTCTTCGAGGGCCGATAGACAACTCCCACCTGGGATTTCTTCCCCTTGCTATTCCTTATTTCCACCCAAACTGATTCCATGTTACGATTTATTGCACCTATACCACTACTCACTTCCGCACTGATACCTTCCTTTATTAACAAAGCTATCCCACCTCCTTTTCCTTTTTGCCTATTTTTCTGGAACATCAAATACCCTTGAATATTGAGTTCCCGGTCTTGGTCACCCTGCAACCGCGTCTCTGTAATAGCTATCAATTAGCGGCTAGCCAGTGTGAATCGCGCGCTGCAACGCTGAGCACTGCGGGGTAGGGGCGGGAGGAGGGCAAGTGCGGGTGTTTGCGCATGCGTGGGGGAGCACACACTGAAACCTCCCTGAAGGCACAGAGCTGTCTCAGGGAGCTGAAGAATTTTAAAAACATAAATAAAGAATTTTAAAATGTTAAAAACGCCCCCTCATGTGACAGAGTCACGTGAGCAGGGACATGTTATAAACGAGATTTCAACATTCTTATTTCATTTTTAATTCCTGTTGGAAACCTCATCCCACCCGTGGATGAGGTTTCATAAAAAACCCAAAGACTGCCTACCCAATTCACCTGCCAACCGTAAGGTTGGACGGGGCAGTGAAAAATTGCATTTAATTATTACTTTAATGGCCTTAAGCCTGTTGATTGTCAGCGGGCGTGCTGCCGACTCCCGCACTGACCGAAATATCATGAGTGCGCAATGATGTCGGGACCCTCACTCAACGCCATCACATGTCATTTTACACTCAGAATCACAGAATCTCTCAGAGCAGAAGAGGCCCTTTGGCCCATCGAGTCTGCACTGACACGTGAGAAACACCTGACCTACCTACCTAATCCTATTTACCAGCACTTGGCCCATAACCTTGAATGTTATGACGTGCCAAGTGCTCATCCAGGTACTTTTTAAAGGATGTGAGGCAACCTGCCTCCACCACCCTCCAGACCATCACCACCCTCCAGACCATCATCACCCTCTGGGTAAAATATTTGCTCACACCCCCACTAAACCTCCTGCCGCTTACCTTGAACTTATGTCCCCTTGTGACTGACCCTTCAACTAAGGGGAACAGCTGCTCCCTATCCACCCTGTCCATGCCCCTCATAATCTTGTACACCTCAATCAGGTCGCCCCTCAGTCTTCTCTGCTCCGATGAAAACAACCCAAGTCTATCCAACCTCTCTTCATAATTTAAATGTTCCATCCCAGGCAACATCCTGGTGAATCTCCTCTGCACCTCCTCCAATGCGATCACATCCTTCCTATAATGTGGCAACCAGAACTGCACACAGTACTCCAGCTGTGGCCTCACCAAGGTTCTATACAACTCCAACATGACCTCCCTACTTTTGTAATCTATGCCTCGATTGATAAAGGGAAGTGTCCCATATGCCTTTTTCACCACCCCACTAACATGCACGCTCGAGTGTGTCAGGCACACGCCCGCATGCCGAGGAAAAAATTCTGGACTAAAAGAATCTAGGAAAGAGAGGCATTACTATTTATATTAATTTGTCAGAAAGAAGTGTAGCGCCAGAGGAAGATAGCTAATATAATTCCCTATTTTCGAAGGGGGACAAAACATGTCCAGGGAAATCAGGGAAAAATAATGGAATCCTTACTAAAGGAGAGAACAGAACCAGAAATTAAACTTTTAATGATGAGTAGTCAGCATGGATTTTGAAAGATAAAATCTTGCTTGACCAACCTCTATTGAATTTTTTGAGGAGATAGCATGAAGAGTAGATAGTCGTAATGCAGTAGATGCAATTTATTTGGATTTTCAAAAAGCCTTAGAATAGGTGCTCCGTTATAAACTAATGAGTAAGGTCGAGAATGTGAAGTCGGGGAATAAGGGGAAGAATGGATTGCTAGTTGACTTCAAAAAAGAAGGCAGAGAGTGGGAGTACAGTGTAGTTATTCAGAGTGGCAGAAGGTGGGAAGTGCTGGGACCACTGTTGTTCACAGTTTACATTAATGATTTGCACTTTGGAATCAAAAACGCAATTACCAAATTTGAGGATGATATCAAATTTGCGGGCAAAGGGGTAACCAACAGTGAGGAGGACTGCAACAAATTACAGGAGGACATTAATAAACTTGCAGAACAGGCAGCTAATTGGCAAATGAAATTCAACACCACTAAATGAGATAATACATTTTGATAGGAAGAATAGGAATGCCACATATTGCTTGGCAGATGGTGTAGAGGAACAAGGGGATCTCTGAGTACAAATACATCAGTCACGAAATGTTGCACCACAGGTTAGCAAGGCCATAAAAAGCAGACTAAGCACTAGGCTTTATTTCTGGAGGGAAAGAATAGAAAAGTAGGGAAGTTATGCAAAACTTATACCAAACCTTGGTTAGACCATACATAGTGCAATGCATGTGTATGCAGTTCTGGTTGCTATAATATAGAAAGGACATAGAGAATGTCTACCCTTTACGGGAAAAGCATAACTAGAGGCCATCAACATAAAATGGTGTCCAGAAGACAGGAAGGTATATATATCTACGTCAACCTGGCTACTTTAAAATTATTTTATTTTTAACATGGACAAAGGCTTTACCTTGATATGCCCGATTAGCTATGATTCATACCGGAGGAATTTCTAACCTTCAGAACCAGCAACCTTGTTACCTTTAAAGAGGTGCTAATGCCCCCTGGGACTGCAGAAAATCAAATTCCAAAGAAATGCACCCAACCCCTTTACATTTCTAGGGCAGAGCTGTGGCCAACGGAGATGGTACGTCTGCAAGGACAAAAGGGACCCTGACTCCTCTGTTAAACATCTCAAGATTCCAGACCTGGAAAAATACATCCTTTGTCCAAAGCCCAGGAGAAGTTGGAGGTATGCCACATGACTTCCCCCAAGCTGCTAGCAGCTAGATATTACTATGTGGAACTAAACCCAGGCAGTCTACTATTTCGCCACCTAACAAGGTAGCAGCAAAAAGAGCTCTGCCCAGGTGAATTGCCTGGCCCTCATCTACACTCTGATCTACTGGAATATTGGAATGCCTGTATCTGGGCCTATAAAACTAATTCATCTCTACGTGCCCTCCTCCATCGGGTAAGTCGTTGCCTCTGGAAAGACGCATCACTCTGCAACAGTTTCAGCCTGCTAACCTCTGAAGGAATACACCACCGAACTTTTGATTCTGGACTCTGGACTCACATGAAACCATAACTCTTGTTCTTATGGTCTTGTCCTGTATCCCTTTCTTTCCTTTATTCCTCTTTTATTGTATTAGTGCAAAAAGGGGTGGACATTGTGAATTCCCTTCCCACCTTTTTTGTTTGTGTAAACTAAGCCAACCCTTTTATTTTATCTTTATCTTGAGTTTGCTGCGGAGCAAAGTGATTGGATCACTTCAAACTGAAGGGTTAGGGAAAATACGTCATCACTTATAAAGATCAGAAATCAAAAACACCTTTCTGTTTACGGTCAGGAGAGGAGATATGAGGGCTGTTTAAATTAATCCCCCTCCTGTCCGTAAAAATAGTCACCAAGAAATCCAATTGGGAATTCAGAAGAAACTTACCTAAAGCATGTTGAGAAAGTGGAACTCGCTACCTCAGGGAGTGGTTGAAGCAAATGGTATAGATGCATCTGAAGGAGAAGGGAATTGATGGTTACGATGGTAGATTTAGATGGGGGGGAGGCTCGAATGGAGCCTAAACACCGGCATGGACTGATTGGGCCAAATGACCTATTTCTGTGCCGTATATCCAATGTAAACCCTGGCAGGAATCTGGTCGGAAGGGTCGCAAATTAGATAAGGACTTAAATACCCAATATCCTAGGCCCCTAACCTTTCCCTGGAGTTACTATGGAGCCCTGTAAGCTGCAGAGTAGCCACTTTTCTCCAAACAAGATCAGCATTGAGGTTCCCTAACAGAGGGCAAAGGCTCACAAACTAGGGGCTTCCACATGCCTGGCCTGGCATAAAATTGGTGGACAGGTACGTTGAGTAAGACACAGTAACAGACCCATCCAATGACAGGTATGGGGCTCACACTGGCATCCAGGCCTGAATCCCCAAAAAAACAAGACTTTGTGATGGTAAGGGGGAGAAATAAAAGCACTAATTATGTTTCATAAAGAGAGCATGATGTAACATAATGTTACCCTGCCCCTCCAACCCAGCAGTCTCTTGGGGAAGTCAAGCATTTGATCCCCTAATGTCATGGACCCAAACTTGGGTATTTAAATTAAGGAATTGCCTTCTGCTCCAGTGAACTTTGGCAGGGTCAGTAACAGAGATCCCAGATGGATATATGACGGAACTTACCCTTGGATATGGTGACTATGGATTTTCAGTCCCACTGCCTTTTTGAACAGCCTGGGTCCTGTGTGTTTGTTAACAGTGCTGTTTATTAACTCACCAATCTTTCTACTTGTGCACATTATTTGTAAATAAACATGTACTTGTATATGCAGTGATTCAACAGTGTGGTACATCCACTTTGGGAGGTGACAGGAGAAAGTGATGACCATCTCATTCTGAATGAAGCAATCACCACATTTCTGGGTTAAGTACCAGACATGGATTACACTAACAGATACACAGCAGAGTATATAGGTGTAGGTTTCAGCTTTCAAGAGATTCGGTCTGCTTACTGAAACTGTTCTTGAACGATAAAAGATGTTTGAGGAAGGGTGGGGGTGGGATGGCAGGAAAGAGCCCAAAATGTCACTCCATGGTTCCTTAAGTGGTGAATCCAGGCATTTGTGTTTTTCTACTGTTGGGATTTGCATCGGTAACACAGGCGCATGGTGTTAGCCTTGGCAAATCTGGCAAGTTTATTTTGGAATTGCTGCCTGCTGCATGAGATCTGCATGTCTGGGCCAACAACACTAAGTCTATATAAAACAGCTAAAGCTGTTGGAGGACATAGTGCTCATACCTTTCCCACCCTCCATCCTAGCATGGCTGATCATAACTCAACTAACTTAATTACAGTTTCTTATCAAAACTTGCCAGTAAAACCTAATACCATTTATTATGTACTATGCTATATGCCCAGCATTATATAGATATTTTCAAATCCACCCTGTCCTAATGTATTCACTTTTAGATTTATAATTATGGTGCTTGTGTTAATCCTTAGGTTTTGAGTGCATCTTCTGTAACTTTGTGTGTAAAACAAAGATGATGTATGAACGACATCTACAGATCCACCTCATCACCAGGATGTATGAGTGTGACATCTGTCACAAATTTTTGAAAACGCCAGAGCAACTTGTGGAGCACAAAAAATGCCATAACGTATCTACTGGAGGACTCAAGTAAGGAAAGCTGGGATGTAGTCTGCCATTCTCAGGGTCTGACATTAGGAAACTATCAGCAGAAATAATTTTTCAACTTTTGGGTTTGATGCAAGCTAAATTTATACTGGCTTTCAGAAACTTATTCTGGTATTTTTTTTAAAAATAGGAATGAGAAGATCGCCCAGTGTTCAATATCACAAAAAAGCAAAATGCAAGAAATCTGAAATAAACAAAATATTGAAAATGCTCATCATGTCAGACATCATTCTTAATGAAAGTCAAAATGTTAGGTTAGCGTTTCAGATCTATGGCCTTTCATCAGCGTCGGGTGCTAACCAAAGTACCTTTAGATCTGAAAAAATAACCTAATCTTTTTCCTTTACGCACAGATTTTGCCTGCTTTGCTGAAGCTTTCCAGAATTTTCTGTTTCACTTTGTTCCGTATCAAATGCTCCTGTTACTGTTGAAAATTGCTTGTTCGCCACCAAATCTGTCAAAATACTAAAAACAAGTAGTTTCCTTAAATTGGAGTTGAAACTGAAGATTAAAAGTAATTGCAATTTTATACATGATGAATGGCCACTTGCATGAAGTCCTGCAGGACTAACAAAGGAATGAAGAGGTATTGCAGCTGAGTCCAATTCTGACCTCACCACAATGCAAATACATGCAAATTCCTGGAGGATTCACTAATTAAAGAAAAGTAAGAACTGGTTCTGATTTTCTTCTTCGTTTTCCAAAGGGCAGTTGTAGCACTCCCATTGCTGCAGCAACTGAAGTTGGCTAAGCTTAGACCAAGGTTTGAAGTGTAGAATTTCTATATGTGCAGTGAACTTTCTAGTGGAGGTACGGATGAACTTTAAGTGGCATTTGTCATTGAGACATCCTTTGCTCTAGAGAAACTAAGCCCATTTTTATTTTTAAAAAAATAATTGTGACCACTGCTAGGTGCTTTGAACCATACATTGCTGTGTCATTGGTAACTAAATACAGTCCAGGCTCTACTGCTATTGCTGAGAATTTATTGCAAACGATAAGCAATAATAACAGCACTAACAATAACTGACATTTATATAGCTCCTCTAACTTAGAAAAAAAACATCTCAAGACACCTTCTGGATGCATAACCAGACAAAAATGGACATCAAGCAGCAAAGGCGATATTAAAAGGGGTTACTTAAAGCTTGGTTGAACAGGTGGGTTTTAAAGAGGGCTTTAAGGGATGAGTGGTGGAGAAATTTAGGGAAGGAATTCCAGAGCAATTAGTGTAGGCAGCTGAAGGTGTGGCTGCCAAAGGCACAGTAGGCCAGAGTAAGAGGAACAGAGTTTGGGGAGGACAGAGTAGTTGTAAAGCTGAGTTACAGAGGTTGAGAAGGATGAGGCCTGAAGCAAGTTAAACACTAGGAGTTTAAAATGGAGGATTTGGAAACCAGGAACCAATGTAGGTCAGCAAGGATAGCATGATGGATGAGCAGGAATTGGTGTGAAGTCAGGATATTGCAACAGAGATTTGGAGGAGCTGAAGTTTCTGGAAGATGGGAGACCAGCCAGAGAGCATTGGAATAGGCAAGACTGAGGTGACAGAGGCATGAATGAGAATTTCAGCATCAGTTGGGTTGAGGCACGAGCAGTCCCACTGAAATGAACAGTGGAGGTGAGGCAAAAACAAAAATAGATGGAAAAACTCAGCAGGTCTGACAGCATCTGCAGACAGGAATACAATTAACGTTTCGAGTCCGTATGACTCTTCATCAGAACAGTGGAGGTGAGGCATTAAAAGTAGGATGGAGTGGCTGACTGCATCAAATGCTGTTGAGGAGGGATATTTCACAGTCACAGGATGTCATTTGTTGCTTTGATTGGGACTGTTTCTGTGATGTGCAAGGCCACCGATACATGATTGGAGAGATTCAAACCTGGAATTGCGGGTAAGGTGGGCAAGGATTTTGAAATCAACAGCAATGTTAAGAACTTTAGACCGGAAAGGATTGCTGGGAGAACGCAATACCTACATGAACAGAAGGGTCAAGGGTGGGTTTGTTGAGAAGTTTGGGAGATGATGGTCATTCTGAAAGGAAAGGGAACAATATTTGAGGAAAAGGAACCATTTACAATCTCAGCTAGCATAAAGACCAGGATGGGAAGTTGGGTGGTCAGAGAGGTGGGTCACATGGAAACATAAGAAATAGGAGAAGGAATCCAGTGCATCCCAAATGTTTTCCCGATGACCCTTCATGTGACCCCAGAGTGAAAATTTGGTGAGGGGGATGGGTGGTGGTACAAGAGTTGTTGAGCTGGGGAGGGATGCGGGGAATGCTTGAGCTGTTGAGCAGGATGGTGGGGGTGTGGTTAATGCATTTTTGATACATTAATAATCAGAGTCCAAATATAATAGCATCCTGATCATTAATCTTACAGGATCATGATTATTGACACAATTGACAAATGACTCTAATGTAATCGGACCCTAATTATTGATGCAATAGGACTCTGATTATTAATTGAAAATATAGACATCTGATTTTTAATGCAATAAGAACTGTAATTATTGTAATAGAATCCCGAGGAATGTAATAGGACGCTTATTATATTTGGAATAAGATCCAGATTGTTGAGGCAATAGGCACCATACTATTAATGTAATAAAACCCTGATTATTAATGTAGCAGTAACCTTAATCTTAAATTAATAGGATTCTGATTATGCATTAATAGGATTCTGACTATTGATATAATAGGATCCTTATTGTTGATGCAATATGATTCCAATTATTAACATTATAGAATCATGATTTATTAATGCATTATGATCCTGATTATTGAAGAAATAGACATTCTACAAAAAAAACCAAAGGCCTACTTTTTCACAGGCTATTTTTTCAGCAGCAGTTGGCCATGCAAAACACAAGGATTATTAGGGGCCTCGTAGCTGTCAGAAATCAGTCTGAGCTGCACGACAGCCATTGCTACCTTGGAGCTCGCAACTTCAATTTCGTCTCGCTACCCCATTGGGGATCACGACCCACAGTTTGGGAAGCCCTGGAATAGGCTGTTCAGCCTGTTGCGCCTGCTCTGCCACTCAGTAAGATCATGGCCGATCTTCTACCTCAGCTATACCTTCCTGCACCATCCCCACATACAGTGTTTACCTTAGTCACCAAAAATCTGTCAATCAAAAGCTTGAATATACTCAACAACTGATCATCCAGAGGTCTCTAGTGTAGAAAATTCCAAATGTTTGCAAGCCTTTGAGTGATGAAATTTCTCCTCATCTCAGCCCTAAATGGCCAACCTCTTATTCTGATACTATGATCCCTAATTCTAGACACTCCAGACTGGTAAAACATCCTCCCAGAATCTATGCTATCAAGGCCCTGAATAATTTTATGTTTCGATGAGATCACCTCTCATTCTTCTAAACTCAAATGAGTATAGTCCAGATCCCTCAGTACCACAGCATTCTGCTGTCTCTCTCCATTTAAGTAATAATATGTTTTTCTATTCTTCCTGCCAAAGTGGGTAACCTCATGTTTTCCCACATTATATTCCATTTGCCAAATTTTTGCCTGCTCACTTAACCTATCTATATCCCTTTCCAGACCCTTTGTGCCCTGCTTGTTCTGGGAACCATGATTCCGTATTGGCCAATAGATCAAACCCATTAATTTATAAATTTGCTATTAATTCATTGTTTTGTTGAGAATACTTCAAGCATTCAAATATAGTGCCTTTAGATGTTATTTTTTTCTCGTGTCATTAATGCCTCATTACCTTTGTTAAGCTCTCCATTCCTTCCTGTCCTACTCTGCTTTTTTATCAAATCACTGCTGTGAAAAGATAAGATTGTGAGAGGGGATATGGGGAAATGGGAGAGAAACTGGAAAAAGATGGCAGTTAAGAACAGAGGGCACCCTGGGGAGAGGTGTGGCTTGGTGGCATGGGAAAAAGAGAAAGCTGTAGAGGCAGCTGAATGTATAGTCTCAATTTTGAAGACAAAATTCCATGAGCTCCTTACAATTGTTGGAGGTGAGGAAGGAAGGCACAGAGAAAAAGGGTTTAAGGAAATAATTGGCAGTGGAAAAAATAAGCTGGGGTTTTGCTTTCCATGATCTGGAAATAAGTGAAATGAGTAGAGGAGAGCAATGCCTGTTCGCACTTGATGTGGTTCCCCCAAGATCGGTTGCTGGATGACTAATCTAGTTGTGCTCCAGAAATGCTCAAGTAGATGGCCATATAATTTGAAGAAGCAACGATGGCCATAGCAAGGGAAACTATTAGAAAGGGAGCTAAATAATGGTTTTCTTGAGAATAGGTGTATCAGAGGTCATGGTGTTGTAGTCTGGAGCTTTTGATTAGTCAGCCATCACATGCTGACTGGGAATCTCTCTTGCTCTTACCACCTTCAATTGGCCTATGTTGGAAGGATTCGCAAGTTGATGATCAACTTGTTCGGCCGCATTATGAATCCACCTTCCTTGACCATCATGTTGTAGTGTGGGATTCAAATCCAGAGCTTCTGGCTCAGAGGCAGGGACACTACCCGCTGCACCACAAGACCTCCATGTATCAAAGGTACAGGATAGCAAATAGTTGAGCAGATTGACAGCTGCAGAAGCATTTTGGCAAATGTAGCACTAAAGACGAGGAATTTGATAACTTGAAAGCACATTTTTTAGTTACTTTGGGGATTAAGAATGGTCGCTTGGGGCTGTGCAAGGAGGGCATCTTCAGAATCTTACCCACTGAGGAGCCAGCAACTTCAGGAAAGGTGAAACAAAGAGAGAAAACTGATAAAGGAGTAAAAAAGAAAACAAATAAAATGTTAAATAATGGCTTAACTTTTCCCTTTCTCATCCCTTCCCCAATCTCAGATGGAACATTACAGTCTGGGTTTATATGCACTTTACAGCAAGCAGTTGAAATCTTTAGAGAATTTATTTCCTGAAGTAATTTGATTTTGGTTAAGAGAGTGTGCATTGAAAAGTAACTTCTATGAAACTGAACAACACTTCTCTTTTGGTTCAGCCAGCCAGTGCATTGAGTGGCTGACTGATCTATATAAAAAAACAAGTCCCAGCTTCTATCCCAGCCTTGATCTATTGAGTAAGCTGATCTCAGCCTACATACTTCAATTATCCTCCATACTTTTTGGTTTAGAGGGGGAAATTAGAATTCCCTCTCTTGGTCTTTATCCAGTGCCCCTTACTAAATATGGGTATATGTCGATTACTTTAAGAGCAGGATCAGACTACTGTGATGTACCGAATAATCATGAAAATGCACCGTCAATATTCACATGATTAATGGCCAGGTCAGGCAGCATCTGCGGAGAGAGAAACGGAGTTAACATTTCAGGTTAATGACCTTTCATCAGATTTGATCTCCTCTCCTCAGATGCTGCCAAACCTGAAGAGTGTTTCCAGCATTTTCTGTTTTGATTTCAGATTTCCAGCATTCATAATATTTTGCTTTTGCATAATTAATGGCCAGTTGAATCATTATGGAGTTGACATCTTCAGGGAAGGAGGAATAAAGGAGAGAAAATAGTTTTTAAAAAATGAAAATATATGAAAGTATTACTGTAAATTGTGTATTTTAGAAACAATGGGGAAAGTCTGTTCAACGTTTTGATGGCAAGTTCTTAAGCATAGTGTGTTAGTTTCTATAGTCTGTTCAATTGAATTGAATCTGCCCCTCTTCTCTCCACTTCACTTGAGTAGTTGGTTATTCCTGACACGAGCTGATAAATGAATCACTTATGCTCATTAAGATGAGGGATATAACTGGAAATTGAAATGTTTTTCTATTTTTAGTATCCGGTGTCAACACCTATCTTGCCCACTACACTTTTAGCTTACCCCGATGGACGATCAGTTTCTCACTTTACTCCTGGACATTGAAGTGTTAACATTGAGAATGTCTGACAAACAACTTTATAAAATTTCTCATTTTTAAACTTTATAACGGTCACACAAAAGTACTTTCTGCTTTTCTAATCCTAAATCTCTCACCTTTGTCTTGCTGAGTGGGTCCAGATTTCGCCACATCCCAACTCTAGTTGCATTTCCTGACAAGCCTGTCTGTTTTCTGTCCAGTTTGTCTCACCAACCTGCTGCCTCCTTACAGTTTTTCATCACTTGCTCTCCAGCCAGTCCCTTTGGTGTCTGCATCTTGAGCTTTGCTGCACATTTTCAATACCCGTCTGCACCAGCTATCTTTTGTGCTGGAATATCCTTGACAAGGCTAGTTTTATGCAACTGTCTTTCCCTCTTACCATCTCCAAAATTAATAAATCCTTGTTCTCCTTATTTATTTCTCTAAATATTTATTTGAACAGATGCATTGAACCATGAAGTTGCAATTTCTGTAAAGTGATGTGGTATAAATCGGATGCACAACTTTGACTTGATGGTTTACTGTGGCATTGGTGAGTTGTAAAGACTTTTTTTGGTAAACCACTAAGCCTCGTTGTATATCCTTTATTTACATAAATTCCTATATGAAATGTAGAAACCACATGAAATCCCAGTTTGGGATTATACCAAATTAATCATTGATCATTACATGCTGAGTTATCAACAATTTATGCTTGAATAGAGCTTCTTACGTAGCAGAATTTCCGACAGCACTTTAAGGGATGAATCTCACACCAGGCAGGAGTTGGAGGAGGTAACTAAAGATATGGATGTAGGATTAGCTTTTGAGAAGCTTTTGAAGGTGAAGAGAAATATGGCAACACAAATAATGGGTTTTAGGGAAGGAAATACAGAATATTGGGCCATGATGCCTGAGCAATTTGTCAGGTTTGGAGTGGAGGAAATGTGTCACAGTCTCAAATCAGAAGAGCAACGATAAAAGCTGAGAAGTTGGGCAGGAAGAGGTTACAGAGGGTGGAGTAAGAACTTGGAGGTATTTGTAAATAAGGACAAACATTTTTTGAAATCCTTGCATTGCAAATTGAAAGAAAGATAAGGGAATCCCTTCATAAAAAGATGAGGTGGTAATACTTTTTGATATAAATACTTTTTGATATAAATAATTGATATAGATATTAGAATACAGAGTAGAACTTCAAAATTTGCCAATGATATGAAACTTGGAGGTGTGACAAACAGTGGTGGTGATACCAATTGACTGCAACAGGGCATAGATAGCCTATCAGAATCAGCAAACAAGTGGCAGATAGGATTTAATACAGAGAAGTGTAAAGTGATGCATTTTAGCAGAAGGGGGAAAGGCAAAATAGATTTAATGTCCATAGTTCTAAAGAATGCTGGGCAGAGGGACCTGGGTTCATGTGCATAGATCTTTGAATGTGCCGAACATGTTGAGAGAGCAAGAGCTCTACAAAGAAATGGCATGGACCCATTGGGCTCAATGATTACCTGTGTCATAATAACTCTATAGCTATTTAGTGAAAATAGTAAGAGATTAGGTAGCATTTGAAATGCATCATTTTAAAACTTCCTAAATTAAATTGATTCCAGACCTGTTCTTTCCATTGTTTCTGATTAAAAGCTTTTGATTAGAGGTGCAAGTACTTGAAGTAGCACCCTCTCTATGGATGTATCTCATTTCTATAGGAACATAAGCATACTCTAATTCCCAATAAGTTGGTGGTTATCACTGCATGTTTCAGTCAGCTGGAGGAATGGATATTACCAACCTCTGCTAATAAGAGTCTGTGCCTTTATTACTGAAACATGCTTTATTAAAGGATGCTTTTTTCTATCCTCTAGATTAAAATCTATTTTGAAATTTTACTAATGATCTAATTTATGGATGTTGAAACTAATTCAGCAGTGTTTCATTGGATGTATTGTCTCGCCTCGTACTTTTGAGATGCTTGATGCATTGTTTCACAATAATCATACTGCATTATCATATCTGGTAGAATAATGCAGTGATTAGTCATTTTAATGCTTGGTTTTAAATTTCATCTTTGCTTTTAATTGTACCACAGGTGCCCATTCTGCATTTATGCCACAAACCGTCCTTCAGCCATGGAATGCCATTTAAGGACACACTACAAAATGGAATTCAAGTGTCGAATCTGTCAAGTGGTGAAAGTGAATCAACTGGAGCTAGAAATGCACATTCGTGAACATCGCCTTGGCAACCACTACAAGTGCGATCAGTGTGGCTATCTCTCCAAGACAGCCAATAAGCTGATAGAACATGTTCGTGTTCACACAGGGGAGCGTCCTTTCCATTGCGACCAGTGCAGTTACAGCTGCAAGCGCAAAGACAATCTAAACCTACACAAAAAGCTGAAGCACTCTCCTCGACAGACTCTGTGTTGTGACGAATGCTTCTTCACTACCACACACCCATTTGTCTTCAGCCGCCATGTGAAGAAACATCAGAATGGTGAATATCTGGAAGAGGAGAAGAAAGGGAGAATGCAGCCTATGACTTTGAAAGAAAGTAACTCCATCTTAAACAGCAGAAATCCCAGAAACCTCCTTTCACCACTTTCAGTGATGTCAGCATCGCAGGCTTTGCAGACTGTTGCACTGTCAGTGACTGGCAACAATGGAATTTCAGCCGGATCAGCACTTGGCTTATTTGGCTTGAATGGTATTTCTGCACACCTCAGTAAATACAGGAACTGTGATCTCACACACCTTATTCCACTGACTACACTTTTTCCACAAAATAAATGTGAAGCTACATTCCATTCGTCTCAGCAGCAATCTGCACCTCCAGATACTGTTTCCCCCAAACACTCATTCTTGGCCTATCTTGGCCTAACTGAACAGGCAAACACAGTTTATGTTTCGACCACGGATTGAATAGTGGTTATTGCTGCAATACGAGAATTTTTTTCAGAAATGTTTATTATTGTAGAAGAGTAGAATGTGTAGAAGTGGCTGTAAATGCTTCTTGTATTCATATAAGTGCTGCTTGAATTATATATAAAGTACTTAAATGTCCATAATTGTATGGAAACCCAAGTATTGAAAAGAGGTAGTTGAACTCTGGGCTGAAAAAAATGCCCAGGCTAAAAAAAAAAATGTGATGAGGCAGAATTTTGCACAATGCTTAGTCTTGCACATTTTTGTGTTACTTAAAGTAGTATCATTTTCTATCTCGTGTTACTAATTTCAAAGCAGCAGTATGTTGACTAAACCTGATCAATGCGATAGTGATCAGTCACATTTATTTTGGCACCAACCGTTAGCACTTTGAAAGATGCATGACATTGCTGAATTTTTATTTTCAGCATTTCTCATCTCCAAGCTTTAGGCTGGCACATTGATGTTTTTGCATTCAATGCAGTATAAATGATCTCTGCACTATATTTGGAGTTCATCTTCAGCCACACAATTGTGTTCCAGTGTTTTTTTTTTAAAAATGCAGCATTGTTTTCAGTATTTTGGGCTTCTTGTAGATGCTGTGCGTGTGTGCGTGCACTAATATATATAATAATATATATTTATATGTTAGTGTTTATATATATATTATCATATATATTTATATATTTTGCTTTGATTATGCTTTGCTGCATTTAAAAGAAAAGCTGTTAAAAGGCTGTTTGTGACAGTGATTGGCACTTAGATTTTTTTTGCTCTCTTTCATGTTCAGTTGCATTACTGATGCCTAGTGTAACCTGCAGTATATTCAAAATAAATCTGCATTATTTTGGTTTCGTAGTTCTTTATCTATCTATTCTTAGTTATATTTCTCCCAAGGGAGCACTTGTATGTTTATATTTTCAACATATGTTTTTATTTCATTCCTTGCATTGTGTACTTGATGAATCAAAACTGAAGTTGGTGTACTAGCTGAGTCCAGCCCATTTCACAGCAAACGTGATCCTGTAATGGTGAGACTGATTGGTTTCCAAGTTCAACATATACATGTGACATTCTTGCATCAAAATAATGTCCAAGATTTTTACAAAAAACAACTTTTAACAAGCATCACTTTATCATGTATTCGTTTTTAGCTTCCATTCTTGTATCTTTTCAAAGTGTGTTGTCATTTACAAACTAGTTATGCTCTCTCTAATAGTTTTGCTACATAATTCAGAGTCCTGCATTGTGTAATGATTGTGCTATATTGAATATAGTGGGAATTGGAAACCTTGGCTCATCCCAGAGAAACAATATATAATGTAAAAATACTGTTGCATTCTGAGTAGAAATGCTTTGTGCAGCCCATGCTGTTAGAAGGCAAGAACAATTTTTAAACTGCTTTCTACTTCAATCAGTAGTATCACACAAAGCAGCCAGAACAGCTTTCTTAACTTAAAACTATTTTTGATTTTAAACTTCTGCACTTTGATCTATTATTTCAGATTTAGTTGCTCCCACCCCCATTTATAAACTATAATTCAGATGATTGCATTGACTATGGCACCAAAATGTAATTGTGCATCAGAAGTTAAATAATGCAGTGACTATTTCAAATATTCCTTTGAAATAAATACCTATTCTGTAGATCTTAATTATGGGTTAATTGACTCGTGACTTATTTGTATCTAAAATCCAGCTCAGGCAATCCTCTCTCACATTTCGGAGGCTGCAATGAAGCAGTTCAGGGACAGTTGGGATATTTTCTGATCCTGTAATTGCCTATGCCAACCATACAAAAACTAACTAGGCACATCAAAGTATTTGTGCTGCTGACTCCTGTGAGCAATGGCTTTATCTCACTCCTGTATCAAAGTTGCCTAGCATCCTTCCATAATATTGCATACTGTCAAACCAACACCCTGTGCTTTTCCTGACAGACTCCAGATTCTTGAATATTTGTTTTGTGATCTCCTTTGATGGCTGCAACTTACTGTAGACCTGTAGACGTTTCCCTGCAATGGCTTCCATCCTGCTATAAAACAAACTAAGGCAGTAATTCTCTATACCTGCTGCCATTTTGACAGTATTAATATAACTAAAGTGGTGCCCTCACATAATTTATATAAACTGATGTTTTTTTATATATAGTATAAATGTTGGGAAGACTGAAGCCATTGTTTTCAGTCCCTGTTCCAAACTCCATTCCCTAGCTACGGAATCTATTCGCCTCCCTGGCAACTGTCTGATTAAGTCTGTTCATAACCTCGGTGTCACATTTGTTTGCTGATTTACGTTGGCTCCTGGTCAAACACTGTCTTGATTTTAAAATTCCCATCTTAGTTTTCAAATCCCTCCATGTCCTCGCTCCTCCCAAACTTCGTAATCTCCTCCAGTCCCAGAACTCTCAGATATCTGTGCTCCTCTAATTCTGGCCTCCTATGCATCTTCGATTTTAATTGATCCACCATTGGTGGCTACGGCTTCAGTTGTCTAGGCCAAGCTCTGGAATACCCTTCTCTACATGTCCCTGCTTCTCTACCTTACTTTCCCCCTGTAAGACGCTCCTTAAAACCTATCTCTTTGACCAAGCTTTTGGATCTAATTCTTCTTAGGTGACGCTGTGTCAGACTTTGTTTTATAATGCTCCTGTGAAGTGCCTTGGGACATAAGTTATCATTGCGGCACAATCCTGGTCTCCACTATAAAAAGGATATAGAGGCACTGGGGAGGGTACAAAAAGGATTTGAGGATTATACCAAAACTGAGAGGGATATATTTGTCAGGAAAGGCTGAACAGGCTGAAGTTCATTAGAAATGAGAAGGCAGAGGGGTGACCTACATAGAAAGCGTTGTATATTCTATTCCTTTCTCCCTCGTTTGTTTATCTAGCTTCCCCTGAACTGCATCTATTTTATTCATCTAGTGGTAGCAAGTTCCACATTCTCACCATCCACTGAATAAATAAGTTTTTTTTCTGAATTCCCTATTTGATTTTGTGGTGACTCTGGTTAATGGTGTTGGGTTTTGCTGTTCCCCACAAGTGGGAAGCACTTTATCTACTCTTATCAAAACCTTTCATAAATTTAAAGACTCCTATTACATTACCTCTCAGCCCCTCTCTTCAGGAGAAAAGTGACCCAGTCTGTTCCTGATATGCATTTATTCTGTCATTGTTCTGATGTCCTTGTAAATCTTTGCACCCTTTTCAGTGCCTCTATGTTCTTTTTATAAGGTGGTGACCAGAACTGTGCATAGCATTTCATGTGACCTAACCAAGGTTTGATACAAGTTTAACATGATTCTGCTACTTTTCAATCATATTTCTCTGTGAATAAACCCTAGTGCTTGGCTTGCAATTTTTATGACCTTGCTAACCTGTGTTGCTATTTAATAGAGGTCCTTAAAATTATGATGGGTGTTTTGGTGGGGAGACCGAAATTAAGAACCATAACTAAGATGATAATGAATAAATCCAATAGGGAATTCAGAAGAAACTTAATTTTCCAAAAAGTAATTAAAATGTTGAACACACTATCACATGGTGTAGTTGAAGCGAATAGCATTTAAGTGGAAGCTAGATAAACATGAGAAAGAAAAGAATAGAAGGACTTTCTGATAGGGTGAAATGTGTATAGGTGGGAGGTGGCTGGTTGGAACATAAATGTCGGCATGAACTAGTTGGGCTGAATGGCCTGCTCCTGTGCTCCACATTCAATTTTAATATACAATGAGGGTTGCCTCAGACCTGGTCAAACTGAATTGGTTGTGTCTTTTTTGTTGAAGTGAATTGAAAATTCATTTAGTTCTCTACAGCATATAAAAGTTCTAAACTATTGAGTCTCTGGGCCAAATTTTCACAAAGCCGGTAGGGCTCCACGCCTTAGCCAAAATGGTGCTGGAATCCGGAGGTCCTGCATCTGTATCCAGCACCCACCATTTTCATTAAAGTTAGGGGTGGGGGCGGGGGTGCAGTAAGAGGAAGAATCTACAGCTGCCTTCAAACACAAGCAAGTTTGGTCACCTCAGGTTTCTGAAACAAGATTTGGGCTTTATGAATTTGATTGAAAGGACTAAGCCTACCTGTACACTTTCGGAGAGATCCGTCACCCTTTGGAGTTATTAGTAGACATGAATTTGTGCAAGGAATGGATAAGGCTTGTGAAACTGTCAAGCACTCAAGTTGTTTAAATCACCTGCTCTTTAAGTTTGGAGAAAAAACAGCCAACCCGCAGTTGAGAAAAATCAGTGCTTACAATTTCAATAGATGTTTGTTGACATAAGTCTAAGGGCTATCAGTATAGGATTATTTCTGCTTGACTGCTTCCACAGCCAGTTATCACAGTGAGGGCCCAATAAATTCTCAGCATGACAGCTCCAAGTGCTTATGAAGAGATTAGCTGTCTTTGATGTGGGGCTATGAATACAAATATTTGTTTTATATTGGATTAAGTACTTGAAGGGATTTAAAAGTATTGAATGGTCATTTATCAATGACTTCTTTAATATAGTGAAGTTTGTAATAGATACTTAATACTTTGTTTTATTTCATCTCACCATGGCTCCTGAGGTCTGCCCATGCTAGATATGGAGTTGAGTTGGCATGGAGGGTATAAGACCAAAGGATGGTGGGTGGGAGCATGAGTTGGAACTAAGTTGGCATAGGGGCTATAACACGCCCTTAGGGATGGGCAATAAATGCTCGGTCTAGCCAGCGATGTCCATATCCCATGAATGATTTTTTAAAAAGGCCATGGGGATGAGTAAACTGGTCTTGGGTTGGCATAGAGGGTATGAGGGTCTAGGGGGGTAAATAGAGGGGCATTGGTTAGCATGGAGGGTATGAGTGCAGCAGGGCATAGGTTGGCATGGAGGGTATAAGGGACCATGGGGGTAGGTAGAGGGACATGGGTTGGCATGAAATGTATGAGGGGGTCATGGGGGTGAGTAGATGGGCATGAGTTGGCATGGATGGGATATGGGATTATGTGTGGTTGAAGGCTAGAGAGCTGCTTTTTGTTGTACTGTTATATCTGAGACAAAGTCCCTGAGCACCTATGCCACCCTTTTAAACAGCCCACTTCCTCACTTGGCAGCTCCTGTGGCTGCCTCTGCACTGTTACAGGGGGTGGCGAGCCCAACTCCAGTTAGGGTCCTTCCCCACTCACCCATTCCCCCCACCCCGCCAACTCCCAGAAAGAGAATCCAGTGGGTTGGGGCAGTTTCACCCAAGACAGTTTTATTGAGTTGGGAAATTCCCCGACTCAGCATACCCAACTCTCGAGCAGAATTTTGGGCCTTCCTCAATCTAATTTAACCTTGATTATCCATTGCTATTTTGTAATATAGTATCAAACTGTTATTTTAATACTGTAATCTTAATGGCACACCATTAGATTAACGGCAGCTCCAAGAAATTATAGGTTACTTGGCTCGGATTTTTAAAATTTAAACATTTCAGCTCACACTGATGCTGAAACAACCCAACAATGCAGTAAAAAAGCTAAGTAGATGTCATAGGTAGCTTCATTCCTGCAATTTTAACCCTGCACACTAACAGTTGTGCAAGCAGGTGAACTATTGACCTGATTTACATACCAGAATGAAAGTATTGCTACTCAAGTCAATAGCTCCAGGAACTGGCTTGCACCTCAGATAATTCATTAGGAGCAGACAAAACGCTTCAAAGTTATAAATTTAGTCTTTGTGAGAAAGCCACCATGCAGACATTTTTATCTGTTTGACATTGATTGACTGACAAAAGGGGTACCAATGAAATAAACCGGTCTTTATAAAACTTGAAAATATCTATTTCTAAAATGGCTAATGGCTAACATTTATGCAGCAATGCAACATGTCTGAATGTACATCTAGGGTGCTAAGCAGAGATGAGAGTTTGTTGAGGTGCTGTGTCCTGCTGTGAGGAGGTATTAAGCTTCTCCCTGAGGAATGGAAAAAGCTGAAGGTATGTCAGAGGTGCTCCATTTGATTGCACAGCAGCAACACAAACCAAGCTGATGCAATGTATAAGTTGCCTTTGAAAGAAGGACTATTGCGATAGTTCTCGTAGGGTGTTGGATACCACTCAGTAGGTCTTAATGAAGTTTTCGTAGTCTTTAAGTAGGTTAACCGTATGTATTTATTAACTACAAGAAATATGTACATATATACAGTAAAGGGTTCAAGCTAGGAGCTGTCTCCATGCTTGCTTGTGCACATGTTTCTGTCCAACAATAACAGATACTTAGGTACGGGTCATGTGTTCCCTTACGTCACTGGCTGGTACTGTACTCAGTCCCACATAAATCTTATGTGCCAGACCCTTATACTACAATAATGACCAGATGAACTGTTGTTGGTCAAGGGCTAAATATTGGTTGGTCACAGGAGAGAATACCCAGCTCTTTCACAAAATAGTGCCATGGGATTTTTTGTGTCTGCCTAAGAGGGCAAATGCTGCATTGGTTTAAAGTCTCAACCAAAATGCATCACCTCCAACAGTGCAGCACTCTCTCAGTACTGTGCTGAAGTGTTACCCTACATTTTGTGTTCAAGGGTAGAATCTTGTGGAGGTGACAGTTGTCTTGACTGCCAGCTGGAGAGCTGGTGAAACCCCCACATTGCCTCTTTTCGAGAAGATTCAGCGCATTTTGTGCCACTCAAGCACTTAACAAGCCAGTAGAGGGCCTTCCCTGGGATCAAGAACACTGAGGGGTGGGGGGTGGTGAAAGCCCCACCCACTAAGAACTACAAGTCTATCAGGCCAGCAATCTTTTGTACTCAGCAGTAACACAAGGGAGCTGGTGGCTGCTGGCAGTACTGTACCCGCCCAAGTCCTCTGATTGAGGCAGAACCCAGGCAGAAGTGTGTGATGGTGGGAGGGGGTTGTGGGGAAAGGGGAGGTGAGGGGTGTTGGCAGCAAGGGCAGGAGGTGGCTTTCAGTGGGACCCCTCCTTCCTATTGCCAGGTTCTTTCATCAGGCACTTACCCTGGGATCCTGCAAGCAAACATGCCAGGGTGAGTCCCCCAACTCCACTGGGTTGATACCAGGGACAACGGGATGAAACCCTTAAGTGGGCATTAATTGGCCACTGAAAGGCTTCAATTAGCATTAGGGTAGGAAGGCTATCCAAGGCCTTCCTGTCCCAAACTTAATCAGGGTGGAGGCAGGAAGGTGGTGGGGCCCCCGCCAGTCACTCTCCCAACCAATTAAATGCCCTATGCCACCAAACTCAACACAGGGGTGCACAAGATTCTGCCCAAGTCTCTGAAATGGTGCCTGAACCCACAACTTCCGATTCATGAGACTTTGATCAGCTGAGCAAGAGCTGATGCCTTATATATACTTCAGTTACCGTGGGCTCCATGTTCAAATTACAATTAAGTGCTTCACTTGTCCTATTTTATTACACCACCTGAAGCCCCCAATTACAATATTTAATTTGTAAATTCTTCGTCAGCTTTAGTCCATTTTGTGTAATGTGTTTTTTTAGATCGCAGAGGATGAAACAAAATTTAGGATAAAAGATCGGGTTGAATCTCAAGAATTCAGGTACAGTATGCTGGGAGGTCATTTAAATGATAGAGCACTTTTAATCAATAGGATGATTCCAGACCCTGTAAATAATGGATCATTTATGTGGCCAGTGTGTTGAGATGTAACTGATCCTTAGATACTGAATATGGAATTGATTGCACAAATTAGACATTTGTCCTTTCTCCCACTCTCTCAGTTTTGTATATCCTTTCCCTTGTGATGGTTGCAACAAATCCCAACTGTCAGATACCCTAAGTGGGATGTACATGTCTGCCTTCATAACATTTTTTTTAATGTATGAAACAGCTTGTATTATACAGTTTATCTAATGTACTTGGGTTTAAAATCTCTTCCAATTATCAGTTTATGAAACATTTTAATTTTTAGTACAGAAATTTAAGCAGAAGGCGATTGAATCCTTTCGATGTCCTTTGTAATACTTTGCGCTATACATTTAGATTACATTAAATTATTAGCAATACCTCTGTGAACACTTAAAGACACAAACAATTATTTTAATCTTTATTCTAGCAAAATGACGGGCAGCTTTTCAAGAAATATATTGTTGATTTTAGTCAGCAGGAGTGACTATAACCAGCATCAGCACCCCTGAATCGGAAAGTGGAAAATGGCTTGAGGTCAAATTGGGGTCAATTATTTTAAATTAAGAGGCCTCTTAAGGTCTTGCTCCTGCACCAACTGGAATTTCCGACATCAGCCAGGATCACATCCAGGCCAATGTGGTGGGCTCGGTTGGGGGCGGGGAGGTGGATCCCAACCCTTTTTAAAAATCCAGCCCCTTGTGTGGAACTTGTACAAACATCCTTTTGACTCTGAGATGAAAGTGCCGCCAACTGAGCCATGGCTGACACTCCTAAGAAGCTGCTAGCACTCATTGGGCTGCAAAAGCATGATAATCATTTGGACAAGGTACGAAAGGGCAACCAGCTAAGGAAATGTAATCCCAACTCCAGTCTTCAAAAATGAAGTGGAGAAATAATTAATAATGTAATTGGCTTAGCATTGTGTGAGTTTTATAACTGTTCAAGTGCATTTGCCAAGCTGGGCTGTTCTTGCATGATGCTGAATGTTATGGAGGTCATCTTTTGGTCAGTTTGATATTTCACATGCACAGGGAACCCATCACCATGGTTAATAGTCACCAAACTAAGTTACTGAGAAATCTACATGGAGAATTTCTCGTTTGCCAGTACTGAACTTGCACAGGTCCTGATTTTCATGTGGTGCTGTGCAAGAATACATGTGGACATAACTGAAAGTTTGGACATGATCAGTAGAGTAGGGGGAGCCTGGGACAAAGCAGGTCCAAGGATTCCATATGAGGACAGGGGGAAGCGCTTCTTGTCCTCCTGGCATGCAAGGAAACCTAAAAATAAATATTTTAAACTCACCTGTTTGGACTTGTCTGGTTCTCTATTGCCCTGCCTGCAGCTCTGGCCTGACAGGGAAATCATCACTGTCCCTTAAGTCAGGCCTCCAACTAATATAAACATACGCACATACAAACAAGGAGCAGGAATAGGCCATTCGGCCCCTCGAGCATTTAATAAGATCATGGCTGATCTTATAGTAACCTGAAATCTGCAACCCACCCACCCCAGATAACCTTTCACCCCCTTGCTTACGAAGAATCTATCCATCTCTGCCTTAAAAATATTCAAAGGCTCTGCTTCCACCACCTTTTCAGGAAGAGAATTCCAAAGAGTCTTAACCCTCAGTGAAAAAATTTTGCCTCATCTCTGTTTTAAACGGTTGACCGCTTATTTTTAAACAGTGACCCCTAGTTCTAGATTCTACCACAAGGGGAAACATCGTCTCCATATCCACTCTGTCAAGATGCCTCAGGATCTTATATGTTACAATCAAGTCACCTCTTACTCTTCTAAACTCCAGCAAATACAAGCCCAGTCTGTCCAAACTTTCCTCATGAGACAAACCCCCATTCCAGGTATTAGCCTGGTAAACCTTCTCTGATCTGCTTCCAACGCATTTACATCCTTCCTTAAATAAGGTGACCAATACTGTACACAGTACTCCAGATGTGGTCTCACTAGTGCCCTGTACAACTGAAGCATAACCTCCCTACTTTTGTATTCAATTTCCTTTGCAATAAATAATATTCTTTCAGCTTTCTGAATTTCTTGCTTTACCTGCATATTAGCCTCTTGTGATTCATGCACTAGGACATCCAGATCCCTCTTCACCTCAGAGTTCTGCAATGTCTCAACATTTAGATAATATGCTTTTCTTTTATTCTTCCCACTAAAATGGACAATTTCACACTTTTCCACATTGTACTCCATTTGCCAGATCTTTGCCCACTCACCTAACCTATCTATATCTTTTTGTAGCCTCCTTATGTTCTCTTCACAGCTTACTTTCTACCTATCTTTGTGTCATCAGCAAATTTGGCAACCAATCCCATCCACCCCTTCGTCCAAGTCATTTATATAAATTGTAAGCAGTTGAGGTCCCAGCACTGATCCCTGTGGCACACCACTCGTTACATCTTGCCAACCTGAAAAAGACCTATTTATACCTACTCTACTTCCTGTTAGCCAGCCAATCTTCGACCCATGCCAATATGTTACCTGCATCCCATGAGCTTTCATTTTCTGCACTGACCTTTGATGTGGCACTTTATCAATGGCTTCTGGAAATCTAAGTACAGTACATCCACCAGTTCCCTTTTATCCACAGCACATGTTACTTCCTCAAAGAACTCCAATAAGTTGGTTAAACATGATTTCCCTTTCATAAACCCATGTTGACTCTGCCTGATGACCTTGAGCTTATCCAAGTGCCTTACCATAACTTCTTTAATAATAGCTTCTAACATTTTCCCTACCACTGATGTTAATCTAACTGACCTGTAGATCCCCACTTTCTGTCTCCCTCTCTTTTTGAATAATGGAGTTACATTTGCTATCTTCCAATCCAATGGGACCTTCCCCGAAACAGGGAGTTTTGGAAAATTAAAACCAATACGTCAACTCTCTCACTGGATACTTCTTTTAAGACACTAGGATGAAATCCATCAGGACCCAGGCTCTTGTCAGCCCACAACTCCAACAATTTACTCAGTACCACTTCTCTGGTGATTGTAATTTGCCTGAATTCCTCCCTCCCTTCCATTTCCTGGTTTATAGCTGCTTCTGGGATGTTACTTGTATCCTCTATAGTGAAAAATGATACAAAATACCTGATCAATTCATCTGCCATCTCCTTGTTTTCCATTATCAATTCTCCAGACTCACTTTCTATAGGACCAACATACTTTTTTAACTTGTTTCTTTTTTAAACATTTATAAAAATTCTATCTGTTTTTATACTTATGGTTAGCTTTCTCTCATACTCTAATGTTTCCCTTCTTTCAGTCATTCTTTGCTGTTCCTTATATTCTGTCCAATCTTCTGACCTGCCACCTGTCTTTGCACAATTATATGCTTTTTGTTTAAGTTTGGTACTATCTTTAACCTTTCCAGTTAACCACGGATGGTGTGTCCGTTCGTTGGGACTTTTACTTACTCTTTGAAATGTATCTATTCAGTGCATTCTGAAATATCCCCTTAAATATTAGCCACAACAACTCTACTGACCTATCCCTTAACCTAATTTGCCAATTCACTTTAGCCAATTCAGCTTTCATGCCCTCATAATCACCCTTATTTAAGTTTAAAAACAGAGTCTTGGACCCACTCCTCTCTCCCCCAAACTGAATGTAAAATTCAATCATATTGTGGTCACTGCTACCTAGGGGCGCCTTCACTATGAGATCATTTAATTATTCCCATCTCATTGCATTACCTAAGCTAGTGAATGAGGAAAATCTTTTTGACTTCAGCTACCTGGACTTTCAAAAAGCCTTAGATAAGCTAGATTGCTTCACAAAATAGAATCTTGTGGTGTTAGCGGGAAGTTGATACATTGGATTACGAAATAGTCCTAATCCTGCAGCTAAAAATTTATTGTCAATGGTTGTGGATCAATCTGGAAACACATTACTAGTGGTGCCCCCAGAGATCAGCCTTCAGCCCACTTATTTTCACTACTTTTTATAAATGACCCGACCATAGTCTTGGGGGCTATACAAGTTTGCAGATGACACCAAAATCTGTGCAAGGGTTAAGACCAAGCTTGTCTAAACTTTTCACTTGAGAGCGGGGGGGCCACATTTCAAAATTTTTCTCACTCAAGGGGCTGGTGAGCAAATTTTGGAGAGAAAAAGTTTGGCACAACATTGTTAAATGTGAATTTCAAAAAAAGCGCTGAGGTGTGAAAAGAAACAACTTGCTGAGCAAAACAAAATTGCGTAATAAATAAAGATGAGCAATGGAGTATGATAGGGTGCGTGTGTGTGTGCCCAGCATACACTCAGGCTCACGGTGCTCACTCACTCACCCTCTCACACTGAGGGGAGAAGTTTCTCCCCGTACGGGAGCGGGAGTGGGCAGGCGCCGAGCCAATCGCCACCATTTTACATGGGCGGACCAATTAAGGCCTGCCCAGTGTGAAACACGGCTCCCAAGGGTAGCGGGAGTGAGCAGGCGGCGGCGAGATTGCAATGACCACCGGGTCCAATGGCGACCTGGCCGCTTGTTAAAATAGCGCGCAAGCAGCCTTGCAAAGGCTATGAATCAGAAGGGCTGCTGGTGAGCAAGCCAGGCAGGAGGGTAGGGCAGCGGCGCACTGTGCCCCTCGCTTTTCTGACGAGTGCCTAGCTGCCCTCCTGGAGGAGGTGGCAGCACGGTGGGAGGTCCTTGTTCCGAGGGACAGGAGGAGGAGGCCCCCCCACCTGACCAAACGTGCCTGGGAGGAGGTGGAAGACATAATTAGCTCCCATGACGTGGTGCAACGCACATGGGTCCAGTGCCGCAAGCGTTTCAATGACCTCTTGCGCTCGGGAAGGGCGAGTACCATGTTGGTAGAGGTCACAACACACCAGGTAGGCTTTCCCCCCAGCGCCTGCCCCCCAACTCTGAGTGCAGTTACAACATTGAATCATTCACGGCATGTGTCCCTCGCTGGGTGGGCCAGCAGATATTGCCCATGCCTAGTTCACCCCTGAGAGGGCAGTGCTGAGATGGGTTCTGCACTCGCAGCATGTAGTAGACTGATACCTAGAGTACTGTTTTGGGGGCTACCTCAAGAATCTGCACCTAGGTGTAGTGCTGGAGCTGCAAAACTTGTCAAAGCCAGGCTGCTGACATACTGGGAGGGGAGCCTCCAGGTGGTAGAGCACCCATCCATCTGCTGCCCTTGGCATTCCACGTGCTTGTATGTCCTTGATGGAGGCAGCATGTGGGCAAGTGGTGTCAGCCCTGGCTTCTTGGAGTGAGTGTGCGGCAGCTGCGGGATGACAATTCATTGGAGCCCTGCAATGTCCCAATCAGGTGGAGGTGGCAGGGATGCGATGGCAATCCAGCTACAGGGTGAACTAATCAATGCTCCTCTCCTTTTCAGGAGAAGACCACACACAATGCTGCCGAGCAGATGCAGACTGGCGGAGGCCAGGCCCAGTTGGCCATAATCACGAGATACGAGCAGGAGGCAATGGAGCTGGAGACGCGCCATGCGCCCAGGTCTACTGGTGGCAGTGAGGCTGGGGTGCCACAGGCAGGTAAAATTACCATGCACTGAGGTCACCATGTGTGTCCCAGCAGCCAGCCCACTGTTGAATGTTCAGTGATTGAAGCTTCCAACATGGGTTGACATTGATTATGGAAGGATGTGTGCATACTGATCCGGGGGCCAGGCATGTACATTGACATTGTCCCCACTTGAACTAAACAAATGTCCTTGTTCTTCCTTTCAGCATCACCGGAGCAGGGCTGGGAGGAGGAGGCAGAGGCCTCCTCTCACACCTGAGGGCCCAGAACAAATGGAATCACCAGCGTCACACTATCTCTGCCCGGCAGGCACCAGCGCAGATACTAGCACCTCGGTAGGAATTAGGTCTTTGGCTAGTGTCCTAGGGCACAGCAGTGAGGGCACTTTACACTCGCTTGAGGTGTGGGTGGAGACAGAGAGTGCCCATGGCGCCGACAGTCGGAGGAATGCTGGTGACCAGGCACATGCTCAGTCGATGGCTGATGATGTACCTCTGGAGTTGTCCCTGAGGCAGCAGACGCTGGAAGTCCAGCAGGGTATGCAGGAGGATCTGGCGGAGATACATGAGGCAATGCATGGCATGGTGCCCGTGCTGGAGGAATCCACGCGGAGCATCATCGATGCAATGAGCTTCATGGCCAAGTGCCATGCTTCCTCCATGGAGAGAGTGGCAACTCTCATGGAGAGGCTCCTCCAGGAGAACAACCAGGGCCTCCTGGGGTTGTGCTCAGACCTGCAAGCCCTCACAGCAGCATTGACCTCAGCTGGTCAGTGCCAGTGTGGGAGATGGATTGGGCACCAAGTATCCCAGCTAGGTGCCCATCCATCAATGGTGAGCAGGGAGGTCCGAAGCGACCTCACGTTGGTGCAGGAGCTGTCTGTCGTCTCTGCGGGCTCCTCACAGGATGCTCCAGGTGAGGGTAACAGCTTCTCCACCCTTCTGCCAGTGACCATGGGATCTGATGAGGCTGCAGCGACTGGGGAGATGCCGGCCATGGCACTGGCCGCTCCCTCCCAGGCGGGGCCATCAAAGGCTCTACAGGCCAGAGGACACCCACCAAGGTCATTGAGGCCAACAGGACAGCAGAGTCAGCAGGCTGTCTCCAATGCCAGTGCCAGCAATGGGGGAGCACCTAGACATAGCACCCGGAAATGTAAACTTAAGGCACCTTAGGCACACCACAGGCTTCTCACTGGTGGTTTTATGTTGTCCCACTGTGAGTTGATGACAAGTTGGCGTGATGCTAAACACTTTTGCATTCAGTTTCTTTTCTGTTTTATTTTGTTAATTCATTTAATGTTTATATGTGAGCATGGCTAAGGGTGATTCCTTACTTCTGCAAGTGGACGGGAACCCATGATAACGAGTGACTTGTTTATCATTGAGCTTTATTGACAAGGCACATAATTAATGTTCCTAACCAGGCAGATGTTGCTGTCGGGTATCGAATATGGAGCCTGCAGCCCTGGCTTGTGTTGGAGGTCCATCTGTGGTGGGCTAGCCGAAGGTTCATTGGATTAAAGTCTCCCGGGTGTCCCTGCCTCCCTGGAGCTTGCCCGGGTCAGTGTCTACCACCTCAGCGTTCTCCTGTGCGTGCTCAGCCTCGGACTCACTACTGGACTCATCGTGTGCAGCTGGAGCATCTGTATCTACATCTTCTTTCTCCACTGCGTCCCCCCTTTCCAGCGCCAGATTGTGGAGAGCGCAACATGCAACCACCATCAGTGACACACGATCTGGGGGGTACTAGAGTGCGCCCCCTGAACGGTCCAGGCATCGGAAGCACATCTTGAGAAGACCAATTGTATTGTACCGCTCCTATTGTACCGCTGCTCAGCTTCTGTTCTTGGATGGCGGAGAGGCGTCATGAGCCACCTTCTGAGGGGCTAGCCCTTGTCACCCAGCAGCCAACCACCCAGCCAAGCCGGAGCACTGAAGAGCCTTGGCACCTGGGAATGTCTGAGGATGTAGGCGTCGTGGGAGCTGCCTGAGTACCTTGCACAGACTTGTAGAATCAGCATCCTGTGGTCACACACTATCTGCACGTTCATGGAGTGGAATCCCTTCCTGTTGATGAAGGCACCGGGCTCATCTGCTGACACCTTGATGGCCACATGTGTACAGTCTATCACACCCTGGACGTGGGGGAAGCCAGCAATGGCTGCAAAGCCTCTGGCTCGCTGTATCTGGCTTGCCTGGTCCCAACGGAAGTGGATGAAGGTCAATGCCTGTCTGAACAAAGCGTCTGTAACCTGCTTGACACAAGTGTGGACAGCTGATTGGGAGACACCGCAAAGATCACCCACCGAGCCCTGGAAGGAGCCGGAGGCGTAGAGGTTGAGGGCAGCCGTGACCTTCGGCGCCACTGGCATGGGGTGCCCACCCACACAGTTGGCGCAGATCTCAGGGCCTATCATCTGCCAAATGGAGGTCACTGACTCCCTTGAGACAGAGCCTCCTTTGGCATTGCACCTCAGACATGTTGAGGTAGCTGCATCGCCGCCTTTATACCCTGGCAGCAGGATAGAGGCATCTTCTGTGGCTCCTTCTGTCTTGGACTTCCTATTGGCCCTGCATCCCTTGTGCCAGCGCCTCTCCTCCCAAAGGTGGCTCCCCTGGAGGCTGAATATGGACTCCTGGCCTCCTCCCCCTTCTGGTCCTCCCTTCCTCCTCAGAGGAGGTCCCTCCAGTGGAGAGCACAACTCCCATTCCCAGGCTAAGAGAAGGCTTCCTGAAACCTGCAAAGCCCCAAGAATGATGTTTACTCCAGAGTCCGTTACTCCTGTCCAAGCAGCTGTGTAGAGATTTGAAAATTTCCTGCTCACACAGGCAAGTAGCAGCAAGTTTAAACATTAAATGTCTACCAAAGACCACTCACGACCCCACTCACCTCTCTTATCCCACCCGTGGATGAGGTTTATAAAAATGTGGCCTACCAGCCTGCCCTTTGCACCCATGTGACGCACTGAAGATCGGACGGGCCCCGAAAAATCGGCGTCAATTATACTGGTTCAAGGGACGTAAGTGACCCGTTAATTAATGGTGGGCCCACCCCCACATGCCGATGTGAAAATTCTGCCCCGAGAGTGCATGATTGAGGCAGAAATGCTCAACTTATTTAAAAGGTACCTGGATATGTACCTGAAGTGCTGTAACCTGAAAGGCTATGGACCTGGTGCTGGAAGGTAGGATTAAAAATGAGCAACTAGCTTTTTTCTCTTTTTATGGCCAGCACAGACATGATGGGCTGAATAGCCTCTTTCTGGTCCAAAGCTTTTCTATGGTTCATGATGGTGTGTGTGGGTGAGAGTGAATGAGAACCCTGAGACTGGGAGTGAGCCCGACTTATGGACACACTCTGCCCCTGCACACACACTCTCCTCACACTCTCTCCCTCCTCCCTCACACTCTCTCCCTCCTCCCTCACATTCTCACCCTCCCCCTCACACCCTCCCTCCCCCTCACACCCTCCCTCCCCCTCACACTCTCCCTCCCCTGTTCTAACTCTCCCTCCCCCTCACATTCTCACCCTCCCCCTCACACTCTCCCTCCCCCGTTCTCACTCTCCCTCCCCCGTTCTCACTCTCCCTCCCCCGTTCTCACTCTCCCTCCCCTGTTCTCTCACTCTCCCTCCCCCCTCTCACTCTCCCTCCCCCGTTCTCACTCTCCCTCCCCCGTTCTCACTCTCCCTCCCCCACTCTCACACTCTCCCTCCCCCGTTCTCACACTCTCCCTCCCCCGTTCTCACACTCTCCCTCCCCCGTTCTCTCACTCTCCCTCCCCCGTTCTCACCCACCCTCCCCCGTTCTCACCCACCCTCCCCCGTTCTCACCCACCCTCCCCCGTTCTCACCCACCCTCCCCCGTTCTCACTCTCCCTCCCCCGTTCTCTCACTCTCCCTCCCCCGTTCTCTCACTCTCCCTCCCCCGTTCTCTCACTCTCCCTCCCCCGTTCTCTCACTCTCCCTCCCCCGTTCTCTCACTCTCCCTCCCCCGTTCTCTCACTCTCCCTCCCCCGTTCTCACTCTCCCTCCCCCGTTCTCACTCTCCCTCCCCCGTTCTCTCACTCTCCCTCCCCCGTTCTCTCACTCTCCCTCCCCCGTTCTCTCACACTCCCTCCCCCGTTCTCACACTCTCCCTCCCCCATTCTCACACTCTCCCTCCCCCGTTCTCACACTCCCTCCCCCGTTCTCAAACTCTCACTCCCCCGTTCTCACTCTCCCTCCCCCGTTCTCACTCTCCCTCCCCTGTTCTCACACTCTCCCTCCCCCGTTCTCACTCTCCCTCCCCCGTTCTCACACTCTCCCTCCCCCGTTCTCACTCTCTCCCTCCCCCGTTCTCACTCTCCCTCCCCCGTTCTCACACACTCCCTCCCCCGTTATCACACACTCCCTCCCCGTTCTCACACTCTCCCTCCCCCGTTCTCACTCTCCCTCCCCCGTTCTCACACTCTCCCTCCCCCCATTCTCACACTCTCCCTCCCCCGTTCTCACACCCTCCCTCCCCCGTTCTCACACTCTCCCTCCCCCATTCTCACACTCTCCCTCCCCCGTTCTCACTCTCTCCCTCCCCCGTTCTCACTCTCCCTCCCCTGTTCTCACACTCCCTCCCCCGTTCTCACTCTCTCCCTTCCCTAGTTCACTCTCTCCCTCCCCCTCACACTTTCTCCCTCCCTCATTCACACTCTCTCCCCTCCCTCCTTCACAATCTCTGTCCACCCCCCCGTTATGACCAATGCAGTTGGCAAAGCTGCGTTATTTAAAAATCCCAGAGGGAAACTTTAAACAACTGTCATAACCTATAATTTTAAGTGTTATGTTTGAGATGTGACTCTAGATTCAGGAATCAGACCACTGGTTCTCGAGGTTTTACATTAACTAAATGAAACATTTTATTAATTTACACAGGCTAAAATATACGTACACATAGCTACAAATTACTACTACCTTACAACAAATTCCCAAACTAATCTCCATTAAGGCAACAGCAACCCATAGACTTAATGAAACACCAGGCAAAGCATTTTCACCTTACAAATTCAAAATGAGGTTCCTTTCGCTGTGGAACCAGTTGGAAGCTTGTAGCTGTCTTTTGATCTAACATTGCCTCTGCCTGCTCACCCGAAAACTACTGAAGTTATACCAACTACCACTGATTGAATTCAAATTTTCATTATCTCACCAGCCTCTTTGAACTTTATCTTTTAATAATGAAACCCCTTTCATAGTACCAATTTTATTAGTAATATAAACATATGGTTTGGTATCTGCTAGAAAGGTGTCAAGTTTTTACCCCACTTCTTGAATGCTCTATTCAAATAATGCAAATGCACGCTATCTCTCTCCCATATCAAAACTAGTACCTATCAAAGCACCCAAACTAGCTGGCTTTAATCCAATTAAAACATGCCTATAGAATAACCTCTATTTTAAAAGAAAAATATTTTCCAAAATATTATATACATTAATAGCTTCATGGCACCCCCCCTCCTTATCAAAAAATGAACCGTCATAATTCTAAAAGACGGCTTCATTTTAATAACCCATCTCACACTATCTCCTATGCTCATTACGCTGTTACATTATGAGATACATACATTAACATATGTATATATACAAGTCCTTGGTATCAACAGAAATCACTCCAGTTCAGTGTCCAGGTTTTTTTTTAAAATGTCCCCTTTTCCTTTAAGCTTCAAACTCTTAATAATGCATCTGCGAACAGATTTTCTCTTCCAGCAATATGTATAATACGTAGATTAAATGGTTGTAACAATAGACTCCATCTAAAAAGCCTTGCACTTTTGTCTCAGAATTTGTCCAAAAACTTCAAAGGATTATGGTCTGTATAAACTATTGTTTCTGATGAATTGTTTGCAACATAAATTTCAAAATGCTGCAATGCGAACAACAAACTGAAAGTCTCTTTTCCGATCGTTGAATATCTTCTCTGTTGTACATTCAGTTTCTGTGAAAAATACCCTATGGTTTTTCAATTCCAGTGTCATCATCTTGTAACAGTACAGCCCAATGCCTATATCACTTGCATCAATGGCCAACTTGAATTGCTTGGCACAATTGGGTACTGCCAAAACTGGTGTCATAGTTAATGCAGTTTTCAAACCATCGAATGATTTCTGACACTCCAGTGTCCATTGAAACCTTTTGTTCTTTTGTAATAGTTCAGTCAGTGGAGCAACCACTTGGCTAAAATTTGGTACAAATTTCCAGTAAAACTCTCTCATGCCCCGAAATCTCAGTACTTCTCGTTTTGTTGTAGGCACTGGTAAATCCATGATCGCCTTGACTTTCGCATCTCTCAGAGCCACCTTACCACGTCCAATGGTATGATCTAGATACATAACTTGCGCTTTTGTAAATTCACTTTTAGCCAAGTTTATCACCAAATTAGCTTCTTGTAGTCGATTAAATAATTCTTCCAGATGCTGTAAATGCTCCTCCCACGTCTGACTGAAAACTATTAGATCATCAATATAAACAGCACAATTTCTCTGACCCGCAATTACTTTGTTTGTCAGTCTTGTGCATTCTTCATACCAAATGGCATGACTTTAAGCTGGTATAGCCCACTTGGTGTTATGAAAGCTGATATCTCCTTTGCCCTCTCCAACAATGGTACCTGCCAATATCCTTTTAGCAAGTCAATCTTTGTGATAAATTTCGATTGTCCCACTTTCTCAATGCAATCCTCCAACCGTGTTGTGGGATATGAATCCGCTTTTGTCACCCCATTCACCTTTGGATACTCCACACACAATCTTGTGTTCCATCCGGTTTCGGTACTAGTACAATAGGCGAACTCCAGTTACTGCAACTAGGCTCAACTATATAATTTTGAAGCATGAAATCAATTTCTTTTTGTACTTGTGATAACTTTGCCAGATTTAATCTATAAGGTTGTTGCCTCACTGAAGATGATATTTCTATACATACATCATGTAAAGCTAAATGTATCTTTCCCAACTTATTTCCACAAATAGCTTTGTGTGACTGCAATGGTTTTTCCAAATCACTTTGACACTTCCTTGGAAGGTAACTCAATATTGCACTAAATTTTCAAGCACCCCGTCATTATCCAATTTGATTAGAGGAAAATCAATTTGAGAGTCCGGCACTTCTGCCTCTTTCTCATCACCCACCATCACCAACCCCCCTTTTTGTTCCTCTTCTCTGTCAAAGTACTTTTTATGCATATTTGCATGACACACCCTCTGCTTCTTTCTTCTATTTGGGGTATTTATTAAATAATTTGCTTCACTCAATTTCTTTTCAATCCTGTAAGGTCCACTAAATCTTTAATGAATCCCCTAGTACTGGTAACAAAACTAATACTTTCTCTCCAGAAACAAAGCTGCGAATTTTAGCCGCCTTATCTGCTTTCACTTTTATCACTTGCTGTGAGATCTTTAAATGTTCCCTAGCCAACTCACATGCTTTGTTCAATCTTTCCCGATAATTTGATACATAATCCAGGAGTGGTTTCTGAATAAGCTTTCTGATATAACTGTTTTAATTGCAAATCATTTTGCTGTAACTCCGCTAAACTCTTTGAGTTAAACACTTCAACTGAACTGACCTGCATTCCTTCCTCCTGAACAATGTTATCAACTACAGTGCCAGCTAATTGGATTTCGACACCTTCTTCTTGTCTTTGAACTGCCTGCTTATCTTGTTTATTTTGTTCTTCCAGATGGGTCTTTGATCTTGTTATAACACAATCAGGAAACAATCAAGACTGTTGAAAATACTTCTACAGGTTGCTCAACTACCACAGGCGTCACCCACATTTGTGATCCAGCTATATCATTACCCAGAATAAATTGAACCCCTGCAATGGGCAATTTTTCCACCACTCCAACTATAACTTCACCACTATTCCCTTTGCTCTTTAAATTCACCTTCCACAACGGAAAAGATTTAGTATCACCATGAGCCCCACTTCTCCTGCAACACTCCCTCTGAACAACAAATATCACTATCCCACATCATTAAAGATTGACTAGCTCCTGTGTCTCTTAATATTTTAACATCTTTACCTACTCCACCCTGTATTCATGGAAAGACTTTCCCTTCACATACAAAGTCTTTAAACATTTCTGCAACCTGCTCCTCAGAATTCTCTTGAGTAAACTGTGAACACTTCTTCACCTTTCACTGATTCTCCCTGTTTCACCTTTACACAAACCACTGGTTTCTCCTGTGCCTGAACCTCAGGACCCACAGTACTTTTACTTCGAGCTTTTCTATACCCCAGTAATTCCTACAGATTTTTCCTGAAACCTCCAACACACTGACTTTATTACAATGAAAACACCTCAATTTTTGAATGTCACTTCTACCTTCAGCACTTTCCTTTTTATTCTGAGAAAAAAACTCCCTCGGAACTTCCACCTGCTCCTTCTATTCTCTGACAACCTGCCTTATTTTCACTTTCCCACTTTTTATCCTTTTCCAATTTGAAAGGGTGATGGAAAAAAGGTTCAGCTCTATGAAGTAACTCAATCATGAGCTATCTCCGCTTGTCTTACAGAATCAACCCTCTGTTCCTCCACATGAGATCTCACTACTGGGGGGATTGAATCTTTAAATTCTTCCCAAAGAATGACTTCCCTAAGAGCTGCATAGGTTGTCTCTATTTTTAATGTCCACATGCACCGGTCAAAATTACTTTGTTTTACTCTTTCAAACTCAATATATGTTTGCCCAGACTATTTTCTCATATTCCTACATTTTTGCCTGTATGATTCAGGAACCAACTCATATGCACCCAAAATAACTTTTTTCACCACATCATAATTCACCAACATTTCTTCTGAAAGTGAAGTATATACCTCAAGCCCCCTACTTAATAACTTAGACTGTAATAATAATGTCCAGTTTTCCCGTGGTCAATTCATCTGTTTAGCTAGCTTCTCAAATGAAATAAAGAATGCTTCAATATCTGTTTCCTCGAAGAGCTTGTACAAATTTAAACATATTCCCACTAGAGATAAATCCTTTCTCACCTACTGTCGACTCTTTTTTAACTGCCAACATTTTCAGTTGGAATTCTCTTTCTCTCTCTCTTTCTCTTTCTTCCTTCTCCATCTTTGCAATTTCTAATTCCCTTTTAAAAGACATTTCTCTGTCCTTACCTTCTAATTCAAGCTTTTTCATTTGCAACTGAAATCTTACTACCTCCAGCTGTGACTCACTAGTGTCAGGTTTCACTTCCAACTGTTAATGCCGTGCTATACTTTTAACTATATCAGATTTCCTAGCTCCTGCAGGTAACCCCAATTGTAACTTATCCACCAACTCTGTTAACTTGCTTTTAGTTATTTTCTCCAACCCACTCAAAGTTATCTCTTCTACGCCCAGACAAGTCTTCGCAATTGTCAAAGCTATCTTGTAGTCTCACCACTTCTAAAATACCCCACCAACTCCTAAATTCAAAGCACCTCTCATACTTGTAAGCCTAACATTCACCAATTCCTAACCAATCGAGGAATTAGAAATATAATTTATCCCCGCACAGCCCTCAATTGTTATGACGGATGCAGTTGGTAAAGCTGAGTTATTTAAAAATCCCAGAGGGAAACGTTAAACAACTGTCATAACCTATAATTTAAAGTGTTATGTTTGAGATGCAATTCTAAATGCAGGAATCAGACTGCTAGTTCCCAAGGTTTTACTTTAACTAAATGAAACATTTTATTAATTTACACAGGTTAAAATATATGTACACATAGCTACAAATTACTACTAACTTTTAACAAGTTCCTAAACTAATCTCCATTAAGGCAACAGCAACCCATAGACTTAATCACACACCAGGCAAAGCATTTTTACCTTACAAATTCAAAATGCGGTTCCTTTCACTGTGGAGCCAGCTGGACGCTTGTAGCTGTCTTTTGATCTTACATTGCCTCTGCCTGCACACCTGAAAACTATTTAAGTTATACCTACCACCACTGATTGAAGTCAAATTTTCATTGTCTCACCAGCCTCTTTGAACTTTAACTTTTCACAATGAAACCCCTTTCATAGTACCAATTTTATCAGTAATATAAACATATGGCTTGGTATCTGCTAGAAAGGTGTCAAGTTTTTACCCCACTTCTTGAATGTTCCATTCAAATATTGCAAATGCACGCTATCTCTCTCCCATATCGAAACTAGTACATATCAAAGCACCCAGACTAGCTGGCTTTAATCCAATTAAGACATGCCTATAGAATAACCTCTATTTTAAAAGAAAAATATTTTCCAAAATATTATATACACGAATAGCTTCATGACACCCCCTTACACTCTGTCTCTGTCCCCCCAACACACTCTGTCTCTCTTACATTATGACAGAATGGTCTCCTTTATGTCCACATCTGTGCCCAGTTTGGTTCCCTCAATAGTAACCTTGGAAAAGGTTCAGATGAGAGCTGAGAGTGATGCCAACTTAAAGAACCTAGTTACTCAGATGGATCTTGGTCTGTTAATATAAAGCAGCATAGGCTTACAGGTGACTTGATAGAAGTCTACAAAATAATTAAAGGGCTGGATTGTGTGTGTGTGTTGATTGGTTAATTCAATTGTGACAGATTGGGGAGGATCGGGGCACGCATTTAAACTATACAAAAGTAGCAATAAGTGAGCTGTTAGGTGATTCGATTTGAAACGTTAATTTTGTTTCTGTGAAGTTTTTCCAGCACTTGCTGTTTTTATTTCTGTGGGATGGGGTAGGGTGGGGAGAGGTGGGGGGTTCATCTTTTCCCGATGAGTAGAGAGCCTCTAGAATGCATTGTGGCTGGTGTGGGGTTTGCTGTTTTCCTGCATGCCTTTAAGAAGGAGCTGGACCAGCTCTTGGCTGGGACAGAAATTGAATCTTAAAAAGGTAAGTGGATTGACAGCTACTGTACACACGGTCATTGTGTTCTTTTAGACTGGTTTGGATCTAACTTGGCCTCAGCTATGTACAATTCTGGTTGCCACGCTTTAGGAAGGATGTGAAGGCATTGAAGAGGGTGCAGAAAAGATTTATGAGAATGGCTTCATGGATGAGAGACTTCAGCTATGGGGATGGATTGCAAAGCTGAGGTTGTTGTCCTTGGAGAAGACCGGGTTGAGAGGAAATTTGATAGCAGCGTTCAAAATCACAAGGGGTCTAGACAGAATAGGTAGAAATTGTTCCCATTGGCAGAAGGGTCAAGAACTAGAGGACACAGATTGAAGGTGATTGGTAAAAGAAGCAACGGCAACAAACATTTTTGTGCAGCAAGTGATTAGGATCTGGAATGCACTGTCTGAATGCGGCTGTCGAACCATTAAACTTTGAGTAGCCTCATGATGTCTTTACTTATAGCATTCGACTTTCTGGCCTTAAATGAACACAGCTCAGTCTCAGAAGCAAAATAGTACTTTTTGTTTTACACAATAAAATAGTCCTAACATTATAAAACTACACATTACCCGATAGGCTGTTTTATAATGTTATAGAGTCATTAACAGCATGGAAGAGGCCTTTTGACCCATTGAGTCCATGCCAACTCTGTGTAGAGCAATCCAATCAGTCCCATTCCCCCGCTCTATCCCTGTAGCCCTGAAACTTTATTTCCCTCAGGGGCGCATCAATTTCCTTTTAAAATCATTCATCATCTCCACTTTCACCACCCTTGTAGGTCAGTACTGCTCAGTGTAAACATGTTCTTCCTCACAAACCTCCTATGTCTTTTGTCCAAAACCTTAAATCTGTGTCCCTAGACCTTATACCATCAGCTCAGTGAACAACTTTGTCTATTTTTCCTAAACTTGGCATAATCTTGTAGACCTCTGTCAAATCTCCCCGCAATCTCCTCTGCTCCAAGGAGAACCCCAGATTCTCCAAACTAACTCTGCAGCTAAAATCCATCATTCCTAGAACCATTCTAGTGAATCTTCTCTCAACCTTTCAAGGACCCTCACATCCATCCTAAAGTGTGGTGATGATGCCAGACCTACGGAGTATTTCTAGCACTTACTGTTTTTATTTCTTTTGCGCTTTGAACTATCACAGCGAGAGTGGTCCTCGCTAAACAGGTTCAGGACAGGCCATAGTCCCTGTGCAGCCAACCTCCACTGCTGGGTCCTTATGTACTTACAAAAAGACACAAATAATGCTGCACATTACTGAGGAGTGTGCTTTTACAGACTAAGTGGTGGACTAATCACCTTAAACTCAGCAAATAAGGTGGCTATCACATGGCTTTAGGGATTTGCATTCACTAAGTAAAATAAAATATCCAAATCTACCATAGATGTCTACTGTACTCCAGTCTGAAAAATGACCATTTACCATGACTTGCCGTTTTCTGCCCTTAAGCCATTTTAAAAAATCTTTTGCTGACACTGACCTTCCTATTCCATGAGCCTCAATTTTCTTAACCAGCCTTTTGTGTCAAATGCTTTCTTAAAATCAATGTAAACAAAATCTATTGCATTCCTTTCATCAAACTTCTCTGTTCCTTCATCAAAAAATTAAATTAGTTAAGCACTTTTAGAAATCAGTGCTGGCCCTCTTTGATTAACTGAAACCTCCAACCACCTGCTGATGTTTTCTCTGATTATTGTCTCTAAACCTTACCTACCACTGGTATTAAACTGACCCGCCTGTAGTTACTAGAAATGTTCTTACACCCTTTTGTGATTAAGTGTGTTACATTTGGCACTCTCCAATCCTCTGACATGTCCCCCGTATCAATGAAAGATTTACAGCCTTCCGGACTGAATATTGAGTTCAACAATTTTAGATCATGAACTCTCTCCTCCATCCCCAACCCCTTTCTGATCCCCCCTTTTTTCCAATAATTTATATAGATTTTTCTTTTCCCACCTATTTCCATTATTTTTAAATGTATTTCCATCCATTGTTTTATCTCTGCCTTTTAGCCTATTTCGATCCCTTCCCCCCACCCCACCCCCACTAGGGCTATCTGTACCTTGCTCATCCTGCTTTCTATCCTTAATGTCACCTATTTTCACATTCCTTAAATAATATCACCACCGTCAACACCTCTTTGTCCTTTTGTCTATGACATCTTTTGGTTATCTCCACCTATCACTGGCCCTCTATCCAGCTCTACCTGTCCCACCCCCCTTAAACCAGCTTATATTTCACTTCTTTTCTATTTTTCCTTAGTTCTGTTGAAGAGTCATACGGACTCAAAACGTTAACTGTGTCCCTCTCCGCAGATGCTGTCAGACCTGCTGAGTTTTTCCAGGTATTTCTGCTTTTGTTTTGGATTTCCAGCATCCGCAGTTTTTTGCTTTTATCAATGAAAGATTGGAAGGTTGCGAGCCCTACCGCCCATCTCCACTCCCACTTCCTTTAGCAACCTGCAATGCAAGTCATCCGGACAAGGTGACTTATCTGCTTTAAGCATAGCCAGCCTTTCAATAACATACTTCCTACCACTTTTCACCCCATCCGTTATCTCTATCATCCACAATATTTTATTAGTATCCTCTTCATTAGTAAACATCAATACACAGCGCCCATTGAGTATTCTAGCCTTGTCCTGTTGTCTAAGCACATAACACTCTGTCCCTACTATCTACATTGAGAGACATGAAGGATGGCGAAAATTAAGATTTTCTATGAACAATATAAATATTAGAAATAAAATGAAAGAACTGCAGGCTGTTGGGGCAGAAGGAAGTGAGGTGACGGGGATATCAGAAACATGGTTTTGAATGAATTTAATATTCAGAAGTAAGATTACTCACAAAGGCTGTTAAAGTAGGAGGTGCAGCCATGCATGCCAGGGGCAGCTGGGAGGTAAATGAAATTGATTCAGAGGAAAGACGGAAGCTACTACTTTAGTTACAAATCTCTAAAGTGGAAAAAATCAAAACTAACACCAGATCAGTACAAGGTGGACAGTTGGCTCAATGAACCAACAAGAAGCGTATATGCGAATGGGAATGTGATTTCATTCAATCAAATATAAATGGGAAAACCCAAATAGTTTAAGGTCAGAGTTCATCAATGTAATGTGTGACTGTTTGATGGCTCAGTTGCATCAGGGAAACTATGAGGCAGTTCTTTCCACAACCTGCTTTTCGTAAATGACTCGGACAGCGTAAAGGAAGTGGAACTCATAGCAGCTGTGGGGACAGAGTGATCAAGTTCAACACGAAGTAGGACTTAATCCTTGCTCATGGTCTTAGGTTTTAACTTCAAAAGGGAAAATTCAAAGGAATGTGGGACAAATTGATACAAATCAATTGGAGGACAATATTTAACAACACTTCAGTAGAAGACAGGCTGAACATTTTTAAAGAATAATGCTGGACTAGCAAGACAGGCACATATGCAAGATCAGCGAGCTCAGATTGAATAATGTGACCTAACACAAACTAGGATGTCATCTACAAAATCATGCAGAGAGAAAGAGAACAAACTCACTTGGATGAATATAGGATCATACGAAAACAAATTACTAAGGTGATTAAGGGGCTAAGAGACAGCAGAGCTATAGAAAGAGAACATGACAAAAAAGGTTTATTTCAGTGCAACATTAGCAGAGGACTGTCAAAAAAGAGGTGAGAACGTTATAAGCCTCAAAATTGATGATAAGCACAAGATGGTAAATATTTTGAATGATTGCTCCATTCAAGCATTCGCAAAGGCAGATATGAACAATATGTCCTCCCTAATAAACAGTGAGTATCATGATATAATTCAAGATTTCAATATAAATGAGATGAAAATCCTAGACAAGCTGAAAGGGCTTAAAACAAATTGTTATGACATGGCAGATGATGTGTGCCAGGCAGACTAAATCCACAAGGGAAACTTGGCCACACTATCACAACGGTTTTGCAATTTGTATTTATTACGAGATGTGTGCATCGAATTCAGAAGTAATGAATCCACTAAGACCTTTAGAGATTTAAAAAGTTAAATTAAAATATTTGCATACCCCTCTTTAAAATATATACTACACACCACCTTTAAGGCAATGGTCCAAAATAGATTTTAGATTTTTAAAAAAACAAGCCAGCAAGTTACCACAGCACCCACTCGACAGTGGAATTCCAAAGACTTTTCTCTAACTTTAGTTACTGGACACAGCAGACTTTTGTAAAAATGGCTGGAGGCATCTTCAAGGTGCTTCACACACTCCTCTTAGATCTTACATGGCCCCCCAAAATAGTCTTTCATTCCCCTTTATACATGTTTCTCTCTCTTTAATCTGTAAATTCCATTGTTCCATATGTCTTTGCAAATTTACTTTTCCCATAATATAAAAATCTTTCATGTTGCCAATATGACCTCTTTCCTTTTGGGAAAAATAAATACACTGCTTGGCCTTGCTTATCTTGCCAGTTGTAAACATCCTACCAGCCCTTTGATATCCAAACAACCCCTTCACTTATTGAAAAATGCAAATTTCCTTCACACCTTACATGCTAAGACCTCATCCATGTTTACTCATATGCATTTCAAGTACCCTTCTACACCTAACTCCTTTTGATAATTTCAAGCTTGAAATCTAACTGACTCCAAATCAATTTAATCACACAGAGAGAATCATCCATACTCACTCCTATAAACCTACTTTACAATAACCTATAATAATATTATGAAAATTATTATAGTTGCATAGCAAAATAAACCTCCAGAGAAAGATAGTATTTATCCCACAGTGCTGAGACTATTGAGGAGATGGATAAGGCATTGAAAATCAATTGAATGGACCCGGGGAGGTATCATTAGATTTGAAAAAGAATTGTTTAGTGTAGATATTCAAAAAGGTAACAAAAAAAATCACAGGCATGTACAGACCCATTAGACTTCAATTCAATGAAAAATAATGAAACCAACTATCAAGAGTAAATTTTAGAATTGGTCAACAAAAGCCAAAAACACCAATCAACAAGGTTTTAAATGGGAAAATGCTCCCTTATCAATCTTCTTTTCTTTGAGCAAGTGTCAATTCAGCTGGGCTGTGGTAAACCCTAAGACATTTTGTACTTAGTCTTCCAAAGGGTAGTTGATAAAAGCTCCACACAAAAGGTCAACAGTTAAGCTAAAATCTATGGGCATTTAGAGCACATCTTGGATAGGGATGAGAAACCAGCTGAAGAGTAGAAAAGAACAGATACTGGTCAAATGGGTAACGTTAGGATGGGGATTATTACTGAGTATAGTTCCCAAGGACTCAGTATTCAACACTAGTTTTTCTAATTTACATCAATAATTTGGCCTCACTTTCAACAATTGATGGATGATAGGAAAGGTTATAGGAAGGAGTAACAAGCCCAGAGAACCATGGATGACCAGAGACATTCAGGATACGATGAGAAGGAAAAGAGAGGCTTTTAGCAGGTACAAGGGAAGCAAATCAGCAGAGGCATTAGTGGAGTACAGACAGTGCAGGGTGGGGCTTAAAGCAATTAGGAGAATGAGAAAGCTCTGGCTGGTAAAAGTAGGGAAAATCCCAAGATATTCTATAAGTATATCAATGGGAAGAGGATAACCAGGGAAAGAGTAGGGCCCATAAGGGACCAAGGGGGCAATCTATGGGTGGAGCCAGAGGACATCGCTAGAGTGTTGAATGAATACTTCACGTCCGTCTTCGCCCAAGAGAATAAGGATGAAGGTATCGAACTCAGGGAGAGAGACTGCAATGTTCTTCAGCAAATTGATATAGGGAGTGACAAGATATTGGAGGTGTTGGCAGGCTTAAAAGTGGACAAATCTCCAGGTCCAGATGATTTGTGTCCCAGACTGCTGAGGGAGGCAAGGGAGGAGATCACAGGGGCTCTGACCCAAATTTTTAATTCCTCTCTGGCCACGGGGGAGGTGCCAGAGGACTGGAGAACAGCTAATGTGGTTCTGCTATTTAAGAAGGGTTGTAGAGATAAGCCAGGGAACCACAGGCCAGTGAGTCTCACGTCAGTGGTAGGGAAACTATTGGAGAAAATTCTGAAGGAGCGTATCTATCTCCACTTGGAGAGGCAAGGTTTGATCAGGGATAGTCAGCATGGCTTTGTCAGAGGGAGGTCATGCCTAATAAATTTGATTGAATTTGTTGAGGAGGTGACCAGGTGTGTAGATGAGGGTAGTGCAGTGATGTAGTTTATATGGATTTCAGCAAACTCTTTATCAAGGTCCCACATGGGAGATATATAAAGAAGGCAAAGGCACATGGGATACAGGGTAATTTGATAAGGTGGATTCAAAATTGGCTTAGTTCTAGGAGGCAGAGGGTGATGACAGAAGGACGCTTTAGTGACTGGAAGCCAGTGTCCAGTGGCATACCACAGGGATCTGTTCTCGGTCCCCTATTATTTGTCATTTATATAAACGACATAGATGACTATGTGGGGGGTAGAATTAGTAAGTTTGCGGATGACACAAAGATTGGCCGGGTGGTTAACAGTGAGGTTGAGTGTCTTGGGCTACAGGAAGATATAGACGGGATGGTCAAATGGGCAGATAAATGGCAGATGGAATTTAACCCTGAAAAGTGTGAGGTGATACACTTTGGAAGGAGTAATTTGACAAGGAAGTATTCAATGAACGACATGGCACTAGGAAGTTCTGAGGAACAAAGGGACCTTGGCGTGTGTGTCCATAGATCTCTGAAGGCGGAGGGGCATGGTGGGGTGGTGAAAAAGGCATATGGGACGCTTGCCTTTATCAATTGAGGCATAGATTACAAAAGTAGGGAGGTCATGTTGGAGTTCTATAGAACCTTGGTGAGACCACAGCTGGAGTACTGTGTGCAGTTCTGGTCACCACATTATAGGAAGGATGTGATTGCACTGGAGGGGATGCAGAGGAGATTCACCAGGATGTTGCCTGGGATGAAACATTTAAGTTATGAAGAGAGGTTGGATAGACGTGGGTTGTTTTCGTTGGAGCAGAGAAGACTGAGGGGTGACCTGATCAAGGTGTACAAGATTATGAGGGGCATGGACAGGGTGGATAAGGAGCAGCTGTTCCCCTTAGTTGAAGGGTCAGTCACAAGGGGACATAATTTCAAGGTGAGGGGCAGGAGGTTTAGGGGGGATGTGAGGAAAAACCTTTTTATCCAGAGGGTGGTGACAGTCTGGAATGCACTGCCTGGGAGGGTGGTGGATGCGGGTTGCCTCTCATCGTTTAAGAAGTACCTGGATGAGCACTTGGCACGTCATAACATTCAAGGCTATGGGCCACGTGCTGGTAAATGGGATTAGGTAGGTAGGTCAGGTGTTTCTCACATGTCGGTGCAGACTCGATGGGCCGAAGGGCCTCTTCTGCACTGTGACTGTGATTTGAAGTCCAGACTATACTAACTTCTGGGTCTCATTTAAATCCTCCCATTTGAAACAGGAAATCATGGGAAGTGCCAAACAATTGCACAGGTCAGAACCTGCCCATCAACACAATCAACTTCTTAGGCTATTTAGGAATGGGAGAGGCTGTGGCAAAGTGTACATTGATAATGTCACTGGGCATTGTCTTAGAAGGCTAATTGAAACCACAGGAGCTAAATTGACTGATAGCCAATGCTGAAGCAATGCAAGATCAATAATTATGTGCCTACTAATGTTTATTCAATTTACTCATATGTTCCGATTCAGTAACCCAACTCAATGATATTATTTTTCCTTTGTATGAGCAATACTTTACGCTGTCTGCATGTATTCCATGATTCTTGTTGAAATAGTCAAATATGAGGTTGAAAGAGACCTAGGAGCCCCAGCAGACACAAAATGACCAACCAATACAGACAGAACAGTACGTTGAACTACTTTGCTAAAACAGTAGCATACGTCAAGAAAGTTGTGATCAAACTATACAGATCTCTAGTTAGACCACCAGCTTGAGTACTGTTAACAGTCCTGGTCACCAAGAAACAACAAAGTTATTCAAACAATGTAAAAGTGCAGTCAAGAGCCATGAGGCTAATCCATAGCCTGGGATCTTGTGTTACGAGGAAAGACTGGAGAGACTTGGCCAGAATTTTCCATGCCCACCGACATCGGGCATGTTCAGTGGCGTAAGCGAACAATTTGTCGAGAAGGCCAAAAATCAGTTTCACGACATCATGAAACCAGTTTGCAATTGTCTGCTCAGCCTGCTGATGGCGGACTGCCATCGGACATCGGGAACCTCATTGTAATACATCAGCATACCATTATAAGTCCAGTCTGCCGGACTCACCCCCCCACCACCACCACCACACCCCCCTCCCCCTGCGCTGGATCGTCTGCCCACGTCAGCAGGAAAACAGGCCGACATGTTTCAATACAGCATGTATAAGGAACAAAAACAAAAATACCTGGAAAAACTCAGCAGGTCTGACAGCATCTGCCGCGAGGGATACAGTTGACGTTTCGAGTCCGTATGACCCTTCATCAGAACTAAAAAATATAGAAATGAGATGAAATATAAGCTGGTACAGGGAGGTGGGACAGGAGGAGCTCGATAGGGGGCCAGTGATAGGCGGAGGCCAAGAAGAGACTGCCAAAGATGTCATAGACAAAAGGACAAAGGGGTGTTGACGGTGGTGATATTATCTAAAGGATGTGCTAATGGGGACATTAAGGGTAACAAGCAGGACAAGCTAGTGGCAGATGGCCCTAGTTGGGGTGGGGTGGGGGGAAGGGATCGAAATGGGCTAAAAGGTGGAGATAAAACAATAGATCGAAATAAATTTAAAAATAGGTGGGAAAAGAAAAATATATTTGTAAAAAAATTATAAATTATTGGAGAAAGGGGGATCAGAAAGGGGGCGGGGATGGAGGAGAGAGTTCATGATCTAAAATTGTTAAACTCAATATTCAGTCTGGAAGGCTGTAAAGTGCCTATTCGGAAGATGAGGTGCTGTTCCTCCAGTTTGCGTTGAGCTTCACTGGAACATTGCAACAGGCCAAGGATGGACATGTGGGCATGAGAGCCGGGTGGTGTGTTGAAATGGCAAGTGACAGCGAGGTCTGGGTCATGCTTGCGGACAGACCGAAGGTGTTCTGCAAAGCGGTCACCCAGTCTGCGTTTGGTCTCTCCAATGTAGAGGAGTCCACATTGGGAGCAGCGAATGCAGTTGACTAAATTGAGGGAAGTGCAAGTGAAGCAGCATTTGGGCTCTGTTTGGGAGTGTTTGGCCCTTGGACGGTGAGGAGGGGGAGGAGTACAGGAGCAGGTGTTGCACCTTCTGCGGTTGCATGGGAAGGTGCCGTGGGAGGGGGTTGAGGTATAGGGGGTGATGGAGGAGTGGACCAGGGTGTCCCGGAGGGAACGATCCCTGCGGAAAGCCGTCGGGGGGGTGAAGGGAAGATATGTTTGGTGGTGGCAACATGCTGGAGTTGGCGGAGGATGATCCTTTGAACGCAGAGGCTGGTGGGGTGATAAGTGAGGACAAGGGGGACCCTTGTTCAAAGGATCATCCTCCGCCATTTCCGCCAACTACAGCATGATGCCACAACCAAACACATCTTCCCTTCAGCGGCAGGCTTCACAGACAGCACCACATCACTTTTAGCAGGGCTCATTTGTAGGTCTCAACCTATCAGATCATGCATATGTGGGTGGCTTTTCAATGGCTGCAGGGCTCGGGCTTGCTTGACGAAGGGGGAGAAGTGGCCTCAGGCAAGGGAAGAGGCTGCAGGACCAGAGCTGTACTGGGGAAGGAGGGTATCCCAAGGTGTGTGTGGGGGCACATGTTGATCTGTGCAAGTGGCCTCAAGATGGTGAGGGCTGAGGAAGCAGACTCCAAGAGAGATGAGGCCAGATGGAGATGTGAGAATGTGTGTGTGAGAGAATGGTTGGTGATGTCTCTTGAGCTGGCAGTGAGTGAGGTGTCAGTGAATGTGTGACGGGCTTGAGTGTTTAGAGTAATGAGATAGTTGCTGTACCCTGGCTGCATGAATGGGATCATTCATCCTTTACCTGCATTGGATGGCCAACCTCATCTGTGCAGCATTGGCACTGATCCGTACTGCCATCACCTACCAAGCTGGTGTGGTAATGTAGCTTCCCATCCTGCAGGCAGAGCGGGGGCCAAGGACATCACAGCGGGCCTCCACAGCTTCAAGAAGATGCTCGAGGACTGCAATCTTCTCGCCTTTCGGGGCTATGCCTTCTTTGCTGCAGTCCTGGGCTGGAAGCACTGAGCACGGCTGTACTTTAAATGTGGTGCCTGGCATGAGGTGACAGCGTGGCAGGTGAATCGGAGCCCACCCACCATGGAAACAACGAATGCATAATTAATGCAGTGGGTTTGGGATGATATGGTGTGAAAAGCCATCATTGCCCACTACTGCACTTAGTGCAAATCTGGTACAATTCCACCCTTTAGGCTTTTCAGCATGGAGAGGAAGCAGTGCACAAGGTGAGTTTATAGATATATAAAAGGGTAAAAGGGAATCTGAACTGCTTTAAAATAATCAATAGAAATAGGACAAGAGGACACTGGCCCAAACTAATAAAATGTAACTTTCAGGCAGCTATCAGGAGGGTCTTCACACTGAGAGTGATCAGCACTTGGAATAGATTTCTGGGTAGAGCAGTGGAGGTGAAAACCCTGGAATAATTTAAGAAATAACTAGACGCAACAATGAGTCGCATGTAGGATTACTCTAAATGGATGCATTCATCCATAAGTATCTTGTGATCCTATTAGCTTTGTTGATAATAGCTTCACACTGATTGTAAGTGCTCAATAAAGGAGCAATAATGGCATGCAATTTTTTTTACGACTGCATTGTGATTCTTTCTGTAGTAGAGACTATAAATCTTGTCCCATTATAATGTGCTTATGGTATAGCTATGAAAAACTGCACCATCCTGCTTGTGACTGGGCTCTTCGGTCATGTGGCCGATATGTTTTTATTCTACAGAATATTAATTAATCACATCTGGTATTTTAATCCCTTTCTCAATTTGCGCTAGCTCTTAATTTACGAAGGGAGTCTCATTAACAGGTCTTTTGAAAAATCGATTTTGAAGAACCATGATTAACACTAACAGACTTTTGTTCTCAGTTTCAGTTGATTTCTATTTAAAAAGTGTACATTGATAATAACACTGGGCATTGTTTTAGAAGGCTAATTGAAACCACAGGAGCTAAATTCAGCCAATGCTGAAGGAATGCAAAATCAATAACAGTGTGCCTACTAATGTTTATTCAATTTACTCACACATTCTGATTCAGTAATCCAACTCAATGATATTATTGTCACTCAGCAGTTAATTATAAATTAAGTGGCCTGGACAGGAGATGATAATTGCTCCCTTAAAACTGATTCTGATGGCAAGACGCCCTCTTTAGAATTCACAGAACAAAAATAAATAAATGAGCATTTGGAGTAACTGTTACTGTTTGCAACTTCTTTGTAACAGACTGATACTTGAAGGATTTAGAATGGAAATTCTTAGCAAGAGCTGGACAAGTTTCTAGCTAAGTAAGAGATCACTTTGTATTAGAGGTAAGTACTGAATACAATTATCAGTGGCAGAGTGGTCTCCTAGACTAGTATTGATCACCTATGGGGATTGGAAAGGGTTTTTTCCCCCACTCTGGTTTCTCATTTCCCAGGAGATCTCATGGTTTTGGGTGGGGTAGGCTGTCTTGTGATGCATTAGGTATCACAATTGTGTAGGACAAGCTGGGTGTACCAGAGGATATTTCACTGTCTGTTTGTATATCAAACAGGCAGCTACACTTGTGGAAAGTGGCTAGTAAACACTTGTTCATTGATTGTAAGCATGCACATAATGATATAACTTCCATCATGATAACTTCAATCACATCAGAAAAAATGATGTTGCTTCATCTTCATCTATGATTGTTCCAGGCTTTTCGTTTCCCCAAACAGTGACAATTACCTTTAATATATCTTTTAATACATCTTTTTAATCCCAATGGTTTTAAATAGTCATTTGGTGGTACAGAACTTGAGTATTGCTGAAAAAAGAGACATACTATAAAAGCTTTTTGTCTTGCACTCATCAGGACAGCTACGTAAGATAAACCAACAGTAAAGGGAACAACAATATATACTAAGATAAAAGCAAAATATTGCAGATGCTGGAAATATGAAACAAAAACAGAAAATGCTGGAAAAACTCAGCAGGCCTAACAGCATCTGTAGAGACAAATAAAGAGTTAATGTTTTGAGTCCTTATGGGCTCTGAAGAAGTCATACGGACTCAAAACGTTAACTTTTTTTTTCTCTCCACAGATGCTGTTAGACCTACTGAATTTTTCCAGCATTTTCTGTTTTTGTTAACAATTTATACTGCATGAGAAGAGAGTGCTGATTGGTTACCAAGTGGACTAATGGTTTTATATGCTCTCCTGTTTTATATTAATTTTTTTAACCCTCTGAACACTCCCTGACATTAAAGGAAAGAATGACCTGAATTACTGAAACGCACTGGATTAATGGTTATATCTGTAATCATAGGAACATAGGTACAGGGGTAATCCATTTAGCCCATCTAGCCTGTTCTGCCATTCAACAAGATCTTGACTGATCTGCAATCTAACTCAATATACCCACCTTTGCCCCATATCCCTTAATACCTATGGATAGCAAATATTTATCAATATGTTTTAAAATTAACAACTGATCTAGTATCAATTGCCATTTTTTAGACTATCCCCCCTCATCTTAGACTTCAACTGTTGTGGAAATAGTTTCTCCCAATCCTACCCTTAAATATTTTGAAAATTTCAATCAAATCACTCCTTAGCCTTCTAAATTCCAGGAAATACAACCCTAATTTGTGCAATGTCTCCTTGTAGCTTAACCCTTGGAGTCCAGGTATCATTCTTGTAAATCAATACTCAACTCTCTCCAGGGCTAATAAATCCTTCCCAAGGTGTAGTGCCCAGAACTGCTCCCAGTACACTAGGTGTGGTTTAACATAGGCTTTGTATAGCTGAAGCATACTTCCACTATCTTGCATTCTAGTCCTCCAGATATAAACACCTGCATTTCATTACCTTTTTTGATTATTGTCAGTACCTGTTCATGAAATTTTAATTTAGACCACAGCTGTTTTCCCTATTTAGTATGTATCCTGTTCTATCCTTTCAGGTCCAAAGTTGATGATCTCACATTTTCCTACATTGCAACACATTTGCTACAGTTTTGCCCATTCACTTAATCTATTGATATCTCTGTAATTTTACACATCCATCTACACTACTTTTACTTCTGCCTATCTATGTGTCATTGGCAAGTTTGCATTTGTGGCTTTTTATCCCATTATCTAAGTTGTTAATGAATACAGTAGATACTTGAGGCACCAACACAGATCCTGAGGAACACCACTAGTCACATCCTGCCAATTAGAGTAACTGCCATTTATCCCTACTCTCTGCCTCCTCCATTTATGGTCTATAAACTAATGTTAACTCATCTTCCTTCATACCGCTCAGCTCTGTAATAATCTCAAACTAGTATATTGTCTGCCATCACTGTGAAACAAAAAGGTTTGTAAAAAATCATTAAAATAGTAAACATAAGATTTTAAAATCTAATTTATTATTGGTAATTTTTTTCCCCAAAATGTCTTGACCATAACCTCAGTTCCCTACTGCGTCAAGGTTTATACTAAGGTGCAAGGTTCATGTTTTACTTTGTCTGTATTGTATGTGCCAGGGCTGGGTCACCCACTCTGGGTGAATTTGATAATCATAGGTATATGGTTTTGGGGTCACCCCTCTCACACAGGCACTTTTAGTAAACTGGAAACCAGGACCTTTAATTTGCACATATCCCAGATTATTAGAGAGTGTTCTCAGTAGTCGTTCCACTGCCATGGATTCTGAAAATGAAAAAAAAAGTTTTCGATAAATTATCCACAACATTAACCTAAGATTAATTTGGTAAAACACAAAACTCAAAAGGGTAACACTTAAAATATCAATTTTTGGGAGTCCTCTGGTAAAATTATTGTACCATTTTGAACAAGTTGATCCTAGTACATAGTAATACCTGATATTAAACTGATGATATTATAATATGTATTCTTATTTTCTAAGTCACTATAAAAATATCCATCTCCTATATTACATCAAACTTTTAGCTGTCTTTACTTTCTAAAAGCGCAACTACAACACATTGACTGGATTAAGAAATATAAAAACGCTTTGGTTGGTAATGCAAAATGGACGATAGCCAATCAACAATTCATTTTACGCCGCCCAATTTTCTTTTAAATGGAAAACAATATCAAGCTGAGTGAACAGGTTGTATTTATGTAGTGTTATAGAATGCCTTTAATGTAGTAAAATGTCCCAAGGCATTTCACAAAAGAGCTATCAACCAAAGTTTTACACTGACACAGAGATATTTGGACAGGTGACCAAAAGCTTGGTCAAAGAGACAGGTTTTAACATACATAAGTATGTGTGTACTTACAAACTGGGAGCAGGAGTAGGCCATTCAACCCCTCGAGCCTGCTCTGCCATTCAATAAGATCATGGCTGATCTAAATGTAACCTCAACCCCACATTCCTGCCTACCCTCGATAACCTTTTACCGCCCCCCGTTGTAAATCAAGAATTTATCTAGCCCTGCCTTAAAAATATTCAAAGACTCAGTTTCCACCGCCTTTTGAGGAAGAGAGTTCCAAAGACTCACAACCCTCAGAGAAAAAATTTCTCCTCATCTCTGTCTTAAATGAGTAACCCCTTATTTTTAAACAGAGACCCTTAGTTCTGGATTCTCCCACAGAAGATCCTCTCCACATCCACCCTGGCAAGACCCCTCAGGATCTTAAAGGTTTGAATTAAGTCGCCTCTTACTCTAAATTCCAGTGGATACATGCCTATCCCGTCCAGCCCTTCCTCATAAGACAACCCATCCATTCTTGGTACTAGTCTAGTAAACCTTGTCCAAACTGCTTCTAATGTATTTACATCTTTCCATAAATAAGGAGACCAGGACTGTACACAGTACTCCAGATGCGGCCTCACCAATACCCTGTACAACTGAAGCATAACCTCCCTACTTGTATAATCAATTCCCTTCACAATAAATGATAACATTATATTACCTTTCCTAATTACTTGCTGCATATACATACTACATTCCTTTTGTGATTCATGCACTCGGATACCCATTTAGATAAGTTTCTTTTTTATTCTTCCTGCCAAAATGAACAATTTCACATTTGCCCACATTATACTCCATTTGCTAGATCTTTGCCCACTCAGTTAGCCTATCTATGTCACTTTGTAGCCTCCTTATGTCCTCCTCACAATTTACTTCCCTACCTATCTTTATGTGTGAGGTGATGCATTTTGGTAAGAAGAATATGGACGGACAATATAAATAAGGGGTGAAATTTTGAAGGGGGTGCAGGAACAGAAAGATCTGAGTGTATATGTGCATAGATCATTGAAAGTGACAGGACAGGTGGAGACAGCAGTTAATAAAGCACATAGTACCTTATGCTTTATTAATTGGGGCATTGAGTACAAGAGCAGGGAAGTTATGCTGAATTTATATGATACTCGTTAGACCTCAGCTGGAGTATTGTATACAGTTCTGGGTGCCACACTATAGGAGGATGTGAACACATTGGAAAGAGTGCAGGAGAAGTTTTTAAGAATGGTTCCAGCGATGAGAAATTTCAACTATGAGGATAAATTGGAGAGGCTGGGACTGTTCTCCTTGGAGAGAAGTAGGCTAAGAGGAGATTTGATAGAGTTGTTCAAAATCATGAGGGGGCTGTACAGAGTAGATAGGGAGAAGCTGTTCCCACTCGTAAAAAGGTCAAGAGTGAAAGGGCACAGATTTAAAGTGATTTGCAAAAGAAACAAATGTGACATGAGAAAAAGCTTTTTCACACAAGTGGTTCGAGTCCAGAATGTGCTGCCTGGAAGTGTGGTGGAGGCAAGTTTGATCCAGGCATTCAAGAGGGCATGAGATGATTATTTGAATAGAAACAATGTGCAGAGGTACAGGAAAAAGGCAGGGCAATGGCACTAGGTCATAAACTCATTTGGAGAGCCGATGCCCCGCTCCTGCTCGCCGACCAGAAAATGCTGCCCCATGAGCTTTTATTTTCCACAATAACCTTTGATGTGGCATTTTATCAATGCCTTCTGGAAATTTAAGTACAGTACATCCACCAGTTTCCCTTTATCCACAGCACATGTGACTTCTTCATAGAACTCCAATAAATTGGGTAAACATGATTCCCCTTTCACAAAACCATCCCTTTCTAATGTGCTAATACCATCATTAGCTAATAGAGCCACTGCTCCACCTAATTTCCAGTCCTTCCCAAATGTCACATACCTTTCAATATTCAGGTCCCAATCTATGTCATCCTATAGCCATGTCTCTGTAATAGCTTTCAGCTCGTATTTATTTATTTGCATTTGCGCCATCAGTTTGTCCGTTTCGTTTCGAATGTTACATGTGTTTAGGTGCTGAGTCGTTAGTTTTGTCCTTTTATTATTTTTGTAGCGTCTAGCCTTATCTGCTGATTTACTCTTAGATTTGTACTCTTTGTCCCTTCCTGTCACGGTCTGTTTATCATTTTTCATATTAATACCTTTCTCTCTATCTTGTCTTTACTCTTTGGCTTGCCACATCTTCCCAAATTTGATCTCTTGCCCTCGCTATTTAGTTTAAAACCCTCTCTGCTTCCTTAGTTATTCGACTCACGAGGACATAGCCCCAGCAGTTTAGGTGTAGACCATCCCAACAGTACAGATCCCACTTTCCCCAATACTGGTGCCAGTGCCCCACAAACCAGAACCCACTTCTCCCACACCAGTCTTTGAGCCACCCATTCATTTCTCTAATCTTTTTTGTCCTATGCTAATTTGCACTTGGCTCAAGAAATAATCCAGAAATTAGTAGCTTTGAGGTTCTGCTTCTTAATTTGCTGCCTAGCTCCTCATACTGACTATGTAGAGCCTCCTTCCTCATCCTGCCCATGTTGTTGGTACCTACATGGGCCACGACCACTGGATCCTCCCCCTCCCACTGCAAGTTCCTCCCCAGCCTTGAGAAGATGTCCCAAACCCTGGCACCAGGCAAGCAACACAGCTGTCCGAACTCTTGCTCTTTGCTAAGAGAACAGTGTCAATCCTCCTCACTATACTGTCCTTACTACCACAACATTCCTTTTTGCTCCTCCCACTTCAATGGCCTCCTGTATCACGGTGCCATGGTCAGCTTGCTCATCCACCCTGCAGCTCCTGCTCTCATGCAGATAAGCTGAGAGAACCTCAAACCTATTGGACAATTGCAGAGGCTCACACTCCTGCACTCCGGGTCACCTTACTTGCCTCACTCACAGTCACACCCTCCTGTCCCTGACCACTGACCAAATCAGAAGACCCTATCCTAAGTCATGTGACTGCCTCCTGGCATAAAACATCCAGGTAACTTTTCCCCTCCCTGATGTATCACAGTATCTGCAGCTCAGCCTCCAGCTCAATGACTCTGAGCTGAAGTTCCTCAAGACGCAAACACATACTGCAGACGTGTTTACCCTGCATCACAATGTTATCCAGGAGCTCCCATATGCTGCAGCCTTGACACATCACCTGTCCTGCCATCCTTAATGTGTTTTAAATAATTACTTAATTATATTAATCACTTATTTATGTTGCTTTCTTATATATTTTATCAACTTTACCACTAATTTAAGTGCTATTTTAAACCTTAGTGATAGAATAGAACTTACCCACTTACCAGATACTCACCAAACAGCTAGTTCCTTGCCCTGTAAGCAATTCCTATGGGGTGATAAAGATAGAAAAAGGAAACGAACACCTCCTTTTCCCCCCTTCACCAAATTCCCCTCACCAAACTCCAAGTCTTCATTCAGTTAACTCAACAGCACTCCATTTATCAAGGCTGCATTAATGAACCCTGAATTTATACTAAACTGAGCTGGGGCTAGAGTAACCAGATCCAATCAGTTAGCTAATTAACTAATTACCGAGTGTCTTAAAGGAGGAAAGAGAGGTAGAAAAGTGGAGAGGTTTAGGGAGAGAGTGCCATAGCTTCAGACTTCAGCAGCTGAAGGCACAGCCGCCAACAATGGAGCAATTAAAATCAGATGCCAAAATTAGAGGAGTGCAGAGATCTCAGAGGGTTGGAGGTTGGAGAAAATTAGAGATAAGGGAAGGACAAGGCCGTGGAGAGATTATAAACATAGGCAGAGATGAGAAATTTTTTCTCTCAGAGGGTTGTGCGACTTTGGAATTCTCTGCCTACAAAGGCAGTGGAGGTGGGAGTCATTGAATATTTTTAAGGCAGAGGTAGATAGATTCTTGTTAGGCAAGGGAATCAAAGGTTATCGGGGTAGACGGGAATATGGAATTCAAAACAAAATAGATCAGCAGAGCAGGCTCGAGGGGCTGAATGGTCTACTTCTGCTTCTATTTCGTATGTTCATATGGATGAGAATTTTAAAATTGAGGAGCTGCCTGCAGACTGAGAGCCAAAGGGTGAAAATGACTTGGTGCAAGTTAGGATGTGGGTGGCAGAGTTTGGATGAGTTCAAGGTTATGGAGGGTGCAAGCTGGGAGGCTGGTCAGGAGAGCATTAGAATAGTCTAATCTAGAGGTAACAAAGGCATTGATGTGGGTTGCTGCAGCAGATAAGCTAAGGTGGGGGCAGAGATGGGTAATATTATGCAGCAGCAGAATTGAATCCTACCACTGATCCTTGTGGCAAACCACTGGTTAAGGCCTGGCAACTTGAAAATGCTCCATTTTTCTCCACTCTGTTTTCTTTCTGTTAACCAATCCTCTATCCATGTTAATATATTACACCCAACTGCAAGAGCTCTTATCTTGCCTAATAACCTTTTATATGGTACCTTGTCAAATTGCCTTTTGGAAATCCATATACACTACATCTGTTAGTTACATCCTCAAGAAGTTCTAATAAATTTGTCAGTCATGATTTCCCTTTCATAAAACTGTGTTGACTCTGTGTAATCATATATTATGATTTTCTAATTGCTTTGTTAACACCTACTTAATAATAAATTTCAACATTTTCCTAACGACTATTGTCAAGCTAACAGGCGTGTAGTTCCCTGTTTTGTCTCACCCTTCCTTCTTGAATAGTGGTGTTACGTTGACTACATTCCTGTGCTCTAAGGCTGTTATAGGATCTAGGGAATTTTGGAAGATCAAAACCAATGCATCCACTATCTCTGCAGCCACCTCTTTTAGAACCCTAGGATTTAGGCTTTCAGGTCAGGGGGATTTGTTGGCTTTTATCCCCATTGGTTTACTTTAATTGGCTTTGGCTTGTGTGCTAACCATGGCTCAGTTGGTAGCATTCTTGCCTCTAAGTTAGAAGGTTGCAGGTTCAAATCCTGAATTATCTGATTATCACATTGGTGTTTGTTGAAAAGACAGGCATGCACCTAGTTGAACAAGCCAATAAGTTATTTTACTCATCTAAAAATAAGTAAAATTCATGCATGGTAGCTTAAAAAAATGACTGGTTTACAGATATCACCAGTTTTTGGATAGCCGAATTTGACATTAGTTAACTCATTTCCCTGTCTTAGAGAGTAAAACAACTATAATACTTACCAAATAATCACTTATCTGTTGTGTGATATCACTTCTTGATAGTTGTTTGATTTTGAAATTACTGTTGCTGTGATCTGACTTCCACTGCTTTATCCCAGACCTCACTCCCACTGTTTTATTCCAGGTCTGATCTCGCTGCTTCATCCCAGCTCCCACTCTCACTGCTTTATCCCAGACCTCACTCCCATTGTTTTATTCCAGGTTTGATCTCACTGCTTCATCCCAGCTCCCACTCTCACTGCTTTATCCCAGCTCCCACTCCCACAGCTTCAGCCCAGCTCCCATTCCCACTGCATAATTATCCCAGCTCCCACTCTCCCTGCTTTATCCCAATTCCCACTGTGCATTTTATCCCAGCTCCCACTCCCACAGCTTCACCGCAGCCCCCACCCACTCTGTTTTATCAAGGTCCCATATTGCTGCTTTATCCCAGGTCCTGTCTCGCTGCTTTATACCTCTCATTCCTTTATCTCAGGTCTGCTTTCTGTTGCTTTAACATTACCATCAAGCCGGGCGTTTACCTGGTTCAATGAGGAGTGTAGGAGAACATGTCAGGAGCAGCATTAGACATTCCTAAATATGAGATGTCAACATGTTGAAGCCACAACACTGGAATACATGCATGCTAAACACTGGAAGCAACATGTTATACACAGGGTGCTAAGCAATCCCACAACCAACAGGTTACATCAAACCTCTGTAGTCCTACCACATCCAGCCCTGAATGGTAGTGGACAATTAAACAACTAATGGGAGGGGGAGGGCCCATGTGGATCCCTAGCCCCAGTGATGGCAGAGACCAGCATGTGAGTGCAAAAGGAAATGCAGAGGCATTTGCAACCATCTTCAGCCAGAAGTGACAAGCGGATGATCCACGTTGGCCTCCTCTTCAGATCCTCACTATCTTAGAAGCTGGATACAGCAAAGGCAATGGGCCCTGACAACATCCCAGTTGCAGTGCAGAAGACATGCATTCCGGAACTAACTGTGGCTCGAAGCAAGTTGTTCAAGTACAGCGACAACACTGCCATCTACCTGATAGAGTGAAAAATTGCCCAGATATGCCCTGTCCTCAAAAAGCAGGGCAAATTCAAATTGGCCAATTACTGCCCCATCAGTTTCCAATCAGTCATCAGCAAAATGATGAGAGGTGTCACCAACAGTGTTCTCAAACAGCACCTAATTACCAGTAACTTACTCACTGATATACAATTTCGGTTCCACGAGGACACATAAGCACTCAACCTCCTTATAATCTTGGTCGAAATATGGACAAAAGAGCTGAATTCCAGAGGTGAGGTGAGAATAACTGCCCTTGACATCAAGGCAGCAATTGATCAAGTGTGGCACAAAGAAGCCCTAGAAAAATTGAAGTCAAGTGGAATCAGGAGGACAAACTCTGCACTGGTTGGAGTAATACGTAGCACAAAGGAAGATGGTGATGATTGTTGGAAGTCAATCATCTCAGTCCTAGGACATCACTGCAGAAATTTCTCAGGGTAGTGTCATAGGCCCAACCACCTTCAGCTGCTTCGTCAATGACCTTGCCTCCATCATAAGGTCAGAAGTGAGGATGTTCGCTGATGACTGCACATTGTTCAGTTCCATTCGCAATTCCTCAGATAATAGCAATCCTTGCCTACATGCAGTAAGACCTGGACTGTACCAGGCAATGACCATCTCTAAGAAGAGAGGGTCTAACCATTTCCCCTTGACATTCAACGGCATTACCATTTTGGAATCCCCCATCATAACATCCTAGGGGTTACCATTAACCAGAAACTTAACTGGACAAGTCAAATAAATAGTCTGGCTCCAAGAGCAGGTAAGAAACTGGTTCTGCAGTGACTTATCTCACCTCCTAACTCATCAAAGCCTGTCCACCATCTACAAGGCATAAATCAGGAATATGATTGAACATTGTTCACCTGCCTGGATGAGTCCAGCTCCATCTACAGTATGAACTGCAGAAACTCACCAAGGCTCCTTCAACTGTACCTTCCAAACCCACAACCTCTATCACCTAGAAGGACAAGTGCAATAGGTGCCTGGAAACACAATTACCTGCAAGTTTCCCTCCAAGCCATTCATCTTCCTGATTTGGAAACATATTGCTGTTCCTTCATTGTAGCTGGGTCAAAATCCTGGAGCTCCCTACCTAACAGCATTGTGAGTGCATCGACACCATATGGACTGTAGCGGTTCAAGTAGAGGTTGCTCACATCGCCTTTTCAAGGGCAATTAGGGATGGCCAATAAATGCTGACATTGCCAGCAATGCCCACACCCCATCAATGAATTTTTTAAAAATGTGCAAGTGGGCGGTCTTGAAGATGGAACAGATATGGGGTCGGAGGCTTATCTCAAGGTCAAATGGGATGCCAAGATTGAGAACGTTCTGTTTTGGCCTCAGTCAGTGGCCAGGGAGGGGGATGAAGTTGCTCACTCGGGAATGGAGTTTCTAGCTCAGACCAAAGACGATGGCTTTGGACTCTTCACTCTGGATTTTGACCAAGCAGCATGGCAAATTAGAGACAGTGCAATGGTCAAGAGAGAACAAAGAACATAAGAGGTAGGAGCAGGAGTAGGCCATTCAGCCCTTTGAGCCTGCTCCACCATTCAATGAGATCATGGCTGATCTTCTACCTCAACACCATTTTCCTGCACTATTCCCATATCCCTTGATGTTTTTAATATGTAGAAATCCATTGATCTCAGTCTTGAACATACTCAATGACTGAGCCTTCACTGCCCTCTGGGGCAGAGAATTAAAAAGATTCACCATCCTCTGAGTGAAGAAATTCTTCCTCATCTCAGTCCTAAATGGCCTATCCCTTATTCTGAGACTGTGACCCCTGGTTCTAGACGCCGCCCCCAGCCAAGGAAAACATCTTTCCTGCAACTACACTGTCGAACCCTGTAAGAATATTCTATGATTGCATGATATCACCTCTCATTCTTCTAAACTCCAGAGAATAAAGGCCCAGTCTATTTAATCTTTCCACATAGAACAATCCCTCCATGCCAGGAATTAATTAGTGAATCTTCATTGTACAACTTTTAACAATACTATGACAAGTATATCTTTCCTTAGATAAGGAGACTAAAACTGCACACAATACTCCAGGTGCAGCCTCAGTAAGGCTCTATGAAATTGCAATAAGACCTCTTTACTCAAGTATTCTTGTGATAAAGGCCAACATACCATTTGCCTTCTTAATTACTTGCTGTACTTGCATATTAGCTTTCAGAGGTGGTAATGAGGTAGAGCTAGGTGTCATTAGTGTACATGTGGAACCTGTGGTGGCTTCAGATGCTGCCAATGAGGGGCAGCATGCAGATGAGAAATAGGGGGAAGCCAAGGATAGATCATTAAGGGACTCCAGAGCTAACAGTGCAGGAGCAAATAAAGAAGCCATTGGAGGTGATTCTCTGGCTTTGACTGGATAGATAAGAATTGAATCAGGCAATAGCAGTCCCACCCAGCTAGTTGATGGAAGAGAGGCATTGGAGGAGGATGGAATGGTCAACCATGTCAAAGTCTGCAGACTGAAGGTTGAGAAGGAATTATTACCAAAGACACAGTCGCATAGAATTTTATTTGTGACTTAGATAAAGGTAGCTTCGGTGCTGTCGCAGGGGTTGAAAGGAGTTGCAGGAAAGTTGAGCACAGATTTGGGAGGTGACAGCAGGTTCAAGGATTTTGGAGAGGAAAGGGAAGTTGGAGATCGGGTGGTAGTTTGCAAGGACAGAGGGGTAAAGGGTGTGTATTTTTGAGGAAGAGGGGGGGGATGGATGATTTGAAGGAGAGGGGGTCAGCACCTGAGGAAATATAACTTTTAACAATACCAACTAACATAGGAACCTGGAAAAAGTTGGATGGTCAGCAGTTTGATAGTAATAGCTTTTAGGGAAGTGCAAGTGGGTCTCATGGACAAGATGGACTTGGGGAGAGCATTAGGGGAGGGAGGAATGAAACTAAAGAAATATACAAATTCAGGGCTAGGGCAGAGGGGAACCTTAGAAGAGGTTTGACTCGGTGGGAAGAAGGGAAGCAGCAGCAGCAGCTGAATGGATGATTTTAATCTTCGTGACAAAAAAGTCCATGAGGTACTTGCATTTGTTGTTGGAGCCAAGGATGAAGGGAACAGAAGAACAGGGTTTAAGAAGATAGTTTGTAGTGAAGGAGAGAAGCCCGAGGTACCTTTGCATCCTGATCTGGAATAGTCAGCCATTTCACTGTTGCCCGTTTTAAAGTAGCACATAAGAAAAATGCCACAAAATAAGGCAAGCCCCACTGACTCATCTTGTTCCTGTAGTAACAGAGACCCACTTTTCTGATGCATGAACTGCCACCAGGTTCCCTGGCTCTGTTTCTGGTAATAAATGATTCTGGGTGGAAATGTAAATGGAGAGGTTAGTGGCAAGGCAGCAGATCTGTCCCATAATTGTTTTTTACTCAGTTAGTGTCTGTCAATGTGAAATGAATCAGACAGTTCCACAAGAAGGATTCAATAATGCTCTTCAAAAATACAGATTTTTCTTGTCATTATTATTGTCATCTTGTAAGCAGAAAAATATTTAAATAGTTAAAATTCCAAACTTTATTGGTTCTTTGGTGAAAAATTGCTTCAATCCAAATATTATATATGTGCAGGATTGAAAAATGACAGTTCTTGCATGTGCCTGGAGTAAAACATGGACAGCTGCTTTTCTATTGTTCTTGCTGCTGTGGAATCCATCCCACAAAGTGAACAGGATAATTTCCATGGCATCAGGAATTTGAAGATTCTTGAAGTAGTTATGCTTCATAAGCCTCATGAAATTAATGGACTGAAAACTGGATTGACAATTGGAAGCAGAAAGTGATAGAGATAAGTAGAAAAGCCTGTCTCGTGGCATTATCTGGTGGGAGAATCCACAGGAATGGTTCCAGGTTTTTTGTTGTTCACACTATTCACAAAGAATATGAGAGTACTTACTGTAATAATAATATTATAATATTTGCTAATGACAACAAGTTATGTGGCCAGGTAATGAATATGAAGGATGCTGACAGTACTGAAAGATCTGGGGCCAATTACTGCAAACACATTAGTTTAGACAACAGGAGATAAAATCAAACACAATATTGTAAATGCAATTGGAACAAGAAAATGAAGTGTGCATACAATGAACGAGTGTCCATTAGCAAAGGATTGTAAAGAATCCTGGGGTGATCATTGACCATTCATTGAAATGGTTCTTTTTAAATATACAGGAAGTGTGCTGCTAAGTGCTACTAAGTGGTTTATGCCATGAGCACAAATGAGTTATTGCCACCAATGGCAAACCATCTAATGCACTGCCAGTGATGATGTAATATTTTAATATTCCATGGTTAATTGTGTTCACTGTTAGATGTGTTCAGAAACACATATGAGAGAGTTAAGCACTAATTTGCTACAGTGAATTAGCGTTTCAGTTCTCCTGTGCTGAATTATCACCTCTCTCAGCACTAAAGTTAGCACAAATCCCCATGAAATCAATTTGAGTTATGTTAGGCATCTAGTTTACTGTATTAATGACTCATCCATTGCTTCACATTACTGTCAGAGGTGGTTTGACAAATAGCACATGGAATTTTCTATCAACAGGAATTGTTTTAATGGAACTTTGCTTATCCCTTGTTTTGGTGGCATTGCATTTTGGTGGGAAGAATGAGGAAGGATAATATAAACATGTTTTTCATTCCTTCTTGGGGTATGAACATTGCTGGCAAGACCAGCATTTATTGCCCATCCCTAAATGCCCTTGAGAAGGTGGTGATGAGCTGCCTTCTTGAACTACCATAGTCCATGTGGTGTAAGTACATCCACAGTGTTGTTAGAAAGGGAGTTCCAGGATTTTGACCCAGTGACAGTGAAGGAACGGTGATATATTTCCAAGTCAGGATGGTGTGTCACTTAAGAACATAAGAAATAAGAGCAGGAGGAGACCATATAGCCCCTCAAGCCTATATCACCATTCAACGCCTCATTCAATACAATCAGCCTCAATCCACTTTTCTGCCCACTCCCCATATCTATTGTAAAGTAACAGCGATCTATTTCCACGTCAGGACGGTATGTGACTGGAGGGAAGCTTGCAAGCGGTGGTGGTCCCATGTGCCTGTTTCTCATGTTCTTCCAGCTTTGGAATGAGCCTTGGCAAGTTGTTATGACCATGGCAGATGTTATTGCTGCACAAACCAAAACCAAACCAAATCCCAGAGGGAAACTTGGCTTACAGGCTATGCTCATTTTTTTTTGTATTCTGAAAATGAGAAGAAAAAGTACTGATCTCAGCAGCAAGAAGTCCGGTAACACTTCTGGGATTTTAAAATTTAAAAGTAAAAGTTTTATTAACAAGAACAAAAGAAAACTTAAACACACAAGATTACAGTTGCACAGTTAAAATTAGTCTTACAACACATTCCCCCAAAAGGCTCCCTATTTGGTCAGACCCACAAGTTAACACCTTCCAGGCAACACTCCCTTATAGATGTTTAACTATAAAAATCCAGTAATATTGCCCAAGGAAAACTACTGTAGCTTTAACAAACAACGCATGACCTCTGAACCTCCCTCCCATTCTGCTGTGGAAATCCAAAACTTCAGAACATGACTAATTTTTGCAGCTCAAGACTTTTCTGGCTTGACTGGATGGCTGATTCAAACTGCATCTTCTCCTAGCCCAAAGCTGTTTCCAGGAGATCTTCCTCACAGAGCCAATAGCCTACAGCTACAGCTAACAGCTCAACAGCTAACCTTAAGTTTTCCACAGTAACTCTAAAATACATTTTTCCCCTCTTTCATCCCAGGTTCCATTGTTCTCACACCTCTTTGAACCTCAAATCCTTCCAAATATAAAATCTTTCATGTTTCTATTTTGTCTCTGTGTTTGGGTCAATAAAATGTAATAGACCCTCTTCTAATTACCTATGGAACTCCTGCAAGATGCAAACATGTTTCTTGTCTCCTCTGATTTCCCTTTGATATTCAATCAAACTCTCAACTTATCTGAAAATACAAATGTTAGATCCAACCCATTCACTTGCACCTCAAACCTAATCCCTCTATCCTTTCATGTTTTAAAGCACCCAATTTGTCTCCTAGTAACCTTCCCCAGTTTAATTAAATCATTTATACACACACACACACATACACACACACACACACACACACACACACACACACTCAAACACAATTTGTAACCTCATGGCCCGGCATATCCCCCACTCTACCATTACCATCAAGCCAGGGGATCAACCCTGGTTCAATGAAGAGTGCAGGGAGGCATGCCAGGAGCAGCACCAGGCATACCTAAAAATGAGGTGTCAACCTGGTGAAGCTATAACACAGCGTGCCAAACAGTATACGCAACAAGTGATAGACAGAGCTAAGCGATCCCACAACCAACGGATCAGATCTAAGCTCTGCAGTCCTGCCACATCCGGTTATGAATGGCAGTGGACAACTAAACAACTCACTGAAGGAGGAGGCTCCACAAATATCCTCATCCTCAATGATGGAGAAGCCCAGCATATCAGTGCAAAAGATAAGACTGAAACATTTGCTACAATCTTCAGTCAGAAGTACCAAATGGATTATCCATCTTGGCTTCCTCTGGAGGTCCCCAGCATCACAGATGCCAGTCTTGAGCCAATTCGATTCACTCCATGTGATATCAAGAAACGGCTGAAGGCACTGGATACTGCAAAGGCTATAGGCCCTGACAATATTCTGGCAATAGTACTGAAGGCTTGCTGCACCCCTAGTCAAGCTGTTCCAGTACAGCTACAACACTGGCATCTACCCAGCTATGTGGAAAATTACCCAGGTATGTCCTGCACACAAAAAAGCAGGACAAATCTAACCCTGCCAATTAGCGCCCCATCAGTCTACTCTCGGTCATTGGTAAAGTAATGGAAGGGGTCATCAACAGTGCTATCAAGTGGCACTTACTTAGCAATAACCTGCTCACTGATGTACAGTTTGAGTTCCGCCAGGGCCACTCAGCTCCTGACCTCATTCCAGCCTTGGTTCAAACATGGACAAAAGAGCTGAACTCCCGAGGTGAGGTGAGAGTGACTGCCCTTGACATCAAGGCAGCATTTGACCGAGTGTGGCATCAAGGAGCCCTAGCAAAACTGGAATCAATGGGAATCAGGGGGAAAACTCTCCGCTGGTTGGAATCATACCTAACACAAAGGAAGATGGTTGTGGTTGTTGGAGGTCAGTCATATCAGGTCCAGGACATCACCACAGGAGTTCCTCAGGGTAATGTCCTCAGCCTAACCATCTTCAGCTGCTTCATCAATGACCTTCCTTCCATCATAAAGTCAGGAGTAGGGATGTTTGCTGATGATTGCACAATGTTCGGCATCATTCGCAACTCCTCAGATATTGAAGCAGTCCATGTCTAAATGCAGCAAGACCTGGACTATATTCAGGCTTGTGCTGACAAATGGCAAGTAACATTTGCACCACACAAGTGTCAGGCAATGACCATCTCCAACAAGAGAGAATCCACCCATTGCCCCTTGATATTCAATGGAATTACCATCACTGAATCCCCCACCATCAGCATCCTGGGGGGGTTACCATTGACCAGAAACTGAACTGGGCTAGCCATATAAATGCTGTGGCTACAAGAGCAGGTCTGAGGCTGGGAATCATGCAACAAGTAACTCACCTCCTGACTCCTCAAAGCCTGTCATCAACTACAAGGCACAAGTCAGGAGTATGATGGAATACACTGCACTTGCCTGGATGACTGCAGCTCCCACAACACTCAAGAAGTTTGACACCATCCAGGACAAAGCAGCCCGCTTGATTGGCACCACATCCACAAACATTCACTCTCTCCACCACCGATACACAGTAGCAGCCGTGTGTATCATCTACAAAATGCACTGCTGGAATTCACCAAGGCTCCTTAAACAGCACCTTCCAAACCCACAACTACTACCATCTAGATGGACAAGGGCAGCAGATAGATGGGAACACCACCACCTGGATGTTCACCTCCAAGTCACTCACCATCCTGGCTTGGAAATATATTGCCGTTCCTTCACTGTCGCTGGGTCAAAATCCTGGAACTCCCTTCCTAACAGCACTGTGGGTATACCTACACCACATGGACTGCAGCGCTTCAAGAAGGCAGCTTACCACCACCTTCTCAAGGCCAACTAGGGATGGGCAATAAATACTGGCCCAGTCAGCGAAGCCCACATCCCGTGAACGAATAACATATAAAACAAAAACAGTGCTGCCATGGTGTGCCGATGCTGATACTGGAGGGAGTGAATGTTTAAGGTGGTGGGTGGGGTGCCAATCAAGTGAACTGCTTTGCCCTGGATGGTGCTGAGCAGCTTGAGTGTTTTTGGAGCTGTGCATCCAAGCAAGTCAAGTGTATTTCATGATATTCCTGACTTGTGCCTTGTAGATAGTGACAGGCAATGGAGAGTAAGGAGATAAGGCACTGCTGAATTTCCAACTTCTGATGAGCTCATGCCAGCACAGTGTTTATGTCACTAGTCCAGTTAAGTTTCTAGTCAATGGTGGCTCCCAGGCTATTTTCTGTCAATGGTAACCTCCAAGATATTGATGATGGGAGATTCAGCAATGGTTCCCAATTGAACGTTACTGGCAGAACATACAAACATACGAAATAGGAGCAGAAATAAGCCATTTGGCCCCTCGAGCCTGTTCTGCCATTTAACAAGATCATGGTTGATCTGTTTGTGTTTAAAATTCCACTTTCCTATCTACCCATGACAGCCTTCTTCTAACAAGAATCTTTCTACCTCTGCCTTAAAAATATTCAGTGACCCCGCCTCCACCACCTCTGAGGCAGAGAGTTCCAAAGTTTCACAACCCTCTGAGAGAAAAAAATTCTTCCATCTCTGTCCTAAAGGGTGACCCCTAATTTTAAAACAGTGCCCCCCCCGTTCTGGACTCACCCAAAAGAGCAAGCATCCTTTCCATGTCCACCTGTCGAGACTTCGATCAAGTCACCCCTCACTCTTCTAAACTCCAGTGGAAGCAAGCCCAGTCCGTCCAACCTTTCCTCATAAGACAACCCATTCAAAACAGGTATTAATCTAGTGAACCTCCTCTGAACCGCCTCCAACGTATTTACATCCTTCCTTAAATAAGGAGACCAAATCTGCACATAGTATTCAAGGTGTGGTCTCACCAATGCCCTTGATAACTGAAGCATAACATCCTTACTTTTATGTTCAATTCCTCTTGTAATAAAGGATAGCATTCCATTAGCCTTCTTAATTACTTGCTGTACCTGCATACTAACTTTTTGTGACTCATCCACTAAAACACCTAGATCCCTCTGCACCTCGGAATTCTGCAGTCGCTCTCTGTTTAAGTAATACTCTGCTTTTTTAATCTTCCTACTAAAGTGAACAACTTCACATTTTCCCACATTATATTTCATCTGCCAGATTTTTTCCCCACTCACTCAACTTATCTATGTCCATCTACAACCTCTTTATGTCCTCTTCACAACCTTTTTTACTATCTATCTTTGTGTCTTCTGCAAATTTATCTACCATGCATTTGTTCCCCTCATCTAAGTCATTAATATAAATTGTAAAAAGCTGAGGGCCCAGCACAGACCCCTGCGGATTCCACTCGTCACATCCTGCCAATCAGAAAAAGACCGATTTATGCATACTCTGTTCTCTACCAGCCAGCCATTCTTCTGTCCATGCAATTATGTTACCCCCTACACTTTTATTTTTAGCTTTTATTTTTTGCAATAACCGTTGATGTGGCTCCTTATCAAATGCCTTCTGGAAATCCAAATACAGTACGTCTACAGGTTCCCCTTTATCCACAGCGCATGTTGCTCCTTCAAAGAACTCCAATAAATTGGTTAAACATGATTTCCCTTTCACAAAACCATGCTGACTCTTCCTAATTATCTTGGAGAGAATTTTGTCCCTGTCGGACAGGCCGGTTGGGAGTGGGCCGGTAGCACGCTACATGTGCGGGGGTGGGGGGGGCAAGAGGGAGAGCCAGAGCCTGCGCTCTTTCGCGTGCACAAGCTGCCTCAGGGAGATTAAGCACATATTGAGATTTTTCAATAAAGAGACATAAAAATTATTTACACGTCCCCTCATGTGATAGTGTCACATGAACTGAGACATGTTTATGAAATGTGAAAAAATTATTTAATAATTTAATAAAACCTTCAGGAAACCTCAACCTGCCTGTGGATGAGGTTTCCTGAGAAATGCGAAGGCCGCTCGGGCTCTTCGCCTGCCCGCCAACCTTAAGATTGGACAGGCAGCATTGATAATTGCTGTAATTGGTTTCTTAATGGCCATACTGGGCCTTTGACAGTTCAGCAGGCACGCAGCTGCCTCCGGCGTGCGCCCGCCGAATGAAAGATCTGAATGACACCAGGACGCACGCCCGCCCCCGCACGCCAATGTGAAAATTCTCCCCCTTGAGTTTTTCTAAGTGCTCAGCTATAACCTCCTTAATGATCGATTCTAACATCTTCCCCACAATGGGCTTCAAGCTAACTGGCCTATAGTTTCTGCTTTCTATTCCCTCCCTTCTTGAATAGAGGATATTTGCTACTTTCCAGTCCGATGGAACCTTTCCAGAATCTAGCAAATTTTGGAAAATTAACACCAATGCATCTACTACCTCATTTTCCATCTCTTTTAAGACCCTAGGATGAAATCTATCAGCACCCATAGGATTGTCAGCCCGCAGTTCCATCAGTTTGCTCAGTACTGGTACTCTAGTGATTGTAATTTCACCAAGTTCCTCTCTCCCTTCCACCTCCTGGTTTACAGCTATTACTGGACCGTTTTTGTATCTTTTATAATGAAGACAGAAGCAAAATATTTGTTCATCCGCCATTTCCTTATTATCTACTATTAACTCCAACTCTCTAGAGGACCAACACTCCCTTTACTTACTCTTTTCCTTTTTAAATACCTGTAGAAACTCTTGCTATCCATTTTTACATTTCTAGCTGACTTCCTCTCATACTCTAATTTCTTTCTCCTGGTTAACCTTTCAGTCATTCTCAGCCGTTATTTATATTCTGACCAGTCATCTGACCTGCCACTCACCTTAGAGCAGTTATATGCTTTTTCCTTAAGTTTGACGTTTTCCTTAACTTCTTTAGTTAACCACGGATAGTGGGTCCTCGCCTTAGAATTTTTTTTATAGTAGGAATATATTTATTCTGTGTATTCTGAAATATCCCCTTAAATGTCTGCCATCGCTTTCCGATTGATCTATCATCTAGCCCAGTATCCCAGTTCACTTCAGCTATCTCAGCTTTCATGCCCACATAGTTGCCCTTATTTAAGTTTAAAATACTAGTCTTTGACCCACTCTTACTCCCTTTCAAACTGGATGTGAAATTCAATCACATTGTTGTCTTTGCTACCTGAGGGGTGCCTTTACTCTGAGGCCATTAATTAATCCTGTCACATTATACAATTCCAAGTTTAATATAACCTGCTCTCTGGTTGGTTCCAGAACATGCTGCTCTAAGAAACTATCTTGAAAGCATTCTATGAACTCCTCATACAGGATATTACCGCCAGTCTGATTTTTCCAGTTTATATGTAAATTAAAGTCACCCATGATTATTGCTGTCCCTTTATCACAAGCATACAATATTTCTTCTTGTATACTTTGTCCTACATTGTGGTTACTGTTAGAGGCCCATAGACCATTCCCACTCGTGACTTCTTTCCTCTACTATTCCTCATCTCTACCCAAACTGATTCTATATCCTGATTTCCTAACTCAAGGTCATTGCACCAATGCCATCCTTGATTAACAGTGCTACCTCTTTACCTTTACCCAGCTTCCTATTCTTCTTGAATGTCATACACCCCTCAATATTCAGGATCCAATCCTTGTTATCCTGCAGCTACATCTATGTAATGGTTATCAATCATATTTATTTACTTCAATATGCGCTATCAATTCATTTACTTTGTTATGAATGCTACACGTATTCAGATTTAGAGCCTTTAGTTTTGTCTTTTTGTTATCTTTGTAATATCTAGTCTTGACTTTTGGTGTATTCTTAGACTTTTTCTCTCCGTCCCTTCCTGCCATTCTTTGACCTTCATTTCCCATATTGCTATTTTGTTCTCCTACCTTGATTATAGCCCTTGATTTGCTACATCTACCCAAGCTTGATTCCTCACTCCCATTGTTTAGTTTAAAGCTGTCTCTACTTCCCTAGTTATGCAGCTCGCTAGAGCACTGGTCCCAGCACAGTTCAGGTGCGGACCGTCCCAATGGTACAGTCCCCACTTTACCCAGTACTAATGCTAGTGTCCCACAAACCAGAACCCACTTCTCCCACAAAAGTCTTTGAGTCATCCATTCATTTCACCAATCTTATTTGCTCTATGCCAATTTGCACATGGCTCAGAGATTATTACCTTTGAGGTTCTGCTTCTTAATTTGGTGCTTAGCTCTTCATACTGACTATATAGAACTTCTTTCTTTGTCCTGCCTATGTCGTTGGTGTCTACATGGACCACGACAACAAGATCCTCCCCCTCCCACTGTAAGTTCCTCTCCAGCCCTGAGCAAATGTCCTGAACCCTAGCATTGGGCAGGCAACACAGCTGTCTAGATTCTCATTCTTTGCTGCAGAGAACAGTGTCAATCCCCCTCACTTTACTGTCCCCTATGACCACTATATTGCTTTTTGCTCCTCCTGCTTGAATGGCTTCCTGTACCATGGTGCCATGATCTGTCTGCTCATCCAACCTGCAGACCTCGCTTTAGTCCACACAGGTAGCAAGCACCTCGTACCTGTTTGAAAATTGCAACATCTTAGGCTCCTCCACAACTGTCTGCTTAGTCCCTTTAACTGCCTCACTCACAGTCACATCCTCCTGTTCCTCATCACTGTCCAAAACAGATGACCCTATTCTAAGAGGTGTGACCATATTCTGGAACAAAGTGTCCTTATGTTGCACAGTGTCTGCAGATCAGCTTCCATATCAATAATCCTGATCTGGAATTCCTCAAGCTGCTTACACTTTCTGCAGACGTGTTTGTCCTGAATCGCCTTGGCGTCCAGAAGCTCCAACATTCCACAACATAACACCAGTCCTGCCATTGTGTTTTCCGGACTGAATATTGAATTCAACAACTTTAGATCTTGAACTCCCTCCTCCATCCCCACCCCCTTTCCATTTCTTCCCCCTCCCTTTTGTTTTTTCCAGTAATTTATATAGATTTTTCTTTTCCCACCTATTTCCATTATTTTTAAATCTATACCTTTAATGCCCTGTTAGTCATCCCACACCACCCTCACTAGAGCTGTACCTTGAGTGTCCTGCCATCCATTCTTAATTAGCACATTCGTTTAGATAATATCACCACCTTCAACACCTCTTTGTTCCGTTGTCTGTGACATCTTTTGATTATCTGCTCCTATCACTGCTTGCTTGTCCCTACAACCACCACCCGCCCCCCAACTTCTCTCCCCCCACCCCCTCCCACCTTAAACCAGCTTATATTTCACCCCTCTCCTAATATTACTCAATTCTGTTTAAGGTCATGAGGACTCGAAACGTCAACTCTTTTCTTCTCCGCCGATGCTGCCAGACCTGCTGAGTTTTTCCAGGTAATTCTGTTTTTGTTTTGGATTTCCAGCATCCGCAGTTTTTTGTTTTTATTATTATTATTTTTTTGTCCCTTCCCCTGTTCACAATGGGCAAGATACAGACCATACCCAAACAGCCCATGCTTGCAAAACTCAAAACAGTGTCCAATATTAGATATGATTCTGTGATTGGACAACATTTGCTAAGTAATCCTTAGTGTGCTAAGAATTATGCTGACAACCTATTTAAGATTATCAGTCCAGCTCACAGTGTGGCACATTTGCACGTACTGGAAGCTATATATATTAATTTATAGGGCCCTGTTCTTTGCAGACAGAAAGAACATGTACACACATTGTGCCTGTTTCAGCTAAACAAAATATGTGACAATCATTCTCTGGTTCATTCCTCAGGGCAATGCCTTGACCAATCTGAGTCAAGCTGCCTGGTTTAAATTTCAAACAATGCTCGGCAGTTAACTGTCAGTCATCATCAACTGGTGCATTCATCATGGCACCACCTCTACCAATCAGAGTCCACTTGCCAACCAATCCGCATTCTCTCTTCATACAGTATAAATTGTTGTTTCCTTTACATTTCGTATTCTTGCAAATTGTCCTGATGAGTGCAAGACGAAAAGCTCGACAAAAAAGGTCTCTTATTTTCAGCAATGCTCAAGTTCTGCACTAACGAACAGCTAATCCATAGATTAGAACCCTTGAGATTCAGTCCTTTAATTTAGCTCCAAGATCCAATACTCGCCAAACAGGATCTCTTGCCTACTTTTTCTATGTTCTTCCTTCCAATATGGCCAACAACGACTGGATCCTTCACCTCTATCTCCAATGTCCTTTCAATCTAGTTATAGATGTCTCTCATTTTGCACTGGGTATGCAACACACCATGTGCGATTCTTGATCGTTGCTTACAAATAATGCTATCTGTCCCTCTAATTATTGAATGTCTTAGAACTACCACATTATGCTTCCTCTCCTCTCTATGGCCACTCCCACACTCCAATGTGATATGGTCAGTATTACGGCTCTCCTATCTTCATAGGTAGCAAGTATATTGTACCTGTGGGATAGGATCAATTTCCGTGGATCCATGTTCTCTGTCTCATCTGGGTTCCGCTGAATCTGTATACAGCAGGTCACACCAACCCCATTCTGAAATCTACTATAAGCCCATCACACTTCCACAGCTACCTTGATTATACTTCCTTCCACCCTCACTTCCCGTGAGGACTCTATTCCAGTCTCCCAATTTGTCCATCTCTCGTATCCGTTCTGGTGATGTAATCATCCACATCAGTACTTCAGGTCCGTTTTCATTTTTCCTCAACCAAGGATTCCCCTTCACTGTGCTTGACAGGCTCCTTGATCTTGTCCATCCCATTCCCCACATTTCTGTCCTTATCTCTTGCCCTCCCATCCAGAAACACAATAGGATTCCCTTTGTCCTCACCTTCCACCCCACCAGCCTCCGTATTCAATGGATCATCCTCTACCATTTCTGCCACCTCCAGCATCATTCCACCAAACACATCTTCCCTTTTCATTTCAGTATTCCAAAAGGACTGTTCCCTCCATGACACCCTGATTCACTCTTCACTCACCCCTAGTACCCAGTCTCCTTCCCATGCAAATGCAGTAAATGTAACGCCTGCCCTTTCACCTCCACCATACCTACTGTCCAGGAACCCAAACACTACTTCTAGATCAAACAGTGATTCGCTTGTACTTTTTTCAATTTAGTGTACCGTATCTGCTGTTCATGATGCAGTCTCCTCTACATTTGGAAGACCAAAGGTAAATTGAGTGGCTGCTATTTTGAACACCTCCGTTCAGTCCACAAACATGACCCTCAGTTTCCATTCTCATTTTAGTTCTCCATCCCACTCCTACTCTGATCTCACTGTTCTCAGCTGTCTACACTGTTCCAATGTAATCACGAGGAACAGCACCTCATCTTCCGATTGGGCACTTCTGGACTCAACGCTGAGTTCAACAATTTCAGATCAGAACCACTGCTCCCTTTCTTTTGGACAGCAGTCGCTGGTAATGATTTTGCTGACACCATCTACACTTCCTGGAGACCCATCTTACTCTTCTTTACTTATCCCGTTACCACCCCCTTTTGCCTTGCATTATCATCCCTTTTGTCATTTAATCTCCTCTGCCTTCTATCCCAGCACAAATCTTTCCTTTGTTTTTTCCCCCTTCCTCCCTTTCCCAGGCTTTATACTTGGTTAAAAACTGTTACATCTCTAACATTTTCCACTTCTGATGAAAGGTCATCAACCTGAACCATTAACTCTGTTTCTTACTCCAGAGATGTTGCCTGACCTGCTGAGTGTTTCCAGCATTTTCTGTTTTTAGTTATGTTCTATCAATTGGGCTTGGAATTGCTGGGTGGGAGAGACCGATTAACCAGTATCCCAGATCCCTATCACACTGTTGTCACCCTTGCTAAATTTTGGATGAGGGCAACGGTAGACTTGCTATTATGGCTCACTTCTTAAAGCCAAGCAAAACTAACTGCCTAGGCTCGTACACAAGTGTGGTCACTTGACTGGGGTGAACTAAATGGAGTTGAGAATCCCCAAACTGACTTTGTACATGTACCTTACAATCAAAGGAAGTCCTCATCCCTCAGGGTGGGTTTCATTTGAAGCTGGACCCAGCTTAATAACTGTATCACCAATCTCTCACTTTTTTTCAATATTATTGAGATTATGAAAATGTAAACAAGACTGTACTATAGTCTTTAGAGCGGTATATATGGGCCTGTTGTTTTTTCAATTTCTTATATGAATAGCCACAAAACATAGCTAGTCCAATGATGATACTTTCAAATTGATTATGGATTTACCTTCCCTCCCAGCCTTCTGCAACCAGTGATTCATTGACATAATGTATTGAGGTTTGACATATCTGGACAGTGCCTAGTAATAAAAACAGACATGGACTGAGCCTAATGACAAACAACATTCATTAAAACTGAAGTTTAACTATGAGGTAAATACATTTGCATGTATATAGTTCCACATCACACTGAAATGTCTCAAAGCACTTTACACCACTTTTTTAAAGTGTAATTGCTGCTGTTATATAGAGAAATATGTCAGCTATTCTTCAGCAGCCACATTCCACAAACAGCCATGAGGGATCAGTAAATCTGTTTTGTCAATGGGATTGATTGAAGGAGGAATGTTGGCCATCGATGCTGAACTCCTTGCCCTTCTTCATAATTCTTTGGGATCTTTAACTTGAATCATCAGAACAGGCAGACTCAACTTAACATCTCATCTAAAGGATTGCATTTTCAACAATGTGCTACTCCCCCAGTACTGCGCTGCAATGTCATCTGAGATTATAAATTCAAGGCATGGTGTGGGACTCAGCCCATTTTCTTCTACTCCAGAGACAAAAGCATTACCAATTGAGAAAGGCTGACAAGGTAGGAACTTCTAACAATAATTACAAAAGGCAGTATTTTCCAAGGCTCAATCTGGGGGCTTCAAACAGAAAATGCATTCAGTAGAAATCCCATGGACCTGTGGTTTCCAACAAACCACCCGCTGCAGTTGAGGCTCCACTTAGTAGCATGTGCGTCTGAACATTCCACCATCCGTTTCTCAGAATGTGGCTGACTAATACTGTAAAACTGAGGGACTGATCGAGTCTTCTAGGGACTTATGATAAACATTCTTTGAACTGCCACAAATATCACAGTTTCTGAAGTTTTCAAAATATTTTCTCTGATGAGGACCGAAGCCTCCCATATCTTGGGGAATGCCACTTGAGTTAAAAGGCAAAGTGATAAGTACGATTGGCCGACATCCAGGTGGCTAAATGCTTTAACTTTTCATGGCACTTTATCCAATAGTCGGGGCTATCTGAGCAGAGCCGGGGGTAGGTGGGGGGTTATCTGAGCAGAACCGGGGGTGTGGCGGGGGGTTATCTGAGCAGAGCCGGAGGGGGTGGGGGGGGGATGGTGAAGGGGGATACAGTGCTGAGGCATTGGGTGGACATAAAGGAGGTGTAAAGAGCCAGTAGGGAGTAGTGAGCTGTAACAAAAACAAAAATACCTGGAAAAACTCAGCAGGTCTGGCAGCATCTGCGGAGAGGAACACAGTTAACGTTTCGAGTCCCAATGACCCTTCAACAGAACTAAGTAAAAATAGAAGAGTAGTGAGCTGTGTTGGGGCACAGGCAGAATGAAGAAAGCTGGGTGTGGAGGCAGAGGAGGCGAGCAGTGCTAGAGGTGCGGCAGAAAATGAAGAGAGTTGGGGTGGTGCAGGCAGGGGGATAAGCAGTGCTGTGGGTGGAGAGAACTGGGTTTGCGGAAAGGGTGTGCGAACAGTGTCAGGGCAACCCCACAACGGGCAGGGGGGTATAAGCAGTGCTGGGGGTGTGGGTGGGGTGGGTGAGCAGACCCGGGTTGCAGGGTTGATGGGGTATGGGACCTAGTATTAAAAATAGATGACAGACACTGAAAGTCACCACACTGAAAGCAAACCTCAAGAGGCGCGTCTTCAGTTTGTGACATGAAGGGGGCGTGGCACTAGTGCAATTGCGTCTCCCATTATGCTGAACTATTCCCCTCACTGGAGAGGAAATTCCTAAAACTCCAGCGCAAAAAGGGAAGGCCACAGTTTTGAACGCGGTTTTCGACGTGCGCTTCTGCTCCACCACTGACCGGGAGATCCGGACCTACATGTATAAACACAATATAGTATTTCAGATAAATGTAATGATAATTAGTGCGCTAGAGGGCACTCCAAGACAAGAATTTCCTTTGTGTTCACTTATTTCTTTACAATGATGAGTTGCGTGGACTGTTCTTTATAGCAATCACACTTTAACCGGTGATTATGACAGTTTCTGCCAATCACATTGTGACAAACTCTTCCATTCTGGTTAAAGAGTTTGATTCTTGCTTGTTAGTCTGTGCAATATGTTGGTGTATTGGCACACTGAGCAGTGGATTACCATGACACAGGTTCTCACTCTTGCTGCCCGTATATATTGAACTCATGATTTTAACCTGTCCTGTTCAGAGACCAAACAGAAATAAGGGATTCGTACAGAAAAGGGGAGGGAGTCTGAGGGTGAGAGCCAGACGGAGGAAGTCAGAAAGAAAAATAAAGACAAGTTAATCCAGGTAGCTCTCGCACACCATCTCAACTGTCTAACAAATCTTCTTCCCTTCAAAATCAATATAACAAACCTCAAGAGACAAGAGTGAACAATTTTAAATGAAGTGGGTGCTCAAATTCATCAGCCACTTTTATACTGAATCTGGTAATTTCTCATCCAGGTCATTAGAGGAAGGGAAGCTTCTGTTGAAAGAAAGCTGACTACTTGTCCATTTAACCTTATGGCAAATAACTGAGCTGTTGAACTGCATTAGCATCACTGGTCACTAAATAAGCTATTGTCTTTCCCAACCCTTCCCTTTTTGTTTGACTCTAACACTAAGAAAGTGCACAGCTTTAAATGTCTCTTCACATTCAATGGCATTACCATTGCTGAATCCCCCACTATCAACATCCTGGGGTTACCATTGACCAGAAACTGAACTGGACTAGCCATATAAATACTGTGGCTACTAGAGCAGGTCAGAGGCTAGGAATTCTGCAGTGAATAACTCCTCCTGACTCTCCAAAGCCTGTCTGCCATCTACATGGCAAAGTCAGGAGTGTGATGTAATGCTCTTCACTTGGAACCGGAAATGACACTGGAAATATTGACCCTACACAGTTCTCCTTACTAACATCTGGGGGCTGTCTCACAGACTAGTCAAGCAATAGTCTACCAAAATACTCATGGAATCATAGCTTACAGATAATGTCCCAGACACCACCATCTCCATTTTTGGGTATGTCCTGTCCTACCAGCAGGAGAGAGGTGCTGGTATGGTGGTATATAGTTGGATGTTGCCCTGGGAGTCCTCAACATCGACTGCGGATCCCATGAAGTCTCATGGCACCAGGTCAAACATGGGCTGATTACCACATACTGACCCCATCAGTTGTTGAATCAGTATTCTTCAATGTTGAACACCTCCATGCTAAGCACTGAGGGTGGCAAGGGTGCAGAATGTACTCTGGGTGGGCTGATTTCAATGTTTATCACCAAGAGTGGCTCCGAAGTACCACCACTGACCGAGCTGGCCGAGTCCTAAAGGACATAGCTGCTAGACTGGATCTGCAGCAAGTGGTGAGGGAACCAGCAAGAGGGGAAAACATTCTTGACCCCATGCTCACCAACCTGCCCGCTGCAGATGCACCTGTCCATGACAGTATCAGTAGGAGTGACCACTGCATAGACCTTGTGGAGACGAAGTACTGTCTTCACATTGAGGATACCCTCCAACATGTTGTGTGGCACTATCACCGTGCTAAATGGGATAGATTTTGAGTAGATCTAGCAACTCAAAACTGGGCATCCATGAGGCACTGTGGGCCATCAGTAGCAGCAGAATTGTACTCCTCCACAATCTGTAACCTCATGGCCTGGCATGTCCCCCACTCTACCATTACCACCAAGCCAGGGGATCAACCCTGGTTCAATGAAGAGTGCAGGAAGGCATGTCAGGAGCAGCACCAGGAATACCTAAAAATGAGGTGCCAACCTGGTGAAGCTCTAACACAGGACTGGTTTTGTGCAAAACAGCATAAGCAGCAAGAAATAGACAGAGCTAAGTGATCCCACAGAAGTGAGGATGTTCACTGATTATTGCACAATGTTCAGCACCATTCATGACTCCTCAGATACTGAAGCAGTCTGTGTCCAAATGCAGCAAGACCTGGACAATATCCAGGCTTGGGCTGACAAGTGGTGAGTAGCATTCATGCCACACAAGTGCTAGGCAATGACCATCTCCAATAAGAGAGAATCTAATCATCGCCCCTTGAAATTCAATGGCATTACCATCACTGAATTCCCCACTATTAACATCCTGGGGTTACCATTGACCAGAAACTGAACTGGACTAGCTATATAAATGCTGTGGCTACGAGAGCAGATCAGAGGCTAGGAATCCTGTGGTGACTAACTCACCTTGTGACCACACCAAAGCCTGCGCACCATCTACAAGGCACAAGCCAGGAGTGTGATGGAATACCCTCCACTTGCCTGGATGAGTGCAGCTCCCACAACACTCAAGAAGCTTGGCACCGTCCAAGACCAAGCAGCCAGCTTGATTGGCAACCCTTCCACAAACATTCACTCACTCCACCGCCAACACGCAGTAGCAGCAGTGTGTACATTCTACAAGATGCACTTCAGGAATTCATCAAGCCTCCTTAGACAGCACCTTCCAAACCTATAACAAAAACTAAAATACCTGGAAAAACTCAGCAGGTCTGGCAGCATCTGCAGAGAGGAGCACAGTTAACGTTTCGAATCCGAATGACCCTTCAACAGAACTAATTAAAAATAGAAAAGAGGTGAAATATAAGCTGGTTTAAGGGGGGGTGGGACAAGTAGAGCTGGATAAAGGGCCAGTGATAGGAGGAGATAACCAAAAGATGTCACAGACAAAAGGACAAAGAGGTGTTGAAGGTGGTGATATTATCTAAGGAATGTGCTAATTAAGGGTAGAAAGCAGGACAAGCAAGGTACAGATAGCCCTAGTGGGGGTGGGGTGAGGTGAAGGAATCGAAAAAGGCTAAAAGGTAGAGATAAAACAATGGATGGAAATACATTTAAAAATAATGGAAATAGGTGGGAAAAGAAAAATCTATATAAATTATTGGAAAAAAAAGGGGGGGAAACCGGAAAGGGGGTGGGGATGGAGGAGAGAGCTCATGATCTAAAATTGTTGAACTCAATATTCAGTCCGAAAGGCTGTAAAGTGCCTAGTCGGAAGATGAGGTGCTGTTGCTCCAGTTTGCGTTGAGCTTCACTGGAACAATGCAGCAGGCCAAGGATGGACATGTGGGCATGAGAGCAGGGTGGAGTGTTGAAATGGCAAGCGACAGGGAGGTCTGGGTAATGCGTGCGGACAGACCGAAGGTGTTCTGCAAAGCGGTCACCCAGTCTGCGTTTGGTCTCGCCAATGTAGAGGAAACCGCATTGGGAGCAACGAATGCAGTAGACTAAATTGAGGGAAGTGCAAGTGAAATGCTGCTTCACTTGAAAGGAATGTTTGGGCCCTTGGACGGTGAGGAGAGGGGAAGTGAAGGGGCAGGTGTTACACCTTCTGCGGTTGCATGGGAAGGTGCCGTGGGAGGGGGTTGAGGAGCAGGGGGTGATGGAGGAGTGGACCAGGGTGTCCCGGAGGGAACAAATCCTGCGGAATGCCGCCAAGGGGGTTGAAGGGAAGATGTGTTTGGTGGTGGCATCATGCTGGAGTTGGCGGAAATGGCGGAGGATGATCCTTTGAATGCGGAGGCTGGTGGGGTGATAAATGAGGACAAGGGGGACCCTATCATGTTTCTGGGAGGGAGAGGAAGGTGTGAGGGTGGATGCCAAACCTATGACCACTACTACCTAGAAGGACAAGGGCAGCAGACACATGGGAACACCATCTCGAAGTTCCCCTCCAAGCCACTTGCCATCCTGACTTGGAACCATATCGTTGTTCCTTCACTGTTGCTGCGTCAAAATCCTGGAACTCCCTTCCCAACAGCACTGTGGGTGTACCTACACCACATGGACTGCAGCCGTTCAAGAAGGCAGCTCACCACCACCTTCTCAGGGGCAATTAGGGGATGGGCAATAAATGCTGGCCTAGCCAGCGATGCCTACATCACATGAACAAATAAAAAAAAACAGAAATGAGTGGGTTTCTGGAAGGTTGGGTTTGGGTTTGAGATTTTTAACATTTTTAAATTAAAGGGGGGATTTAAATTCCCCTGTATCTCCTTTGTGTCTCGATGGCAAAAACTAGGCACAGTTCTCCAGAAATGATATGAGCAGAGCTTTTCATGGGAATACATTTGACAAATCCTTTTCACTTGTATAAACAAACACCTAATAAATTAAGTTGGACATTGCAACATCTGAGCATATCCATAAAATAGTAAACTCTCCTGAATCATCCCAAAATTAAAACAATAGCTTGCCAAATATATTTTTAAGAAAGACAGACTCCCTTTAGCTTGGTGCTTAATTATCTATTTTCCTTCAATAGAATCACACTGTTTAATTGCTAGGTAACAGTAACATTGATTTGCTATATCACATGGTGTATCAGTCTGGCTACTCCAACTCATTGCCCACAGCCAGTTACAAAGCATCAATGGGAGAGCACAAGGTCAGCTGCCTGTTCCCTGGGTCAGATGTGTGATTTAGAGGGAATTAAAGAAGTCTAGAAAATATAAACAATGGTTGAATTTTGAGGTCAAACATGAAAATTTTGAGAAGAAGTAAGTTACAGATGCCTTAGATGTTTCTTGACTGAGTGCAGATTAATAATTTCACCCTCAGTATAAGTAAACCAGAAACAATGATTACAATGGCTAGTCAGGCACAAATCACCCTTCTGCTTTTAGAATAATAAAATTACAGCATCCACTTGATCTATTAATAAAGCAACCAGGTTTGTGCTTTTAACAAAATGAACTGCAGCACTCTGACAGCACTGAATGTCCAGGGTACAGAATTAGACACCACAAGATAGATATCGCTGTAAAAAGGAATCAGCTAATGATCAAACACATTCAACTAAACAGAGTAATGCTGCAGTCGGCAACCAGATAAGTCTTCAGAAGAAAAAACACTTCCCATTCTTCTCTATCTTGTCAACATCATTAAGAAGATGCGATCCTGCGTGAGAGAGAGAGAGAGATGTATGAAGTCTGGCCAATGTTTAGTAATGAAACAGAAAATGTTGGAAGCATTCATCAAGACTAAAGATAAAAATGTCCAATGAAAGGTCATTGGCCTGAAATGCTTACTCTGCTTCTCTGCATAGCTGCTATCTGACCTGCTGAGTATTTCCAGCATTTTCTGTCTTTATTTCAGATTTCCAGCATCTGCAATATTTTGCTTTTGTATCAATGCTTGGTAATATTGTTTTTGGCCCCTGGGCTTGACTGCACATAACACATGGTTTGTTGCTTAAAAGGCTAAACATTTATATTTCAGTCTTAATGTTGTGAAATTCTAGAATTAGATTTGTAAACACTTGGTGCAAAGCCTGATGATGTTTTGAAGTTAATTGTTTAAACTGTTTATACATTTAAAAGGATAGTTTAATTTGCGGCTGGAGACCACATCCAATTCTAGTTAACATATAGTCGACATCACTGCCTTCATATAAATAAGCACAGTGAGAAAATGAGCCTAGAAACATTAGAATGACTGTCTAGCATAACTGAGATATAATTTTGAGAAGCATTGAGAGGAACTTAAACATGAGTGAGCAGATTTATACAACAATAACCTGTTCACTGATGCTCAGTTTGGGTTCTGCCAGGACCACTCAGCTCCTGATCTCATTACAGCCTTGGTCCAAACATGGACAAAGGAGCTGAAAAGAGGTGAGGTGAGAGTGACTGTTTTTGACATCGAGGCAGCGTTTCACTGAGTGTGGCATAAAGGAACCCTAGCAAAACTGGAGTCAATGGGAATCAGGGGGGAAAACTCTCCACTGGTTGGAGTCATACCTAGCACAAAGGAAGATGGCTGTGGTTGTTGGAGGTCAATCATCTTGGCCTCAGGGCATCACTGCAGGAGTTCCTCAGGGTAGTGTCCGCGGCCCAACAATCTTCAGCTGCTTCATCCATCATCTTTCTTCTATCATAAGGTCAGAATCAGGATGTTCGATGATGATTGCACAATTTTCTGTACCATTTGCAACTCCTCAGATACTGAAGCAGTCCGTGTCCTTATGCAGCAAGATCTGGACAACATTCAGGCTTGGACTGCTAAGTGGCAAGTAACATTCATGCCACACAAGTGCCAGGCAATGGCCATCTCCAACAAGAGAGAATCTAACCATCTCCCCTTGATATTCATTGGCATCATCATTACTTAGTTCCCCACTATCAACATTCTGGGGGGGGTTACCATTGACCAGAAACTGAACTGGACTAGCCAAATAAATATTGTGGCTATAAGAGCAGGTCAGAGGCTGGGAATTCTGTGGCGAGTAATTCATCTCCTGACTGTCCAAAGCCATCTACAAGCCACAAGTCAGAAGTGTGATGGAACACTCTCCATGCGCCTGGATGTGTGTAGCTCCAACAATACTCAAGAAGCTCAACACCAAAGCAGCCCACGAGACTGGCATCCCATCCACCAATCTAAATATTCAATCCCTCCACCACTGATGCACAGAGGCATCAGTGTGTACTATATCCAAGAGGCACTGCAGCAACTCACCAAGTCTCCTTCGACAGTATCTTCCAAGCCTGCACAACATCCAACACCTGAAAGGACAAGGGTAGCAGATGCAAGGGAACACCACCACCTGCAAGTTCCCCTCCAAGTAACACACAACATCTTAATGTGAAACTATATTGCCGTTCCTTCACAATCATTGGGTCAAAATCCTGGAACTCCCTCCCCAACAGCACAGTGTGTGTACATACACCACATGGATTGCAGCAATTCAAGAAGGCAGCTCACCACCACCTTCTCAAGGGCAATTATGCCATGAAAGAATAAAGAAAATAGCGAATCCTCTTTCTAGCATTTCTGGAGTTACCCTGTGGTGTCAGCAGAGGTAGAGGTAGGCTGCACAGATCACTGTTCTGACAGCTCAGACACTCTTGGCTGATGTTCCCTGTGTTTTGGGGTCATAAAAACCATGAAAAGTTATGGCACAGAAAGAGGCCATTCAACCCATTGTGTCTGCACTGGCTGTACAAACTAGCCATTCATTTTAATCCCACTTTCCAGCACCTGGTCTGTAGCCTTGCAGGTTACAGCGCTTCAGGTGGAGATCCAGGTACCTTTTAAATGAGTCGAGAGTTTCTACCTCAACCACCAATCTGGGCAGTGAATTCCAGATGTCCACCACCCTCTGGGTGAAAAAGTTTTCCTAATATCCCCTCAAATCCTTCTACCTTAAATCTGTGCCCACTGGTAATTGATCTCTCCGCTAGAGGAAACAGGTCTTTCCTGTCTACTCTATCTAAGCCCCTCATAATCTTGTACATCTCAATCAAGTCATCCCTCAGCCTCCTCTGTTCTAAGGAAAACAATCCTAGCCTATCCAATCTTTCCTCATAGCTGCAATTTTCAAGCCTTGACAACATTCTCATAAATCTCTTCTGTACTCTTAGAGTAATTATGTCCTTCCTGTAATGTGGTGACCAGAACTGTACGTAAAGATCCAGCTGTGGCCTAATCAGCATTTTATACAGCTCCATGATTACATCCCTGCTTTTGTATTCTATACCTCATCCAATAAAGGAAAGCATTCCATCTGCTTTCTTTACCGCCTTATCTACCAGTCCCGCCACCTTCAGGGACTTGTGGACATAAGAACATAAGGTCTAGGAGCAGGAGTAGGCAATTCAGCCCCTCGAGCCTGCCCCGCCTTTCATTACGATCATGGCTCATCTCATTTCAGCCTCAACTCCAATTTCCCGCCCTCTCCCCATAACCTTTCAACACATTACTAATTAAAAATCTGTCTATCTGCTCCTTAAATTTATTCATCCACTGCACTCTGAGATAGTGAATTCCACAGATTTACGATCCTTTGAGAAAAGTAATTCCTCTTCATCTCTGATTTAAATCTACTACCCCTTAGCCTAAAACTATAGCCTCTCGTTCTAGAATGCCCCAGATGGGGAAACATCCGCTCCACGTCTACTTTGTCTGGCCCCTTTAGCATCTTGTATACCTCAATTAGATCTCCTCTCATCCTTCTAAACTCTAGCGAGTATAGGCCTAAACTGTTCAATCTCTCCTTATAAGACAAGCCCCGCATCTCTGGAATCAATCTAGTGAACCTCCTCTGAACCGCCTCCAGTGCAACTACTGTTCCTCAAGTAAGGGGACCAAAACTGTGCACAGTACTCCAGGTGCGGTCTCACCAATGCCTTGTACAGTTGCAACAACACTTCCCTATTTTCATACTCTATTCCTTTAGCAATAAATGTCAAAATTACATTTGCCTTCCTTATTACCTGCTGTACCTGCATACTAGCTTTCAGCGATTCATGCACAAGGACACCCAGATCCCTCTGCACTGAAGCATTCTGAAGTTTCTCTACATTTAAATAATAAGTCGCCTTTTTATTCTTCCGACCAAAATGGATAACCTCACACTTATCCATGTTAAACTCCATCTGCCAAATTTTGGCCCATTCACCTAACCTGTCCATATCCATTTGTAAATTTCTTATTTCTTCATTGCAACTTACTTTCCCACCTATTTTGGTGTCATCTGCAAATTTAGCTAAAGTACCTTCTATCCCTGAATCCAAGTCATTAATATAGATTGTAAATGGTTGGGGCCCAAGGACCAAACCCTGTGGCACCCCACTAGCTACAGCTTGCCATCCAGAAAAAGACCCATTTATCCCAACTCTCTGCTTTCTGTTGGTTAGCCAATCCTCTATGCATGCTAATATATTACCCCTAACTCTGTGTGATCCTATCTTGTGTATTAACCTTTTGTGCGGCACCTTATCAAAGGCCTTCTGGAAGTCCAGATATACTACATCTACAGGATCCCCATTATCCACTTTGCTTGTCACATCTTCAAAGAACTTTAGCAAATTAGTCAAACACGATTTACTCTTCATAAAAACATGTTGACTCTGATGGATTACATTTTGACTTTCCAAATGCCCCATTACTACTTCCTTAATAATGGATTCCAACAATTTCCCAACGACAGACGTTAAGCTAATTGGTCTATAGTTTCCTACTTTCTTCCTCCCCCCCTTTTTGAATAAGGGCGTTATATTAGCATTTTTCCAATCCACTGGAACCTTTCCAGAATCCAGGGAATTTTGGAATATTATAGCCAGTGCATCTACTATCTCCACTGCCACTTCCTTTAAGACCCTGGGATGTAGGCCATCAGGTCCTGGGGACTTGTCACCCTTTAATCCCAATAGTTTGCTCAGTACTTTTTCTCCAGTGATGGTGATTGTTCTAAGTTCCTCCTCCTCTATATCCTCTGCACTACCTGTTACTATTGGGGTGGTACTTGTGTCCTCCACTGTGAAAACTGAGGCAAAATATTGATTAAGCATCACTGCCATTTCTGCGTTCCCCACTATTAACTCCCCAGTCTCGTCCTCCAAGGGACCAACATTCACTTTAGCTACTCTCTTTCCTTTTATATACTTGTAGAAGCTTTTGCTATCAGTTTTTACATTTTGCGCTAATTTTCTTTCATAATTTACCTTTGCTCTTTTTATTATTTTTTTAGTAACCCTTTGTTGATCTTTAAAAGTTTCCCAATCTTCCAGCCTGCCACTGACCTTTGCAATTTGGTATGCCTTAGTTTTTGCCTTTAAGTTATCTTTACTTCCTTGCCTAGCCATGGATGCTTTTTCCCCCTCTTACCATCTTTCTTCCTCATTGGGATATATTTTACTTGGGAGGAATTGAATATCTCCTTAAATATCTGCCAATGTTCATCAACTGTCCTACCTTGCAGTCTTCCTGCCTAGTCCACTAGGGCCAAATCTGCCCTCATACTTATATAGTTACCTTTGTTTAACTCCAGAACACTAGTATGGGACTCAAGTTTCTCACTCTCAAACTGAGCTTGAAATTCTATTATGCTATGATCACTCTTCCCTAGAGATCCTTTACATGCACTCTGAGGTCTCTCACTTCCTCTACTCCTCTCAATATCCTCCTGTTTATTGAGTATTTCCTTGCTTTGTTTGCCCTCCCCAAATGCATAACCTCATACTTCTCCAGATTGAATTCCATTTGCCACTTTTCTGCCCACTCAACCAAACCATTGATACAATTCTGGAGACAACAGCTATCCTCTTCACCATCAACTGCACAGCTAATTTTTGTGTCATCTGCAAATATCCCAATCATGCCTCCCACATTTATGTCCAAATCATTAATAAATACCACAAATAGCAAGGGCCCCAATACTAAGCCCTGTGGAATGCCACTGGAAACCACTTTCCATTCACAACAACATCAATCAATCATTAACTTTTGTTTCCTGTCACTGAGCCAATTTTGGATCCAACTTGCCAGACTCCCCTGTAACCCATGGGCTTTTACTTTTTTGACCAGTCAGCCATGTGGGACCTTGTCAAATGCCTTACTAAAATCCATGTAGGCTAGATCCACTGCACCACCCTCATCAATCCTCTTTGTTACTTCCTCAAAAAATTCTATTAAGTTAGTAAGATACAACTTTCCCTTCACAAAACCATGCTGACTATCGCTGATTAATCTGTGCCTTTCTATGTGACAGTTTATCCTTTCAGAATTGATTCTAATAATTTGCCCACCGCTGTAGTCAGACTGACCAGCCAATTGCCCTATCCCTTGCACCCTTTTTAAACAATGGTACAACATTCGCAGCCCTCCAATCACCCGGCACTTCGCCTGTGTCTAGTGAGGATTGAAAAATAATCCCCAGGCCTTCAGCTATTTCCTCCCTGGCTTCCTTTAACAGCCTGGGATATAATCCATCTGGCCCTGGTAATTAATCCACCTTCAAGAATGCCAGTCCCTCCAGTACTTCCTCTCTCATTCTGCTTATTGTATCTAATGTTTCACAATCCTCCTCATTAACTAGAATGTCTGCATCATCCCTCTCCTTTGTGAAGACAGAGACAAAATACTCATTAAGAACCCTGCCCACATCTTCAGAATCAATGCATAAGTTACCTTGTATATCTTTGATAGGCCGTACCCTTTCCTTAGTTATCCTCTTTTTCTTAGTGTACCGATAAAACATCTTTGAGCTTTCCTTGATTTTACCTGCCAATATTTTTTCATATCCTCTCACTGCTTTCCTGATTTCATTTTTTACTTCACCCCTATATTTCCTATAGTCCTTTAAGGTTTCTAACGTATTAATTTTCTTGTGACATAGGCTGTCTTTTTCTGCTTTATCTTACCCTGTATGCTTCTAGATAACCAGGGGGCTCTAGATTTGGCAGTACCACCCTTTTTCTTTGTGGGGACATGTCTACACCATGCCCGTAGAATCTCGCCTTTGAATGCCCCCCACTGGTTTGTCACTGATTTCCCTTCAAGTAGCTGTAAACAGTCCACTTTTGCCAGATCACCTCTCAGCTTCAGAAAATTTGCCTGTCCCCAATTTAGAACTTTTACTCCTTTTCTATCTTTATCCTTTTCCATTATTCCTGGGTCAAACTCCTGGAACTCCCTCTCTAACAGCACTGTGGGTGTGCATACACCACAGGGACTGCAGCAGGTCAAGAAGGCAGCTCACCGCCACCTTTTCAAGGGCAACTTGGGCAGTAAATGCTGGCCCAGCCAGCGAAGCCCACGTCCCGTGAATGAATACAAAAACAATTATGCTAAGTCTAACTATATTATGGTCACTATCTTCAAAATGGTCTCCCACTGCTACTTCATCCACTTGCCCAGCTTCATTTCCTAAGGCTAAATCTAGAATTGCACTCCCTCTCATTGGGCTTGTTACATGCTGGCTAAAAAAGTGCTCTTGAATGCAGTTTAAGAATTTTGTGCCTGCCTTCTGTGTCCTTCACACTGTTCGCATCCAAGTTGATATTAGGGTAGTTGAAATCCCCAACTATTATAGCCCTATTGTTTTTGCACTCAGAAATTTGCCTACATATTTGCGCTTCTACCTCCCTCATTCTTTTTGGGGGTTTATAGTCTAGGAGTGTGGCTGCCCCTTTTTTATTTCTGAGCTCAACTAATATGGCCTCATTTAATGATTCATTTATTATATCATCCCTCCTCACACCTGTAATTCATTCTTTAACCAATAATGTGATAACCCCACCTTTTTAGCCCCCTCTTTATCCTGTTTCTTTTTATTCATTCATGCAATGAACATGGGCTTCACTGGCTTGCCCATTCCTAATTGTCCTTGCTCAGAGGTCAACCACATTACTGTGGGTCTGGAGTCATATGTAGACCAGACCAGGACAGCAAATTTCATTCATGAACCAGATGGATTTTTGTAACAATTGGCAATGGTTTTACAGTCATATATTTTTTATTGAATTCAAATTTTACAATCTGCTGGGGTGGGATTTGAACCCAGGTCCCCAGAGCATTACCAAAGTGGTATTGTCACTAGTCCAGTGACAATGCCACTATGCCACTGCCTCTCCTTATACATCAGGTGTATTCTCCTATTTCTATACACACTAGCACGTAGCCTTGGGAGTAATCTAGAGATTACTACCTTTGAGGTCCTGCTCAATAATTTCTTTCCTATTTTCCTGTACTCAGTCTGCAGTCCCCTATCTGCAGCTGTCAAGGTCACCGTGATGCCGAATTCTTATACATCTGGGTTGTTCCAAGATCAGCTGCGAATCAGGGTGGCATCTTGCAGTTGACAGCTCATCACCCCCATCAAGCAGGTCAGGAATGCACAATTCCAGAGGGAGGACTACATCCATTTTAAATCAGATGGGTCATCGCAGGTACAGAGGACATTGGGATTTGCTGCCATTGATGGATTCCCTTAGGTGCGGCGGGGGCTTCATCAATTGCATTCATGTAGTCATCAAGGCACAGAGGATCCAGCCAGCCAGATTCTTAGTGCATCTTGCAGCTCTGCTCTCAGTTCTGGGGCAGCTGTCACGATTCCTTCATTCTGCAAGAGTCTCAGGTGTCACACCTCTTCAGGCCAACAACCAGACTCCGCGGGTGGCTGATGGGGGATAGGGATAATCCCCTGTAGAGGTGGCTCCTGATGCCTGCCCAGTACCCAGACATGGAAGTGGAGGCTCGTTACAACCAGAGCCATCTACTAACACAAACCTGCAGTGAACAAATCATTGGCATCTTGAAGATGTGCTTCTATTGCTTTAGCCGGTCGGGTGGTGCCCTCCAATTCCAGCCTGGCAGGGTGTCTCGTATTGTGGTCATTTGTGGTGCACTGCACAACATACAGAGGGGCCTGGAGCTGGATGAAGAGGAGAATCTAAAATACTACTCTTCCTCAGAGAAGGATAGGGAGGAGGAAAAAGAGGAGATTGAAAGGGGAGCTGCCAAGAAGCTCCATGCTTATTCATTGAAGGAAGATCGCCGAGGCCGTCCCAGGCCTTATGGAGAGTGGCAGGCTGACATGGCTGCCAAGACCATGCTAATTCAGAAACGCTTCCCTTGAACTTTATGACAGCTGACTCTAACTTACTTTTGAACAGAGAGAAAGATAAAACGGCAAGTACATATATCTGAATAATCCCACTGCCAGCCAAAAACATTGAGAATGGGACCTCCACCACTACCATCACCCCACATCACAGACCATGGAACCGAACAAAGCCGCACCCCGCCCCCTGTCCCCCCACCCCTTAACTTTCATTTCTTCATTTCACTTCTGGCACCCGGTTTTTTAGTAACAGACAAATCTGATCAAAATCATAATCAACTGTTATTACTATAGGAGAAATCAATGACCCAACAAATAGAGAAAACTTCACCCAGGTAACCCTAAAAGTGCACCTAACGGCATGGCACTTTGTGTTCTTGTCCACTCTTACAGTATGCTCCCCCTATGGCTGAGGATGAGGTGGAGACAGCCTACTCCATTGTACCTGCATCCAGCTGAGGTGCCAATGGGGGGCTCCTGCACTGTGCTGCATCCATGTCATTGCAGGGGCAGCCTCTGTCACAGGGTTTTGCGGCATGAATAAATCCTAAGTCAAGGGCCTGAGGAGGCAAGAGATGAAGCTGATCCCTCCTGAGGGGTGGCCCGCTCATCGGCCTTTACAACTGCCTCAGCCTTTTCGCGGTGCCGTTAATAAATGAGACCACTGGCATGTACGCAGCTGGCATGCACTTTTGCATCTCTGTGCCATCAACCACACAGAGCAGTTAATATCACACGGAATCTAATCTTTCTGGTGCACAGCTCCTGTATCCACTCAGAATGGTGCTGTATATGGCTCTCCAAGAGGTTGGCCACTCTCTCAATGGGGGAGCTCATGCTCTCAAAATCCATGCACTGCATGGTTTCCTCCATTATTGGATCCACAATGCCTCAGGGATCTCCATCAATCAGGAACTCAGCTGCCTCTGCTGCTGCAGAAAAATACTCCACCCAAGGCCCAGCATCTTCACCCTATGGAGCAAAGCTCTGTCTGTCCCCTCTCCTCTGAGGGTGACTGCCCTCAGCTGACTGCCTCAATCTTCCCCTCCTGCTCACTTGTGAGGTGCTGCTTACCCAGTACTCCCTATTCTAATCTTGATTTAGGCCCAACCAAGATGAGTGTGTCTACATTGGTGGATGGTGAAGAGGTATGACGTGATGCTGAAGGCTGTGTGGAGCCTCCCACACTGGGGAGGCCATGATGACTGTGCAGGACCATTCTGCTCACCTTCCGCTGCAGGCCCTGTGGGAAACACAAGGAGGTAGTGATGAGAACTCGGGCAACACAGCAGGAGTTTCCTCCAATGCCCTTCACCTGAGGATAGAGCAACCAAGTGACTCTACTCTTCAAGGCCTCCAAGCCTCACCATCGCCAATGGCCTGCTGCAATGGCGCCAATAGTGCCGCCTCCTCCATTGGTGTAATGATCTGCTGGTCCATCACACCACCACCCGTTCGAGAATCTCACAAGTTTTGTGAGCTCTCTTTTCCTGCAGGATGAAGAGACAATGATGTATGAGTATCCTGGCCTCCCTCACCTAATCCAGCATGACATTGACATCCTTAGTGATGTCCCTTGCTCAATTTTGCCCCACATGTGAGGGTGGCTGACGTCTCAGTGATAGAACTGGGCACTCGCTCTGACAATGTTAGGGAGCACTATAGACATTCATTCTGCTCTGCTTGTGTGCATGCTGCTGTGTACAGAGTTAGAGGCCTGTCATCCAGATGTCATTGCCATCAGGTCATTGAATCTTTTATGCCACTGAACCTCCTGGTTATTCCTCTACCACTGACCTCACAATGTTAGAAATGCCGGTCCCTTTAGGAGTAAACCAGGACAAGCTTCAGAGTGAATTGAGAGCAGGTGACGCTCATTGAAGCCTGTACTTAGGAGCTGGGATTTTCCTCAGTAAGGGGGACTTTGCTTCTGGACAGGGAAAGGATCCAGAAGGAAAGAGTAGAAACTGGTATTTGTACTGAACTATAGTTTAACAATAAAACAGTTGTGATTCATGAAATGTCTTCTGCTGCCTGATTCGGTTAATGGATTTCCACCTATTAAACATGACCATTGTATCCACCTCCATCCAGGCCCTCTGGTGTCTTTTGGGCAAGTTTCTTTTTTGGATGCCGAGAACAATATCTCTTGCCTCTTGGTACCTGCCTATGCTAATGCTTCAAGAGAGGCACCAGAGAACCTTGGGGCCACCCGTACACACCTGCCTGTGCCGACACTGGTGCTTTGTGAACCCTGCTGCTCCACCTCTTCAGTGAATACCAAACCCATCAGTCATGGCTGCTGCTAGCCTCTTCAAAGGGCCATCCATTTCTATTCCCTGCTCCTATTGGATACTACTGTTAATTTCTGAATATATAGCAACAAGGGGAGGATGTATTAAAACTCTGAAACTGTGATCATTCAATTGATTGTGAAGGGCTGTCAGTTCTTAAACAGACTCACTTCCTGTTTCTTGTAGCATTTTCTAATCTGGAACAAATGACCGTGTTCTAAATCTTCGGACATTTTTTGTTGCTGAAGCATTAGCTATAAACTGTTTACATATTTTTGTACTAAAGCGTTGTTTTACACATGAAAATGCTTGAAAAATAAAAGGTACATTAGCTTTGTAGTGCGTTTGTAACTGGGTAACTGAAACTCTTCCTTGGTTTGTTTAATGGTGGCAACATATGCGTTTTTTTGCATAAAACTTTGGGTGTACGTTTCCAGGCTGCTTCTGGAGCCTCTAATTTGGCACCAAACTTGCCCCGAGCCAATTAAGCCCAGCCCATTTCAAAATTGCATTGTGTCACTAATGCTGACACGACATGGAGTTGGGACCCGGAAATGTTCTGGGCGCTAGGTTCCTGACCCTGGATTGATAATCCAGCTCCTCGTGTCCCCAGCCTGCTTCTTCCTCCCATTGCTAGGGAACAGTATCTCCTTCTGGGTCCTCACATATCCCCAACAGTACATTCAGTGAAGCATCACTGAAACAAGGCACAGCCTTTGATATCTGGATTTCATTTTGGAACCTCCTTCTCTTTGGCTCCCAAATCCAAATTCCTTCAAACTGCATGTCTGGAGTGTCCCTTTTAATAGGGAGCTGAAACTGTCATGTGGATCATCGTCACACCCGTTGACGCTAATTGGTCGGGAAATCTGGAAACTATATGGTAATGCAAAGGCTAGTTTAAAAAGCCACTCTCAGATGCACTTCATATACTTCTGGGTTTTCTGCGTGCTACCAGACCCCCTCTCACCCCAGCCCCAACATTCCCAGCATGTTGTGATTTTAAAATCCAGCCCAATTCTCTTTAAATATATTCATGTTCTGAATATATTCAGATCTGAATATACTCATTTCCAATGGCCTCAATGTACTTACAATCTGATGGCTCACAATGTCTTCTAAGAAATTAATCTGTAGGCTACTTCTTCCCTGTATTTTCGCAACAGCAATCCATTTTGCATTGATATACCTTAATGTTTTGGATTAAATAGATTGTTATGATCAGGTGAGAAGGAGTGAATAGGTTCCCCTCTATTCAGCCTCCTCACCTGGGGGGGGTTTAAGTTTTTTTTCACAAGGATATGCCTTTTCTGAATCTAAATGTATTTAACTATTTAAGCAGTGAGCAATAAGGAGCCAATCAAACAAGGTTTTCTTGAGTCAAAGAAAGAGCAAATTTATTAACCTCTAAACCCAAGAAGAAAAAAAAAATAAAAACGTGACATCTCACACAGGAATCAGAAATAAGGGAAGCTAGAGTCCAATAGAAAGAAATTAAAAGGATATGCAGCTCAGTGTCCTTTGATTGTCCTTGAGGCATAGATTTTTAAACATTGCGGCTGATTTGTATTAGCTGGTTTAAAGAACGCAGTCAGATGTGGAAGACGTTGCAATTATTGCGAGATCTCAGTTCACTGATAGATTTCTAGTAACGTTGGCTTCCAACCTGGGTAATACACTTCTTCCAAAAGAGAGAGAGACAGCTGTCAGCCTGTCTCTTTTGCTGTAAACTTTCTTGCAATCTCCCTGCAATGACTGCACCATGGCCAGTTATACTTCACCCATTGCGTATTTCCAAGGGGTTTTGGGTGGGTCTGTCTGTGGCAGCCATTTTTTAAATATCCAGCATTTTGCATTTTAATGTCTCTTCCTTAGACCGTTATGAATTTCAATGGGTCTTTGAATTATAGGAAATGTTTCTCTCTTCACACTCCCCTGGAGGTGATTTGTTTGTTTTTCACCTTCACCTTGGAAGGTGGCCTTGCATTTTTAAGTAGTTTGTTCTGTCTCATTTCAAATTGCAAAATTTCTAATTAGTTGAATGTTGAAAAATCATTCTTTCAAAACTGAAGGGGCTTGACAGGATATTAATTCACATTGCTGAATATCTTATTGTATTTTAAAGAAATATTCTTTATAAATGATAACATAAATAATGCTTAGCCAAATATCTATTCCAAAATGCTCAGAATTTTTTCCCCAATTACTTTAGATCTCCACAGACTATTATAAATATCTAATGATAAATATTATACTGTAAATCAGAACGAGAGAATTTAGCAGAACATTTCTTAATTCAATGCTTTTAGAATCAATTGCAACTTTTATGGGCACAGAATTCATTGTACAATAATGGCTTGACCATTTTTAATCCTTGTGTGTTCATCATTACCTGGAGAGTATCAAAGAAGTCATCTTCCTTTCTGAGACTTCCCTTCACAGTCACAACTACCCTCCATCCTGACAGTTGCTTTCTGCACCAAAGCTCCCCTCCTCTTTGACAATCACAATCTTGACCAACAGCTGCATTCATGGTCACTGTATTTTTTGACAAAATCTAACCATAGATACAAAATAACTCAGCTTTCTTTTTTAATCTGTGGCTTTTGTTCATGCAATTGGATCAAAACATAGTAGTAAAACTTTTTGATCAAAAACGTTTGACAAAAATGATAAAGGCACATTCAAGAAATAATTGAAATGTATTAAATAGTGCAAGATAGGGCAGCATCATGTCATTTAGTGTGAAGAGCAAAGAATTTTACTGATCTGTGCTGAATTCCATGGTGACTTTTGCTTTGAAACTCATCTCTTTGAAAAACAGCAGACAAAGGAATTTCAGACACACACGTAAAACATGAAAATACATAACAGGTTGTTATCAAATTCCTTTGTTATATTATCAGAAATGTTGAATTGTAAAATCCCTCCATTTAAATAGTAGGCAAACAGTGAACTCATTAAGCATCAACATGCTAATATTTGGAAAGCCAAATTTCAAAGCACTAATTGTGAAATTCCAGATGTAATTTTGTTACAATTTTCTGCTATTTTTCATATCTTATTACAACAATAACATGATTTATCACAATCTAACAACGGCAACAAAAGTTGGAGAACTTGTCAATTGTAGTCTGTACATGGCTTTCTAATAAATTTACTGGCAATTACAAATTACTTTCAACCTGCTGTGCCAGTTACTTACTTGATTGATGTAGCTTTGTCTTGCAGCATCTTTCTTTGTTATATCCAGTGATGTACTGATGATGCAGTCTATCATCCTTTTCACAGTTTGGCGATCTAAGGAACCAAAATAATTCACGCTGTCACAATTTCTGTCAAACTTTCGATCTGAAAATGTCAGAAAGCATTTTTCAAAACAGTAGATAACAGTGGTTATTAGTTAGCTAGTGTCAGCATTACAATTGTTTACCTTTTTCACTGGTAAGCTTCATCCAAGCCTCTGCTGCCCTGGTTACATTTGAGTCATGGAGCACTGCCTGAAGTAACTAGAGCAGAATGGGATTATATCAGTCACTTTTGGTTATTTCTTATGGGAATAAGAAAGTGCTGAACTAAGATGTAACCATGTTTAGTAGAACAATTCCAATCTGCGTTAATAGTGTGCTGATTATTATCTCGGTACATACACATATGTCCCAATGCATTATGTACAATATATGAAATTTTACCCACATGTCCTGAATAATTACACAAATCTAACTAGTAACACACTCTTCATCAAGCTGTTACATGAGAGAAGAGCAGCCGGATCCTACAACATGCCATTGTTTGATAGTGATGAGTGCACAAACACATTTAATTATTGGGAAATGGGACCATTCCCACAACTCCCCATATGATATCTTCTTGATCTCAACTTGTGTGAATGTCAGAAGATGCTAATTTTTGTTTGGTCAACTGCATGTTTGACACAGAAAGAAATCTATCAAACAGAAAGAAATCTATCATCAGGCTTAACAGCAATCAAAGCAGATTACCGAGAAAGTCACAGTTATGCTCATGTTGGCCCAATACGAAGTGGTCACTCTCCCCTCTGCAGTAGGCACCCCACTTACTTAAGTCCAGAGACCTTAGGTACAGGTTAATAAAGTTTACTAAGCCCCAAGTGAGCACAAGAGTATTGTGGCAATTTAGCCAGCTAAAACCACCTTAACATATTGGTAAGCTCCTGGCTTCTTCCAGCTAGCCTATCCATCCTTGTTCACAGGGTTATCTGGAGCCTACTGGAATGGCAGCTAGCTCCCAGTGATGGGTGTATTCCTTCAAGTCCGATCAGTGACTCCATTACCAACAATGCCCTGGAACAGGCCAAACCTGCCTGGCTCAGGCATCAGAGTCGCCACAGAGGATTTACTCATTTCTAATCTTTAATTTTCAGGCATGCCATCTTGAAAACAGCTCAGTGTAATAGGCTACACTATAGAAGATAGTGATCAAGAATCTGCTGGCTCATGTCAGGGTAATGAACCAGAACAGATGGGGGAGGTAAGATAGGAGAGCATCTGAGTTGTAGCGGTCAAAACATAGTAAGATTCAAGATTAGGATTGAGAGTGACATAAGTAGGACAAAGGCTAAGGTAAGAGACTGAATATGAGCAAATTCTGAGAAAACGGAGATGGAACTAAAGGTAAATTGGGAGAAAATCTTGGAAGAGCAAAGTCATGGGCAACAATGCTGGCCTTGGCAGTGCTCACATTCCATAAAATAATTTTTAAAAGGCAGAAAAGGGAAATCTTTAAAGGGGTAATGCATAGAGTTCAAGAGAAATGTAAAGCAGTAAAAGCCAATGCAAACAAGCTAATTTTGGGCACCATGGATGACAAAAGAACTAAAGTGAAAATTGAATCTAAAGAAAAAATATAAGTACTTAGATGCTAACAGGAAGGAGGACAAAGGGGAATACACAAAATTTAAGAGAGAAGTTTAAAAAAGATTATCAGGAAGGCAAAGAGAAATTGTTAAATCAAATTATCAAGGAATATTAAAATGTGTTCTACTAACACATAAGTAACAAAAGGAAAATTAAAGTAGGCATATGGCCACTAAAAGATTAACAAGAAAAACTCACTGGTAATGAGAAAGAAATGGCAGAAAATAGAAGCCTCTTTTTACTAAAGATGATGAGCTTAAAAAGAATATTAATACAGTTGGGTAGAAAGGGAGAAAATAGTTGGCAAACTAGTAAAACTAAACATAAAAACAAAAAGCTAAAAGCTACTGCGGATGCTGGAAATCCAAAACAAAAACAGAATTACCTGGAAAAACTCAGCAAGTCTGGCAGCATCGGCGGAGAAGAAATCAGTTAACGTTTCGAGCCTTCATGGCCCTTTGGCAGAACTGGAGCATAGTTAGAAGAAGGGAGAAATATAAATTGGTTTAAGGTGGGTGGGGGGGGGGAAGAGACACATTGAGGGTGTGGTGTGATGATTGTGGAGATGAGCAGATAATCAAATGATGTCACAGACAAAAGGGTCAAAGAGGTGTTGAAGGTGGTGGTCTTTGTCTGAGAAAAGTGCTAATTAAGAATGGAAGACAGGATATTCAAAGTACAGCTCTAGTGGGGGTGGGGTGGAAAGACTAAAGGTTTTAGTTTTAGATTTAAAAATAATGGAAATAGGTGGGGAAAGAAGAATATATATAAATTATTGAAAAAAAAAGCGGGGGTGGGGGGGAAAGAAACGGGGTGGAGATGGGGGGAGGGGGAGTTTAAGATCTAAAGTTGTTGAATTCAATATTCAGCCCGGAGGGCTGTAAAGTGCCTAGTCGGAAGATGAGGTGCTGTTCCTCCAGTTTGCGTTGGGCTTCACTGGAACAATGCAGCAAGCCAAGGACAGACATGTTGGCAAGAGAACAGGGTGGAGTGTTAAAATGGCAAGCGACAGGGAGGTTTGGGTCTTCCTTGCGGACGGACCGCAGGTGTTCCGCAAAACGGTCGCCCAGTTTGCGTTTGGTCTCTCCAATGTAGAGGAGACCGCATTGGGAGCAACGAATGCAGTAGACTAAGTTAGGGGAAATGCAAGTGAAATGCTGCTTCACTTGAAAGGAGTGTTTGGGCCCTTGGACGGTGAGGAGAGAGGAAGTGAAGGGGCAGGTGTTGCAACTTCTGCGTGGGCATGGGGAGGTGTCATAAGTGGGGGTTGAGGAGTAGGGGGTGATGGAGGAGTGGACCAGGGTGTCCCGGAGGGAACGATCCCTACGGAATGCCGTCAAGGGGGGTGAAGGGAAGATGTGTTTGGTGGTGGCATCATGCTGGAGTTGGCGGAAATGGCGGAGGATGATCCTTTGAATGCGGAGGCTGGTGGGGTGATAAGTGAGGACAAGGGGGACCCTATCATGTTTCTGGGAAGGAGGAGAAGGCGTGAGGGAGGATGCGTGGGATATGGGCTGGACACTACAGCTCCTCACACCCCGCTTCCTGTAAAGACTCCATCCCATTCTCTCAGTTCCTTCGCCTCCGTCGCATCTGTTCTGATGACGCTACCTTCAAAAACAGCTCCTCTGACATGTCCTCCTTCTTCCTTAACCGAGGTTTTCCATCCACGGTCGTTGACAGGGCCCTCAACCGTGTCCGGCCCATATCCCGCGCATCCTCCCTCACGCCTTCTCCTCCTTCCCAGAAACATGATAGGGTCCCCCTTGTCCTCACTTATCACCCCACCAGCCTCCGCATTCAAAGGATCATCCTCCGCCATTTCCGCCAACTCCAGCATGATGCCACCACCAAACACATCTTCCCTTCACCCCCCTTGACGGCATTCCGTAGGGATCGTTCCCTCCGGGACACCCTGGTCCACTCCTCCATCACCCCCTACTCCTCAACCCCCACTTATGGCACCTCCCCATGCCCACGCAGAAGATGCAACACCTGCCCCTTCACTTCCTCTCTCCTCACCGTCCAAGGGCCCAAACACTCCTTTCAAGTGAAGCAGCATTTCACTTGCATTTCCCCTAACTTAGTCTACTGCATTCGTTGCTCCCAATGCGGTCTCCTCTACATTGGAGAGACCAAACGCAAACTGGGCGACCGTTTTGCGGAACACCTGCGGTCCGTCCGCAAGGAAGACCCAAACCTCCCTGTCGCTTGCCATTTTAACACTCCACCCTGTTCTCTTGCCAACATGTCTGTCCTTGGCTTGCTGCATTGTTCCAGTGAAGCCCAACGCAAACTGGAGGAACAGCACCTCATCTTCCGACTAGGCACTTTACAACCCTCTGGGCTGAATATTGAATTCAACAACTTTAGATCTTAAACTCCCCCTCCCCCCATCTCCACCCCGTTTCTTTCCCCACCCCCCCGCTTTTTTTTCAATAATTTATATAGATTCTTCTTTCCCCACCTATTTCCATTATTTTTAAATCTAAAACTAAAACCTTTAGTCTTTCCACCCCACCCCCACTAGAGCTGTACTTTGAATATCCTGTCTTCCATTCTTAATTAGCATTTTTCTCAGACAAAGACCACCACCTTCAACACCTCTTTGACCCTTTTGTCTGTGACATCTTTTGATTATCTGCTCATCTCCACAATCATCACACCACACCCTCAATGTGTCTCTTCCCCCCCCCCACCCACCTTAAACCAATTTATATTTCTCCCTTCTTCTAACTATGCTCCAGTTCTGCCGAAGGGCCATGAAGGCTCGAAACGTTAACTGATTTCTTCTCCGCTGATGCTGCCAGACTTGCTGAGTTTTTCCAGGTAATTCTGTTTTTGTTTAGTAAAACTAAACAAGGATAAAACCCCATGCACATGTGGTATGTACCCACACATATTTAAGGAAAGGGGAGGAGATCGCAAAGGCACCAGTTTAAACATACAAAGTTCTATAAAAGGCAGCAGTGTCAGAGGCCTGAGAACTGTAAACCAATCAGCTTAAAATCACTGATAGTAAAGTTACTGGAATCTATGCTCAAAGTAATAATAGAAGAGCATCTAGAGACAGAAATTATAATAAAAAGTAGTCAACATAGGTTTAGAGTGTATGAGACATGGGCCAGGATTTTCCAGTCATTGGGCAGGCTTGGCAGGGGCGAGCAGGAACAGCCTTGAAATGGACCAGTGCTGCAATCGGGCCTTGCCCGGCCGTGATTTCACACTGGCTGGCTAATTAATGGCCAGCCAGCGTGAACCGCGCGCTGCAGCACTCACCGCTGCCGGGGCGGGGTGGGGGGGGGACCGCGAGCGCTGAAGTTCACACATGCGCATGGGTTCGTGCAAGCGCGCAGGTGTGTGCAGTAAAAGCTACCTGAGTCAGAGAGCTGCCTCAGGGAGCTGAAGGTTTTTAAAATAAAAAAAAGAATTTAAAAACATTAAAAACATTACTCTGTCACATGAGCATGTTAGAAATTAGTTTGAAAAATTTTTATTTTTTCTAATCACTGATCAAAACCTCATCATGCCCGTGGATGAGGTTTTGTAAAAAATCCAAAGACCGCCTGACCGATTCGCCTGCTGGCCAACTTTACGTCATCGTGCATCATTTTACACATGTTTGGGTTGGGCACATGCCTGCTCGACGAGCAAAGTATTCTCCCCACAGTTAACTAACATAAGAGATGGAGCAGGAACAGAAACAGGCTCAAGCCTGGTCCATCATTCACTATGCTCATGGCTACCTCAACTTTCCTGCCCTATTTCCATATTCATTGATTCCGTAAGTGTCCAAAAATCTTTAGATCTGAGTCTTGAATATAATTAACAACTGAGCGTCAACAACCCTGTAGGTAGCAGATTAGCCAAAAACACAGAAAGCAGAGCATATGGGTAAATGACAGTTCATCAAATTGGAGGAAGGTAGATTTGATGCTCTACAAAGGTTAGTGCTTGGATCACTTGTTATTGATCATTTATATTAATGATTTGGACTTAGGAATAAGTAGCGCAAAGCCAAAATTTTCAGATGAAAGCAAACTTAGATTGTAGCTAATACTGAGGAAGAATGCCATATCATACGAGAAGACGTTAGCAAATTTTCAAACTCAAAATTTCAGTGGCAAATGAACTTCACTAGATAAATGTGAGATGATACACTTTAGTAGGAAAATCAGAAATATCACCTACACCTTAGAAAACAAGGAACTAAATGGGGTAGACAGGCAGAGGGATTTAGAGTGCAGACTAACAAATAATTAATAGAAACATCACAAATCAGCCAAATAATTAAAAATGTCGACAAAGCATAGGAACATGGGGTGAAAAGTAAACTATTTAGCCTCTCAAGCGAGTTCTGCCATTTAATGAGATCATGATCTGCAGCCTAACTCCACATACCAAATTTGGTTAACAAAAATCTATCAATCTCAGGTTTAAAATTGATAGTTAATCTAACAGCAATTGCCATTTGTAGAAGAGAGTTCCAAACTTCTACCACCATTTACATGTAGAGGTGTTTCTTAATTTTACTCATGAAAGGTCTGGGCCTAACTTAATCTATGTCCCCTTGTCCTAGACTCCTAAGTGACAGAAATAGTTTCTTTCCAACTGCCCTATCACTTCCTTTTAATATCTTGCATGTACTGGGATTTATTTCTTAGGTGTATAAAATTCAAAAGTAGTGAAGTTAAGTAAACCTGTATAGGACCCTTAAGGCTGTACTTTTGTAAATACTGTGCACAGCCTAGTACTATAAATAGAAACACTGGAGAAAGTGCAAAAATGATTTCTAAGAATAGTATCAGAACTGAGATATTATAGTTATTGGGGAAGATTGAACAGATTGGGGCTTTTTCTTTAGGAAAGAGAACTTGGAAATGACCAAATGGAAGTCTTTAAAATTATTAAAATTGGAAGGGTAAATGGAAAGAGAATATTCCCACTTGTAAGAGAATCCAAAAGTAGGGGCCATAAATACAATGCGCTCAAATTCACTTTTGAAATGAAGCAGTCTAACAAGCTTCCTTTCCTTGACTTGCTAGTTGAGAAATCTGCTAATGGGTTCTCTACTACTGCCTACCGCAAGCCTACCTTCACTGGTCAATATATGCATTGGGATTCTTACAGCCCCATGTGCTTTATTGGTAATCTTGTAAATAGGGCCGAGCCATTTCCTCACTGTGCAAACTTGACGCCGATCAGATTATTACTCGCTGTTTATTGTGCATACTCATAAATTAGATGAAAGATGCCACTTTCAGACCTGAAAAGTGCTCAATCTACCTTAAAATACACCATAAGGGTAAAGTATCTCAAAAATTTGAGCAACAGATGAAGCCTGCCATTTCATGCTGCTACTATATAGTAGCAACACGAGTGGTGTTTTCCACTAACAGGATGCTGCCGTCAAGCCAAAAAGACGTCCTGCCTATCACACAAATGAGTAATGCAGTATATGAATTTCAGTGCCAGTGCAATTACAGGTTTGTAAGCCGTACACCTCAACGGCTGGCAGAGTGTATCAAACACCATACCCCTTCAGCTGTTCGCAATAGGCAGGGTACTGACCATACTCAACTAACCCATGCTTACAAAACTCAAAACATAATGTCTAACGTTAGATGTGACTCTGTGATAGGGCAGCACTTGCTGAACAAACCTAAGTGCTCTAAGAATTACACTAACAACCAATTTACGATTATCTGTCAGATTTGCCATGTAGCTCACTTAAGCTTGCTAGAAACTACCTATATTCATATGTATGGACCGGTTCTCTGCAGGCAAAAGGAATATGTCCAGACGTAGAAGCTTCTTTAATTAAACAAAAGCACGAATTTGCGTGTCATCCTTGCGCAGGGGCCATGCTAATCTTCTCTGTATCGTTCCAATTTTAGTATATGTGCTGCCGAAGCGAGTTTAATTAAACAAAAGCATGGGGGACAATAGCTCCCTTGTGCATTCGTCATGGCAATGTCTTGTCCATTCAGAGTATACTTGCCAACCAATCAGCACCCCTTTTCTCATGTAGTATAAATTGTTGTTCCCCATGAAATTTGGCAATCTTGCATCTGTCCTGATGAGTGCAAAATGAAAAGTTTCAGCAGCATGTCTCATTTTTCAGCAATATAATATAACTATACCAATAAATTTAATAGGAAAATAAGGAGAAACTTCTCTATCAGAGAGTGGTTAGAATGTAGAGTTCGCTGACACAGAAAGTGGTTAAGGTAAGTAGCCTAGATGTTTTCAAAGGAAACTAGATGAGCATATGAGGGAACAGAAAATAGAAAGATAAGTTGAAAGGCTGAGATGAGACAAATGGAATTAGAGGAGACACGTGGAGAATAAAAACGAACACAGACGAATTGGGTCAAGTGTCCTGTTTCCATGCTGTATATTCTATATAGTTCTATGCACTTGTCCACATCGAGAGAGGAAAATCAAAAATCTGGTTACCTATGTGCTGCTCTTGTGTACTTCCTATTTTTCAGCAATATATATCAACATTGGTGAACTCCTTGGAGTAAGTGTCAAGCCTTTCCTCTCAGTTGAGAAAATTGTGTGACATGGGGAGATTTTAGAAGGCAAAAAATGAGAAAGAAAACCATTTTTTCTGTCATTAATTTTTTTCCATTCCATCCTGTCCTGAAGATTGATTTCTTGTTAGGGTACAATTCCACAAGGTGCAGGCATACTCCTGTACATGGCCATTATTTATCTGTGAAACTTGATAAGTGTTGATGTCATCATAGTCCAGCCCAATTCTATCCACACTCGCCACTGAACACTGAAAGGGTGTAATTTTCCGCTCCTGAGACTAAATGTGGTGGCAGGCAGGGCAGGTTGCTGCACCAGATCATCCGCTTATCAGCTCATTATGCATGCATAAATGAGCAGCTCGTCGATTCTCGTGGCAGGGCGGGCTAGGATTTGTCCACTCCGCCGTTACCTCATAGGGTCAAAGTTCCAGGCACCATATTTAAACGGCACCCACACACACATTCATTCTCTGCAGCCCAGAATTTGCAAGTGATGGCCCTCAAAAGAGATAACCGCTCTGCACTGAAGTTTAGAGACAAGCACCTGGAGGGCCTCCTCTAGGCAATCGAGGACTAGCAGGAGGTCCTCTCACCCGTGATGGGAGCTGGAAGTCAACCAACCTCACCACCCAGGCTTGGCAGGGAGTTGCCACTGAGGTCAGTGCCTGCTGACCTCAGAAGTGGACCTCCCTCCAGTGCTGGAAAAGGATGAGTGATCTCATCCACTCCGCCAGAGTAAGTTAACCTTCTCCTCACTCTCAATGCACTCACTCATAAGGCCATTAAGCATTCACAGGGCTACAATCCACAGGGATCTCACACACTACCAGCACAAGGGACATTATCATTGATTCTCTCACACACACTTTAACATCTTCATCTCTTATCACATCCTGCGCAAGTCACGTCTTCAGCCCTTGCATAGGTCCACTCAGCACTGACAGCAGGCAGGCAAGCTTTTCATCTGCTTTTGCATCTGTCCTGCTCACAATCTGTCCATCTGTCTTTATACAGGACAAGATCGCCCACAACAATAGGGAAAGATCCCTGATAGGAGCTCAGGCCACTCAGCACCTTTGAAAAGCAAGCGACAGAGCTGGCCGGCGAGGACAGAGACCATTCATGCACTAAAGGCGAGATCGGTGTCTCCCAACAAGACAGGGAGGGCCCATTCAGTAGTCTGTGCCCACCCACTGAAACTGAGTTCTATTTAATGTAGGTGACTCTCCAGCCAATCACTAATTATCTCTTCTTTCTATTACAGCCACCAGTAAGAAAAGGCAGAGGGATACAAGTAGCCAGCCCATCAGCCTCAGCCCCCAGAGCACCTCGGATTATGATGCTGAGGACCCATGAGATGTAGAGCCATCACTGCGTTCACCTGCACCCTCCACCAGCTTGGAGACACACATCTCGGTGGGACCTAGTTTTAGAGCAGGCTCAGGGCCACCATCTGGTTAGCACAGCACAGACTGTGGTCCACAGCAAGGGGAAGGCAGTGACAGGCAAGGTCACCAACACTCGGAGGATGGCTGGAGGCCAGGCTCCTGCTGAGTCCAAGTCCGATGATGAGCCTCTGGAATTGGCTCTTAGAGAGAAATTGGAGGTGCAAAGACAGGCAGGGGTACAGCAGGCAGGGTTGTCAGAGGCCATCAGCAGATTAGAACAGAGGATGGAGGAGTCCATCCACGTTCTGTCAGATGTAGCGGCATCAACATGTGCCGCATCAAGGTCACCACTGGAAAGGTAGCATCCACCATGGAGACCCTGGTGCAGCAGTTTACAGAGTTATAGTCATAATCATAGAGGTCTACAGCATAGAAAAAGGCCCTTCGGCCCATCGAGTCTGTGCCGGTCAAACAAGTACCTAACTATTCCAATCCCATTTTCCAGGACTAGGTCCATAGCCTTATATGCCATGGCATCACAAGTGCACATCCAAACACTTCTTAAATGTTATGAGGGTTTCTGCCTCTACCTCCCTTTCAGGCAGAGTTCCAGATTCCCACCAACCTCTGGGTGAAAAAATTCTTCCTCGCATCCCCTCTAAACCTCCTGCCCCTTACCTTAAATCTATGCCCCCTGGTTATTGATCCCTCCACTAAGGGGAAAAGTTCCTTCCTGTCTACCCGATCAATGCCCCTCCACAATTTTATCCACCTCAATCATGTCCCCGCCTCAATCTCCTCTGCTCCAGGGAAAATAACCCCAGTCTACCCAATCTCCCTTCATAACTAAAACTCTCCAGCCCAGGCAACATCCTGGTAAATCTGCTCTGCACTCTCTCTAGTACAATCACATGCAGGTTCCGGAACTGAACGCAATACTCTAGCTGTGGCCTAACCAGCGTTTTATACAGTTCCAGCATAACCTCCCTGCTCTTATATTCTATGCCTCGGCTAATAAAGGCAAGTATCCCATATGCCACCTTGACCACCTTATCTACCTGTCCCGCTACCTTAAGGGACCGGTGGACATGCACACCAAGGTACTCTGATCTTCGGTACTTCCCACTCATCGTGTATTCCTGTGCCTTGTTTGTCCTGCCCAAGTGCATCGCCTCACACTTATCCGGATTAAATTCCATTTTCCACTGATCAGCCCATCTATATCTTCCTGTAATCTAAGGCTGTCCTCCTCACTATGTACCACCCCACCAATTTTCATGTCATCCGCGAACTTACTGATCAGCCCCCCAATTCAAGTCTAAATCGTTTATATATACTACAAACAACAAAGGACCCAACACCAATCCCTGTGGAACCCCACTGGACACAGGCATCCAGTCACAAAAACAGTTTCTACCAGATGTGCGCTCAGACCTGCATACCTTTATGGGGAGGTGGTGGCGTAGTGGTATTGTCACTGGACTCATAATACATCGTCCCAGGGTAATGCAGATGGTGAAATTTGAATTCAATAATAAATCTGGAATTAAAAGTCTAATGACCATGAAACCATTGTCGATTGTCGTAAAAACCCATCTGGTTCACTAATGTCCTTAAGGGAAAGAAATCTGCCGTCCTTACCTGGTCTGGCCTACATGTGACTCCAGACCCACAGCAGTGTGGCTAACTCTTAAATGCCCTCTGAACAAGGGCAATTAGGAATGGGCAATAAATGCTGGCCTAGCCAGCGACGCCCACATCCCATGAATGAAAAAAAAACATTGCTTTAGCCATGAGTGGGATCTATCAATGGCTAGGCGAGAGGGGGACGGGGCAGCTCTATCTCCTCCAGGAGCCCCATCTCCTCAAGGTGTCAGGGAGGGACCCTCAGGCACCCACAGGGAAGGGGAATGTCAGCCGGACACCGTGGGGCCATCCACCCAGGACTCTCTTAGGTTGTCTAGCTGTTCCAAATCCCCTCTGCCTGTGACCCCAGCAACTCCAGCTGCTCAGGCTGAGGAGGGTGCACCTGCCTCATAGCAGGAAACCCAAAGCAAGCCAGGCACACCTCAAGGTCATCACAGATAACGGCATAGCAGTCAGCAGGCTGCCTCCACTTCTGCTGCGGATGTCGGGGATGCACCTAGACGTAGTGGTAGGGTAAGAAAAATTCAGAAGTACTGAGAGCACAAAAGTGGTATGGGTGTTCACTCACTGTGTATACTTTACACATCTGTAAATATATTTTGCTTTTCTGAAAGTGAATCTGGTGAATGGCTCTTCTGTCCGATGCAATGCTCCAAGGTCATACAAGTTTAACAGATGCTCCCCCTCCTCACTTTGTATCCCTCAGGTCTATGGTGTTCACCCAATCTCAGTTCAGTAAGTTGTCTTTATGTCCACATAAGCGACATGAATAAAGCCAGTTGCTCTATCAACATGGTGGTTGGGCGATTCCTATGTTAGACTATCATATCATGTGGCCTCATGAGTAAAGATTTTGCAGTTTTGTTTGTTCTTCTGATGCTGCTGCACTGAAGTCTTCTCTGTGGATGTTATAGGTTTTAATGGCAACTCGCATTGGAGGATTTCTAACCCACTGCATTTTTCATTGGCCTCCATGTAATGTCTGTCAGGTTTGGGTGTGGTTGACATTTCAATTAATAGTTGGGGAGCTTAGCCATTCATGGCGGCCTGCAGCATAATGTCGTAACCATGTTAACGGCTAAAGATTACCCCTATAATAGTTCCTACTCTCCATCTGTATGATGCAGAGCTATGGACAGTTGGTGACAGCCACAACTATGCGAGGTTATAGGTGTGTGTCTAGCCTTATGATGCCAGCCTAGAGAGGATGCTGGCATAAAGGCCAAATACTGCGGATGCTGGAAATCTGAAACAAAAACAAAAAACGCTGGAAAAACTCAGCAGGTCTGACAGCATCTGTGGAGGGAAAGACAGAGTTAACGTTTCGAGTCCATATGACTCTTCTTCAGAGCTCTGTGTCTGCTGCGTTTGGCCTGCTATGGCGTCTGTGGGACGTCAACAACCTCGCCTTCTTCGAAGTCATGCCTTTCAACATCCTTCTCATTGGAGGAGACGTGCAGTTCCTCCATCTCTCCATCTGGAAACTCATTCCCACCTGTAGCACCAGGTTGTATGCAGTGCAGCAGACCACAATGATGCGGGATACCCTCTGGGGAAAGTACTGGAGAGCCCTGCCTGACCGATCCAGACGTCTGATACACATCCTCAATATGCCAATGGTCTGTTTAATCAAGGAGTGTGTCGCAGAATGAGCCGCATTGTGCCTCTCCTCTGAAGCACTTTATGGACACCAAACGGGTGACATTAGCCATGTTTTTTGACTGTAGCCTTTATCATCGATGAGCCAACCCTGAATGCACTGAGGGCCCTCCGAGATCTGTGGCACCTGTGAGTGACTCAAGATGTGCGAGTCATGCAAGCTCCCAGGGTACCTCACACAGGCCTGCATAATCTGCTTCTGGTGGTTACAGATCAGCTGAACATTGAAAGAGTGGAAGCCTTTTCTGTTGCTGAAATGTAGTAGTTGCTGCCAGAGAGATGTTAAAGCCACATGTGTGCAATCGATGGCACCCTGCTGGAGATTGCTGCAAATCCTACTGCTCTGGCAGCCTCTCTAACTTCATCCAGAGAGAACTAGACGTAACTGTGCTCTTTGCTGAATAGGACATCGGTAACACCTTGGATGCATATATGAGCAGAGGATATTCCGTAGAGGTCCCCAATGGAGCCCTGGATCGAGCCACTCACAAAAATGTTGAGTGCAGCGGTCACCTTTAGGACCAGTGGCAACGGATGGCCTCCCAGTCTGTGTGGCATCAGATCCTCCCGAAGAATGTGGCAGATGTGAGTCACCACCACATCCCATGACAAATGAAAGCGTCTTCGGCTCTGTCTTTCACTCATCTGTAAGTATGAGAGGTATCTTTGGTACACCCTGGGTCAAGCCAAACACCTCTGTGGAATTGGTCTCTCCTCCTCAGCTTCTCGGTCTTCCTGGGGCCCCGCTGGCCCATATTCCTCTGGGTGAGGCTCTCCCCTTAGCCCTTCCAAACAGCGACGGGCCCTTCTCTTTTTCAGTTGCATGAGAGCCATGAAAAAAGCAGCATTGTCTGCTGCCTGCGTCCTGCACTCCTCCTCGTCTCTGTGGAAAAATTGTTCAGAAACATAATTGAACATTACCCTGCAATGATCACCTTCCATCGTCAAGCTAGGGAGTCATTGTGAAGCCCTTGGGCTGCCCTCATTCCAGGCATTCCATCCCCAGATCCTCCTTGCAGCTGTAGCATAGCCTTAGGGATCACCGGAATCCCCCTCCCCCGATCAATGCCCCAGGCATGACTTTTTAAAAAAAAAATATACTTTATTCATAAAATATCTGAAAGAACATTACAAAACATTTCTAAATTGCCATCACAAAAAGTGCAATCAGATTCAACTTTTACACATGGATCATGAAGTGTTTCAATACAATCAATGAATATTACAATCATTTCAATATGGTCATTACAGACAGCCAGACAGTGCAATGGTATTGGAGTTATCAACATACATCATGTTGCACTCTAAGGTGCTTCAATACAATTATAATACATTTAGTATTCAATGCATACATTTATTGTGAACCGTATAGCCTGAGGGGTCTATACCTTTCCCAGCCCTTCGGTGCACTATGGCAGAAAGGTCTTAGCCAGTGACCTTTGCCCATTGGGCCTTTGCGGCTTTAGTGCGTCCCTCAGCATGTAGTCCTGGACCTTGGAATGTGCCAGTCTGCAACGCTCGGTCGGCGACAACTCTTTGCACTGGAAGGCCAACAAGTTTCGGGCAGACCAAAGAGCGTCTTTCACTGAGTTGATGATCCTCCAGCTGCAGTTGATGTTTGTCTCGGTGTGTGTCCCTGGGAACAGCCCATACATGACAGTGCTTTCACAAAAGGGGTTGGACCTGGATGAGTACAGCCAGGCGCCATCTGCCTCAGTCAGGGCACTGTCAGGATGCCTCCTTTGGATTAGACTAGAGCCCAGTCTTGCGCTAATGTAATGACTGCAATTATTGAGCCATGTAAAGCCTTAACCTCTCAGCTGCAATGTGTAGAGGTCTTTGGAGCATTTTGCATATGTACTTTAGTCACGGCCTCTTTATAGCTGGATCCTTCTGACCTTTACACGTTCTTATGAGAGGGGCAAATGGTCATTCATACCCAATCTACATTTGGCCCCAAGTCCTAATGGATTCTCGCAAGCATGTGCACCATGTGCTAAATGGCCCATATCTTTCAAATGGCATTTGAGTCTTTCTAACATGTCTCAGCTGAGCCTTGCTCTCAATGTCCTGAAGTGAAAATTATTAGGGTACCCTTTCAATTGTCCCAAAAGTGCAGTAGTCGACTCTGTCCACAAGCCCACAGACCCTAGCGATATTTTTTCCGGGTTATTTTTAAACTGTGTCATTACATCAGCTATCAAAATGGTGCTGTTCCACTCTCTTTATGAGACCAGCTTTCAACACCACCCCCCCCTCTCAAGCTTGTGCCTTCCACCCCACCACTTCCCTTCCCACTGCTCTTGCCTGAGCAGCCTGGCATGGAGTTGGAGCAGCCGCGAGAGCAGCGCAGTGAAAGGTAGCCTAACACTGCATGCACAAACCTCGAAGTCGCGAGTGAAATGCAGTTCGCCAGGTGCATGTCAGTTATATCCAGTCATGATTCACACTGGTCTAATTCGCTGCCAGCATGGCCATTAGATTTGGATTGAGAACGTGATTCCTGCGAGCTGTGTTTTTAATGAGTATTCATGAGATGCAAAGACATGCAAATGCATTTCCTGACATGGCAAGGCAGGCAACCCAACCCGCCATGAAAGACAGGAGGGGAAAATTTCAATCTGTTCTTATGCTGGTGCAAAACTGACTTTTAGTCGCACTCTGAATTTTCCGATCCCGCCCGCCATGATGCCTGCCACTGGTGGGACTGGAAAACATTATGAAATAAATTATGAAATAAATGGTAGTAAAAATGAAACAAGAGAAAACTCTACAAATAATTTGCTATTATACAATCCTCACATTGTAGCTCACCGGAAATTAGTTCTGACAATTAGAATAAAAACAAGAACAAATAAGTTGGAAACATTAAGTAAGCCAATGAACATTTGTCTTGGTATGGGTAAGTTAAGGTTTTGGTTGTTTTCTCTCGTTTGTATGTACGTTCTCTTTTCCCTTTCCTGTTTGTTTTGTTCTTATTTAAATGCTTTGTATTTATTTTTTACCCAGTTCTGACGAAGGGTTACACCTAAAAAGTCAATTCATTTTTGCCTCTACAGATGTCAATTGACTTGCTGTGTGTTTCCAGCACTTTCTGCTTTTGGTTCAGATTTCTAGCATTTGCTGATACATCTTGCTGAGTATCCTCAGCTTTGAAATTAAATATATATATAAAATTCAGTCACATGATTCAGTGACCCTGCTGGTTACCTGACATGGCATAAACACATCCCATTATATAAAACAGTATACTCTGACTCACAGTGAGTAATGCAATGGGAGATTTGCTGGTATGTGAATTAAAGCTATGGGTATAGTTGTTCCTGCACGTACTTTAACATAATTAAATGAACTAAATGTTTGTATTATTCTAATCTCAGTAAAGCTAGATAAATATACATACATTTAATTTTAAAAGGACAATGCTGAAAGTTGATATAGTCACAGCATAAGATACTTTATCAATAATAATTTCCGAACACTTGCCATTATCAAGTTTTTGATTGTTTCCTTTGTCTGTTTAGTCCAAAATTCTATTTATCCCTACTTATGTGACAGGGATAAGCCTAAACAATTAAAATTTAAAACATACCAATCACTAAGTTTAATTTTTTAAATACCTCTCTGGTTCTGTCAGTATTCATTGTTGACTGTGAAAATGAATTAGATTTATACCATCCAGATGTTCGTCTGGGAACTTTTTCACATCTGTCTGTCAAAGGAATAACAGTCATAAGAAAAACCTCCGACTTCCACTGAATTTGTCAATGCACAGAATTTTACACATAATTGACTATTTCTTAAAAAAAACCCCAGGCCTAGAAATTTGAATGAAATGGGCACATAGAGAACAATCCCTGTGTCTGAAAAGATTAGTTCAAGGCATATAATATTAGGCATCAGGCCTTTATATCATCAAACTGGTGAGCTGTGGACACTAAATAGACATCACCATTGAAGGGGACTTGAAGAGTGTGCCACAGCAACACCAGTAGTGGCATTCACCTAAGCCTTAAAGTGGAACAACCATAAGGGTAAAAATCAAAAGGGGTGTCCTGGTGAACTGAACAACTAGGGCTGTAGAGAGGGCTTCAAACTAATTAGGTAGGTAGGCTTACTAAGCAAAAGGAATGGCAGCCTTGCAGGGCAGCTATTTAGGTAATGATACCCAAAGTGTGACAGGAAGGGACAGAGTGTACAAACATAAAACAGCCACAGCAAATAGGGTCAAAAGGGGAAAGAATGGTAAAAAGGCAAAATTAATAAATTAATGGCTCTTTACTTAAACGCACACAGTATTCAGAACAAAATAAATGAATTAACAGCACAAATAGAGGTTAATGGGGATGATCTTATAGCCATTACAGAGACATGGTTACAAGGAGATCAAAGCTGGGAACTAAATATTCAGGGGTATGTGACTTTTCGAAAGGACAGGCAGGAAGGAAAGGGTATTGGGGTAGCTTTGTTAGTACAAGATGGAATAAGTATGGTAGCAAGAAAGGATCTTGGATCGGAAGATGTGGAATCCATATGGGTGGAGGTAAGAAATAACAAGGGGAAGAAGACACTTCTGGGAGTAGTCTATAGGACCCCTGACAGTAGCTATATTGTAGGGAACAAGAATAAATCAAGAGATAATGAAGGCATGTAAAAAAAGGCAGTACATTAATCATGGGTGACTTTAATCTTCATGTAGATTGGGAAAATCAAATTGGCAGAGGTAGACACAAGCAAGAATTCATAGGCCAGAATTTTTCCGTCAGTGAGTTGGGGGCGGGGCCCGCTCGCCAACGTGAAAATGACGTGGAATGATGTTCGGGGGGAACCCCCGACGTCATCCCGCCCCATTTAAATATTCAGGAAGGTGGGCGGATAGCGAAATCAGCTGTCCGCCCGCTGACCTGTCAATGGCCAATTGAGGCCATTGACAGGGTAGTTAACCCAATTAAAGGCCCTGCCCGTCCAACTTTAAGGTTGGGGGGCAGGCCAGCAGCCCCAGCGGGCTTCTGAAAAAACATGAAACCTCATTCACTGGCGGGATGAGGTTTCATGTCTGTTTTTAAAAAGTTTAATAAAGTTTTAGTCATATTTATTAACATGTCCCATCTCGTGTGACATTGTTACATGAGGGGGACATTTTAATAATTTTTTTATTTTTCTATTTTTGATGTTTATAAAGCTTTCACCGATCTCCCTGAGACAGCACTTAGTCCAAGGGAGATGTGTGCTCTTTCGCGCACATGCGCGAAAGAGCGCACTTTGATAGTTGGGGAATCGCCCCCCCCCCCCGCACAGGAAGTGCATACCACTTCCCATCAGGCAGCCCGCTGTGTGGGCCTTAATTGGCCCGCCCTCTCAAAATTCTGCCCATAGAGTGTATTCGGGTCAGTTTCTTAGAACAATATGTTATGAATCCAACCAGGGATCAGGCTATTTTGGGTCTGGTAATATTAAATGAGGCAGGTTTAATAAATGATCTCAGAGTAAAGGATCCCCTAGGAAACAGTGACTATAATATGGTAGAATATAGCATTCAGTTTGAGAGTGAGAAACTTGGGTCAGAAACAACTGTGCTAAACTTAAATAAGGGTAATTGCAATGGAACGAGGGCAGAGTTGGCTGGAGTGGACTGGGAAAGAGTTTAGCAGAAAAAACAGTTGATGAACAATGGCAAACATTTAAGAAAATAGTTCATGACTCTCAGCAAAGATATCCCAGTGAGGAAGAAGGATTCAAGGAAGGGGATACAGTAAACAATGGTTAACCAAGGAGGTTAAGGACAGTATCAAATTGAAAGAAAAAAAAGTACAATGTGGCAAAGATTAGTGGTAAGCCTGAGGATTGGGAAAGTTTTAAAAACCAACAAAAGATGGCCAAAAAAATAATAAAGAGGGAGAAAATAAACTTTGACGGTAAACTAGCAAATATTATAAAAGCAGACATTAAGAGCTTCTTTAAATATATAAAAAGGAAGAGAGAGGCCAAAGTGAACATAGGCCCCTTAGAGAATGAGGCTGGGAAAATAATAATGGGGAACCAGGAAATGGCAGAGGAGTTGCATAAATTCTTTGCTTCAGTCTTCATGGTAGAAGATACTAACAGCATTCCAAAAATACTAATCAAGGGGCAAAGGTGGGAGAGGAAATAAATACAATAACTATCACTAGAGAAAATATACTAGGGAAACTAATGGGGCTAAAGGCCGATAAGTTCCCTAGACCTGATGGATTGCATCTCAGGGTATTAAAGGAATTAGCTACAGAGATAGTGATGCACTGGTAGTAATCTTCCAAGAATCCTTAGATTCTGGAAAAGTCCCAGTGGATTGGAGAACAGCCAATGTAACACCCTTATTCAAAAAGGAAGGGAGACAAAAAACAGGTAACTATCTGCCAGTTAGCTTAACATCTGTCATTGGGAAAATGTTGGAGTCTATTATGAAGGATGTAATAGCAAAGCATTTAGAAATACATAATCTAATCAAGCAGAATCAGCATGGCTTCATGAAGGGGAAATCATGCCTAACAAATTTATTAGAATTCTTTGAGGAGGTAACAAGCAGGATAGAACCAGTAGATGTAATATACTTTGATTTCCAAAAGGTGTTTGATAAGGTATCACACATAAAGCTACTTAATAAGATAGAGCCCATGGTGTTGGGGGTAGTATATTAGTATGGATAGAGGATTGGCTAACTAATAGAAGACAGAGAGTTGGGATAAGGGAGGCATTTTCGGGATGGCAACCTTGGGCACGAGAAAGAACTTTTTTACGCAGAGGGTAGCGGGTGTCTGGAATTCGCTGCCCAAGTTGGTGGTAGAGGCAGAAACTCTAAGCTCTTTTAAAAAGTACCTGGATCTGCACCTTAAGCGCTGTAGGCTGCAGGGCCATGGGCCAGGTGCAGGAAGGTGGAATTAGAAAGGGCACCTGCGTGTCCTTGGGCTGGCATGGACAAGATGGGCCGAATGGCCTCCTTCTGTGCTGTAACTTTTCTACGGTTCTAACTAGTGGAGTGCCACAGGGATCAGTGCTGGGGCCTCAATTATTTACACTAATATTAATGACTTAGATGAGGAAAGTAAATGTATTATCGCCAACTTTGCGGATGACACAAAAATAGGTGGGAAGGCAAGTAGTGAGGATAACACAAGGAGTCTACAGAGGGACATAGACAGGTTAAGTGAGTGGGCAAAAACTTAGCAGATGGAATATAATGTGGGAAAATGTGAGGTTATGCACTTTGGCAGGAAGAATAGAGGAGCTGAATATTATTTAAATGGAGAAAGGCTGCAGAAGGCTGCAGCACAGAGAGATTTCGGAGTCCTTGTGCATGAATCCCAAAGAACTAACATACAAGTTCAGTAGGTAATAGGGAAGGCAAATGGAATGTTGGCCTTTATTTCAAAGAGAATGGAATGTAAAAGTAGGGAAGTTTTGCTAAAACTATACAAAGCACTAGTTAGACCACACCTAGAATACTGTGAACAATTTGGTCCCCTTATCTAAGGAAAGATATACTGGCATTGGAGGCAGTCCAGAGAAGGTTCACGAGGTTGATCCCGGGTACAGAGGGATTTTCTTATGAGGAGAGGTTGAGTAGGTTGGGCCTGTACTCATTGGAGCTTAGAAGAATGAGAGGCGAACTGATTGAAACATATAAGATTCTTAGGGGGCTTGACAGGGTAGACGCTGAGAGGTTGTTTCCCCTTCTGGGAGAGCCTAGGACCAGAGGGCATAATCTCAGAATAAGGGGACGACATTTAAAACAGAGATGAGGAGGAATTTCTTCTCTCAGAGGGTTGTCAATCTGTGGAATTCTTTACCGCAAAGGGCTGTAGAGGCTGGGTCATTAAGTATATTCAAGGCTGAGATAGACAGATTTTTAATCAGTAAGGGAATCAAGGGTTATGGGGAAAAGGCATGAAAATGGAGTTGAGGATTATCAGATCAGCCATGATCTCATTGAATGGTGGAGTAGACTTTATGGGCCGAATGGCCTACTTCTGCTCCTATGTCTTATGTTCTTATGGCAATCAGGAGGGAATGATCTGGAGAAGGGTGGCAATCAGTAAATGCGGCTAACCAGGAAGTGGGGAGAACAGGAGGAAAGGTAGTAGTGGTCATGGAGAAGGGTTGACATGATCAGGCCACTCAGCTCCTGACCTCATTACAGGCTTGGTTCAAACATGGACAAAAGAGCTGAATTCCAGATGTGAGATGAAAGTGGTTCTGAAGAAGATCATATTCAATTTGAAATGCTAACTCTGTCTCTCTCTCCAAAGAAACTCCCAGACCCGCTGAGTATTTCCAGCACTTCCTGTTTTTATTTCAGATTTCCTGCATTCGCTGTAGTTTGCTTTCATCTTAGTGAGGTGAGAGTGACTGCCCTTGACATCAAGGCAGCATTTGACCGAGGTGGCATCAAGGAGCCCTGGAAAAGTTGAAGTCAATGGGAATCAGCCTCTACTGGTTGGAGTCACACCTAGCACAAAGATAGTATTTTGTGGTTGTTGGGGACCAATTATCTCAGCCTCAGAACATCACTGCAGGAGTTCCGCAGGGCGATGTCCTGGGCTCAACTATCTTCAGCTGCTTCATCAATGATCTTCCTTCTATTAAAAGGGCAGAAGTGGGGATGTTTGCTAATGATTGCACAATTTTCAGCACCATTTGTAACTCCTCAGATACAGAGGCAGTCCATGACCATATGCAGCAAGACCTGGACAACATTCAAACTTGGGCTCATAAGTGCAAGTAACATTTACACCACACAAGTGCCATCTCCAACAAGAGATAATCTAACCATCTTTCCTTGACATTCAACAGCATTACCATTGCTGAATCCCCCACCACCAACATCCTGGAGGCTGTGGGGATTAGTAACAACTGGACCAGCCCTATAAATACTATAGCTATATGGGCAACTTAGAGGTGGGAACTCTGTAGCACGTAACTCACCTCTTGACTTTCCAAAGCCTGTCTATCATCAACAAGGCACAAGTCAGGAGTGTGATGGAATACTCCCCACTTGCCTGGATGAGTGCAGTTCCAACAACACATAAGAAGCTCAACACAATCCAGGAATAAGCAGTCCACTTGATAGGCACTCCATCCGCCACTTTAAACATTCATTCCCTTCACCACCGATGCAAAGTGGCTACAGTGTGTGCCATATACAAGGTGCATTGCAGCAACTCACCAAGATTCCTTCAAGAGCACATTCCAAACCCATGACCTCTACTGCCTAGAAGGACAAGGGAACACCACCACCTGCAAGTTCCCCTCCAAGCCACATACCATCCTGACTTGGACCTATAATTAAAATTTCTTCACTGTCGCTGGAACAAAATCCTGGAACTCCCTAACAACACTGTAGATGTACCTACACCAATGGACTGCAGCAGTTCAAGAAGGTGGCTCACCATCACCTTCTCGAGGGCAATTAGGGATGAACAACAAATGCTGGCCTTGCCAGCGATGCTCACATTACATGAAAGAAAAAATCAGTAGGGAGGGTGGCAGTGACTGGGATTGGGAAGGATTGGCAGGATTCAGTTGGCCTCTGGGAATGCAGAGGCTGCAATTGGGAATGTAGTGGCTGTAATTCGGGGTGACTTAAGTTGGGTTTGGGGGTGGGGCGGGGTGGAAGAGTGGTCTGCATGATTGAATGTAGAATTGGAAGGAACATCCCTCCTCCTCCTCAGGTACGTACATTTTAAACAATTACCTTGTTGGTTGCACCCTGCAACAAACCTTTAAGGACCACTTGTTAATTCGCATGTACACTTGGTATTCCTGAATTCTACTGGTGCCAAACCAACCCAATAATGTGAAGGCAGTTTCAAGCAGACATTAGGCCTGTTATTTAAGTATGCATAGGCACTATCGCCTGTTTCAAGCATGGGCTCTGGGCACCTATTGTTTTGCCTACATCAATATAGTGGATGACACATTTCTAATTTGGAAAGTGTGTGCTTTCTGCCCTATTGGAAGCTTGGGTGCTCATTTTAGCACCCAAAAAATGGAGTTCGATGCCTTCCAATTTCTAGAGTATATGGATACAAATTCCAATGTACCGATTCAAATCATAATAGGGTAAAACAACAGGATCTTCAGTCAATTCAGAGGTTGTCATGAATTTTCTTTTGCCAGTCAACCGAGCCCACTGGACCTTTGGTCTATTTTCACATTGATCCATGTGTCCTGTATTTACCTCTCAGTGGCGAATTGGTTGTATTTTTGGATGCCTTGTAGTGCACTGGAATTCTATGCAGCCGTGTCACTAAAAATAGTCTGAAAAGTGAAAACACAGATGCCAATTACCCGTTCTTCAGCAAGTCTTGCAGTACCTATATCTACATAAGTATTCTAACATCATACACTATCACCTGTAGTCTCTGTAATGTTCTGTTTATTGGCAATATTTCAGCAGGATGGCAGTGTAGATATCACATCTTGTCTACTATATGGGCAATATTAGAAGAAATAAAAAAATATAGTCCTGCAATACATGGAGGACAAATAGTTTCTTGCATAAAATATTTGAAGCTTTGTTATGGTATGGTAGGTGGTATTCGCCAGGCTGACCAAATCCACAAGGGAAACTTGGCCACACTATTACAATGATTTTGCAATTTGTATTTATTACGAGAAGTTTTGTGCACTGAAGTCAGAAGTAATGAGTCCACTACCACCTTTAGAGATTTTAAAGATCAAGTTAAAACGTTTATTAACAAAAGAAGAAAAAACTTAAACACACACAGGATTACAGTTGCAGTTATAACAGTTCCCAAAATTTCTACTTAACCAGGCTCCCAGCTACACATTCCCTTTAAGGCAACAGTCCAAATAAATTCCAAATTTATACCAGAAATTTTACCACAAGCCCCCATTGAATTCCAAAGGCTTTTAACACAACCCTGGTTACTGGAACAGCAAACTTCTGCAGGATGGCTAGAGAATTTCTCCCCCAAGTCTGTTTCACACAGTCACCTTTCAAGATCTCACACGGTCACCCTCACACAGCCTTCCATCCTTCTTTAAATATATTTCTCCCTTTTTTATCTGTAAATCCCATTGTTTCAACTTTAGAACTTTGTAAGTTACTTTTCCCCGAATATAAAAATCTTTCATGTTATCATTATGGCTAACGCTTTTGGGAAAAATCAACGTAATAACCTTGCCTTATTTATCTTGCCAGTTGTAAACATTTCCATGTCTTTTTGAAAATCAAACACCTTTCCCACTTATTTAAAAATGTAAATTTCATTCACACCATCTCTGCTGAGACCTCACCCTAGTTTACTCATCTCCATTTCAAATACCTGTTTTACATCTAACTCCTTTAATAATTTAAATCTTGCAGTCTAATCATCTCTAGTTTAATTAAATTAGCCACACACATAGATCCATACACATGCACAAACAAGCCTACCTTAAAGTATCCCACAGTAATATTAGGAAAAATATGATAGTTCCTTGACAGGGTTCAGATAACAACAGGAGAGAATTTCAACAGCTTTATGCTGCATTACTCTATTAATTGTACTCCCAAAATGAGTATTTAAGAGGGAGAGAGGCAGCATGGATACAGTGTTGGCTGAGTGAAAGTAAACAGAAACAAGTGGTGAACGGTTGTTTTTCAGACTGAAGGAAGGTATATAGTGGGGTATCCTGGGTGATGGTATTAGGATCCTGCTTTTCTTAATCTATATTGATGTCCAGGACTCAGGTGTACAGGGCACAATTTCAAAATTTATCGATGACACAAAACTTGGAAGTTTGTGAACTGTGAGGGGATAGATATAAATTTCAAGATGACAGGCTGGTAGAATGGGCGGACACATGGCAGATAAAATTGAATGCATCTAAGTGTGAGGTGATATGTTATGGTAAAAAGAACAAGGTGGGGCAACATAAAATAAAGGATACAATTCGAAAAGGATGCAGGAACAGAGGACCCCAAGGGTATTTGTGCACAAATCACTGAAGGTGGCAGGGCAGGTTGAGGAAACGATTAATAAGGCATACTGGATCCTGGGCTTTATAAATAAAGGCATAAGATTTCAAAAGCAAGGACGTTATGACGAACCTTTATAAAACACTAGTTCGGCCTCAACTGGCTATAGTGCCCACTTCTTGGCACCACACTTTAATAAGGATGTGAAAGCATTGGATTGAATAAGAAAGGATTTACGAGATTGGTTCCAGGAATGGCAATGTCAGTTACGAGGATATATGGGAGAAGCTGGGGTTATTCTCTTTACAGAAGAGAAGGTTGAGAAGAGATGTGATAAAGATGTTCAGAATCATGAGGGATCTGGACATAGTAGATAGGGAGAAACTGTTCCCATTGGCACTCTCTTCATCTACCCACTTCTTAAAACAATATGCGTATTTCTTTCCTTTATCCACGTTCCAAAATAACATGGATTACTCTCTCCTTCTATCCTTTTCTCTCTAACACCTTCTTCCCCATGTGGACACTCTTCTCCTTCAGTTTACACATACAGTCACACCTTCCCTGGCTCCCATCCCACTCACACTTGTATCCCAGGCCATGTTGGTATCTTTCATCCCTTTGCTCCTTCATTTCTTCCTGGCAGCTTTCACCTTAACTGGTGCCACATTTTATCCTCCAATCTTTCCCTCAGACTCTCATGTCAACCCTCTACTCCCACCTCCTTAATTTTTCCAGGCACTTTTTATTCCCTATCCTTCCCTCAGTTCCTACTAGTAAATTTCATTTCTTCAGGCTTCCCCACTCAGTGCTGCTCCCGTCTCCTTTCTCTGGGTACTCCATCAATGAAATGCTGCTGTGCAGAATAATGTTCATGATGATCTTTTTGAACCTCACAAAACTATCAAGAAAACTCTTGCCCATTGCAGTATTTCAGCATTTCACTGTATCAGCCAGTGTTATAGTTCCTAGAGGGGGATAAAAAGGGAGGGGACGGTGCTAATTTTGTTTGGAGAATCAATTACAGCTGTGAGGAGGGATGATGTGTTAGAAGGATAATCAATTGAGGCTATATGGATTGAGCTTAGGAACAAAAAAGGGTAGTCACACCACTGGCAGTGGACTATAGACCCCCAAACAGTCAGAGGGAAATAGAAGAGCAAATATGGAGACAAATCTCTGAGAAGTGCAAAAACAATATGGCAGTAATAGTAGGGGATTTTAACTACCCCAATATTAACTGGGATAGTTTTAATGTGGAAGGAATGGAGGGAACAGAATTCTTAAGGTGCATTCAGGAGAACTTTTTTTGGCCAATATGTAGCAAGTCCAAGAGAGTGCAGTTCTGGACTTAGTTTTAGGAAAGGAAGCTGGGCAGTGGAAGGAGTGGCAGTGAGGCAGCATATTGGTGGTAGTGATTGTAATTCAGTTAGTTTTAACATAATTATGGAAAAGGACAAAGATAGAAAAAGAGTTAAAGTTCTAAATTGGGGTAAGGCCAATCTTACTAAAGCTGAGAAGTGATTTAGCAAAAGTGGACTGGAGGAAACATCATCTTATTTAAAACGTGCCATGGAAGTGAACCTGAAGTGCTGTAACCTGCAGGGCAACGGACCATATGCTGGCAAGTAGGATTAGGCTGGGTGGCTCGTTTTTTTGGCCACTGCAGGCACGATGAACCAAGTGGCCTCCTTCTGTACCGTAAACTTTCTATGGTTCTATGATTCTATTCATTCTCTGGATGTTGGCTTCATGGGCAAGGTAAGTGGGGGCCTAGCCTATTTTGACTCCTAAAAAAGTGTGTACACTGGCAATGACCCCACCTTAGCATCTGGGAGCAGAGGGAAGTAATTTAAATTGCATGCTTGTGACAGATGACCACACCCACCAAGTTGGATGCAAACCAGAACAAAACCAGAAATACCTGGAAAAACTCAGCAGGTCTGGCAGCATCGGCAGAGAAGAGCAAAGTTGACGTTTCGAGTCCTCATGACCCTTCAACAGAACTAAGTAAAAATAGGAAAGGGGTGAAATATAAGCTGGTTTAAGGAGGGGGTGGTGGAGAAGTGGGGGGGGCACGGGGGTGGGGTGGGGGGGGCGTTGTTGGGACAAGCAAGCAGTGATAGGAGATAACCAAAAGATATCACAGACAAAAGAACAAAGAGGTGTTGAAGGTGGTGATATTATCTAAAAGAATGTGCTAATTAAGAGTGGAGAGCAAGACAAGCAAGGTAGCTCTAGTGGGGGTGGGGTGAAATAAACGATGGGTGGAATACATTTAAAAATAATGGAAATAGGTGGGAAAAGAAAAATCTATATAAATTATTGGAAAAAACAAAAAGGAGGGGGAAGAAACGGAAAGGGGGTGGGGATGGAGGAGGGAGTTCAAGATCTAAAATTGTTGAACTCAATATTCAGTCCGGAAGGCTGTAAAGTGCCTAGTTGGAAGATGATGGTTGAGTGCACAGGTGAATAAAGGCACTGTCAAGCTGTTCTTTGGTAACTGGTGCCATAGTGAGATCTAGAAAGTTTTAAATGAGCTCTTTTTAAAGGGGCTAATATTACAAATGTAACACTGGAGGTCCAATTGGAGGTTCAGGCCAGAGCTCAGGTGGAGTCTGCTGCTCAAAAAGATCTCTTCGCCAGGTTCATCCTGATGTAAAGAAGTCAGAGCCAAAAATTGCTTGCAGCATGGGAATTCATTCTCTTTGGCTCTGTCGTCTCCAGTCAAGGGCCTTTGGGATTGATGGAGGTTTGTCCCCTGAGGTCTCTTAAGATTGGAAATTCATAGCTTATGCTGGTGCTGTCTTATTTGGGTACTTACATTTCCCTGTGGCTATGCTGTACCCTATCCAAATTACATTGGGAGTGCATCACTACCCCCACAGAAATTCAGGGTCCTCGTGTCGACAGATTATTGGGCTACAGAGGCCATTACAACCAAATTTGATCCTATCCTTGTCCATCTTCCAGGAGACATCACTGCTGGGGCCAACTGTTACCCCTTTATCATCACTCTGACTGAGGTCAGTTAACTCTGTACAGTGGAGAATCAAGGACACAAAACTGTGTCCTGCCACTCTACTAGGGTTTAATTTTACGATTATAGAATATTTGAGCAAGATAAATTTATTATTTGTATTTTGCAAATTTAAAATGTTTTCTCATTTTCACCTCCATGTCCCTATTGTGAAAATCATGATGGTGCACAAAGTTCAGGTTTAGCATTCTTTCATAATAATTATATTGGCCTGAATTTTCATCCTCAAGGTGGGTAGTGGGATTGGGAAAATTCCCGGTTCGGCCTGCCCTCCTTGGGAGAAAATACCCACAAAGGTGGGATCTTCATTGTTGAAAGCTGGGGGTCGGGGGCTGGATGCAGGCTGGAGTCAGGACAGCCAAGCGAGGAAAAAGTTTGGAGGCAGCCACGGGCTGCCGGGTGCGGAGGCAGACTGTATAAAAGGCCCGCCTTGGTGCATTGGATTTCATCCCAGTTAAAATAAAAACACAAAGGCCCTCCAGCCCTCAACCTAACTCACCCTCCAAACACATCTCATGCCTCATCCATCCCACCTCATGTTCCCCCATTCAGACCCTCTGCCAAGCTCTGCCTTTCCACCCACCCCCCATTGTTTTGTTGTATGGTAGGAGTATAGGCTGGATTTCGGAATTGTCTAGTCTCCCAAAAGTATGCTGTTCAGTGCATAGTCTTTTTAATCAGAACTATTTATTTATAGTAAGTATTTACATATATGGGCTTGCACATAAGGTAAGAGCTTCTGATCTCTTCAAGATCTTGATTACTATTCAGTCATGTGATCTGACATTATCACATCAGCATCACGTGCTTCTGATGTTAACCCTTTACTCGACATCTCCCCACAAGTCTTTATCCCCATCATATTTACATCAGCCTACGACTCCCCCCAACGTCTCAGACTTCAGAGGGTTAGTCTCTGAGGTGCCTTGACCAATCTCCCTGTTCTTGTTCTGATCTTTTGAGGGCGAGGATATTCCAGTTTTATTTTCAAGGATATTAAGGTGCTGCGGTTTCTCCTTATGATATCCTGGCCTGTCTCAACCCTGTACGATCCTGGTTGTAGAGTTTTTTCAATGATTGTACGTTCTCTCTGTTGGTCTCAGGCCCATACTCTCTCTCCGGGCTTCAGCACTGGTAACTCACATGCTCTGAGTCTGTAATTAAAGTTCCGAGCCTGGTTGGTTCTCTGTTCTTCCTCACACCATTTTACCCTCTTGTGGAGACTCGTGGTGACACTGGGTTTGAATTTTGTATGCCAGAGACGGAAGCTGTGTTCTCAATCTCCCACCCGTTAGTAATTCTGATGGTGTGAAGATGGATGTTGTTTTAAAAATATTTTTGGGAATGTGGTGGTATTCTGTAAAGAAGGCTGTGTGTGTGTCTGTGTCCATGATTAATTAAACTGGGGAAAGGTTCATAGCGACAGCTTGTCTATGGGAACTGAGACATGAAAGGTAAAGGTGCTAGATGTATGCATTTGTAATGAGAGGCTATGATGAAGTAAATAGGTTGGATTTTAAAATTTGCATCAGGTGATAGGTAAGGACTTAACTTCTCAGCTGTTAAATTTCAAAGGGAGTTTATGGGACTTTTAGAGCTTATAAAGGTTTCATAAGTAAATAACAAAGGTTATTCAATTTTATTTGACCAGAAAGTGGAGGCAATAGGAAGACGTGAAATTTTTTTATATTTTGGAAAAGTTGAGTTCAAAGAGGTGCTTAGGGCAATGGAGTCTAGGATGAAAAGAAAAAAAGATATTTAAGAAAAGATATTTAGTTGAGTTGTAGGTGGCTGTGTGGGGGAGATGTCCTGAAACCAGCTCTGTGCTGAGAAAAGTTGTGAATTTGAAGCAGCCATCCAGTTTCAAGCCAGAAAAGTCACGTTTTCGGAAAGCAGTCTGTTTCTGAACTTTCTTCAGATTTCCACAGCAGAGTGGAAGAGAGTGAGAAGTCGTGTGCTAAACTTCATTAAAGTAGCAGCAGTTTTTGCCTTGGGTAATATTACTGGATTTTTTATGGTTAAAAATCTATACGGGAGCTGTTGCCAAGTAGTTTACTTGCTCAGATGTTCTGAATGCGTCAATTGAACCTGCCTCCACCATACTTCCAGGCAGTGTATTCCAAACCTTAATTGCTCACTCTGTGAAAAAGTTTCTTCTCACCTCGCTTTTGCTTCTTTTGCAAAACACTTTAAAAATGTGCCCCTGGTTCTCGATTCGTTTACGAGTGGGAACAGTTTCTCCCTATCTACTCTGTCCAGACTCCTGATGATTTTGAAAAATTCTATCAAGTCTCCTCTTAGCCTTCTCCTCTCCAAGGAAAACAGTCCCAACTTCTCCAATCTTTCCTCATAACTGAAGTGTCCCATCCCTGAAACCATTCTTGTAAACTTCTTCTGCACTCTCTCCAATGCGTTCACTTCCTTCCTATAGTGTGGCACCCAGAACTGTACACAATACTCCAGCTGAGGTCTAACCAATGTCTTATATAAATTCATTAAAACCTCCTTGCTCTTATACTGTATGCTTTAGAAACAGCTCTCTGTACCTGTCGTGCCACTTTTAATGACTTATGCACATATACACCCAGGTCTCTCTGCTCCTGCACAGCCTTTAGAATAATATTGTTTATTTTATACTGTCTCTCCATGTTCTTTGTACCAAAGTGCATCACCTCACACTTCTCCACATTGAACTTCATCTGCCACCTATCTGTCCACTCCACCAATGTGTCAATGTCCTTTTGAACCTCCTCACAGGTTACAATTCTCCCAAGTTTTGTTTTGTCCACAAACTTTGAAATTGTCTCCTGCACACCAAGATCTAGATCATTTATATATATCAGGAAAAGCAAGGGTCCCAATAACGATCCCTAGGGAACTCCACTACAAACCTCCTTCCAGCCCAAAAAATACTCATTAACCATTACTCTGTTTTCTATCCCCCAGCCAATTTTGTTTCCATGTTGCTACTGTCCCTTTTATTCCCTGGCCTATAACTTTCCTCACAAGTTTGTTGTGTGGCACTGTATTGAATGCCTTTTGGAAGTCCTTATACACCACATCAACGGCCTTTCCCTCATCAACCATTTCTGTTACGTTTTCAAAAAACTCCAGCAAGTTGGTTAGACACAATTTTCCTTTAACAAATCCATGCTGACTCTTCCAAATCAATCCACATTTTTCCATGCGATGCTTAATTCTATCCTGAATAATTGTTTCTAGAAATTTCCCCACCACCAAAGTTAAACTGACTGGTCTGTAATTGCAGGGCAGATCTTTACAACCTTTTTTGAACAAGGGTGTAATGCTTGCAATTCTCCAAACCTCCGGCACCTTCCCCGAAACCAGGGAACATTGAAAGATTATTGCCAGTGGCTCTGCAATTTCCAATCTCACTTCTTTCAATATTCTTGGATGCATCTCATCTAGTCCTGGTGCCTTATCAATTTTAAGTACCAACAGTTTATCCAACACCTCCTCTTGATCAATTTCAAATCCTTCTAGTGACTGAGTTTCCTCCTCTGTCACCATGGCCTGGGCAGCATCTACCTCGTAGGTAAAGCCAGATGCAAAGTATTCATTTAACACCTCAGCCATGCCTCTTGCCTCATGTGTAAATCCCCTTTTTGGTCGCTTATCGGCCCTGCTCCTCCTTTTACCACCCTTTTACTATTGATGTGCTTATAGAATACTTTGGGATTTCCTTTTATGTTAAGACTTATAGACGTTTGCAGCACAGAAAGAGGCGATTTGGCCCATCATGTCCGTGCCGGTCAACAAAGATCTGACTATGCTAATCCCATTTTCCAGCGCTTGGCCCATAGCCCGGAGGCAATGCAAGTGAATATCTAAATATTTCTTAAATGTTATGAGAGTTTCTGACTGAAACACCCTTTCAGGCAGCGAGTTCCAGACTCCCAGCACCCTCTGGTGAAAAAATTTCTTAACTCCCCTCTTATCCTTCTACCTCTTACCTTAAATTATGCCCCCTGGTTATTGACCCCTCTACTAATGGAAAAAGTGCCTTCCTATCCAGCCCCTCTATGCTCCTCATAATCTTATACACCTCTATCAGCCCCCTCTCAACCTTCGCTGCTCCAAGGAAAACAACCCCTGCCTATCCAATCTTTCCTCGTAGCTCAGGCCCTCCAGCCCAGGCAGCATCCTGGTAAATCTCCTCTGCACCCACTCCAGTGCAATCACATCCTTCCTATAATGTGGTGACCAGGACTGCACGCAGTACTCCAGTTGTGGCCTAACCAGCATTTTATACAGTTCCAGCATAACCTCCTTGCTCTTGTATTCTATACCTCAGCTAATAAATTCTTGTATTCTATGCCTAATAAGCTAATTAGGCTAATAAGTTAGCTGCCAGTCTTTCTTCATAATCCCTCTTTGCTTCTTGTATTTGCTTTTTCACATCCCTTCTGAACCTTCTGTATTCAGCTTGGTTCTCAATTGTATTTGCTGCCTGTCACCTGTTGTAAGCACACTTATGCTTCTTTAACTTAATTTCTACCTCCTTTGTCATCCAGGGAGCTCTGCATTTGTTTATCTTACTCTCTCCCTTTTGAGGGGACATACCTTGATTGTGCCTAAACCATCTCCTCTTTGAAGGTAGCCTATTGTTCAGCTACTGTTTTTCTTGCCAACCTTTGGTTCCAGTCTATCCGGCCCAGCTCTGTCCTTGCCCCATTGAAGTCCGCTCTCTGCCAGTTGATTATTCTTACTCTGGATTGACCAATATCCTTCTCCACCGTCATCCTAAACCTTTTCATACAATAGTCATTGTCCCCTAAGTGTTTCCCCACTGTCACTTGATCGACTTGGCCCACCTCATTCCCAAGAACCAGGTCTAGCAGTGCCTCCTTTCTTGTTGAACTGGACACATACTGCTGTAGGAAATTCTCCTGAACACAATCTAAGAAAGCTTGTCCCTCACTGCCCCTTACACTACCACTATCCCAGTCTATATACGGGTAATTAAAATTCCCCATTATAACTACTCTATGATGTTTACACCTCTCTGTAATTTCCTTGCAGGTTTGTTCCTCTATATCTTTCCCACTAGCTGGTGGTCTATATATTACACTGGGCAATGTAATTTCACCCTTCTTATTCCTTAGCTCTGGCCAAATCGATTCTGTCCTTGAATCCTCTGACATCCTCTTTCTCCAGTACTGCAATACTCTCCTTAACCAAAAATTCCACTTCTCCTCCATTTTTCCCTTTCCTATCTTTTCTGAACACTTTGTAACCAGGAATATTTAGTACCCAGATCTGCCCTTCCTTAAGCCAGGTCTCTATTATCGCTACAACATCATAAACCCACAAGGCAATCTGTGCCTGTAACTCCCCAATTTTATTAACTATACTCCATGGCATTCACATACATGCAGTGTAACCCTGATTTAGATTTCATTACTTGGTCCCTTACTCCAACTTATTATTCTCTATTCTAGTGCTATCTGCCTCTCCCAACATTCCGTGCACCCTGGTATTACTTTCTAATATTCTCTCCTGGTTCCCAAACCATTGCTGAGTTAGTTTAAACCCTTCCCAACAGCACTAGCAAAACGACCTGCAAGGAACTCAGTACCAGCTCTGTTCTGATGCAACAGTTTGTACAGTTCCATCTCCCCCAGAGCCAGTCCCAGTGTCCCAGGAATCTAAAGCCCTCCCTCCTACACCATCTTTCCAGCCACACATTCATCTGTCTTATCTTCCTATTTCTGTACTCACTTGCACATGGCACTGGGAGTAATCCGGAGATTACTACTTTAGAGGTCCTGCTTGCTAATTTTCTTCCTAGCTCTCTAAATTCCAATTGCTGGACCACATCCCCCTTCCTAACTATGTCGTTAGTACCAATGTGGACTACGACCTCTGGATGTTCGCTCTCCCCCACAAGAATGTCCTGCAGCCGTTCTGTGACATCCTTTACCCTAGCACCAGGGAGGCAACAAACCATCCTGGGGTCACATTAATGGCTGCAGAGAAGCCTGTCTGCTCCCCTAACTAAATAATCCCTTATCAGTACTGCCCTTCCGTTCTTCTTCCTCCCCCCCCTGTACAGCAGGGCCACCCATGGTACCATGGGCTTGGCTCTTGCTGCACTCCTCCAAGGATCCATTGCCCTCACCGCTATCCAGAATGGAAAACTGGTTAGTGAGTGGGACCTCTGGGGACTCCTGCATTCTCTGCCTGTTCCTTTTGGACTGCCTGGCGGTCACCCATTCCCTATCTGCCTGCTTGCCCCTAACTTGCGGTGTGACCACCTCTCTGAATGGGCTAACCACATAATTCCCTGCCTCACGGATGCACCTAAGTGACCCCAACCGCTGCTCAAGCTCTGAATTGTGCAGCTCAAGCTTGTGCAGCCGGTGACACTTCCTGTACACGGGCTCTTCTGGGTCACGAGAAGTGTCCACAACTTCCCACATGCCACAGGGCAGGCATTCCATTTGGCTGGGCTGTCCTGCCATGCCTTAACCTTTAACTTTTAAATCACTTTTTTAACTTAAACTTTAGCTACTTTTACTTACTTTAACCTTACTCTTGTACTATTAACTATAAACTGGAGATTAGTAGAAAGTAGAAATTCTTCGCCCTTACTCACAAATCAGCTCCCTTTCCTGTGCCTATAAATTCTTACTTTAAGTGCGCTTGTTTAGAAATTTACATTTCTATACTCGTACTGTTTTCAATTCCGTCTCTCCACTCGTGCTGTTTTATCTCCCGAATTCCTGCTGTTTTATCCCCTGTACTCTCACTGTTTTATCTCCTGAACTCTCGCTGTTTTATCTCCTGAACTCTCGCTGTTTTATCTCCTGAACTCTCGCTGTTTTATCTCCTGAACTCTCGCTGTTTTATCTCCTGAACTCTCGCTGTTTTATCTCCTGAACTCTCGCTGTTTTATCTCCTGAACTCTCGCTGTTTTATCTCCTGAACTCTCGCTGTTTTATCTCCTGAACTCTCGCTGTTTTATCTCCTGAACTCTCGCTGTTTTATCTCCTGAACTCTCGCTGTTTTATCTCCTGAACTCTCGCTGTTTTATCTCCTGAACTCTTGCTGTTTTATCTCCTGAACTTTCGCTGTTTTATCCCTTGAACTCTCGCTGTTTTATCCCATGAACTCTCGCTGTTTTATCCCCTGAATGCTGAGTTTTATCCAAACAGAAAATGATTTTAGGTGGCCCTAAATAATAAACCTTACCAAAAGTACAGTTGCTATTTTATTCTAAACCTTATGAATAGAATAAACCTTAAAATCTTACAAGATGCTCACCAGATACTCACCAGCTAGCTTTTTCTCCAACCAATCAAATTACTTCTTTCCTGTGATGTCAGTGTTTTTTTTCACTCTCCTTTCGAACTCAGTGCGGGCGGGCTGATTCCAAGCAGATGACATGTCCACCTTTCTGACTGCTCTTCCCCCAGGTCTGCCTCTCTGACTGCTCTTCCCCAAGGTGAATGACGTAGGCCGTGCTCCCTGGGCTGTATTTATTCTCCCCCCGTTCCCTGTATCTCCCGCAGGTCCGCCCCTCCGACTGCTCTTCCTGAAGATGAGTAAAGTAGGCTGCGCTCCCGGGCTGTATTTATTCTCTCCCCACTCCGTGTATCTCCCGCAGGTCCGGATCTCTGACTTCTCTTCCTGAACCTGAAAGGACCAGAGTGGTGGATGGAGGGCAGGGCTAGGCACATGGGGCATGAAGGGTCATAGGGGGTGGGTGGAAGAGCAGAGCTTGGAATGGGAGACATGAGGAGGACCTTTTGAACTTAGCTTTTAAAAGGTCCCCTCACGCAGTCTAGGGTTCATGATTCCTCTGAGAGGCCGAAATTCACGACTCTTTAAAAAGCTGACCCAACTCCATGAAAATTGCAGAGGATTGGGACATGCCTATCTCCACAGCGGAGCCAGCCAGATCAGGAGTGCCAGGTGCGGGCTTTTGACAGGATCCAGCCCTTACCCTTTAAAGACAATCCTAAAAATCAGGCAGCCTGGAAATGGTGTTGGGAACCTAGGAATCGGGACCCACTGCCATTTTTAAGGGGTTCCGGTGTCATCCCCAGTGGTGAAAATCAGACTTATATCTCCCCTGTGGTTATGGTTGTAAATCCTCAGTGTACAATCAAGAGGGAACTACATTCATGTTAAGGTAGTGTAAGGAACATATTTTTTTATTTCTGTTGGACTGTTGTAAAGAACATAAATTTTTATTTTCTGCTGGACTGGGAATTAAAATTATAATGAGAGATATATACAATGTTGTAGTCCTGGAACAGAGTGTGCCATGAAAGACAGGATGGTGCTGGAATGGAGTCCCGGACCAAGAGAGCTGCCTGGCAACAATGTTTTAATTGGCTCCTGACCAGGTTTTGTGTGAGAGCAGTACAGAGAATAGCTCCAAGCCTGAAAGGTACAAGACCTAAAACCTCTTTCTCCTGTGTGTGGAAGATTCCAGCAATTTCACAATAGTAGCTAGCTGGCTTTTTCTTCTCATATCTCTATAACCCGCTCTCTCTGAAAACCCTTGTCAAGAAGCAAAGGGGAAAATCACTGTTAGAGACATTGAAAGGCTCAGTCATTGAACTAAATACTGAAAGTGCTGGAAGACCACCTCATGTCATCAACAAGAACTAAAAGGAATTTGGAAGACATTAATCAAAATCTACCCATCGAATCCTGTACTCCGGAATTGGTGCCATTGAACTCTTTTATCCCACCCTTAAAATCCCTGTTTTGTGTGTCTTATATGTGTGCGTATGGGGATTTAAGAAGGGGTAGATTTTAGATTATAGAGTTAAAAACTAGTTCCTATTTCTTTTGCCACAGTTGGCCCAACAGTTTGTTCAATAAACAGTTATTTACGTATTAAGTTTACAAACCTGGTGCTCGTATTCTGTTAACCGAAATTAAGCAGTTAGGTAGAAATGGGGAAATCTGGTGGTTTGATCAAACTTTTTCACATTTGTCACAGCTCGGGGAACTGTGGGGCTTAATATTACAGCACACTACTATCCCCAGTGAGTCGTGACAGTAGGTCACTGGATTTTGCTCAGTTTCTTGAATTACTTGAGAGACCTGTTTAATTAGACCACTTTCGTAAATTATCTGTAACACTTGATAATTAAAATAAAAATTATATTTTAATCATCTGGATTATACAAAAGCAACAGTAAATGAGAAGTTTTCTGTTACTACAAATAATGTATTATTTTATTTCCAGAATCCTTTAGTAATCAATCCCACAGACATTTTAACTATTGTTTAAAAATTGCACAATAAATTGTGCCTTACTCTGGTGGATGGGGTCTGTGTAGTCTTGTTGGGGAGTTCAGCCGGACCTGGCTCTGTGTTGGTTCATCCAGCTGTTTTTTACCGTGTTCTGCTGAATAAGTGGTAACACTCCTTAATTGATTCTCATGTTCTGCAGTCCAGGCAGTGCTTGCTTTCAGTCTGATTTTGTCAAACTCCTCAGGATCTAAAAGTCTGAAAGGCATTTGAAAGTACGCAATTTCCATTTGAGCAGAACCTTTCTTCGAATGGTGAATTGGAGGGTGATAAGAAACAGACAATGGAGAATTTTTTGCCATCTTAATAATTATTGATGAACAAATGTGTGTTTTGTAAGAGTACAGCTTTGTTTTTAGATAGTTAGAAACAACCCCTGCCTTCACGGTGAACCTGAACAGAGCTGACTATCACAACGTAGCACTGAGTTGCGACTAGCTTTGTTGATATCTTTTGCTAAGCAACGAGGCTGGTGGAGCAGCAGCAGGTGTCTCCCACAATCTGGATGACTCATACTCTGCTACAAGTACTGGCAAACAACAACAATTCATGTTTTGATGGCGCCTTTAACATAATACATGTCCTAAGGTGCTGCACAGGAACATTATAAAACAAAAATGACACCGAGCCACATTAGGAAATATTAGGTTAGAAGCAAAAACATTAGGCAAGAACATGAAAATGACACAACAGGAGATGAAAAAGACTTGCAGAAAATCATTCCTTAAGAATCACTCCAAATAGACCACATCTGGGGCACCGTATTCAGTTCTAGGCAGTGTAACTCAGGAAGGGATATACTGGCCTTGAGGAGGGGAATGCAGTAGAGTACAGATTCATCAAAATTATACTGGGGTTAGAATGATTAAATTATGAGAATAACTTGCATAGACTAGGTTTGTATTCCTTGAGTATAGAATATCTAATTGATCTAATTGAGGCATTTAAGATAACTTGATAGGGTAGAAAGAGGGAACTATTTCCTCTGGAGAGTTGAGAACAAGAGGCTTAACCTTTGAGCTTAGATGTTCAGGGTCATGTCAGAGATCACTTTTTCACAGAAAAGTTGGTAAGAATCTGGAACTCCCTCTACAATTGAGGTTGGGTCAATTAAAAATATTGGGCCATAATTTGCGAGCTCAAGGGAATCGTATTGAGGGGTACCCCACAGATGCACTGGGAAATCCCCTTCGGAAGTGCCCAGGTAAGGGCTGCAGGGCCATTGACCAGAAGTGCAAACATCCCCTGGGCAATTGCCCAGCACTGGGAAATACCCGAAAATGTGACTTAAATCACAAATTTCAGTTGGTTCCAACTGGGTTACACCAATAGTTAGGTCTTTCCTCGCTTCCCCCACTGGACTCCCCACACACCCCTGACACCCCAAGGATCTCCCACCACCCCCACTGACTAACTACCCCCCACAGGACTCCCCCCAACCTCCATGGGATTACACCCCTCCCAACAGAAATGCCCTGACCCACAGGATTCCACCCCCTGACCCCGCCAGGCCCGGCTCTTAGCCACCACCCCCCCCCCACCCCCGAGGCCTGACCCCCACCCCCCAACGCCTGGCCCACCCCAACCCCAAATCCTACCCACCTACCTTCTCCCTGGCCTGTCAAGGGCCTTTAAACTTAAATGGACCATGAACGTACTTGCTTCACAGCAACTTGTGCCATAACTTCCTCCCTTCGACAGAGTTGCACTCAGCACGCTAGGTCCTGGGGATGCGCTGCACTACCCAGATCTTGCCTAGCCTGAGGTGATTGAATGGCGGAGCAGACTCGATGGGCCGAATGGCCTAATTTCTGCTCCTATGTCTTATGGTCTTATGGAAGGCAGGGCGAGACAAGATTTCGGGTAAGAAACTGGGATCAGAGTGGCAATCCGAGGGAGTTCAGGCCCATCAAAATTGAAACTGCTAGATTTTTATTAGGCAAGGGTGTTTGAATGTTTTAAGATTAATTAAATGATCAATCTATCCCAGCATCCTTTTCCTTAAGTAAGGTGTTGTAGCAACAGTGGAGTAAAGTGGAAATCTTAAATTTATCCCTATGTACAAATAACAGTTTGGAAATGCAAGGACGCAGGTTGATAAACACTCAGGTCGAGAAAATGTCTCTTAAGAAACTAGTTGCCAAGATATAATTTACCACTGTTTAAGATTAAGATTGGCCTATGCACTTACTGCACTAAAAACGAAGCTTATGAAACAGTGGCAAAGGCTGAAAAGATTATAAGTAGGATAAAAAATAACAATTAAGCGTACACCCTAGGTAATATGCAGGCACAGAACAAGATTGTATTATAGCATAGGAATAGAAGCTGTTCTCCGTTTAAGATGATCAGAAGCCATACAGCCACATGGATGACTTGGATACTAAAGCTGGTCACTCCATTCCTTAGAAACACAGGCTGTGTGGTTTTATTGGGAGGTCAAAGCATTCTCAAGGTAGTTGGAGCCTGGAAACCCAGTTATATTATTGAGAAAGAATTTTGTTATTTAATATATTCAGTCAATGTAAACATCCTCTCAAGGTAATCACACCCAGTGAGCAAATTGTACAATTTGCATGTCATTTTGTCATTTAATGTAACATTGCAGAGCTGTTATAAGAAATGTATTATTGTTGTTAGTTAATAAAACTTATTATAATTAACACATTTACATGAATCATTGTTGCTAGATTAATAACACTTCATTGCAATGGAAATCTACTAACATTGGCATTCCTGGGTGGGGTCAAGATAAAAGTTTGGAAATAACAGGTGTTAATAGATTGAAGGATTTCTGACCAGGGATATGTACAGATGTAATCCCTGAAAATGGGGATTTTGCTTGTGACCAATTTATAGGCGGTAACCAACCTCGGGAGCACTGTGGGTGTACCTACACCACATGGACTGCAGCGGTTCAAGAAGGCACCTCACCCACCATCACCTTCTCAAGGGCAACTAGGGATGGGCAATAAATGCAGGCCCAACCAGCGAAGCCCACATCCCATGAATAAATAAAAAAATAGGTTGAACAAACATGGGACAGCTAAAAGAGGTGATTAAATTAAGCAGAGAGCAATCACAGCCAAAACCTGAAAATTCAATTAGATCAAAACACCCAAACAGATAGTGATTGTTTAATTGGGTTTTCAACTTTTTGATGCACAAAAAAAACCAAAGAAAACAGTCATGTCAATAGATTATCTTCACCTGAAGGTGCAAGAAAATTAACATGTAAAAGCACGAACGTCGAGGAGGAGAATTAACCTGGATGGGAGTATGAAACTGAGTGTTTGTATGTCTGGAAGTTTCTGGGCATGCTGCTGCAGAAATGGCGGGTAGCGCCGGGGAATGGGGCCTGATGGAAAGTGATCCCGGAGTTTTTACAGAGCTGATCAAGGGCTTCGGGTGCAAATGTGTTCAGGTGGAAGAAATATGGAGCCTAGAACCAGAACACTTTGATAAATTAAAACCAGTTCATAGCCTTATCTTCCTATTCAAGTGGCAGCCAGGAGAAGAACCAGCAGGGTCCATTGTCCAAGATTCAAGACTTGAGAAGATCTTCTTTGCTAAACAGGTTATCCATAATGCCTGTGCCACCCAAGCCATTATTAATGTGTTACTGAACTTACCCATCCAGATATAGAACTAAGGGAAGCTCTTGGAGAATTTATAGAATTTTCTCAAAGCTTTGATGCTGCTATGAAAGGCTTGGCATTGCGCAACTCAGAAGTCATTCGACAAGTTTACAATAGCTTTGCCAGGCAACAGGTGTTTGAGTTTGATGCCAAGACTGCAGGAAAGGAAGAAGATGCATTCCATTTTGTCAGTTACTTTCCTGTCCGTGGAAGATTATATGAACTAGATGGATTAAGAGAAGGACCGATTGATTTGGGGACATGCAATCAAGATGACTGGGTCAGTGCAAAGCGACCAGTCATAGAGAAGCAGATACAAAAGTACAGTGAGGGAGAGATAAGGTTTAACCTTATGGCAATCGTGTCAGACAGGAAAATGATATATGAAAGGAAGATTAGAGATCTACAGAGACAGCTGTTTGAGGAAGAACCCATGGATACGGATCAGGGCAACAGTATCATAACCTTGATTCAGTCAGCTAAATAACAGATGCTGATTGAAGAAGAAAATCAGAAATTAAATTTGATATAAGATTGAAAATGTCAGACAAAAACACAACTATTTGCCCTTTATCATGAAATTTGTGAAGACTCTGGCAGAGCACCAGCAGTTAATACTAATAGAATAGGCTAAAGAAAAATAGAACAGCAAGAAAGCTCAAGAAGCCAAATAAAACTCCTACCTATAACTTTGTGACCATTTGCTGCTAATGATTCTGTTTTAAAAGTGAAATCTGGCTGATAAACCAGTGGACTTTTCAGATAGTTAATGAGTGCAAAGCACTCTCATTTGTAATTGTATGTCACATACAAGACTGTTAAATGTTCTCTATTTGCATCACGTGCATGCAATATGTGCCATGTTTAAAATGAAAGAATTGTTTTTAAATATTTTTTTTCTTCCCTTAAAAGTAGTTCAAGTGCTGCCAACACTTTACAATCCAATTTCAAAAGATTTCTCTGTCTTGTGTTGAGTAATGGAATTGACTAGGTACATGATAAGGTATTAAATGCTAACTAAAAATTATTTTTAAAAAATGTCTGGAAGTTTCTGGGCCTACAGATGTTTAACAGAGCTATAATCAGTTTAAACCTCTGTAGTCTTGTTTTTAATTGCTTTTGTTTGCAAGTCTGTCTTAAATATAGTGTCTATGTGATGTTTTTATTGTCAGCACCACCCATTTCTGTTCACAGAGCTAAAACAGTTTAACCCTCTGTAGTCATTTATTTGATGAATGAAAATATTTTATTTTAAACAGTCTTTTCTAGAAGCATATGGATTTTAAGTTTGTTAATTTTTTTTTGTGTGTATATACGTGTATTATTCTTGAGATACTTGTTTTTGAACTGATTTAAACTGAGTCTTCTTTATGTTCACAACCCAGGGACATAAAAATTATTGGGAATTTCTGAGTTCATGACCCATTAAGGGGGATCAATATTTTGAAGTTGCATGCAAGTTGGAAAATGTTTGACTAATGGGAAACAAAGCAGCAGGTTAGCGGGTGGGGGGGTGGATTCAACGTCATGGAAAATTATGAAAAAAACTGAAAAGAAAGGAGAGCCCAGGAGAGGCTATTAAAGTCTCCAGAACACAAAATAGGACAGAGTGTTTGGAAAGGGCTAGGAATCTAACTTCAAGCACATCAGATAAAGGGACGACAGTGAGAAAGGGGATGGGAAATACAGGACTGAAGGTGTTGTATCTGAATGCACGCAGTATACGAAATGAGGTAAATAAGCTTGTGGCGCAGACTGAAATTGGCAGATATGATGTGGTGGGCATTACGGAGACATGGCTGCAAGGGGATCAGGACTGGGAGCTAAATATCCAAGGATATACATCCTATCGAAAAGATAGGCAGGTTGGCAGAGGGGGTGGGATTGCTTTGTTAGTAAGAAATGAAATTAAATCGATAGCAAGAAATGATGTAGGGTCAGATGATGTAGAATCTGTGTGGGTAGAGTTGAGGAACCGCAAAGGTAAAAAAACCATAATGGGAGTTATGTACAGGCCTCCGAACAGTAGTCAGGATGTGGGGCACAAGATACACCAGGAGATAGAAAAGATGTGTAAGAAAGACAAGGTTACAGTGATCATGGGGGATTTCAATATGCAGGTAGACAGGGAAAATCAGGTTGGTAGTGGATCCCAAGAAAAGGAATTTGTGGAATGTCTACGAGATGGCTTTTTGGAGCAGCTTGTGGTGGAGCCCACTAGGGAACAGGCAATTCTAGATTTAGTGATGTGTAATGAGGCAGATTTGATAAGGGAGCTTAAGGTGAAGGAACCCTTAGGAGGAAGTGACCATAATATGATAGAATTTACCCTGCAATTTGAGAGGAAAAAGCTGGAATCAGATGTAACGGTATTACAGTTGAATAAAGGCAACTACAGAGGCATAAGGGAGGAGCTGGCCAGAATTGACTGGGAGATGAGCCTAGCAGGAAAGACAGTGGAACCGCAATGGCAGGAGTTTCTGGGAGTAATTTGGGAGACACAGCAAAAATTCATCCCTAGGAAGAAGAAGCATACTAAAGGGAGGACGAGGCAACCATGGCTGACAAGGGAAGTCAGGGACAGCATAAAAGCTAAAGAGAAAGCATAAAATGCGGCGAAGAGCAGTGGGAAACCAGGGGATTGGGAAGCCTACAAAGACCTACAGAGGTCAACTAAAAAATAAGGAAGGAGAAGATTAAATATGAGGGTAAACTAGCCAATAATATAAAAGATTGCACGAGTTTTTTTAGATATATAAAGGGTAAGAGAGAGGCAAAAGTGGACATTGGGCTGCTGGAAAATGACGCTGGAGAAGTAGTAGTGGGGAACAAAGAAATAGCGGAGGAACTGAATAGGTACTTTGCGTCAGTGTTCACAGTGGAAGACACGAGTGACATCCCCAAAATTCAAGAGAGTCAGGGGGCAGAGGTGAGTATGGTGGCCATTACCAAGGAGAAGGTGCTAGGAAAACTGAAAGGTCTAAATGTGGATAAATCACCTGGACCAGATGGATTATACCCCAGAGTTCTGAAGGAGATAGCTGAAGAGATAGTGGAGGCGTTAGTGGTGATCTTTCAGGAATCACTGGAGTCAGGGAGGGTCCCAGAGGACTGGAAAATCGCTAATGTAACCCCCCTGTTTAAGAAGGGAGTGAGGCAAAAGACTGGAAATTACAGGCCGATTAGCCTGACCTCGGTCGTTGGTAAGATTTTAGAGTCCATTATTAAAGATGAGATTTCAGAATACTTGGAAGTGCATGGTAAAATCAGGCAAAGTCAGCATGGTTTCATCAAGGGAGGTCATGCCTGACAAATCTGTTAGAATTCTTTGAGGAGTTAACGAGTAGGTTAGACAAAGGAGAGCCAATGGATGTTATCTACTTGGACTTCCAGAAGGCCTTTGACATGGTGCCGCACAGGAGACTGCTCAGTAAGATAAGAGCCCATGGTGCTGGAAGCAAGGTACTAGCAAGGATAGAAGATTGGCTGTCTGGCAGGAGGCAGAGAGTGGGGATAAGGGGGTCCTTCTCAGGATGGCAGCCGGTGACTAGTGGAGTTCTGCAGGGATCAGTGTTGGGACCACAACTTTTCACTTTATACATTAATGATCTAGATGAAGGAACTGAGGGCATCCTGGCTAAGTTTGCAGATGATACAAAGATAGGTGGAGGGACAGGTAGTATTGAGGAGGTGGGGAGGCTGCAGAAGGATTTGGACAGGTTAGGAGAATGGGCAAAGTGGCGGCAGATGGAATACAACGTTGGGAAGTGTGAGGTCATGCACTTTGGTAGGAAGAATAGAGGCATAGACTATTTTCGAAATGGGGAGAGAATTCAGAAATCTGGAGTGCAAAGGGACTTGGGAGTCCTAGTCCAGGATTCTCTTAAGGTTAACTTGCAGGTTGACGCGGTAGTTAGGAAGGCAAATGCAATGTTGGCATTTATTTCGAGAGGATTAGAATATAAAAGCAGGGATGTGCTGCTGAGGCTTTATAAGGCTCTGGTCAGACCACATTTAGAATATTGTGAGCAATTTTGGGCCCCGTATCTCAGAAAGGATGTGCTGGCCCTGGAGAGGGTCCAGAGGAGGTTCACGAGAATGATCCCAGGAATGAAAGGCTTAACATATGAGGATTGTTTGAGGACTCTGGGTCTATACTCGATGGAGTTTTGAAGGATGAGGGGGGATCTGATTGAAACTTACAGAATACTGAAAGGCCTGGATAGAGTGGACGTGGGGAAGATGTTTCCATTAGTAGGAGAGACTAAGACCCAAGGGCACAGCCTCAGAGTAAAGGGAAGACCTTTTAGAACAGAGATGAGGAGAAACTTCTTTAGCCAGAGAGTGGTGTATCTATGGAATTCATTGCCACAGAAGGCTGTGGAGGCCAGGTCATTGAGTGTATTTAAGACCGAGATAGATAGGTTCTTGATTGGTAAGGGGATCAAAGGTTACGGGGAGAAGGCGGGAGAATGGGGTTGAGAAACCTATCAGCCATGATTGGATGGCGGAGCAGACTCGATGAGCCGAATGGCCTAATTTCTGCTCCTATGTCTTATGGTTTATGTTCCTTTCAACTGAAGATTGTATACCCAGGAGTGGGGAAAGTTTTCTAACTTACTTGTTAATTTAAAGACATTGGTGTGGATTTATTTTGACTGGAACTTGTGCAATTCTAAAAAGAGGGGCAGATTATTTAAAAAAAAAGACAAAATACAGCTTTGGAGTTAAAGTTGCCTGGTACAGATGCAGGGTGTCTGTTAATTTAAACTTTTCAATGCATTTTGCTTTAATTTGGTTTCTGGAAAATGTTTTTTCTTCAGTTATATTCAGTATTTTTACATTGACTTGGAAAGGCACCTGAAGAAATAATTAAAAGAGCGATCATATTACTAGGTATTTGCAAGCACAGACAATTTTGATTATTTTATCTATTATGAACTGTGTTTAGTTAATAAAACATTGGTCTGAATTAAATTGGAATTATGGGGGTTAACTATGTGATAATTTTTAAAAATTCATTCACAGGATGTGGGTGTTGCTGGCTAGGCCAACATTTATTGCCCATCCTAATTGCCCTTGAGAAGGTGGTGGTGAGCTGCCTTGCTGAACCTCTGCAGTCCATGTGGTACCTCCACCGTGCTGTTAGGAAGGGAGTTCCAGGATTTTGACCCAGCAACAAGTGAAGGAATATGGTTACATGTAAACATGGATTAGGAGCAGGAGTAAGCCATTCGGCCCATTGAGCCTGCTCCACCATTTGGTAAGATTATGGCTGATCTGATTGTGGCCTCAACTTTCCTGTCTACTCCCTTTACCCTTGGACTCCCTTGTCAATCAAGAATCTATCTAATTCAGGCTTAAAAAAATTAAATGACCCTGCCTCCAACACTCTCTGGTAAAGAGATTTCCACAGGCTAATGACCCTCAGAAAATATTTCTCCTCACCTCCATCTTAAGTAGGAGGCCTCTTATTTTTAAACTGTGTCCCCTAGTTCTAGTCTCTCTCACAGGGGAAACATCCTCTCAGCATTCATTCTATCAAGTCCCCTCAGGATCTTATATGTTTCAATAAGATCACCTCTCATTCTTCTAAACTTCAATGGATACAGACCCAACCTTTCCTCATAAGGTAACCCCTTCATCCAATGAATCTCGAGTGAACCTTCTCTGAACTGCTTGTAATGCTATTATATCCTTTCTCAAGTAAGGAGACCAAAATCAGACATGCACTCCAGATATGGTCTCTCCAACACCCTGTACAATTGTAGCAAAACATCCCTACTTTTATATTCCATTCCCCTTGCTATAAATGACAACATTCCATTTGCCTTGCTGTACTTGCATACTAACTTTTTGTGATTCATGTACCAGGACATCCAGACCCTTCTGTACTGCAGAGTTCAGATGGCGTGTGGCTTGGAGGGGAACTTGCAGGTGGTGGTGTTCACGTGTCCTTGTCCTTCTAGGTGAAAACCCAACTTTCACTGGGGCCAAAGTGATATTCTGGTTATTGTAAATTATGTGGAAGTCGAATACCAAAGTTAACACTATCACATAAAAATTGGCAGTTTGAATTTCTTAAACATTTAATGATTTGAAATAAGGAATTGTTATCTCCAGGGCAATAATCTGGAGATGCCTTGTAATGGGACTATGCTAACTGATTCCTAATTCACAGTTTGAAGGTAGGAAGATTTTGAAAAATAAAGAGTTTGGTTCTTGGTCATTCAATAAAGATTTTTAAAAAATATTTGAAGTGACACAATGGTATCTGAGGGTATGTTGGTGCAGCAAGAGATCCAACAGTTTTAGAAATTAGAAAGCAGTTTAGGTCATCCTGTCCATTGTTGCGCATCAAGGAAGAAAATTTTGGGAAATAAAACAACATTGTTCAGTCCAACAATACTGCACTTTGGATGTTGGATCATTTCTATGATATGACGGACTGAGGCACAAAATTTTAGGAAATAAAAGCTGCTCTAAAATAAACAAAATGTATCAATAACTGGGAACAGGTGGGATCGATTAATCTATGTTTTCTATGTTTCATGTTGTTTTGAATTATAGAATCGTTATAGCAAAGGAGGCTGGTCATTCGGCTTGTCAGGTCGGTGCCGGTTCTCCGCAAGACCAACTTAGCTGGAACCATTCCCCCACCCTTTTCCTGGAGCTCTGCAAATCTTCTCCCTTCGGGTGCTTATCCAATTCCCTTCTGAAAGCCATGATTTAATCTGCCTCCAACCAAAATCTCAGGCATTCCAGATCCTAACCATTCACTGCATCCCTCACCCAGAACAATTTTCATCAAACTTTTCTGTACTGTCTCGAAAGCTTTCACATCCTTCCTAAAGTAGTGCCCAGAATTTGAAACAATACTCCTGTTGAGGCCAAACCAGTGTTTTATAAAAGTTCATTATAACCTCCTTGATTTTCTATCTTCCTCACAGTCCACAATACTTCCAAGTTTATGTCATGTGCAAATTTTGAAATTGTGCCTTGTATATCCAAGCCTAGGTTTTTAACATATATCAAGAAAAGCAGTGGTCCCACTACCCACCCTGGAGAACACCGCTGTGTAACTTCCTTCAGTTCAAAATAAAAACATTCATTGATACTCTCTGTTTCCTGTCACTCAGCCAACTTCATATCCATACTGCTACCATCTCTTTTAGTCCAAGGCTTCAACTTTTCAAAGTCCATATACACAGTAACCACATTACACTCATCATCTCTCTCTGTTAGCTCATCAAAAAAGCCTAGCAAATCAGTGCCAGCTTTCCTTAATTAATTCGCACATGTTTAAGTGACTCCTAATTTTGTTCCAGGTTATCATTTCTAAAAGCATTCCCTCCACCGAGGTTAAACTGACAGACCTGTAGTTGCTGGGTTTCTCATACCTTTTTGTGAATAAGGGTGTAACATTTGCAATTCTCCAGTCCTCTGGCACCACCTCGGAATCTGAACGGCATTGGAAGATTGTGACGAGTGCCTCCACAATTTCCACCCTTACTTTCCTTAAGTATAACCAGCCTTTCTAATACACGTTCTTTATCAACCTTTAGCCTTCTAGTATCTCAGTTACTTCCTTTTTCACTATGATTTTGGCAACATCTTCTTCCTTGGTAAAGACACAATGCAAGGTACTCATTTAGTACCTCAGAACACCCTCTGCCTCCATGCATAGGTCCCCTTTTATGTCCCTAACTGGCTCCACTCCTCCACTTAATTCACTCCAAGTGATATCAAGAAACCAGTGAAGGCACTGTATTCTGAAAAGGCTACTGGCCCTGACAATGTTACGGCAGTAGTACTAAAGACGTGCTCCAGAAGTAGCTGTGTCCCTAGCCAAGCTATTCCAGTACAGCTGCAACACTTGTATCCAACCAGCAATGCCGAACATTGTCCAGTATGTTCTGTCCACAAAAAGCAAGACAAATCCAGTACAGCTAATTACTGCCCCATCAGTCCACCCTCGATCATCAACAAAGTAATGGAAGGTGTCTTCAACAGTTTATCAAGCGGCACTTAGACAGCTATAACCTACTCACTGACACTCAGTTTGGGATCACCAGGGCCACTCAGCTCCTGACCTCAATACAGCTTTGGTTCAAACATGGACAAAAGAGCTGAACTCAAGAGATGAGGTGAGGGTGACTGCCCTTGACATCAGGGCAGCATTTGAGTGTGTGGCATCAAGAAGCTCCAGCAAAACTGAATTCAATGGTAATCAGGGGGAAAACTCTCCTCTGGTTAGAGCCGTACCTAGCACAAAGGAAGGTGTTATGGTTTACGGTTGAGAGTCATGAACTTTTTTTTAAACATCTGCCATTGTTCATCAAACGTCTTATCTGCTAAGCTGCTTTCCCAGTTCACTCCAGCCAACTCTGCGCTCATTCCTTTGTAATTACCCTTATTTATGTTTGGCACAGTTGTTTCCGACCCAAGTTTCTCTCTCTCAAACCGAATGCTATATTCTACCATATTATGGTCACTGTTTCCTAGGTGATCCTTTACTCTGAGATCTGCCTCATTACACATTACCAGATCCAAAATAGCCTGATCCCTGGTTGGATTCATAATATATTGTTCTAAGAAACTGTCCCGAATACACACTATGAGTTCTTGCTTGTGTCTACCTCTGTCAATTTGATTTTCTTAATCTACATGAAGATTAAAGTCACCCATGATTAATGTACTGCCTTTTTTACATTCCCTCATTATCTCCTGATTTATTCTCTGTCCTATAGTATAGCTACTGCCAGGTGGGGTCCTATAGACTACTCCCCACCAGTGTCTTCTGCCCCTTGTTATTTCTTACCTCCACTCATATGGATTCTACATCTTCTGATCAAAGTTCCTTTCTTGCTATAGTACTTATTCCATCTTGTACTAACAACGCTACCCCACCACCCTTTCTTTCCTGCCTTTCCTTTCGAAAAGTCACATACCACTGAATATTTAGTTCTCAGCTTTGATGTCCTTGTAACCACGTCTCCGTAATGGCTATAGATCATAACCATTAACTTCTATTTGCGCCGTTAATTCATTTATTTTACTCATTCATTTATTTACAACACCAACACAGACACAAAGAAGACCTGCAGACACAATTAAGTGCTGCAGCAGGACATAGTTATTAAACTCTGGGTGCGTTTAGCAGCAAGCCGAGCTCTCTATAAAAAGGTCAGTTTTCTGTTTGACAGTAAGAAGAAAAATAGCGTTCCAGAAGCTCTTGGGGAAGCAATGTACGACTAAGCTAAACGGGACTGAATCTTAAAAGCAATATGAATAGCTCAGGCATACAAAAGAGCTGTAAGTTTGCATCAGCGGACCAGATCGTGAACTGGGTATTGTCAGTTAGTCAAAAAACAAAATACTGTGGATGCTGGAACAGAAAATGCTAGAAATACTCAGCAGTCCAGCAGGACTTGTGGAAAGAGAAACAGAGTTAATACTTCATGTCTACGTCCTTTCATTAGAACTGGGAAAAATTATAAATGGAATAGCTTTTGAGCAAGGGTTGGGTTGGACAAAGACAAAAGGCTGTGATAGGGTGATAGGCAGGAGAGATTGAACAACAAAAGAGTTAGTCTTCTCGCACCAAAGGGAATAGTGATGGGGCAAGAAAAATGAAGAAGCAAAAGATGTGCCTCGAGCAAGTGTGTTGCTGACTGAAAGCAAAAATAAGAGGAAAACTGAAACAAGCAAAGAAAAGAAAATAGGGCAGAGATAATGGTCTGAAATTGTTGAACTCAATGTTGAGTCTGGAATGCTATGAAGTGCCTAACTGAAAGATTGGATGTTATTCCTCAAGCTTACATGGAGCTTCACTGGCACAATGCAGTAGGTCAAGGGCAGAAATGTTGGTAGGGTGGTTTAAGAGGAATTCTGGAAAGGTAAGCCATCAGGACCGACATGACCAGAGTGAGAGGGGCTCATAGATGTGTGCCTTGTCAGTTGTAACTGTAGCCAGGGACCTCAGGTGGAATGCTGCTGCTAGTGAACGCGACTCAAGGGCCGGATCGATTGAGTGGAAAAGTGAGAGATCCTACATACCAGAGGCCAAGTTGGAAAGACTGAGAGATTGTGCATGGTGCCACATTTGTGTGGAGTGTGATTTGGGGTGCTTGTGATTGCATAAGATATATCTTTGTTGTATCAGCTATTTAAAGTGAATTTACCTTTTTATTCAAAATAACATTTACCTGTTAATTCATATGTAATTTGCATTGATTCTCATTCATGTTAAAATAAAAGCTTCAAAAAATGGAATCTTGCTGGTAATTTCCTCATGTGGGCGTCATTCAGTAAATTTGATTATTTTCGTTTATGGTAACTCCACAGGGATTGTAACACTCTCTGCCTGCACACCATTAAGCTTGGGGGTGACCGCCTCTAGAAACCTTTAACCACAGAACTCTCATCTCATGGATGTGTTGCAGTAACTTCAGCTCCAATCAAGCTCCAGAACCTAAAGCACAAGTTCCTTCACCTGACAATATTTCCTGCAGATGTGGTTGTCTAGGAAAAGATTCCTGAAGTTTCCACATGGAGCAGGATGTGCATCTAACAGCCCAGCCATGCCACTATTTATTGGGCAACTAAATTTATCAGAAATGAAACTTAAGACTCTAAAAACATATATAAGATTGAAAACCTGATTTAATATTTCTAGTTCCTTATCTCAGATCCCTAGCTCAATAATTACCCTCTATTCTCATCTTCGTCCCTCAAGTTCTGCCGCTTCTTCCTTTTTGAACCACCTGTATCTCACTCTGAGATCACTCTTTCAATTTCTGCCTGTGCTCTTCCATTCACAAACCTGTTCTGTCACTGTGCCTTTTATGCCATTTCACTCTTGCGCTGCTGGTCTCATGGGACAGTAAAGTTCCTCCAGAGCTGATGAATGAGATAGAATGGTATTTAATGGAATGTATGAAATTGAATTAGAAGTGATTGAGGATGTAAGGTAAATACATGAAAATGCCACCAAATGGAATCTTCCTAACATTCCAATGGAAGTCAGGAAAGTGTAGGTGAGAGCAGTGAATTAATAGCTCTCCTTGGAGAAGTTTGAGTCCTTGCCTGTGAACAAAAATAAAACTGCATTCAATAGCCTAGCCACTGCTCGAGATATTGGGATAATACAGGTGAGATGGGCAAGGATCTTCAGAAATCCCCCTCCACTGCCAATGCCACAGCCTGCCCCCACATAATCTTTTGTAAAATTACCTGATAGTCCAAGTACGGTTTGTACCTAATGTCACGTGTGGCATAAAATTAGATAGAATACTGTTGCCTGCAAATGATGAGCAACTAGCATGCGGAATTTATGGTAAAGATGCACTGAAGAACAGGTCTCAGATGTGCTCAGTTATTTGCCAACAGTGTGCTATGTGTCAGATGTGGCTCAGTTGGTAGTACTCTCACCTCTAAGTCAGAAGGGGACTTGAGCATGAAAATCAAGGCTGACAACCCAATGCAGTACTGAGGGAGTACTGCACTGCCAGAGGTGCTGTCATTTGGTGGAGATCTTAAACTGAGGCCCTGTCTGTCCCCTCGGGTAGATAATAGAGGTCCCATGGCACTACTTTGAAGAAGAGCAGGGGAGTTATCCCCGATGTCCTGGTCAATACTTATCCCTCAATCAACATTACTCCACCAGGAGCCATAGCGGTGATAGGAGAATGGAACTTGGTGTGAATTAAGGCACAGGCAGCAGAATTTTGGATTACCTCAAGCTTACAGAGGTTGATTGTGGGAGACTAGACAGAAGTGCATTAGAATAGTCAAGTCTAGAGTTAACAAAGGCATAGATGAGAGGTTCAGCAGCTGATGCACCGAGGGAGGGTGAGTCCAGTAATGTTACGGGGTATTAATAGGAGATCTTAGTGATGGCACAGATATGTGGTTGGAAGCTCATCTTGGGATCAAATATCACACCAAAGTTGCAAGCAGTCTGGTTAACAGGGAGAGGAAAGGAGATAGTGACTGGCATGCCAAGTTTGAGACTGGGATCAAAGACAAGGGCTTGGGTCTTCTAGGAATAGTTAAACAGAGGAAATTCAGTTCACCTCGAGCTGGCTGCCAGACAAGCAGTCTGACAATTTAGAGACAGTGGAGGGATTGAAGTGGTGGCGAGGTAGTGCTGGGTGTCATCAGCATACATATAGATCAGCCATGTGCATGTGTGTGACTACTAAATGACAATAGGGTCAGCAAGGAGCCATGGAATTATCTATGTCCTGAGGAAAGGGAGAAAATCTGTAAGCAGAATTTTAAAAATCTAACTATTTTTACTTTTTAAAATAATTTTAAGACTGATGGGAATTAAGTTGCTTCTAAGGTTAAAATCCAGGGTGACATAGTTGAACACTACCTCCCACAACCCACTCCTGACTCCCATCAACAAAGCCCTCCGAGTGCAATATCGTTTATTCTCCCACAGGGTGTGGGTGTCACTGTCTAGGCCAGCATTTTTATTGCCCATCCTAATTGCCCTGGAGAAGGGAATGGTGAGTTACTTTCTTGAGGCACTGCAGTCCATGTGGTATAGGTACACCCAGTGCTGTTAGGGAAGGAGGTCCAGGTTTTTGACCCAGCAATAGTGAAGGAACCACGATACAGTTCCAGCTCAGGATGGTGTGTGGCTTGGAGGGGAACTTGCAGTGTTCCCATGCACCTATTGCCCTTGTCCTTCTAGGTGGTAGAGATCGCGGATACGTGAAATCAATGAGCAGGGGATACCTTTTCCTGTTTATAACAGGAGGCCAATTCAATATGTTAATAGTGATTCAGTGATGGTAATGCCACTGAACATCAAGGGGCGATGGTTGGTTTCTCTCATGTTGGAGATGGTCATTGCCAGACACTTGTCTGGCGCGAATGTTACTTGCCACTTGTCAGCCCAAGCCTGGATATTGTCCAGGTCTTGCTGCATTTGGACATGGACTGCTTCAGTATCTGAGTCGTTGCGAATGGTGTTGAACACTGTGCAATCATCAGCGAATATCCCCACTTCTGTCCTTATGATGGGAGGTCATTGATGAAGCAGCTGAAGATGGCTGAGGACACTGCCCTGAGGAACTCCTGCAGTGATGTCCTGGAGCTGAGATGACTGACCTCCAACAACCACAACCATCTTCCTTTGTGTTAGGTATGACTCCATCCAATGGAGATTTTTCCTCCTGATTCCCATTGACTCCAGTTTTGCTAGGGCTCCTTGATGCCACACTCGGTTAAATGCGGCCTTGATGTCAAGGGCAGTCACTCACCTCACCTCTGGAGTTCAGCTTTTTTATCCATGTTTGAACCAAGGCTGGAATGAGGTCAAGAGCTGAGTGGCCCTGGCGGAACCCAAACTGGGCGTCAGTGAGCAGGTTATTGCTAAGCAAGTGCCGCTTGTTAGCACTTTTGATGACCCCTTCCATTACTTTACTGATGATTGAGAGTAGACTGATAGGGCAGTAATTGGCCAGGTTGGATTTGTCCTGCTTTGTGTGTACCTAGGCAATTTTCCACATAGCTGGGTAGATGCCAGTGTTGTAGCTGTACTGGAACAGCTTGGTTAGGGGTGCAGCAAGTTCTGAAGCACAAGTCTTCAGTACTATTGCTTGAAATTGTCAGGGCCTATAGCCTTTGCAGTATCAAGTGCTTTCAGCTGTTTCTTGATATCACATCGAGTGAATCGAATTGGCTGAAGACTGGCATCTGTGATGCTGGGCACCTCCAGAGGAGGCGAGATAGATCATCCACTCGGCACTTCTTGCTGAAGATTGTACCAAATGCTTCAGCCTTATCTTTTGCACTGATGTGCTGGGCTCCTCCATCGAGGATGGGGAAATTTTGGGAGCCTCCTCCTCCAGTGTTTAATTGTCCACCACGATTCATGACTGAATGTGGCAGGACTGCAGAGCTGAGATCTGATCTGTTGGTTGTGGGATCACTTAGCTCCGTTTACTACTTGCTGCTTATGCTGTTTGGCATGCAAGTATGTGTGTTATCGTTTCACCAGGTTGACATCTCATTTTAGGTATGCCTAGTGCTGCTCCTGGCATGCCCTCCTGCACTCTTCATTGAACCAGGGTTGATCCCTTGGCTTGATGGTAATGGTAGAGTGGGGGATATGCCGGGCCATGAGGTTACAGATTGTGTTTGAGGTCAATTCTGCTGCTGATGAACCACAGCGCCTCGGATGCCCAGTTTTGAGTTGCTAGATTTGTTCGAAATCTGTCCCATTTAGCACGATGGTAGTGCCACAAAACACAATGGAGGGTATCCTCAATGTGAAGGAGACCTTGTCTCTTCAAGGGCTGTGCAGTTGTCACTCCTACCGATACTGTCATGGACAGATGCATCAGCGGCTGGCAGGTTGGTGAGGATGAGGTAAAGTGTGATTTTCGCTCTTATTGGTGACCTCACCACCTGCCACAGATCCAGTCTAGCAGCTATGTCCTTTATGACTCGGCCAGTAGTGGTGCTACTGAGCCACTCTTGGTGATGGACATTCAAGTCCCCCACCCAGAGTACTTTCTGCACACTTGCCACCCTCAGTGCTTCCTCCAAGTGGTGTTCAACATGGAGGAGCACTGATTCATCAGCTGAGGGAGGGCGGTAGTAATCAGCAGGAGGTTTCCTTGCCCATCTTTGACCTGGTACCATAAGACTTCATGGGATCCAGTGTCGATATTAAGGACTCCAAGGGCAACTCTCTCCACAGAAGTGTTGAATAGGTAATTTTCATGCATCAGTGTACGAAGGCTCCTCATACCTTCTTCAACCTGTGGTGTGGAGTGCTCTAATTGGCATACAGTAGCACCGTTTGGGATGGTTCAGGGATTGATTGAGAGAAACAGGTTCTCAGATATAGCACTGGAGGTTCTAGTAGAGGAGTTCTGTACCTGCAGGGGTGATGAATGCCATCTCCCCAACCTCACTCTTCTGTCCCTCTCCTGCAGTAGCTGATGCAGCTCTGCTGGCCTCATGTCCTCCTACCATTCCTCATCCAGACTAAGGGGCAAATGTCCATGACCAAGCTGTGTTGCTCTGGTGAGGGGCGAGAGTGGCTGAAGACAAAAAGGTCTGAAAATTAGTGGCCGAAGACAAAATATCCAAAACTTTTTGTGACAAGGAATAGTGTAATTATAGCACTTTTTATGATCTGTAATCAAACATAAATGCTTCTAGGCCACTTGATAATGGGTGGAATTGCTAGACCAAATGGGTAGAAACAATAGTTTCTCCTTTGTCTTCCTTCAATTACTGACAAGATGTGGACCAATGCATTTGTATTAAAGCACCAAAATGACCTCAGCATTTCAACATTCAGTGCAGTTAATACATGTAATACAGAATGAAATCCACAATGACAGAACATGTACATTATGTCTCCACCTTGCCCGAACTTGGCTCATCACTGCTGCTGGCTGTCAATGGGTGGCTGCAGCTCCTCCTCAACCTGCACCACTGGATCAGCACTGCCGGGCAAGAGCAAGCCACTTCCCGAGGGGTAGGACCTGCGGCCCTCGGAGCTCAGACCTCAGCAGGCCGGGGAGCACAGCCTCTGCTTTCAGTGGGTGCTTGGGTAGCGCCAGGGTCCTGAGCAGGCCAAGCCAGGGGCAGCACAAAGCTGCATTTGTTGTAACAAGTTGGTCATGGCTGAAACCGCAGCCGGCTGGCATCTCCGTCCCCCTGCCTGAAGCTGATTGACAGGCTGCACTTTGGGTCAGTCACTCAATCAGTAACAGAGCCTTGGATGGCAGTAGATTAAAGCAAAAGGGGCTGAGTAACATTTTCCCCATGGCAGGCGGCGGTCAGAAAAAGAATGAAAAGGGTTGAATTCCATGATCCAAAGGTTGGAATTCCACCAAATGGCAGGAATTTCTCATCCCTGCTGGTGACTCCTACAAGAAGTCCAGCAATCATGACCACGAAATGGTGAGTCACCCTTTAATACTGACATCAATGCCATGTTTTCTTCCAAACAGCTGGTTGCTGTTAGGAGAGGGCATTAGTTGAAGTTCTAGTCATTAAAATGTTGCACATCTTCTTTAATGAGTGCACCTTAAGCGGCAGTTATTTAACAAATCTCAGGATGTTTGTTCCTCGTGCTGGTTTCAACTCCTTTACCAAATTGACACCTTGTGCTAAACATGGGCTCAAGCAACGTTTCAGCTTAAGGCTCTATGTTGGCCACCCCTTTAGCATCTGAAGTATTCAGGAAAAATCAGCAAGTAGTCTTTCTTTTTTAATGGTGCATATTTATTGTGCACTTCTGCAATCATTTTAAAACACCTCAATGTTCATCTATTGCCCTGTGTGCCTATTTCTTCTTCCACTTCATCTCAACTCGCTCACCCTCACCTTTCTGAAATTTTTTGCCCCTAATTATGCACTGACATTTTTCTTCTATTTGGACCCTAAACCTTTTGATATGATTGTTACTCCCAAGGTGTTCACCCGCATTTAATTGCCAGATACCAGGTCTATTTTATTACTCAATTAGATCTAGCAAAGCCTCTCCCCTTGTAGACATACACGCTCACTACTAGTGGATTAATGACTGTGCATATTTTAGAAAATTAGTTTCTTTCTTTATAGCCTCCAGTTCTCTCTAATTCAGAACAAACAATTATATTCTCATATTAACGTGTGTAAATAAAAGCTCCTTGAACAATTATTTTGTTATTCTTACTCATCTCCTTAAACTATCTACTGATTTCCTCTTCAGCTTCTCTCCTACAATTTGGGGATGTGTAGTACAAACCCACACAGTTCCCTTTTAAAACTCTGATTTCCAATCATATTGACTCTGTCTGAACCTTTCTTCCAAGGTACTTCATTCCTCTACACTGTGTATTGGTTCTTTCACCAATATGCCATCCTCCTCCTTTCTTACCTATTCTGACCCTTCTAAAAATGTCTTTAAAAGAAAAGAATTAACAAAGTGAGCATTGATCCTATAGAAAGTGAATCTGGAGAATTAATAAGGAAAAATGGCAGATGAATTGAAGAGGTATTTTGCATCGATCTTCACTATAGAAGATACAAGATACATCCCAGAAATGGCTGTAAATCAGGGAAGGGAAGGAAGAACTTCGGAGAATTACAATCACCAAAGAAGTGGTATTGAGCAAATTGTTGGAGCTGCGGGCTGAAAAACCCCAGGTCCTGATGGACTTCATCCTAATGTCTTAAAAGAAGTGGCTAGTAAGATAGTTGACACGTTGGTTTTAATTTTCCAAAATTACCTAAATTTGGGGAAGGTCCTATTTGGAAAATAGCAAATGTAACTTCTTTATTCAAAAAGGGAGGGAGACAGAAAGTAGGAAACTACGGCCTGTTGGCTTAACATCTATCAAAGGGAAAATCTTGAAAACTATTATTAAAGATGTTATGGCAAGGCACTTAGAAAAATTCAAAGTAATGAGGCAGAGTCAACATAGTTTTGTGAAAGGGAAATCATGTTTAACCAATTTATTGGAGTTCTTTGAAAAAGTAACAGGTGTTGTGGATAAAGAGGAACCGGCGGATGTACTATACTTAGATTTCCAGAAGGCATTCGATAAGGTGCCACATCAAAGGTTATTGTAGAAAATCAAAGCTCATAATGGAGAGGGTAACATATTGGCATGAATAGAAGATTGGCTAGCTGACAGGAAACAGAGGGCAGCCATAAATGGATCTTTTTCTGATTGGTGGGATGCAATGAGTGGTGTGCCACAGAGGTCAGTGCTGGGACCTCAGCTTCTCAATTTATATAAATAACTTGAATGAAGGGATCGAAAGTATGGTTGCTAAATGTTCTGATGACACAAAGATAGCTAGGAAAGTAAGTTGTGAAGAGGATATAAGGAGGCTACAAAGGGATATAGATAGGTCAAGGAGTGTGCAAAAATCTGGCAAATGGAGTAAAATGTGGGAAAACATGAAATTGTTCATTTTGGCAGGAAGAATAAAAAAGAATCATATTATCTAAATGGTGAGTGATTGCAGAGCTCTGAGATTGAGGGATCTGGGTGTCCTAGAGTATGAATTGTAAAAGGTTAGTATGCAGATACAGCAAATAATTAGGAAAGGTGTTAGAAAGTTATAATTTATTGCAAGGGAAATTGAATACAAAAGTAGGGAGGTTATGCTTCTGTTATACAGGGCATTGGTGAAACCACATTGGGACTACTATGTACAGCATCGGTCTTATTTAAGGATGTAAATGCATTGGAAGCAGTTCAGAGAAGGTTTACTAGGCTAATACCTGGAATGAACAGGTTTTCTTACGAGGAAAGATTGGACAGGCTGGGCTTGTACCTGCTGAAGTTTAGAAGAAGAAGAGGCAACTTGATTGAAACATATACGATAGCTAAGGGGTCTTGACAGGGTGGATGTGGAGAGGATGTTCCACCTTGTGGGAGAATCTAGAACTAGGGGTCACTGTTTAAAAATAAGTGGTCGCTCATTTAAGACAGTGTTACCCTCTCAGAGGATCATGAGACTTTGGAACTCTCTTCCTCAAAAGAGTGGAAGCAGAGTCTTTAAATATTTTTAAGGCAGAGGTAGATAGATTCTTGATAAGCAAGGTTATCGGGGTAGGCAGGAATGTGGAGTTGGGGTTACAGTCAGATCAGCCATATCTTATTGAATGGCGGAGCAGGCTCAAGGGGCCCAGTGGCCTACTCCTGTTCCTAGCTCGTATGTATGTTCATAAAATTCCATCTTACATCAAGGACACTGTAGATTCTTAATAAACTCAAAAGTGATGATGGAAGCTGCGAGACTTTGTTCTCTCACTAGAGATCAAAGTTTGAAAATAGTTCTAGACCATTTTCACCTCCCTCAACTCTGATCTTATTTCCCACAGCTCTAATCAGTTTCCCTAGCTGCAATTTCAATCCCCCATTATCAGTCATTTTGATCGTTTTGCTAGCCAACATGATGATCAAAATTTCAATAGGCCACAAAAATTAATTTCAAGATCTTAATTTTCAAAAGGGTGTTATTTTTTTCTTAAAGCACTGCAATGTTTGCAATTGCAGCTCCACTTAAAAAATATACAATCATACTTATGAAATAAAATCATTCCTTTTCCTTTGGTTTCACCCTACTATTTTACAGCTTATACCCAAATACACCTTTTATCCCATTCCACTGATTTCAGTTGTAGGTAAGGATAAGATTGAGTTCAGAAGCCAAGTATCTCATTGTTGAGTCACTTGGCAACACTTTTTGCCAAAGCTCACAAATCAAGAGAGGTCACTTGGACAAGGTACCAAAGTGACTGGTGCCTTTGGACGCATCAATATGGTAAGTTAGCTTTTGTTCCCTGCACAAGGGAAATAGCCAAGATAACTTAAAAATGATCAAGTTGTGAGCAGATTATTCTGTGGTCAATTCGTAAGTGATTTTTTTTTCTTTGCCAATTTCATTCCTCTTCGTCTCCTGAATGCTTTGACTTTTATTTTTGTTGGAGTACAAAGACTTGCATTTATAAACCTTCAATGTAGTGAAACATCCCAAGGCGCTTCTTACCAGTATTATCACATAATTTCACCCTCTGACATATTATTCAAATGACCATTCTTTATTTGTGAACCTCGACATGTGATTCAACCAGGAGATACATTGATTTTAAACCTAATTCTTACCTTCAAATTAAATCAATGGAATGAAATAAAGGGAAAGTAATTCTTTATATCAGATTCTTACCCATGTTCAACACCACTTGGAAGAAGGGCTGAGAGTTTCATGGGCACACAATGTACTCTGGGTTTGGGACTTCAACATCCATCGCCAAGAGTGGCTCAGTAGTGTCACTACTGATCAAGCTCACCAAGTCAGGAAGAACATATCTGCCTGACTGATCTGTGACAAATAGTAGAAGAACACAAGGAAAAATAGTACTTGAAATCACCCATACCAATCCACCTTCCAAAGACACATTTATTCATGACAGTATTGGTAGAAGTGACCACCACACAGTTCTTATGCTGACAAAATCCTGTCTTCACATTGAGGACACCCTCATCATGTGGTGTGGCATTCTAACCACGCTAACCAGGGTAGATTCTGAACAGATCTTGCAGCTGAAAATTGGACACCTATAAGACGTTATAGGTCATCAGCTGCAGCAGGATTGTATTGCACTGTGATCTGGAACTCACAGCATGGCATTTTATCATTATCATGAAGCCAGGGGAAGAGTGCAGAAGAGCATACCAGGAGTAACTGCCATACTTAAAAAGGTGCCAAACTGGTAAAGCTACAAATTAAGACTATCTGAATGCTAAACAGTGGAAGCAGCATGCTTATAGTCATAAATAAGTGACCCACAGCCAATGAATCAGATCAAAGCTCTGAAAGTCCTGCCACATCCAGCTATGAATGGTGGCAGACATTTAAACAACTAACTGGAGGAGAAGGCTGCATGAACATCTTCAATCGTGGCAGAGCCCAGTATGAGTGCAAAAGATATGGCTAAAGCGGATGCAACCATCTTCAAACAGAAGTGCTGAGGGGATGATTCATTTGGCCTTCTCTTGAAGTCCCCTCAACCACAAATGTCCATCTTCAGCCATTTCAATTCACTCCACATGATATCCAGAAACAATTAAGCATACAGGATACAGCAAAAACTATGGGCTCTGACATAGCCAAATAGTTCCAGCACAGCTTCAACACTGACATCTATCCGACAAAGTGGGAACTTGTCTACAGAAAACAGGGCAAATCCAGTCTGGCCAATTACTGCCCCCAACACCCACCTCTCAAATCATCGGCAAAGTATGGAAGGCATTGTTGACAGTCCTGTCAAGCATCACTTACTCGCCAATAACCTATCCACCGATGATCAGTTTGGGTTCTGCCTGGATCAGTGGCTTTAGGCCTCATGACAGTCTTGGTATGAACAAAAGTGCCGAATTTCAGAAGTCAGGTGAGAATGACTGCCCTTGACATTAAGACAGCATTAGACTGAGTGTGGATCAAAAAAACATAGAAAAATTGAAGTCAGTGGGAATCAGCTCCATTCAGAACTTCTCAGATAATGAACCAGTCCATGCCAACATAATAAGTCCTGGACAACATTCAGATTTAGGCTGATAAGTGGCGAGTAACACTGGTGACACACAATGACCATAACCAAAAAGAGTCTAATCATCTCCCCTTGATATTCATTGACATTATCATCACTGATTCTCCCACCATCAACATCCTGGAACTCACCACTGACCAGAAACTTAACTGGGCCAGTCACATGAATACTGTGGCAACAGTAGGTCGGAGGTTAGCTATTCAAAGGTTACATATTCTGAGGTGAGTAACTCACCACCTGACTTCAGAAAGCCTTTCCATCATTTTCAAGACACAGGTCGAGTATGATGGAATATTCTCCACTTGCCTGAATGAGTGCTGCTCCAAAACTCAAACTCTACATCACAGAATCAGAGTGCAGAAGAGGCCCTTCAGCCCATTGGGTCTGCACCGACACGTGAGAAACACCTGACCTACCTACCTAATTCCATTTACCAGCACTTGGCCCATAGCTTTGAATGTTATGACATGCCAAGTGCTCATCCAGGTACTTTTTAAAGGATGTGAGGCAACCCGCCTCCACCACCCTCCCAGGCAGTGCATTCCAGACCGTCACCACTCTCAGGGTAAAAAAGTTTTTCCTCACATCCCCCAAACCTTCTGCCCCTCACCTTGAACTTATGTCCCCTTGTGACTGACCCTTCAACTAAGGGGAACAGCTGCTCCTTATCTACCCTGTCCGTGCCCCTCATAATCTTGTACAACTCGATCAGGTCGCCCCTCAGTCTTCTCTGCTCCAACGAAAACAACCCAAGTCTATCCAACCTCTCTTCAAAACTTAAATGTTTCATCCCAGGCAACATCCTGGTGAATCTCCTCTGCACCCCCTCCAGTGCAATCACATCCTTCCTATAATGTGGCGACCATAACTGCACACAGTACTCCAGCTGTGGCCACACCAAGGTTCTATACAACTCCAACATGACCTCCCTACTTTTGTAATCTATGCCTTGATTGATAAAGGCAAGTGACCCATATGCCTTTTTCACCACCCCACTAACATGCCCCCCCACCTTCAGAGATCTATGGACACACACGCCAAGGTCCCTTTGTTCCTCAGAACTTCCTAGTGTCATGCCGTTCATTGAATACTTACTTGTCAAATTACTCCTTCCAAAGTGTATCACCTTACACTTTTCAGGGTTAAATTCCATCTGCCACTTATTTGCCCATTTGACCATCCCGTCTATATCTTCCTGTAGGCCAAGACTCTCAACCTCACTGTTAGCCACCCGGCCAATCTTTGTGTCATCCGCAAACTCACTAATCCTACCCCCCACATAGTCATCTATGTCGGTTATATAAATGACGAATAATAATTCACCGAGGACAAAGTAGCCCACATGAATTTCATCCCATCCACAACCTTACACTCACTCCCTCCAACACAAGTGCAATGCGTACCATCTATAAGATGCACTGCAGTAACTTTCTAAGGCTTGTTAGACAGCACTTTTCAAACATGCGACCTCTTAACACCTAGAAAGACAAGTGTATCAGATGTTTGGGAACACCACCTCCAAGTCACACAACATGACTTGGAAATATATCACCATTCCTTCATCAAAACTAGGTTAAAATCCTAGAACTCGCTAGTTAACAGCACTGTAGGAGTTCTTTCACAATATGGGCTACAGTGGTTCAAGGAAGTAGCTCATCATGACCTTCACAAAAGCACTTGGGGATGGGCAATAAATACTGGCCTTAGCATTGACGCCCATACCCCATGAATGAATAAAAAAATACATAAATAATAGGCACTTCATACCCTTCTTACATACATAAATAATGGCACTTCATTACTCCTTCCAAAGTGTATCACCTCACACTTCTTAACCCTTGGCTACGGCCTCCTCCTAATTATTCCCCAAAATATCTCTGTATTCACTGCCCTTCTCATACTTACAGCATTTTCCCATCAATATTCTCCTCATCTTCAACAATTCTATAAAATTGAGCTGAGAGTTGACCTAACTTGCATCCATGATATATTCACATTACTAATTCAACTCTAGGTCTTAAATGGTTTGAACAATTGACCTTTGGAATTGGCTTTGAGCTGCAAATCATTTTTAAAATGTGAAGCCAACTCTTAAAATGTGAATCCTACTTCAAATGGAAAATGGGGCTCAGGAGATGCAGAAAAGGGATGTGCTTACAGTTTTATTAAAAAAGGATATAGAAATGCTAGAAAAGGAGTTAGAGCTATTGACATTTCAGTCAGTCAAAGCCCTGTCTGAACCATACAGACTAGGAAGGTTCCCTGCTTTCACTCCTGGATTATGTGAATTTGTTGATCTCTGGGAGTTAGGAATTACTAGGTCGGGTTCGTACTGCAGACTGCTAGCTTCTGACTCCTGCTAGAAAATGCAGGATGTTTGATGAGGTCAAGGTCAGATTTATTCACAACAATCGAAAGATCCATTGATACTCACTGTAAGCTTGCATAAGACGAATAGCCATTCAGGTATAGTTCCCATGACTGCAATGCTCACAGAACTGTACCTTAAATCTATCAATGCTTTCTGTTAAGAGGGAAGAAATCAAATTAACAGAAACAAAATTATATAAAACTAAAATAGCATAACAGCACAGGCTGCTTTAGCAAAAATGCGCAAGATGAAATCATATAAAAATGGTCAATTCAGAATTGAGCGTTAAAAAATTCTTGATGTGGGCAAGGGTAACAGATGGCATTAGATGCCTCTCTCTGGTTATAAAATTATACTCTCTTTAACAGTTAAAGGCCAAACATTTTCCCTATTAGATTACATAAAGTGTGAATGATATGCAACCCAGCTGACCAAAGTGACAGATAAACAAGCCCCTAAAATGACCTACATGAGCCAATAAAATCAATCTCAAGACTGACACTTGTAATCCACATAAAACATAATCAAGCAGCAAAATAAATGTGTTTATTTTTCCCCTTTATAAGAGAAACAAAATGCAGTTATGTGATAGGAACTGGTTGGTTTTGACATTTGCCAAATGCATAATTACTGTACAAGATTTAATGAATACAACTGTGGGCTGCTGGTTAATTCAGTGTGCGTTGGCAGCAGGAGGCCTTGCTTGCATTGCATATTGGAAAGTCATGGGTAGGACAACTACAATTTTCTGAAATGGTTTTCCACTAAATGTACTTGGAAAAATCAACCTACTAATCATAAGTATTATTATGACATGTGATTAAGTAAAACAAAATTTCCATGAAGTCCTGATAAGTTATGAAATTGAAAAATGGTAAAAACAGTTATAAAGAGAAGCTATTTCTTAGAAATATGTTTCATACAATTTTTATTTTGCAAATGACCATTTAGTCCATGTGACAAAGTGATTAATGAATAGTGGCCACAGTCAGCTTCATAAATAAAACCAGCTCACATTGCAATGCTTGTCCAGGAAATATTCTGTACAAACATACATGATGATTTTTAAATGTGAATAATGTAATGCTAGAGAATCTTCATTAAGGTGCTCCTATATGGAGATCCCATTGATCCAGCAAGGAATGTTCCTTTAAAACATTTTGGGTTATTAAAATTTGGCTGTGCAAACATCATGCTCACTTTAAAATATGTAATCATAACACTCAGATTTACAACATTTCATTTAGAGTATGGTATTTCTTCCTTTGTTGAAAATGCCTTCAGAAGGATATCTGCTGCCAGACCAGGAGTTATATCACCACTGACAACCTTATCTTCTAAGCTGGGAATCTGACTACTGACAGCTGGATGGTTGCAGAAATATTCAGTAATATTCTCTTTGATCAGGTTCCACATCCACACTTTTTGTTGTTTTTGTCTTTTTATTTGCAACTCACCACTTGCTAATGCTGAGGTGCGGAATTCTGCTATTTTCTCCCAGAGTTCAGGAATCCCTTCTCCAGTTTTTGAAGACACACGGATCACCTAAAAAGGAAAATAAGCTTTACAAACTGGATATTAAACTTTTCTTACAATTGGGTCGCTCTTGCAGATCCTCATGCACATGAAAATTACAAGAACATAAAGAAAACTTTATGAAATAGCCTCCTCAAAATTAACAGCAATCTGTGAATGATTTTTAATTTGACAACAGTGCCTCAAATATAGTACCACTGTCTTCCAATTGCCATTAACTAATAAACTTGCTCACTAAATACCACGGGAACTACAAATCCAAATCCACAACATTATATACATATCAGTGGTGCTAGCATGGCAATGCTCACAGTAAGTTGGAAGGCACACCACTTTATAATGACAATCATTTTACCATATTCAAATATTATTGATTGGCAGTGGTACAAAAAAAGTGCTTTTCTCTGTAACTGTCTTTCAGTTTCCTGCCCCGACACACAATACTGCTTATATCCTTCTCTCAATTTTTCTAAGCCTTCACTCTTTTCACCCCTCTATGTGGATGACTGTGACATACCTTTACCTCTGTGGCCATCTCTTTTCTCGTTATTTTTGTCTCACTCATTCTGCAAGTCTCTGTTCTCATACATGATTCCAGCACATGTCCCTTTACTGATATACACAACATGCATCTTTAAGGTTTAGGAACGCAGCAAGATGGATGACATGCATGGCTTAACGATTGGTACTGGGATTGGCCAAGACACATGCTGTAACATGTGCAATCTGAAAAAAGAGACAGAGTGGGAGGTCAGGCAAGGAAAGGTATGGGGTGAAGTTGGTGTGGCCAGAAAGAAGCAAGGGAGTAAATTTGGTTTATGGGTGCAGGCGGAAACACCGGTGACCATGACACTATTGGATTGCCGTAAAAACCCAGGTGGGCTCCTAATGTCCTTTCGGGAGGAAATCTACCATCTTTACCTCATCTGGCCTACATATGACCAGACCCATATAATATGGTTGATTCTTAGCTGCCCTCTCAATTGGCCCAGCAAGCCACTCAGTTGTACAAAAGAATAAAGCCAGAGGTTCCACAAATATTCCCATCCTTAATGATGGGAGAGCTCAGCACATCAGTGCAAACTACAAGGCTGAAACATTTGAAACTATTTTCAGATAGAAGTGACAAGTGGATGACCCAACTCAGCCTCCTCCCGAGGTCCCCAGCACCACCGGTGCCAGTCTTCAGCCAATTCAATTCATTCCATTTGAAATCAAGGATGGGTTGAACAGCAAAGGCTATGGGCCCTGACAACTTCCCAGCAGTAAATCTGAAAATTTATGCTCCAGGACTAGCCACACCCTTAACCAAGCTGTTCCAGTACAGCTACTACAGTTGGATCCATTCGAAAATGTGGAAGATTGCATAGGTATGTCCTGCACAAAAAGCGGGTCAAATCCTATCCAACCAGTTGCCGCTCCATCAGCCTACACTCGATCATCAGCATGCAAACTTACGAACTAGGAGCAGGAGTGGGACACTCGGCCCTTCAAGCCTGCTTTGCTATTCAACAAGATCATGGCTGATCTGATTGTAACCTCCCACAACAACCTTTCACCCCCTTGTTCATCAAGAATCTATCTAGCTCTGCCTTAAAAATATTCAAAGACCCTGTTTCCACTGCCTTTTGAGGAAGGGAGTTCCAAAGACTCATGACCCTCAGAGAAAAAAATTCTTCTAATTTGTCTTAAATGAGTGTTATGACACAGCAGTTGGTAAAGGCTGTTATTTAAAATCCCAGAGGGAAACTTTAAACAACTGTCATAACCTATATTTTCAAGTAGTATGTTTGAGATGCAGCTCTAAATTCAGGAATAAGGCCACCAGTTCTCGAGAGGTTTTTATATCAAAGTACATGCGACATTTATTAATTTACACAAGTTAAACATATACACATGGCTACCAATTACAACTATCATAATTTTTTCTTTAAACAAATTCCCAAACTAATCTCCACTAAAGCAACAACAACTCAGACTTTAAACAGACACCAGGCAAAGCATTTTCACCGTACAAATTCAAAATGAGGTTCCTTTCACTTTGGTTCCTTTATAGGCAGTTGTAGACTTACAGGTGCTTTGATGTTACATGCCTCTTCTCTGCACACACAAAACTGCTTTCAGGTATACTCGGTCTTCTCTTTGAATGTAAATTCTCATTGTATCACCAGGCCCTTTGAACTCCACCTCTTCTAACAATAAAACCCCTTTCATAGTACCAATTTTATTAGTAATATAAACATTGCTATCTCTCACCGAGCTTGGTGCAAGATTTCAATTCCATTCTTTGAATGCTCTATTCAACAAAATGCAAATGTCCTCTACCTTATTGTTTACATCTCAAAACTACTATACATCAAAGCACCCAGACTAACTGGCTTTAATCCAGTTAAGACACACAGACACACCCACAGACTAAACCTCTATTTAAAAAAATCTCCAATAACACTATATACATTAATAGCTTCAAGGCATGAGCGACCTCATATTTTTAAACGGTGACCCCTAGTTCTAGATTCGCCCACAAGAGGAAACATCCTCTCCACATCCACTCTGTCAAGAGTTTCAATCAAGTCACCTGTTACTCTTCTAAACTCCAGTGGATACAAGCCTAACCTGTCCAATCTTTCCTCATAAGACAACCCAGCCATTCCTGGTATTAGCTTAGTAAATCTTCTCTGAACTGCTAATGCATTTACATCTTTCCTTAAGTAAGGAGACCAATATTCTGGTCTAGCTAGTGCCCTATACGACTGAAGCATAATCTCTCTACTTTGGTATTCAATTCTCCTCGCAATAAACAATAACATTCTATTAGATTTCCTAATTACTTACTATACCTGCATACTAGCCTTTTGTGATTCATGCACCAAGACACCCAGATCCCTTTGAATCTCAGAGCTCTGCAATCTCTCACCAGTGAGATAAGATGCTTCTTTTGCATTCTTCCTGCCAAAATGGACAATTTCACATTTGCCCACATTATACTCCATTTGCCAGATCTTTGCCCACTCACTTAAACCTATGTCCCCTTGTCCTTATGTCCTTTTCACAAGTTAGTTTCCTAGCTATCTTTGTATCATTAAATTTAGCAACCATACCTACAATCCCTTCATCCAAGTCATTTATATGAAGCGTAAAACGCTGAGGGCCCAGTAACAATTCCTATGGCACACCACTAGTTATCCATGCCAATATGTTACCCCCTACACCATGAGCTTTTATTTTCCACAATAACCTTTGATGCAGCACCTTATCAAATGCCTTCTGGAAATCTAAGTACAGTACATCCACCGGTTCCCCTTTATTCACAGCACATGTGACTCCTTCAAAGAGCTCCAATAAATTGGTTAATCAAGATTTCCCCTGCAAAAACCACGTTGATTCTGCCTGATTACCTTGAATTTTTTGAATAAAGGAGTTACATTTTCCAATCTAATAGCACCTTCCTCGAATCTAGGGAATTTTGAAAAGTTGTAACTAACGCATCAACTATCTCACTAGCCACTTCTTTTAAGACCTTAGTTGAAGTCCATCAGTCCTCAGCTCCAACAGTTTGCTAACTACCACTTCCCTGGTGATTGTAATTTTCCTGATTTATGACAATCGACAATGGTTTCATGGTCATCAACTCCAGATTTTTAAAATTGAACTCAAATTTCACGATCTGCCGTGGTGGGTTTCGAACCCAGGTCCCCAGAGCACTATCCTGGGTCTCTGGGTTACTAGTCCAGTGACAATACCACTACGCCGCCACCTCCCCCAATAAGTGTTCACCAATGCTCAGTTTAGGTTCTGCCAGGGCCACTCAGCTCTTGACCTCATTACAGCCTTGTCCCAAACATAGGCAAAACAGCTAAACTTACAAGGTGAGGTGAGAGTGATTACCCTTGACATCAAGGCAATATTTGACTAAGTATGGCATCAAGGGGATCTAGCAAAATTGAGGTGAATAGAAATCAGGGGAAAACTCTCCCCTGGTCGAAGTCATGTCTAGCGCAAAGGAAGGTGGTTATGGTTGTTGGAGGCCAATCATCTCAGCACCAGAACACCTCTGCAGGAGTTCCTCAGGGTAGTGTCCCAGGCCAAACCATCTTCAGCTCCTTCATCAATGACCTTCCCTATATCTAAGGTCAGGAATGGAGATGGTTGCTGATAACTGCAGTGTTCAGTGCCATTTGTGACTTCTCAGGTACTGAAGCAATCAATAGCCTGGACAACCTTCAGCCTTGGATTAAGTAACAAGTAACATTCACACCACACAAGTGCCAGGCAATGACCATCTCCAATAAGAGAGAATCTAACCATCTTCTCTTGACATTCAATGGCATTACCATCGCTGAATTCCCCCACCATCAACATCCTGAGGGTTACCATTGACCAGAAACTGAATTGGACCAGTCATATAAATTTTGTGGCTATAAAAGGTCAGAAGCTGGGAAATTTGCAGTGAGCAACTTCCCAAAGCCTGTCCACCATCTACATGGCACAACTCAGTAGTGTGAAAGTATACTCTCCACTTGTCTGGGTGAGTGCAGCTTCAACAACACTGAAGACACTTGACACCACCCAGGACACAGCAATCTGCTTGACTGGCACCTCATCCACCACCTTAAACATGCACTCCCTCCACCACCAACTAACAGTGGCAGCAGTGTCTACCGCATACAAGATGCACTGCAAAAACTCACAAAACCTCCTCAGGGATCACATTCCAAACCCATGAGCCCTACCAACTAGAAGGACAAGGGCAAAGATGCATGGGAACACCACCATCTCCATGCCATAGGTACTGGTGAGATGCTCAGGTGAAACACCTAGAGTGACAGTGATGTGGATGACTGGAACATAGAATGAATGGATGTGATTTAGTGTGGAAGGACTGAAGAAGGAAAAGGAAGATTGAGGTTGAGGCCCAGGAAGGCCTGGTCTCAGAATGGAGCACAGCTACCAGTTGACAGGACATTAGAGGTAATTTTTCAGTGTTTCAAGCTGGTGGCAGGGAGCAGATGAGGTGCCGCAAAGATCAACTGAAGAGCCTGTGAAGGTCATTTACATGAACAGAGAGTCATACAGTTATACAGTCTATAAACAGTATAGCCACTATGTCTCTTTGGAGTTGAGGTTTGGGGTTGGTGGTAGAATTGCTTGCATATTGGCTCAAAATATCAGTTAGAAAGATCAAGCTGATAAAGCACACTCCACAGAATGAGAAAAATTCAAGACTACCATTCTGTGATTCAGGAAGGCCTCCAAGGGTATGGCTTATTGAGTTGATTTTCAATAGAACTTGGACAATTTTGGTTAACTTAAAAATCTTTTCAAATTATTGAAGCGTTCTACAATATACGTTACATTTATTTAAGGTGTATAAAGCTACCTGAGGAAACAACATGGTTCCTAAAAGAAATCGGAAATATTTATTTTAGCCAATTGATTCTTCCATTTTGTAGCAATCGTTGGTTCCTAACTGATAGCTTTGAAAATAAATGAGCAACTTCAGCATTGGTTTTCATCTATATTAAACAATTGGTACAGCTAACCTAACAGAGTGGCTACTTGAACTAATCAGGAGCCAACATGACACATACATTTTGTAAGTGCAATACTTACAGAAGTACGATGGACAATTTTTCTATGTATTAAGGATGTGTGTTAGATACAAAGTTAAATTTACATAGATATACAAATAAAATCAAACAAGATCAGACCTATATTGGCCACAAACTTAGTTACAACTCTCTGTCTAATAAACCACAACTACCGCAAATTATTCATCTGAACACTGGATAGTGCACTGCTTAGAACACCAGTCTGCCTTTCAAATGTTAGACCTGCATTTGAATTCAGCCTAAACTCATACATTCTCTGCAACTAAACGCTCTAAGAACTCTTAGTAGAATATTAGTCAGGTCTCCACATCACGCAAATCACGAGATAATAATTTCCACAAAAAATGAATTAATTAGGATTAAATTGATAATTTCATTCTGGGAAAAAAAACATAAAGGGAAAGGAAAGTCAGAGACGTGCAAGTGATGGCACTATTTTAAGGCTGAAGTTAAGGTGTGCTAGTGTATTGTGGCAGAGTTGAAAGCTTTGAATTGCATCCAATCCCTTAAATAACAAACCTGGGTAAGTCTTGAGGGTTAAAATAGATAGCATCCTCTGCACTGTCTGAGAGGCCTCCAACTGTCTATTCTGAGAGCTTGGGCAATTTAAGTATGTTGCCTGCACTGTCGCACTTGGTAGGGTAGGGTGCAAGGTAGGATGTTTCTTTCTCAATGGCTCATTGAGGAAGTTGTAGTTTCATTAACAAGGTGGTTCTTTCAGCAACTTCTTTACATTCCATGATGAACAGGTAGCCACACCTGCCTCTCCGCTGCAATGTACAGTACTGTTTCGCAATTGTGCACAAGTTTGAAACATGTACCTTATATATATGTTCCCTTTCACTATATGTAGGTCCCTTTCAAGATATTGCTTCTGGGACAAAGAAGCACAAAGTAGCCCCATCACGAATATGTGTCAAGCACTTTAGATCTCAACGGCACCAAATATCCACAAGGGCAACATTAGCTGGGGCAGTCAGGAAAAAGCACCTAAATTAAGTACCAAGTGGTTAAGGAGCAGCTAGTGCAGATGAACAACAAGAGAGGGGGCAGATGGGCAGCTGCTGGGAACTCTCAGATGTTCCTTACTGACTGAACTGATTAATCAGCAGAAACACGTCATAAAAATCTTCAATATTTCTTGCATGGAATAGTGGAGAACCTGTGGAAGTGCCACTCTAGCATGCTTGCAGGGCAGAATCATGAACCTGCAGAGCACTGTAGAGTCAATAAAAACTCCAAGGTAACCTGCAGGAAAGCTTGGGGAATGAAGACTCAATGAAGATGCAGTTTTGCACGTCCATTGTACACACCACTATTAATATCTGGGCTCCAAACCAAAGGAGGCTCTAAGTGCAGGGATCATTGCTTGAGGGAACTTTAATGGCAATGTTCCACTGGTTAGTAGCACGAAGGTCCATCTCCACAGAGACCCTTGACCGTCTGCATGGGGAAGACGACAGGTGGGCAAAAAATGGTTAATGAGATGATGAACCATCTGTGCTTCCCAGCTGCCTCCCTCATAGAATTGCAGAAGAGGTAGACACAGAGTAAGAGCAGCAAGTCAGTATCAATTCCAAGCTGCTGGGATTATCAGCAGGGCCAAAAAGGGGAGTCGCCAAGGCAAGTCACAAGACCCCCAATGAGGCCCAAGCACACCGCTCTTACACTGAAAATCTTGAATTGTAAAAGTTCAATGCAGTGGTGATTATGGATAGTCACCAGAAGACAACCTCCCTGCTGAAGCAGAGATGGTGAAAGCAGATCTCTTCAGACATGCCAAAGCAATTCTGCATGGGGTTACATTGGGTGAAAACCAATATACCTGCCACCAGAAAGCCTTGTCTTCTTCCAAATCCAAGTCAGTCATTGATAGGTTCAATTGAATGCCATGTAGGGCTCCCAAGGCGCAAGTAAAATCCAACTTGCAAATTCAGACAGTCCCAGTTTCAACTACTGCTGTTTTAAACATGCACTCACTGAATAATGAGATATTTTGCAAAGGGCCACAGGGAATTCACTGTGGGAATAATTATGTTAGTGGCTCTAATCAGGTCTGTGCAAGCTTGGAGTGTAGCATTAGAAAATGCAATTTTCTCTACTGCAGAATCAGGAGGTTAATCTTGGATTTATCTGCCTAATTGAATTATGCCTCTGCAAATGCACAGCATGAGTCAGTTCTCGAGTCTAAAATATAGAATATGTTAAATTTCCTAAAAAAAATGACATGGTTGATCAGAATATGCACTGAACTTTAAAAATGTTGATGTGTGCTTCTATTTAAAAAAAATCAGACCCTGCATTTGCAGAGACTTAGAGGTGGTCTGCCTAGCATCTTGAAGGAAAATGCTATGGAGCACAGAGGCCATAAAGATAGGGTAAAATGTGCCTTTCAGTAAGGAACCACCAACTAAAGAAAATTAAATATGTATATGATAGCTGCTATTTCATGGCACAAATTTCTGCCAGCAAAAATATTAAGTGGGGCAAGAGCATGTTTAGGAAGACATGCATAGCTCATGTTTAGCATATACAACCTTTGGCTTCCAACTCTTTGACCGATTACGAAGCAACTTCAGAGCACTTGTGTATTCAGCTTGTATCTTTCTTGCAGGAAGGAGGAGGTCTCCATCAGCTTTGGTTATAACAACTAAATCTGTCATTTCGATTATACCACGTTTAATACCCTAAGGAAAAAAAACAATAAATTAATTTGATATAACGGACTTCCCTACCAAGGAAGTTGCTATGTTTTTAAAGTCTGGTCCTTTTCCCCTTCACTAATTTTCTTTTTGTCTGTCTTTTGAAGGAACTCATTGGAAAATGATGTACATGTAGCATACATTCTTGGCTGTTAATTATTTCTGAGCTTGGACAGTAGGAACTGGCAGACTATTACATAAGACCATAAGACATAGGAGCAGAAATTAGGCCATTTGGCCCATCAAGTCTGTTCCGCCATTCAATCATGGCTGATAAGTTTCTCAACCCCATTCTCCCGCCTTCTCCCCGTAACCTTTGATCCCCTTACCAATCAAGAACCTATCTATCTTGGTCTTAAATACACTCAATGACCTGGCCTCCACAGCCTTCTGTGGCAATGAATTCCATAGATACACCACTCTCTGCTTGCATGAGATTTTGAATTTAAAGTTTCAATGTACTTCTCTTCTTCCCCTGCCACACCCCAATTTCACATTTTCTCTTTCAAGAGTGCTTGTGATGTTCTTGGCTATGAACTGTTCCAATGCTGCCTGTGGTATTGCCTGACAAGAGATGTGCTTCTATTGGGCAGGGTTAATTCTGCTACCATACACCCTCTCTAATTCTTCCCCAGATAGACACTTTTAAATCCCAAACAATCTGCCATTTTCCAATGATAACTGGGCAGTCTGAACATAATCAAACGCTGAGACTTCAGTTAAAGGTGTCATCCAGCCTATTTTAAAATGCAAACTTCCTAAACATACGTGTAACAAATTGTTTGACCCAATTATTGTGAATGGCATATGTTTTGGAAAATTTCTCAGAGTCCCTCATTGCAAGTCAACCTAATGTCCAATTAATTTTGTATGGGGCATTTTGGATAATGTATATTACTATAATTGAGGGGAAAGAGCTTATTCATCACATTCCTAATTTCTAAATAAGAACCATCTAAACACACTAGTGACACAATCTGATCAAACCTTTCAAACACCAATCTCACACGTTTAGCAATGCTGATGGGGGGAAAAAAATCATATTACAAATTGCCTCTGATATGCAAAATGCCCCCACATTTTAAGATCTGTAACTGTCCAAAGAACATTTTCTAATTTGGTGCAGAAACCTTTTCCAGCAACAAAATGTAATTTTAAAAATGTTTCTTTTATATCACTAACACCCTAATGCTGAATCAATTTAATAATCAAAATAAATAAGCACGCTTGTTCCTAATTGTTTTATTAGATTACAACAATAAGGGCAATTCCGACCCATTATATAAATGGACACATACTGTGGCATAGTACAACTAGACTTGGGTAAGACTAAGTAATTACTATTAACATTTACTGCATTAAATAAAAATAACTCAAAAATCAACTCAACATAAAAAATACCAACAACTTTCTAAATGATTCACACCTACCAGGACATTGCAGGTTTGGTTCACTGGAACTTCCTTCCTAACACCACATGGACTGCAGCGGTTCAAGAAAATGGCTCACCACCAACTTTTCAAGGGCAATTAGGGATGGGCAATAGATGCTGGCTTAGCCAGCGACGCCCACATCCCATGAACGAATATGAAAAAAAACAATTTATGCTAAATTAACTGATGCTCCAACTAAGGTCAGCTAAGACATTTGAATTAATCTTGGCATCCCTCATCTAGGGGTGGGGAAAGGAAAGAAAAAAATTGTAGTTCCCTCTCTTGACTACCACACAGTGACTCTTACTGAAAAGAGCACACCAGTGAAGGCTGGGTGTATAGCTGTAAGACTCCTGTGGTCAAACAGCCTTTCATATGCATCACAGATAGGGAGGTATTCTAGAGACCCAGAGTAACACTCTGGAGGCCAGGGTTCGAATCCCACCACGGCAGATGAAAACTTGAATTCAATAAAAATCTGGAATTAACAGTCTAATGACCACAAAACAATTGCCGATTGTCATAAAAACCCATCTGGTTCGCTAATGTCCTTTAAGGAAGGAAATCTGCCGTCCTTACCTGGTCTGGCCTACATGTGACTCCAGACCTACACGTGACTTCGCAGCAATGTTGAATGCTGACTCTTAAATGCCCTCTAAACAAACGCAATTAGGGATGGGCTGGGCAATAAATGCTGGCCTAGCCAGCGACACCCACATCCCATGACTGAACAAAAAAAAATTTGGAATGCATAAAACCATTCACCAGCAGGAATAAGTCCTTCTAAGACAAGAGGGAATAATGTTGAAAGCAAAATCGAAATAGGGTAGCTGTGCAATATTACCACAGCTTTCAACATAACCTGCAGCTCAGAATCTCAAGTATATCCCCAACCCCCTCACATTAAAATGGAAAGAACCCAAACCACATGGAACTATTTTGTTAAAGGTAATCACTTACTTTAAATTAAAAGGGATTCTGTAAACTTAATTTTTGTTAGTTTTAAATTCCATGAATCAACCAGTAATGTATTAAAATATCCATCAAGCAGCTTACATCTCACCTGCAGTTCATCTCCTCCTGCTGGTGGAATGAATAATATCAGCATATCCACCATATCTGCTACTGCAAACTCAGACTGGCCCACACCTGTAAAGAATGCAACATACTGACAGTGTTTCATTGAATGGGCTCTAATAAAACTATATTGATGGATTCTGCCGTTGCTTCGACAGATGGGTGTTCAGCAAAAAAACTATATTATTTGGAAACAAAGTACCATCAACCAGCGAGATCACTAAAAAGTATGAACATGCGTTTAGATTACTAGTTTCAATGATGAATAACTGGTAAAGTACGAGGATAAAAATTCTCAAACCAAATTTTATGAAACAAACCCTGGGAAAACAGAAAATGCTACTTTTATTGGCTGTAAAAATTCCACTCTCCTTTGACAGGCTTTCACCTTTCTGAATATGTTACGATCCCTGTATAGGCCAATAACTTTTAAAAAGAAATTCAAACTGCCAGTGAATGGATGAAAAGGATCACGCGACAAGATTTCAAGTTTTTAAGACTTCTAACACACAAACTAAAAGCAACATTCACTAAACACAATTTCAATAGGCAACTTAGACTCCGAACTACAGAAAATATCTCTCATTTAACATTTATAACGAACAAAAATCTCCCTCTAAGGTTATACGTTACTCGTCCCTTATGAGGACGGTCAATTCTCCCGGAACCAGTCCAAAGTGATTCTTAGCTCCTTTTTCCTTTTGCAGCCAGACAACTTCTAGCCCCTGAACTGACTTTCATGGTGTGGTTTACCCTGAAGATCCCTCCCTCTAGCCAAGGCTAGGTAAACCTTCCAACTTTGTTTAAACCCTCAAGGCCTTGGTCTCTTTGATCTGAGCACAAGCTCCCAACAAATGGTGAACAATAGAGACTGGCTGTCTCTATCTCTCTGCTCTCTCTCTCGCAAATTCTAGCAGACTAAAGCTGCGAGGTTCAGTGATATTTTTTAGGAAAACATGCAAAGTAATCCTATAATGGTGACCTTCAGTATATTGATGGGGGAATTGTGCAATGGTAATGCTATTGACAGTCATGGGGCAGTTATTCTTCCTACCCGCCTGCTGCATTAAACATACCACCCCTACCCCACTGCCTTCTCCCTGCTGAAGACTCCAGACTTACCAGGCCTCACTTAACAGGCATTCTTCCAGTTTGCCGTTCTGGCAATGCCTACTAATGGGCTCTTAGTGCTGCCGGGACTAGTGGAGCTATCAGCCATAAAAACAAAAAACTGCGGATGCTGGAAATCCAAAACAAAAACAGAATTACCTGGAAAAACTCAACAGGTCTGGCAGCATCGGCGGAGAAGAAAAGAATTGACGTTTTGAGTCCTCATGACCCTTCAACAGAACTGAGTAATATTAGGAGAGGGGTGAAATATAAGCTGGTTTAAGGTGGTTGGAGGGGGCGGGGGGGGTCACGGGCGGTGTGGTTGTAGGGACAAGCAAGCAGTGATAGGAGCAGATAATCAAAAGATGTCACAGACAAAAGAACAAAGAGGTGTTGAAGGTGGTGATATTATCTAAACGAATGTGCTAATTAAGAATGGATGGTAGGACACTCAAGGCGCAGCTCTAGTGGGGGTGGGGTGGAAAGACTAACAGGGCATAAAAGGTATAGATTTAAAAATAATGGAAATAGGTGGGAAAAGAAAAATCTATACAAATTATTGAAAAAAACAAAAGGAACGGGGAAGAAACGGAAAGGGGGTGGGAATAGAGGAGGGAGTTCAAGATCTAAAGTTGTTGAATTCAATATTCAGTCCGGAAGGCCCCTCCCGGTGAAGCTACAACACAGGATCACATGCATATTAAACAGTGGAAGCAGCATGTTATGGATAGGGCTAAATGATTCCAAAACCAATGAATCAGATCAAACCTCTATAGTCCAGCCACATACAATTAAACAACTACCCAGAGGAAGGCTGCATAAACATCCTCATCCTCAATGGAGCAAGACCTGGACAACATTCAGGTTCGAGTTGATAAGTGGCAAGTAATATTCGCATCACGAAAGTGTCAGGCAATGGCCATCTCCAACAAGAAAATCTAACCACCGCCCCATAACTGTCAATAGCATTACCATTGCACAATTCCCCCATCAATATACTGAAGGTCACCACTAACCAGAACCTTAACTGAACTAGCCATATAAATACTGTGGTTACAAGGGCAGGTCAGAGGCTGGGAATTCAGTGGTGGGTAACTCATCTCAAGACTTACCAAAGCCTGTCATTATCCACGAAGCACATGTCAGGAGTGTGATGGAATACTCCCCACTTGCCTGCATGAGTGCCGTTCCAACACTCAAGAAGGCCGTCACCTTCCAGAATACACTAGCCTGCTTGATTGGTACCTTACCCACCACCACTGCACAGTGCCTGCAGTATGTACCGTTTACAAAATACATTGCAGAATCTTGTCAAGGGTCCTGTGGCAGCACTTTCAATGCCCACAACCTTTATTATCTCGAGCAACAGCAGCAGGCGAATGGGCCACCACTGCCCAAGTTACCCTCAAAGTCACGCACCATCCTGACTTGGAAGTATATGCAGTGTCACTGCACCAAATGAATTACTCTGTCTATCCCCTCCTCCCTTTTTAAACAACTGGTCAATATTAGCAGCCCTTCAGCTCTCTGGCACGACACCAATAGCCAGAGAGAATTGGAAAATGATTGACTGAACGTCCACTTTTTACTCCCTTTAAAGGCATTCTATAAATGCAACTTCTCATTGGTATTGGAAGCCATCAAAGAGCACTGCCGTAAACAGAAGTATAGATGACAATGCGGATTGTGGTGAGGGACAAACAAAGGCAGGAATTATTACAAATTTAGAAATTTGCAGTTTTGTTGATGGACCTGATATGGAGATGAAGCTTAGTTCAGAGCCAACCAGAACACCAAGGCTGCAGCTTTAGATTTGGGTTGAGTGAGCATTCACAAAAATTTGGGTAATGTAAGGTAAGACAATTCTGGCAGAATCTAGACAGAATAGCTTAAGTGATAGTGTCATATGACTCATCCAAGGGTTCCCCCCGAATGTTAGATAGGGCAGGAGGATGGTGGATGTGGGAGGAAACACGGTGGGAAGGCGCCGCAGATAGGCAATGGGCAGCTGGCAAAAGGTACCCCCTTCTTTCAATAAGAAGAAAAAATGCTGGAAAAATTCTGCAGGTCAGGCAGCATCTATGGAGATAAACAAAGTTAATGGCCCAGAGCTTCCAATCTGGGTCAGAATCCCTATTTCTGACCAGAATCAGACACAAGGTTACCTATTTATCTTCCTACAATGTTTTGGGTCCATCTTCCAATGGAGGGTCCTTCCAAAACTCATGCAGTGCAGCAATCCTTGCAGAGTGCAACAGAGTACATCATCAAGAAGCCACAATCCCCCTTTTATGGCACTAGCTGCCATATTCTGGTAATTAGAGAGAGTTTAAAGGTCCTAAACCCACCTTGAGAAGCTATGGAGAGGAGGTAAGTATGTAAGGCGGGCGGGCGAGGGGGATCGGGGGGTAGGCAAGTGGGCGAGGGGGGTCGGGTGGTGAGTCGGTTAACAGGTGGGCAAGGGGGTCAGGTGGCAGATGGGTGGGTGAGGGGATAGAGTGTGTATTGGGGTTCATGGGGGGTTTTGAGAGGTGGTCGGGTCAGGGGGTTAGTTGCTGTGGGGGAGGGGGGGGTGGGGGGGAACCGAGAAAGAGTTAGGGGTGAGCCAGCTGCAGTAGCAGGGATAGTTGGCAGACCGGTGGGGGTGGTTCTGGGGGGACGGTGTGGTGTAGTTGGAGGGTTTGGGGTACAACCATCCAGAGATCGGAAGTTCTAGCCTAACATTTCAGGTTAATGACCTTAGATCAGAACAAATTATGAAACAGCCTCCTACCCTGAATTGGTCAGCAGTCTGCAGCATTAAATCTGATGCATGGGCTACACATTGAGCACCTTCCTCTCCCGCTGCCGTTCACTTATGGATGAGGCCCTTAATTTGGTATTAATTTCCCACTTAAGGGCCTCAATTGGGCCAGGCAACCCACCCAGCGCCTCCTCTGCTACTTGTAAAATCGCGGTGGATGGGGATCGGCCAGCAACAGGCATGCCGCCGATGCTCCAGTGCCCTAATTTATGGGTCTACCCACCTGCTTTCCCACCTGTAGGTGGCCTAAAAATTTCAGCCCTTTGAGCTTTTCGGTGGATTGCAGCACTATTCTTGCAGTGATGCTATTGTAACAGATGAGATATATGAGAAGTATCTGATCAGGAAAATGCCATCACTCATTGTATAAAAATTGGTTTATGTCAGTCAAAGGGCTAACAAATAAGTAGCAGCACACGATTACTTGTTACATTCAAAGGTAACATGACAGGCAATGTAGCTAAAACAAAATGCCCTATTTCCACTAGAAGAAAAACAGACAAGTTTCTGCTGTCCTAATTTTCTGCAATTAGTTGGTTTCTAATCTCTATTTTTATTTCCATTGCTGATTTTTATTTTTGACCAAATTTTGGCCTTTCAAGTGATTTTAAATTGCTACCTTTGATACATAATCAAGAACAACAGCTAATCTGATGCCCTCCCAAGACATACAGATGTCCAACAAAACTTCTTTTCTTTACTTTCAATACTGTCAACAACAAACTCATCTGCATATCATCGCCATTCACACACCAGCAAAGAACAAGTAGTTTTGGATCTAATGCCAGAGAATGAAGTATGGCAAGTGATGTGTTTCACTGTGAGAGCATCTGGGAAAGAATGATCACAGTATCATTAGGTTTAATTAGTTACGAAAAGGAGCAAGGAACAGTCAAAGGTGAAGATCTCAACTGGAAGAGGGCTGAAAAGGGTTATTGCCCAGGTTGACTGGAAATAAAGACTGGCAGCTGAAACAGTAAATGAGCAATAGGAGGGTCTTAAAAGAGGCCAATGGTAGAGTAGAGTATTTGAAATCAGGGATGCTCAAGAGGTCAAAATTGGAGGAGCACAGAATCTCAAGAGGTATCTTGGGCTGGAGGAGATTAGAGATGAGGAGGAGCAAGGTCAAGGCAACATTTGAAAACAAAGGTGAAAATTTTAAAATCAAGACGGTGTTGAAATAGGAGTCAATTTGGGTCAGTGAGCAGAGGTGATGGGTGAACAGGACTTAGTGCAAGTTAGAACATGGCCAGCAAAGTTCTGGATGGCCTCAGGTTTACATGGAGAAGAATGTGGGAGGCTGGCCAGGAGTGGATTGGAATAGTCATATCTAGAGGTATCAAATGCCTGGATGAGAGTAAATTGGAAGAGTTTTTTCAAAAGGGAATTGGATCAATACTTGGATCAAAGGGAAAAGATTGCAGGGCATGGAGTAAGAGCAGAGATGTGGGACTAATTTAATTATTCTTTCAAAGCACAAACATGGGCACAATGGACTGAGTAACCTCCTTCTGTACTGTTTGATTCTATGATCAGCTGTACATTGCCTTCTCCTGACTTCAGCTTTCAGTAGTAAAATCTCTACCTTGGTGTGTAAGTGAAGTTCATTAATAATGGCATGGTTATAGGTTGAGTGATTTAAATATTTATTCTTTTGTGGGACTTGAGCGTTGCTGCCAAGGCCAGCATTTGTTGCTCATTCCTAACTGGCCTCGAAAAGGTGGTAGTGAGCCACCTTCTTGAACTGTTACAGTCATCTGGTGTAGGTACACCTACAGTGCTGTTAGGGAGTTCCAGGTTTTTGATGCTGTGACAGTGAAGGAACAATGATATTGTTCCAAGTCATGATGGTGTGTAGAAGGGAACTGAGTGGTGGTGTTCCCATATCCCATGCATCTGCTGCCCTTGCCCTTCTAGGTGGTAGAGGTTGCTAGCTTGGAAGGTGCTGCTGAAAGAGCCTTGGTGAGTTGCTGCAGTGCATCTTGTATATTATATACACTGCTGCCACTGTGCGTCAATGGTGGAGGGAGTGAATGTTTATGGCTGTCAGGAGTCAGAATCTGAGCTGAGTTACTTGCTGCAGAATTCTCAGATTCTGACCTGCTCTTGTAGCCACAGTATTTATATGGCATGTCCAGTAAGTTTCCAGTCAATGGTAACACCCAAGATGTTAATGGTGGAGGATTCAGATATGGTAATACCATTAACTTCAGGAAAAAAGCACCTCGCTTTTAACCTCCCCTTTCAGGAAGTTGCCACATTTTTTTTTAATTGTCCACTAAATTTCAAGTTGTGAACTGTTTTAGATTTTAAAAATGTGAAACTTTATTTTGTTTTCTTACTTTTTCTTTGTTTTTTTCCTCTCTTTCAATTGAATTTTTCTTTCCAGTTCCTTATTTTCCTTTCTGTACCTAATTTGGCCTCGAGTTCACCCACTCTATTGCACCCTTCTTCTCAGTTGTTCCTGTTTATTTTGCAATTCTTAAAATCTCATCGGTTAAGGAGATACTCTGTTGTCCTGTTACCCTTGCTGCACTGATGTCAGCTCTCTTCTCAAGCAATTTTGTAAGCATTCTTTTTAAAAGCTAAATGTGCATGAACAAATCTAACAGGGCATGCCGCTATATGCCTCATTTCAGAAAAATTGTGCTCTCTCTTGTCTCAAATATTGGAAATGTCTGGGTGATATGCCAGTCGCTAAGTCTAGGCAGCGGGATGCAGCTGGTGAGGTTGCAGGAAACTCTTGACACCCTCAATGAACGGTGTGGGGTAAAAAGAATGCCATGCGAGTAGACTTCAGTAGACACAAGCACATGCCCCTTGATGTGAAGTTAGGCAACTACACCATGTCAGAGGTGAAAGCCTTGAAAATGTGCAAATGGGGATGAGACAGGGGAATGGGACAAGATAGAATGCTCTTTCAGAGAGCCAGTGCAGGCTCAATGGGCTGAATGGCCTCCTTCTGCACTGTAAAGATTCTTTGGGAAATCTTGGGTACACACATTGAAGCTGACTTGAAGTAGGATAGCCAAGTGGACAGTGTGCCAAAAAAAAACAAATAAATTGGTGTCTTCTGAGATTGCTTATCCTTTTCAGACTCCCTGTCCTTGATGTATATTGGTTACATCTGTCCGTTGGTCAAATATGCTGCGCCATGTGGCAACCAGGCCTCACACATGCACAAACCGTCCCAATCAAAAGAATACAAAAGTGCTTGCTGAGATTGATCTTAGGCCCTCAGTACCAGTCGTATGACAATGCCCTTTCATGTCATAAAGTTCAAACCCCTTCAAACAAGAATTTATATTTGTACTAAGTTCAGTAAATTCCTTATGCAATCTACCCAATTTCAGAACTGGTTCCTCCACCTGATTACTTAGTCCCTACATGAATTTTTCAAAAGTCACACTGCAATCCATCCTTCGAGTTGCTAACTTGTTTCTTGAATAAAATACCATTATTGTTATTATTTGGCCCACTGTAAATACAAAACATGCTAATGACATTTAATGGTAGAGACGTGGTACTGCAAGTGGTCAGTTAAACACAGGATGAAGAAACTATGTACATTTTGTACAAAATTATGATTCTAAGAGTGCACACATTAACTTACCTACAGTCTCTACAAGAACTAGATCATATCCCGCCCCTTCACATAAAATAATTGCTTCATTTGTGGTTCTGGTTACTCCTCCCAACATACCCAGAGTGGGTGATGGACGGATATAAGCATTCATATCTCTTGAAAGTTCAGTCATCCTTGTTTTGTCACCCAAGAGTGACCCTGAAAGTTGAAATAGCAAAATTAAAATTTATTTCATGAAATATAGTACCACTATATTTGACACAATTTCAAGAGTGTTGTAATTTTGAAGCATTCCAAGTCTGAATACTTGAAATATATATTGTCTTTGCATCGACAATGTTTGCAACTTTCTTGTTGTGGATAGAGATTACAAATACATAGCCTATGTTTTTCTGTTTTCTAATTGGTTATTAAATTATTTGTTTGGTTTGGTTATCTCACCAAATGCACAAAAAACACTTTTCCCTTTCTTCCTTTTACTGTCTTGATGGGCTTGTTACTTTTGCTTTCTTCATATTTCTGTCTGTGGCTTTCCTTGTTTCACCATTATGCTTCTGTTGTTTATCTATCTCCCAGTAGTGCTGCCATTTCTCACTGCATTTCTTCCTAACTTTGTGTTCTGCCACTTTTCTTTCTATTACTTTTCTGGCAACTCCTTGTACTTTCTTTGCATTCCCAACAATTTCATTCAACAACTGACTTTTATCACAGCAATCTTTCTTAACTGCTGCTGTTTAACTCTGATCTCTCCAAGATTGTTGCTACTTTATCATGACGACAATCTCTCCATTGTTGCTACTACATCATAATTCCATTTATACAGTTTTCTTTATATTCAATCGTTTGTCCCTCCCCCTCAAAAATCTTTCGTCAGATCAGGAATAACCAAAGCTTTAAGCAAGCTATTGAATTAGAAACCCCCTCCACTTGTCCTGAAAAGCTGATTAACACACATACTAAGTAAAAACATCTTCTCCCTCAATTAGCTAATCAACACATCCCTCTTGCTTCAGCCTTCAGCATAGTTAAATAAAACAAGCTTATGTTCCGGAAAGAGATTGCGACATATGGTTTTCCACTATCATTCTAGAAATTTATTCGGACACATGTTGAAAAATTCTAGCACATACATACATATTAAAAGTTCTAAGCCCCTCTCTATGACTTGAACATAATCTAACACATGAAACGTCAGTGCAGTACTGAGAGATTGTTGCAGACATCATCTTTCAGTTGAGATATTAAACTAAGGCCCCATCTGCCTTCTCAGGTGGACATAAAAGATCCCATGTACTATTCAGAGATGAGCAGGGGAGTTTTCCAGCTATTCTGTCCAATATTTATCCCTCAACCATAACGCCACTCCACATTTCCCCACCTTTCCATTTATTACAGACCACCATAGTGTCGACTTGGCCAAAGTCCTGAACCACTAAAGCAGATTCTCTCGGCCTGTTGAGACTTTACTATGCATATATATGCTGCCATATTTGTCTACGTTACAAAAGTGACTACACTTCAAAAAGTGCTTCAATGGCTGTGAAACGTTTTGGAACATCCCAAGAAGGTGAAAGGCACTTTATGAAAACAAGTTTGTTCTTGTTTCTTTCAGCACACATCTGTGTGCTTATACTCCAGGACAGGAATGAAGGATTGCTGTATCCTTTAGATGAGTCATTAACTAACCAATCAGACTGTTCCAGTAGTTAAGTTGGACATTAAGGACCCCATGACATCATTCAAAGAACAGAAACCAGTTCCCGGTTTACCTTCTCAACACCACCAGCGTTACTTTCTAATGGAGTGTTGAAGATGAAGTTTAATTTATCGATTCAAACACTACATTTCAATCACATTTTTGTACATTTTCCACTCTCCTATCTTGTTTCTAATCATCTGACCATCATTAAAAGTTTTTTCAAGTTAAAAAAAATAAATAAAAGATTTATTGGTCACTCATTTGAATGCTCTTTATGGAATCTTACTATGTGCAAAAAGGTCACATTTACCTATTCATTGTAGCAACTAAGTTAACCATTAATATTTTAATGTGAATGTCATCATGCTATAAATACATGAAGTACATTAGCTATAGTTAGGTATACTCATGCTTCTGGCAAAATTAAATCTGGACATTAAAAAAAACCGTTTGAGAAATTTTGTGAATTTCTATGAAATAAAAAAAGGGCAGCTACATGTGAAGACAAGGCCATTATCTGAATTGGTTTTCAGATAACTGTATAAACTAAACTTTGCTCTCATGTCACCAGAACATCTTGATGTAATTGCTATACTGTAACCTCTGAAGACAAAATGCATGGTGTAACCCAAATGCATGGTGCATCAGATGTCCTATCAATTATTGGTACAGCGCATTGACAGGCAAGTTCTTGATCTGAGTCATATCATCCGAGGAGGTAACAATGAATGCAATAGCCGATTAAAGAAATACAGTCATGTTATGAACAGATGTAAACAGCACTAATTTCTCCACTCGCCACCTGTCCGTAAACGGAAAGGTGTTTTTGATTTGCTCCCCGCTTTATAAGCGGTGGTGTATTTCCCAACCTCAGTTTTGGTATGATCCAATTTTCTATTAATAACCCCACAGCAAACTCAAGATAGGATGAACTCAAAGGGTTACTTTATTTGCACACACTCAAAACGCGGGAGCAGAGTCACAATGTTGCCTTCTTTACATTCATACAGTAAAAGAGGGATAGAGAAAAGAAAGATTTGCAGTGCAGAGGCCACAGCGAAAAGAAATATTGTTTCACATGGGTTCCAGGGTCCAGAATCAAAGTCTAATGAGGTATTCCTTCATGGAGGTCAGAGCTGAAAACGGATGCTGGATAATTCACTTTTCCAGTGGTGTTGCCTTCACATGATAAAATAGGCATGCAGTCTTGTAGGCAATGGCACAGAATTTCCAACAGAAGCAGTTAAGATGGGGCCAGGTGTCCAATCTGAGCCAGAGCTTCTGGTCTGTAAGGCTGCTAGTCAGATGATTAAAAAAAACAGACTGAGGCTTGGCAGTTCAGCAAGGCAATGTCACTGGTTCCACAAGGCAGAGGCCCACATCACATGACTCCATCTCTCCACACTGTCTTTGATAAAAGGCATGTATCCTTTGTCTGGGTCCCTGAGATGGTTAAATGTCTCAACTGTTAAGAATTGAAAGGAAGGTTGCAGGGTTTAGCAGATAAGCAGACTCTTGTTGCCCACCTGGGTTATGAAATGCAGATGGCCTTTGTATAGCTCCCTGTGAATTTGGTCTGTGCAACCCACAGGTCATCATTAGTGGCTCTTTAGCTATAATGATGTGCAAGTTTCCCTGATACTGCCAGGTGGCTTCTTTTGTTTGGGGTCACAGACAGACATAGATTCTGCCATTTTAGGTCTTTTGTCCAGTTTGAATGTTTTAGAGATTGCAATGAGCATATCTCTATATATTTTATTAAAGAAGGTACAGGGTGAGGTCTTAGTCCCTCACAGTAATCTTAACAGGAGCCCTGTCAGACTACAATATTGGTTGAGAAATGGTGGATAACTACATTTGGCCTCAGTACCCCTGGATTAAGTAGAGAAAAGAAAGTCACAGGTCTCTGCTGGAAACAAATATGGTTGTCTTGGAAAGACATGACCAAATAACCTGCCAACACTTATATTGCAATAAAACTATATCACCTGTCAAACTGTAAACAAAAGCAATGTATATTTGGAAGTGATTACAAATCCATAATCTGATTTTGTTAAACAAAATTGTGTCAGAACAATATCTATTGTGTTTTTAAAAAATTAGCTGAGCAAATTCAAATTGCTTTCTGTTAACTATCACTTATGTCAATCATTCCAAAGAACAGATGATGTTTGCAGCACAATCTGGTCCATCATGCTTGTGATTGCACTTTGCTGGAGGAATCCAAGCTAATCTCACTGCCCTGTCCTTTCTCCATAGCTGTAGTTCCCTCTGCTTCAAATGTTTATCTAATCTTTCCTTAAGAGGTGCAATGGTTTCAGTCCAATTTCTCCATGAGAAAGTTGCCCATGCCCTAAAGACAGAAAGAATAAACTTGCATTTATATAATAGCTTGTATGAGTTACTGACCAGACAATCTGTTTTATTGATGTTGGTCAAGAGATAAATATTAGCCAGGAAAACTTCCCTTTTCCTCAGAGTATCATGGGATCTTTTATATCCAACTGAGAGGGTAAACAAGGCCCTGGTTTAATGCTTCACCCAAAAGTGCAGCACTCCTTCAACACTGCACTGAAATATCAGCTTGGATTAGCGGTCAAGTCTCTCGAATGGAACTTGAATCTACAACCTTCTGATGCAGAGGCAAGTGTGCCACCAGTGAGCCAAGGCTGACATCTAACAAATCTCTGTATAAAAGAAACTGCTCCTAACCTCTCTCCTCAACCTCAAGTAGCAATTTAAATTGATTATCCCTAATCACCTACCCCACCAGCCGGAGATTGTATCTATTTAATGCTATAAAAGCCTTACTATTTATAATAAACCTTCTATTAAATAAATCCAATTGGGAATTCAGGACAAACTTTATTTTACTCAGAGTGGTTAGAATGTGCAACTCCCAACCAAATGGGATGGTTGAGGTAAATAGCATAGATGCAATTAATGGGAAGCTAGTCAAATACACAAGGGAGGAAGAAATAGGCATTGCTGATAAGGTGAGATGAAGTAGAGTGGGAGGAGGCGCTTGTGAAGTATAACCACTAGCAGTTGGACCGAATGGCATGTAAATTCTATGTAAAACTATTCTTTGCCTTCCCCAAAATGGTCCCAGTATCTAAAGTTTTTCCTAATAATTACAGTTATCATGCTAGCAAATCAAAGTAGCAGTTCTCTTTGGCTTTGATATTCTTTCCTCATTTTAACTTGTAAGTAAAGATAATATGTTATTGTCCTCTAGAGTTGTTACATGTAAAATTACAACAAGAGTGCTCCCAATTACTTCATAGGTATAGCCATGTTTTAGTTCACTCAACGTAAATCTTCTCTATGGAAGCTGGTTTACATGGTGAGAGTGAAATGTATTGAGAAGTCGGCCAAATCATACTTACTGGAAATAATTACAAAGCTATTATCAGATTATGCTTTACAAGGCACGCATGAATGGCCACTTGAGAGAGATATCGGGGGCAGGGTGGCAATCAAGCACCTAGGGAACCATGCCCAACAAGAAGAGTGAAGAGGAATGGAGGAAAAAAGCACAGCTTAAAACACCAAAATGCATAATCACACCAACAATGAGATGCCGAGTAAATAAATGTAAATGGTCTTTAAAAGCCAGCAATCAAAATGAAAATAATCTGTCATCAGCTATGTTCAAATCCCCACTTCTCAAATTTAAGTCAATTGTGTAATATTGCATGGAGCTGCTATGTTCATACTTCAAAATGCATATCATACATTGTGGAACCTATTTTTCTTCTTTAAACGTTTAACAATACTATAATTGATTACCATTTTACATTTAAAACACTACACAGGTTTGATTTGATACAATGTTTAAGCACCCCGTGAATCCAACTGCACATAACTTGATTGTGTGTGTTTGTGGGATCTTGCTGTGCCTACTAACAATATTGCATTCCAGAGGTAGGCCATTGATTATAAAGTGTTTTGGAACATGAGGACATGATAAATGCTGCATAAGTTCTCCCTCTAATTCATGTGACATACAAGAATTCTTCTTGAGCAAGATGATTTTATAGTTAGACCATGTAAACTTTGCTCTGAAAAAAAAAGTTACCACCTTAAGAATTCCTTAGAAGAACTGGCGGCATCAACATTTTGGGCAGCATACTCTGCCCGTCGTCTGGAACACGTAAAAGAGGTAGTTATATATTGTGGAGGCTTGGAATATGAGCAGGATCTTACTGCTGATTGGTCAGGCTATTGTGCTTGAAGTAGGTAGTGTGTGTCAACGTTCTTGCCAGTGACTTGGCGACTGTGCAGAATGGATGGTAATGTGTTTCTTGAGTAAGATGTCTCTGATGAGAAGGCCAACATCATGGAGCACTGTAGATCCCCATCAACTCCCTGACACATCTTGTATGCCAATGTGTGATGGATGGGCTAAGTCTAAGTTGGACCGTTGGACGTGGTGGTTGAGCATTTTTGACAATAGCTGACTTGTTGCATTCACTACGTTTAAAGCAGGTTTGATATTTCTTGAGTATATTGTGTAGGCTGTGACCTGTTTCCCAATGCAGACAAGCCTGCAATTGCATGGTATGCTGCAAATTCCTGGTTTATTGAGAGTTAGCTTCTTTTCTTTGTGGGTAAGAATGGAGTTGAGCTTCTTATATGACTTGTGTCAGACTTCTATGTCCACTGACTTGAGTATACATTGTAGTCTGTACAAGGTGGAACCGATATACGGAAGCCTGGCTCGTCTTAATGGAAGTACTTGTTATGGAGCAAGTTAACAGGTGGGTGTATTTACCATATGCCCACTCATACTGACAGGTACCTGAACTACCTATCTTTCCATAATCCCTCTACCCTCCAATCAGTTCCCAACAGCCTCATTAGGAACCTTATCTACCAGTGATAAGAAGCATTTGCAAGAACTTCACCATATTAAGTCTACATTTCAATTCAATGAATACCTTCACACAAGATTAACACATGCAACTTATTACTACCTCCGGAAGTTTTTGAAGATGGATCAACAGCCAGAACAGCAACTTTATGACCCTTTCCAGTCAGCATCTTCCCAAATGTTTCAATAAATGTGGATTTCCCAGCACCAGGTGGACCAGACAGTCCTGAAAGGTAAACAGGTATGTTAACTCACCACAACTGGGACTTGCTTCCAACACAAATGTGGTTTTAATTTATTGCCAAACTCTCCTCCGGTCTTTTCATAGATTAAGATCTTTATATTATTTAATTCAGTATTACGTAATACAGAGGGGCTAGGGGGAAAAAATAATACCAGTGTGATAACTGTTTTGTCGTGGACTACGCTGTGTGTTTTCAGTGTGATAAGAACCCACTCATATATAACTTATACATTACCCATTAGGTTATATATCCAGTCACACCTCTGTATTATCTTTCATAATCAATTAGTTCCAAGATATAAAGTTCAAAATTTGGGTGTGACATCACACAATTCCAATTTTGCTGATCTCTAAGAAAAACTGTCCAACAGAAGCATAACAGTTTAGACTTTTGGATAAAACAGGATTAGATTCTAGGTTGGCAGGCTTCCCATGGATTGTTAGCACATGGAATACAATCACTGAATCAGTAATTATAAATGCTAGTCAGAGATATGAAGAACACAAACATACATGGCAAGGTGTAGAAATGAGTAATAACAAAAAAGTCAAATTTGCAATCTCAGTGTGATTCTCAACAGCAGCTCTATTACGGATCCAGGAGCTTTAGGAGCTCACTTTTTGTTCCACAGACCTCTCATCTTCTGTGAGACCAACGGTAAGAAAAGAGGGATGTTGAGATCCCTTCATGGTCAGAGTTGTCAGCCTCATAACTCTTCAAAGTAAAGGTCCAAGTGATTAGAAAGTTCAAACAGGTAATCAAAGGGAATCTACTAGCCTTGTCTTTTCAACATCAGGCCATGCTAATCAGCCAAAGTTCTCACCAGTGATTGGCAATCACCTGCACGAATGTCAAGAAAAGCCAGGTGGGCATTACCTGTTGTCTTCTGGCAAGATGGGAAGGAGAAAAATAAGTGTGTTTAATTTCTAGTTTGATCTATCTCTAACAATAAACACAGCCCCATTCACTTACAGGTTTTCAATTTTTGCAACTCTTGCTGATCACAGAGAGCCCAGAGGAAAGGAGCTCGAGGCTTGAGACTAAGGAGTAAGGTTAAAAAAAAACTAATGTGACATCAGCACAAGGGGAGCCACTGATCGGTGAGTAAGTTTTTTTTTAGTTTATTAAACTAATAAATAGAGGCATGCAGGGCACCTCAGTTCTGTGTGAATCCTGTTCAATGTGGGAGCTCCGGGGCACTTGTGTCCTGGATAAACACGTCCAGGAAATCTCGCCAGCTGGAAAAGCTTCACCTCTGGAATTTGGAGCTTGAGCAGTAGCTGGTGTCACTGTGGTGAACCTGTGAGGCTGAGAGCTATATGGGTGGCATATTTCTATAGGTGCTACACTGCAGCTTAAGAGTATGCAGGCAGAGAGAGAATGGGTAACCGCCAGACAGTCAAGCAGGCCCTGGCAGGTAGTGTAGAGGCTCTGAGTGCATCTCGCTCTCCAAACAGTATTCACTGCTGAATACTGGCAAGGGTGATCGTTCCTCTGGGAAGTACAGCCAGAGCCAAGATCACAGTACCATGGGTCACTCAACTATGCAGGGTGGGGGTAGTAAAGAATGCAATATTGACAGGAGATTCAATTTTTAGGGGAATATACAGGCTTTTCTCCAGGGTAAGACATGATTCCAGGGTGGTATGTGCCTCCCTGGTGCCAGGGTCCCAAGGATGTCACGAAGCAGCTGCAGAACATGCAGAAGAAGTCATATGGACTCAAAACATTAACTCTGTTTTTCTCTCCACAGATGCTGTTAGACTTGCTGAGTTTTTCCAGTATTTTCTGATTTGGAAGTGTATCGTGCTATTACTGATCTGTGGTTCAATAAAGAGCAGGAATGACAGCTCAACATTCTTGGTCACAGTTCTCAGAAGGGATAAAGTGGGGGATAGCAAAAAGGGGGCAGGGGGTCGCAAATGGTCTAAAAACAATCACAGCTGTCAGTAGGGTTGATATACTAGAAGGAGCATTTGGAATGAGCTGTGGAATAAAAGAGGGGCAATCACACTGCTGGGTGTGATCACATTACAGTATAGACCTCCAAACAGAGGTCTTTCTTTCCATGTGATGGAAAGAAAATTGCAGTCTCTACTGTCTCTATCCATAGCTCCAGGTTACAACATGCCTGTTAAAGTGCATGTTGTCACAGCAACTCGGACAGCCTGAGTGATCTGTAACGTCACCAACAATGTGAACTGGGATAAATTCAGTGCAAAAGGTATAGGCAGGGTGCAAACTTCTTAAAACGCATTGAAAACTTTTTTAGCCAGCACATAGCAAGCCCAACACGAGAAGGGGCAGTTCTGGACTGGCAGTTTTCGGGAATCTGAGCAGGTGGAAGGAGTATCAGTGGAAGCGTATTTTAGTGGCAGTGGCCATAGTTCAGTAGGATTTAAGAGTAGTCATGGTGAAGGATAAAAGTAGACCAAGAGTAAAAGATTTCAACTGGCAAAAGACCAATTTTATTAAGCTGAGATGAGATTTGACAAAAGTGGACAAGAAACAGCTACTTGAAGGTAAACCAATGTCAGAGAAGTGGGTGGCATTCAAGGAGGAGCTTAAGAGGGTCCAGCACAAATACGTTCCCAAATAAAAAGGGTGGGACTTCCAAATTTAGACACCCCTGGACTTAAAAGAGCATAGAGTAGGAAAAGGCCAAAAAAGAAAATCTTTTATGAGATCCAAAAGCTCAACGCTGCAGAAAGTCTAAAGGAGCACAGAAAGTCTAGGAATGAAATTAAAAAGGAAATTAGGAAAGCAAAGAGAGGGCATGAAAAAATTTTGGCAAGTAAAATCAAGAAGAACTCAAAGACGTCTTATAAATAAAGAGGAAGAGGATAACTAATGAAAGAATAGGGCTAATTAGAGACTAAAGGTTAACTTGTGTGTGGTGGCAGAAGTTGTGGGCATAGTTCTCAATGAACAGTTTGCATTTGTTTTTACAAAAGAGTGGGACAAATGGCAGGCGAGAGCATAGTGGTATTGTCGCTGAACCAGTAATCCAGAGATAAAAACAAAAAGCTAAAAGCTACTGCTGATGCTGGAAATCCAGAACAAAAACAGAATTACCTGGAAAAACTCAGCAGGTCTGGCAGCATCGGCGGAGAAGAAATCAGTTAACGTTTCGAGCCTTCATGGCCCTTCGGCAGAACTGAAGCATAGTTAGAAGAAGGGAGAAATATAAATTGGTTTAAGGTTGGGAGGGGGGGGGTGGGTGGTGGAGGGAGAGAGACACATTGAGGGTGTGGTGATTGTGGAGATGAGCAGATAATCAAAAGATGTCACAGACAAAAGGGTCAAAGAGGTGTTTTGTCTGAGAAAAGTGCTAATTAAGAATGGAGGACAGGATATTCAAAGTACAGCTCTAGTGGGGGTGGGGTGGAAAGGCTAACAAGGTTTTAGTTTTAGATTTAAAAATAATGGAAATAGGTGGGGAAAGAAGAATCTATATAAATTATTGAAAAAAAAAAATTAAAGCGGGGGGTGGGGGAAGAAACGGGGTGGGGATGGGGAGTTTAAGATCTAAAGTTGTTGAATTCAATATTCAGTCCTGAAGGCTGTAAAGTGCCTAGTCGGAAGATGAGGTGCTGTTCCTCCAGTTTGCTGCATTGTTCCAGTGAAGCCCAACGCAAACTGGAGGAACAGCACCTCATCTTCCGACTAGGCACTTTACAGCCTTCAGGACTGAATATTGAATTCAACAACTTTAGATCTTAAACTCCCCCTCCCCCCATCCCCACCCCGTTTCTTCCCCCCCCCCCCACCTTAATTTTTTTTTCAATAATTTATATAGATTCTTCTTTCCCCACCTATTTCCATTATTTTTAAATCTAAAACTAAAACCTTGTTAGCCTTTCCACCCCACCCCCACTAGAGCTGTACTTTGAATATCCTGTCCTCCATTCTTAATTAGCACTTTTCTCAGACAAAACACCTCTTTGACCCTTTTGTCTGTGACATCTTTTGATTATCTGCTCATCTCCACAATCACCACACCCTCAATGTGTCTCTCTCCCTCCACCACCCACCCCCCCCCTCCCAACCTTAAACCAATTTATATTTCTCCCTTCTTCTAACTATGCTTCAGTTCTGCCGAAGGGCCATGAAGGCTCGAAACGTTAACTGATTTCTTCTCCGCCGATGCTGCCAGACCTGCTGAGTTTTTCCAGGTAATTCTGTTTTTGTTCAGTAATCCAGAGACCCAGGGTAATGCTCTGGGGGCCTGGGTTCAATGGTGGAATTTGACCACGGCAGATGGTGGAATTTGAATTCAATAAAAATCTGGAACTAAAAGTCTAATGATGACCACGAAATGAACATTGTCGATTGTGGTAAAAAAAAAACCCATCTGGATCACTAATGTCCTTTAGGGAAGGAAATCTGTTGTCCTTACCCTCCTAGTGTGACTCTTAAATACCTTCAGAAATGACCTAGCAAGTCACTCAGTTGTACCAGACCGCTACAAAGTCACAAAAGATAGGAATGAAACCGGAAGGACAACCGGCATCGACCTAGACACCAGAAATGATAACGGCAATCTCAGGCTTGTCGACCCTGCAAAGTCCTCCATACAAATAACTGGGGGCTAGTGCCGAAATTGGGAGAGCTCTCTCTCAGTCCAGTCAAGCAACAGCCTCACAGAATCATACCTTACAGATAATGTCCCAGACACCACCATCACCATCCCAGCAGAGGTGGCAGCACAGTGGTATACAGTCGGCAGGGAGTTGCCCTGTGAGTCCTCAACATCGACTCCAGAACCCATGAAGACTTGATTGGCACCACATCCACAAACATTCACTCCCTCCACCACCAATGCACAGTAGCAGCAGTGTGCACCATCTACAAGATGCACTGAAGGAGTTAAACAAGACTCCTTCGACAACACCTTCCAAACCCACAACCACTACCATCTAGAAGGACAAGGGCAACAGATAGATGGGAATACCACCAACTGGAAGTTCCTCTCCAAGTCACTCACCATCCTGACTTGGAAATAAATCGCCGTTCCTTCCCTGTCGCTGGGTCAAAATTCTGGAATTCCCTTCCTAACAGCACTGTGGGTACACCTACGCCACATGGGCTGCAGCGGTTCAAGAAGGCAGCTCACCACTACCTTCTCAAAGGTAACTTGGGATGGGCAATAAATGCTGGCCCAGCCAGCGAAGCCCACATCCCGTGAATGAATTAAAAAAAACACAGTAGTTAAGGAGAAGTGTGAAATATGGGTTGGGATAAACATTATGCTTATCCCATTCTCCCCCATTATGAGAGAGGAAATATTAAGTTATTTAGCATACTTGAAGGTGGATAAATCCCTAGGCCCAGATGAAACGTATTCCAGGCTGCTAAAGGAAGCAAGAGAAGAAGCAACAAAAGCTCTGACCATTTTTTTCCAATCCCCTCTGGATATAGGCATGGTGCCGGGTCCTCCGGCAAATAATGTAAAATGGGAGGAAGGGATAGCTGAGTAATTACAGGTCAGTCAGTCTAACCTCTGTGGTGGGCAAACTATTGGAAAAAATTCTGAGAGACTGTATAAATAATCATTTAGAAAGAAACAAATTAATCAAGGACAGTTAGCAACATTTTTTTGTTCAGGGAAGGTCATATCTGACTAACTTGTTTGAATATTTTGGAGGAAACATAGAAGGACAATGAAGGTAACACGTTTGATGTAGTCTGTAAGTAAGGATTTTGACAAGTTCCCACATGGCAAACTGGTTAGAAAATTAAAAGGGCAAAGGATTCAAGGACGTGGCAAGTTAGTTCCAAAATTGGCTCAGTGGCAGGAAGTAAAGGATTATGGTCAACAGACATGTGTGTGACTAGAAGACCATTTTCAGTGGGGTTCCACGGGGCTTAGAACTGGCTCCCTTTTGTGCATCGTACATATAAACAGTTTAGATATAAATATAGAGGGCATGATCAAGTTTACAAATGATGTGGAAATGAACCCTCGGTTAAAGAGGTAAGAAGTTGTAGACTGCAGGAAGATATCAATGGATCAGTCAGGTGGCTGGAATTGTGGAAAATGGAGCTCAATCTGGAGAAATATGAAGTAATGCATTTGGGAAGACAAACAAGGTAAGTGAATAGACAATAAATAGTTGGATTCTGAGAAGTGTAGAGGCACAGAGGAGCCTTGGAGTGCATGTTACAGATCCCTGTAGCTAGCAGAATAGGTAGATAAGACATACCGGGTGCTTTCATTTACTGGCTAACACATGAAGTGTAAGATCAGGAAGGCTGTGCTAGAACAGTGTAAAATACTAGTTAGACTGCAGCTAGAATACTGCACACAGTTCTGGCCACCGCATAACGCTAAGGATATGATTGCACAAGAGAGGGTACAGAGATTTATGAGAACATCGTCAAGAATCACAGAATGGTTACAGCGCATTATATTTCCAAGTCAGGATGGTGAGTGGCTTGGGGTGGTGGTGTTCCCATCAGTCTGCTCCCCTTGTCCTTCTAGATGGTAGTGGTTGTGGTTTTGAAAAGGTGGTAGAGGCAGAAATGCTCCTTGCATTTAAAAGCACTTAGGTATGCAACTGAAGTGCGGTAACCTGCAGAGTTGGGAAAGTGGGATTAGGCTGGTTTGGTACTTTTCAGCAGGCATACTCAATGAGCATAAAAACAAAAAGCTAAAAGCTACTGCGGATGCTGGAAATCCAAAACAAAATAAGAACAGAATTACCTGGAAAAACTCAGCAAGTCTGGCAGCATCGGCGGAGAAGAAATCAGTCAACGTTTCGAGCCCTCATGGCCCTTCAGCAGAACTGAAGCATAGTTTCAACAAGGGAGAAATATAAATTGGTTTAAGGTGGGTGGGGGGGGGGGGAAGAGACACATTGAGGGTGTGGTGTGAGCAGATAATCAAAAGATGTCAGAGACAAAAGGGTCAAAGAGGTGTTGAAGGTGGTGGTCTACAAAGACCACCACCTTCAACACCTCTTTGACCCTTTTGTCTCTGACATCTTTTGATTATCTGCTCACACCACACCCTCAATGTGTCTCTTCCCCCCCACCCACCTTAAACCAATTTATATTTCTCCCTTGTTGAAACTATGCTTCAGTTCTGCTGAAGGGCCATGAGGGCTCGAAACGTTGACTGATTTCTTCTCCGCCGATGCTGCCAGACTTGCTGAGTTTTTCCAGGTAATTCTGTTTTTATACTCAATGAGCAAATGGACTATTTTTGTGTCGTAAATATATATTTCTGAGTTGCGGGTTTTAAAAAGTCAGAGATCGGTACTGACCCACTCTGAAGGACAGCGGCGTCCCTTCACTCGGCCGCTCCCGTTCCCTCTGGCAGGTCAGTACTCTCTGCAGCAGCAGCTGAGCCAAGCACTTCTTGTGTTTGTGAGACGACTCCACCAGGGTGATGGCCTCGGCCAGGCAGGCCCTTTGTCCACCCAGCAGCCCGCCAACTAACCGGTCAAGCAGCTGCCTCTCCCACTCGGACAGTGTATCGGTCAAGATCTGTTGCTCTCGCACCGCCGCCGCGCCGCTGCTCAGTCTCCTGGGCTGCGCTCGAGCGGCCTGCCGGCGCGCAGCTTTCAGCAGTCCCCTCGCGCCCATCCGGGACACCGAGCTCAGGAACAAGGCTCTGGAACGCGCCGAACTCAAACTGTGCAGCCCATCGGGGACCCAACGGCTGCAGCGCCACAGCCGCGCCGCCATCAACATCCTTTAGAGGAAGGCAGCGACGACCAGATCTGGGCTTAAAACTCCGCCAACATGTTTGAAGTGGCTTTACTTTTCATTTTTTAATTTAAAAAGTACACTTGGATGTGGGGAAACAATGTAGCCTGCTAACTCAAGCTACTTGATTTTTCAACCCTTATTCGGTCACGACTACATTACAAACACAGAAAGAAACCACCACAAACAAGTCAGGTGAATGTTACCCAGCGTGCACTGCCCGCGGGACACGTGACCTTTCTCACTACGCATGCGTGAAGGTAATTGTTTCATTTCGGGAAATTAACGCCATTGATTTTTGTTGGAGTTAAATGTGAAATCTTGGCTTAGATGGCAGTTGTGGATTGAAATCACACTTCAAGAGTTGTGCACAAAGTGTAGCCAGGCACTTTATTGTAACGATGAAATACCTCTAAGGTTTTTTTTCGATGAATGTGAAACAATCCATATCACCATTCACTAGTTCTTTTGGTCGAATACTAACTGCAAAAACAGTTTAATAAATCCCTCCCCCACACTCCTCCACCCCACACCACCCCCTCCCACGACTCCCCCTCAACCCCCCACCACTCCCCTCTTCCGTCCCTGATCCGCCACACGACTTCTCTCTTCCTCCCCTCATCCCCCCCACCACTCCCCATTCCTGCCAACCCCCCCATCACCTCACCCCCCCATTCCCCCCACCCTCTCATCCACCCCACCCCCTCATTCCCCATTCCCCCACCCCCTCATCCCCCCCACGCCGTCATCCCATTCCACCCACCCCCTGCTCCCCTCATCCCCCCTGCTCCCCTCATCCCCCCCACGCTGTCATCCCCCCATTCCACCCACCCCCCTCATACCCCCCTGCTCCCCTCATCCCCCACTCGCCTCATCCCCCCACCCCCTCATTGCCCCCCCGCCCCCCTCATCCCCCCCACTCCCCTCCCCCCATCCCTCCCCACCCCCTTCATCCCCCCTCCACCACTCCCCCTCATCCCCCCTCCACCACTCCCCCTCATCCCCCCCCCACCACTCCCCCTCATCCCCCCCACTCCCCTCAGCTTCCCCCAGGCAGGCTTGTCCAACCCGTGACCCCCGGAATTGTTGTTGAAAAACGGTAAGACAGCTCAGTGCATCTGAGAATTCCTTCAGGAGTCTGCTCCTCCAATCACCAGCTCAAATGTGCTGCCCTGGCCCAACTGCGGCCACTTTCCTCTGCTGCTTTTCCCAGGTACTCCCAGTGTCCCACTGGTTTCCTCTGCGTATCCAGGCTCTTGGCCCTCCCCTTGGTGGGCACCCACGTTCAGACGCCTCTAGGTCTCAGGTCTCGTTCCAGCTCTCATCGCACCATTTCGTGAGTGATGGTGGGTGAGTGAGTGTGTGAACCATCGAAAAGTTATGGTGCAGAAAGAGGCCATTAAGCCCATCGTGTCTGTGCCGGCCAAAAAGAGAAAAAAAACTGGCTGCTCATTTTAATTCCACTTTCCAGCACCTGGTCGGTAGCCTTGCAGGTTATCGCATTTCAGATGCAGATCCAAGGACCTTTTAAATGAGTTGAGTGTTTCAACTACAAACTTAGGCAGTGAATTCCAGACACCAACCTCTGGGTGAAAAAGTTTTTCCTCATGTCTCCTCTAATCCTTCTACCAATCACCTTAAATCTTTGCCCCCTGGTAATTCCCCTCAGCTAGGGGAAACAAGTCTTTCCTGTCTACCCTATCTAGGCCCCTCATAATTTATACAGTTCAATCATTACATCCCTACTTTTGTATTCAATACCTTGCCCAATAAAGTATTCCATATGCTTTCTTGTCCACCTGTCCGGCCACCTACAAGAACCTGTGGATATGCACTCCAAGGTGTCTCACTCACTTCCTTAACCCCTCTCAATAAATTCCCATTTTCTGAGTATTTCCTTGCTTTGCTTGCCCTCCCCAAATGCATTACCTCACAATTTTCTAGATTGAATTCCATTTGCCACTTCTCTACCCACTCAACCAAACCATTGATATCATTCTGGAGTCAACACCTATCCTCTTCACTATCAACTACATGGCCAATTTTTGTCATCTGCAAATTTCCCAATCATGCGTTCCATATTTAAGTCTAAATCATTAATATATACAGCAAACAACAAGGGCCCCAACACTGAGTCCTGTGGAACACCACTGGAAACTGTTATCCATTCACTGTTCCCTGTCACTGAGCCAATTTTGGATCCAATCTGCCACCTTCCCCTGTATCCCATGAGATCTCACTTTCCTGACCAGTCTGTGATATGGGACCTTGTAAAATGCCTGACTGAAATCCATACAGACAACATCCACTGCACTACTCTAATTTATCATCCTTGTAATTTCCTCAAAAAATTTCTATTTAGTAAGACAAGATCTTCCCCTAATAAAACCATGCCTACTGTGCCCAAGTGACAGTTTATCCTGTCTCAGAATTGTTTCCAATAATTTGCCCATTACCAAAGTTAGACTGACCAGCCTATAATTTTCTGGCCTTTCTCTCATATCCTTTTTAAATGAGAGTGTGTGTGGGTGAGGGAGTGAGAGTGTGGTTGAAAATGTGAAAGGTGGGTGAGTGAGTGTGAGGGACAGTGAGAGTGAGGGTTGGTGAGTGAGTGAATGAGAGGGAGTGAGGCACAGTTGAGACAGTGTGCGAGTGCGCTCACCCTCTTGTGTGCACACACTCCCACCCTCTCACTCTTATACCCTCTCTCACCCCATCACTCCCTCTCCCTCCCCCTTCAAGTCGCGGGAGAATGAGAGAAAGAGTACGTGAGAAAGCTAGCTAGTAATATAAAGACTATAGTAAGAGTTAATATAAATATTTAAATAAGAGGTAAAGTGCATCTAGGGAACTGATAAAGGAAAATGGCAGAATGAATTAAACAGGTATTTTGCTTCAGTCTTCACTATAAAGGACACAACGAACATCCCAGAAATAGCTGTAAATCTGGAAATGGAAGGGAGGGGGGAACTTGGGAAAATTACAATCACTAGGGAAGTGGTATTGAACAAATTGTTGGGGCTGCAGGCTGACAAATCCCCAGGCCCAGATGGACTTCATCCTGTGGTCTTGAAAGAAGTGGCTAGTGAGATAGTTGATACATTGCTTTTAACTTTCCAAAATTCCCTTTATTTGGGGAAGGTTCCATTAGATTGGAAAATAGCAAATGAAACTCCTTTATGCAAAGACAAAGACAGAGACAGAAAGCAGGAAACTACAGACCAGTTAGCCTAACATCTGTCATAGGGAAAATGTTAGAATCTATTAAAGATATTATAGCAGGGCACTTAGAAAAATTCAAGGCAATCAGGCAGAGTCAACATGGTTATGTGAAAGGGGAATCATGCTTAACCAATTTATTCTTTGAAGGAGTCACATGTGCTGTGGACAAAGGGGAGACAGTGGATGTACTGTACTTGGATTTCCAGAAGACATTTGATAAAGTGCCACATCAAAGGTTATTGCAGAAAATAAAAGCTCATGGTATGGGGTTAACATTGGCATGGATAGAGGATTGGCTAGCTAACAGGAAGCGGAGAGTTGACATAAATGGGTCTTTTTCTGCTGGCAGGATGTGACGAGTGGTGTGCCACAGGGATCAGTGCTGAAGGCTCAATTTTTTTACACTTTATATAAATGACTTAGAAGAAGTGACTGAAGGAACGGTTGCTAAATTTGCAGACGACACAAAGATAGGTAGGAAAGTAAATTGTGAAGAGGACACAAGGAGGCTACAAAGGGACATAGATAGGTTAAGTGAGTGGGCAAAGATCTGGCAAATGGAGTATAATGGAAACAAATGTGCAATTGTCATTTTGGCAGGAAGAATAAAAAAAGGATTATCTAAATGGTGAGAGATTGCAGAGCTCTGAGATTCAGAGGGATCTGGGTATCCTAGTGCATGAATCACAAAAGTCTAGTATGCAGGTATAGCAAGTAATTAGGAAAGTTAACAGAACGTATCATTAATTATGAAAGTAATTGGTTACAAATGTAGGGAGGCTATGCTTCAGTTGTACAGGGCACTGGTGGGACCACATCTGGAGTATTTTTTATAGTACTGTTCTCCTTATTTAAAATGTGAAGTGTTAGAAGCACTTCAGAGAAGGTTTACTAGACTAACACCAGGAATGGGTGGGTTGTCTTATGAAGATAGGTTAGACAGGTTAGGCTTGTATCCAGTGGAGTTTAGAAGAGTAAGAGGTGACTGGATTGAAACCTTTAAGATCCTGAGGGGTCTTGACAGGGTGGATGTGGAGAGAATGTTTCCTCTTGCGGGAGAATCTAGAAGTAGGGGTCACTCATTTAAGGCAGAGATGAGGAGAATTTTTTTGAGAGTCTTTGGAACTCTTCCTCAAAAGGTGGTGGAAGCAGAGTCTTTGAATATTTTTAAGGCAGAGCTAGATAGACTCTTGATTAACAAGGGGGTGAAAGGTTATCAGGGGTTGGCAGGAATGTGGGTTGAGGTTACAATCAGATCAGCCATGATCTTATCGGATGGTGAAGCAGGCTCGAGGGGCCTAGTGGCCTACTCCTAATTTATATGTGAAGTTTTACTGTTTTGCTCAATTTTGCAACCATGAGACAAAATAGCACCTGAGATTTGAACTGTATTACTGTTTATATAATCTTAAAATAAAACTCCCTAAAATTTTAGCTAATAGGCTAACTCAATTTCAAATACATCTTCAACAAACCTCAGGAAATATATGTTAAGGAAATTGCATCTACTATCCACTGTTAATTCCTTCACTTCCCTCCACCGCCTCAGGTACAGCGAGCAAATTTTGCAACATTTCCTGTGCACTTGACACCAGCCTCTGTCAGAAATCTTTGACAACTAACTCATTGTAGATTTTGGATTCAGCAAGCCAAATTTTCCAGCTAATTTATACACCACAAGATTTCAAAATAAGATATTTATCCGATAGCTTGTTTTAATTATGTTGGTTGAGGGACAAATGTTGGTCAGGACATAAGAATAATTTCCTTGCTCTTCGACATCTCGTCTGAAGCACATCTGACAGTGTAGTTCTCCCTTAGTATGGCACTAGGTAAAGATTCTGCCATTATAAATGCTGACAGTCAGAGGCAGCTTGTTTCTATGCCAATGCTGACATGAAAAGCATAACTCAAAGTGTATCACTGAAAGCAGAGATTTATAGACAACAAGTGCACATCATAGGCAAGATTTAACATATAGATATTCTGGGATGAACTTACAAGCCCACACCAACAATGAAGCTAAGTCACGCACTGCCAATGCTAGTTGGAAAACTGCAGTCACGCTATGTTCAATTTTCCTATCTGCAAGGTACCTCACTTCCAGTGTGAATGTGGAAAATTTGAGCTCAAGGATTGTCTATCTTTGGTGACCGAGAACCATACAGGGAGCGAAACAAATGGTATGGAAGGCAAAAGAAAACAGGACAAACACTTTAATTGATCTCCAATGCTGTTCCAATTAACGTCACTATAATATTGTTTACTTCTTGAACCAAAATCTTACATGAAGAAATGACCTTGGATAATTTATAGTATTTTTTATTGAAACATTTCATGCAACTTGATCACAGCACTACACAGTACTCAAGAATATCCCAATTTTTCTGTTGAATAAAAAGGTTTATTTTGTACATGTCAATTCTGTAAAACATTTTTGCTTTCTTCCTCACAGGTCTATAGATTTCTAGTGATTTTAAATTACAGACTAGTCCATTATGGGATGGGGGAAGAAAAGAGGAACACCATAAGTGGGTCATCATATATCATGCCTACAAGAATGCTGAAAGATATCCAATTCAAGTTGTTCAGCACTACAATATTGCTAAAGTTGAATCTTCTCACTGATGACATTTATGGAAAGTTTTGAGAGTTGCATCATCGAAACCGACTGCCTTCCATTCATATGGGATGCAGAACAGCTGAAAATTAGAGAGAAGAAAAAATACGAAAACTTGGAAAAAAAAACATGCGAGTTCTACGGACTTATTTTCAATCACCTCTTTTCTGCCCTCCTGTTGCTTTCATATAACTTTTTAAATGTTTTCATTCATTTGCAGTGTGTTTATATTTCATTAGAACTAAACCACTCAATATTATGGCATCAACCAATTTTAATCGGTACAACATATGCAAATTTATTGTATTTTGTGCACGTCATGATGATGAAATTTCATCAACGTATTAAAATGTTCCTATTATGAACCAAATTTGCATGCACCAGTGAAAATTCTATATAAATCCATCCCCTGAATGTGTTTTTTTGGCTCTCTCCCCACTCTGGCCTCTCATTTCTCCTATGTCCGTTTAAGAGTATTTTGAACAGGCCTGGGAACAGGGTGGTGATTTACAATTTTGTTTAGGAAAACCTGAGGGTTTTTATCCCCACACCAAAAGTATTTAAACAAATGGACCAAATGAATTATCAGGGTCTTTAAAGACTACAAAGATAGAATTTTTGGGATGTTTTACCATACAGACTTTGCTGTGGTGCAATTCTCAAATATATTACAAAAATGTCAAAGGAAATAGGTATTATAAAAATCATGCCAAAACAGATTTATATGTTTGAGTGAAGACTTGCTTTCCTCAGAATAAATGTTGCTCCAAATTCCACAGCACAACAGCAAAGTCTTGTGTAAAAGTGCATATACAAGAACAGCAGAAAAGAAACAAGCACTATTAGAAACAAATAAAAATATAAAACAAGCTAATTTAACCACTCGGGAAGCTAAAATTTGCAATGTACTACAAACATCCAGCCAACTTGAACCAATCCAGCTGGAAGTAAACGTACAAGAATCTAGTTCTATCATCCTACAAATGTCCAACCTGTTGATAGCGACTAATCAGTTAGTCAGAGGATTTACAGAAATGATTTCAAAACCACTCTTTGAAGAGACAAACTAGCACATATCAAAGGTAACAAAGAGTCAGAACTGCTGATGCAGCATATACTTGCTGCAAGTTTTGCGTGCCAAAAAGTATTTCAAAACTAATGCTTGGCTACAAGAAAGAGAACAGTAGCTTCATAGACTGAACGAAGTACACATTAAATGTAATAGTTAAAAATACAGAATTCACCAAATGCACAGCAGAGGACATATTGCCCCCTTACCTACTTCCTTCTAGTGTCAGATTGAAAGTCCCTTCCCAATTGAAAATGAGGACAAAGATAACTATTTTAGACCTCAACATACACATAAAATTATACACATCTTAGAAATCCACTTAGAATTGAGCCGTAACTTGACACTATTCATGTTTGATTACAAAAAAAATGTCAGCACTCAAGTTAAGACAAAGCTGCACACAGGGCTCATTTTGTCCACTTCCACATTTGTACTTCAGATGCCAAGTGACCTAATGTGTAGAAGGTTTGTAAGTCATCATTTGTGCAATATACCTTTAACTTCAGCATACCAACTGTGCAGCAATTGTGCTATCTTGGAAAAATGACTTTATATCTATATTTTGACCACAAACTAGTACTTAAAATACACAGTATCAGTAACATTCAAATGAATTATCTACGCTTGGTCATCTTTCACCTCCATATTCTAAAACCATAATCTATACAAGTTCTTCAGATTAGGTAGAAATGGAATACTACAGTGTAAACTGAACACTTTCACAAGAACAGCAGTATACTAAAAAGACTGATCATCTTTCTCCAACAATTGGTCACAAAACGTCAAGTATCTTCCAATTCCCATCCATGACAGTCCAGAGTGTATCCATTTTGTTTGTCCTTCAAGTGATTATAAACTCCAGAAATTCAACACTCAAGGATTTATGAGCACTATGAAGCAGCATTAAAGCACTGTTATGACACAGAAGAGATAGGATTATGTGGGGAACCCATCTGGGTGAGAACTTTATCCAGCCACTGCAAAGGACCATGTAGATGGATTTCTATCCAGCAAGGGGTACTTGTTACATCCTGTCGATGATACTCAGCACCCCAACCCTAAAAATGCAAAAAAAACCACAGGAATTAATTAAAGTCGATTTTTTAAAAAGAAAAATTAAATACAGGAAAAATACATTTTCTCTAAGACAGCAACAATTTAATTAGGTTGCATGAATAAATTTCTCACCAAAATGCAATAATTAGCTTGCTCCAACTTCGGTGTCTCGCAATGCCAGAGTGTTATATTTCCTGTATCAGTCACCTTTATGGTCAAGGCTAGTTCTAAGTATTCATATTGAGTACTCGTAGATTTACAATGCCCAATTTAACAATTGTGGGGGGTGCGGTGGTGTAGTGGTATTGTCACTGGACTGGTAATCCAGAGACCCAGGGTAATGCTCTGAGGACCCAGGTTCGAATCCCACCACGGCAAAAAATAACTGGAAGTAAGTCTAATGATGCAACCATTGTTGATTGTTGTAAAAACGCATCTGGTTCACTAATGTCCTTTACGGAAGGAAATCAGTTGTCCTTGCCTGGTCTGGCCTACACATGACTCTAGACCCACAGCAATGTGGTTGACTCTTAGCTGCCCTCTGAAATGGCCTAGCAAGCCACTCAGTTGTAACGAACCGCTATGAAGTCACAAAAAACAAATGTGAGGAGAGCTGTCTCACAGGCTACTCAAGCAACAGCCTGACATAGTCATTCTTCTTATCTGTCTAAGGATTCGCTCCACATCATATAAAGAAACAGCTGAAGGCACTGGATACTGCTAAGGCTATGGGCCCGGACAACATTCTGGCGATAGCACTGAAGACTTGTGCTCCAGAGCTTGTCGAGCCCCTAGCCAAGCTGTTCCAGTACAGCTACAACACTGGCATCTACCCGGCTATGTGGAAAATTGCCCAATTATGTCCTGTACACAAAAAGCAGGAAAAATCTAACCCGGCCAATTACTGCTTCATCAGTCTATTCTCCATCATCAGTAATGGAAAGGGTCATCAACAGTTCTATCAAGTGACACTTGCTAAGCAATAACCTGCTCACTGACACCCAGTTTGGGTTCCGCCAGGGCCACTTAGCTCCTGATCTCATTACAGACTTGGTTCAAACATGGAGAAAAGAGTTGAACTTCTGAGGTGAGATGAGAGTGACTGCCCTTGACATCAAGGCCGCATGTGGCATCAAGGAGTCAATGGGGTTCAGGGGCTAAACTCTCCGCTGGTTGGAGTCATACCTAGCACAAAGGAAGATAGTTGTGGTTGTTGGAGGTCAGTCATCTCAGCTCCAAGACAACACTGCAGGAGTTCCTCAGGGCAGTGTCCTCAGGCTCAAACATCTTCAGCTGCTTCATCAATGACCTTCCTCCCATCATAAGATCAGAAGTGGGGATGTTCGCTGATGATTGCTGAACAATGTTCAGCACCATTCGTGACTCCTCAGATACTGAACCAGTCCATGTCCAAATGCATCAAGACCTGGACAACATCCAGGCTTGGGCTGACAAGTGGCAAGTAACATTCGTGCCACACAAGTATCAGGCAATGACCATCTCCAACAAGAGAGGATCCAACCATCGCCCCTTGACATTCAATGGCATTATCATCAATGAATCCCCCACTATCAACATCCTGGGGGTTACCATTGATCAGAATCTGAACTGGGCTTGCCATATAAATACTGTGGCTACTAGGGCAGGTCAGAGGCTAGGAATCATGTGACGAGTAACTCAACTCCTGACTCCCCAAAGCCTGTCCACCACCTACAAGGCACAAGTCAGGAGTGTGATGGAATACTCCCCACTTGCCTCGACGAGTGCAGCTCCCACAACACTCAAGAAGCTTGACACCGTCCAGGACAAAGCAGCCCGCTTGATTGGCATCACATCCACAAACATTCACGCCCTCCACCACTGACGCACAGTAGCAGCTGTGTGTGCTATCTACAAGATGCACTGCAGAAACTCACCAAAGCTCCTTAGGCAGCACCTTCCAAACCCACAACCACTACCATCTAGAAGGACAAGGGAAGCAGATAGATGGAAACACCACTACCTGGAAATTCCCCTCCAAGTCACTCACCATCCTGACTTGGAAATATATCGCTGTTCCTTCACTGTTGCTGGGTCAAAATCCTGGAAGTCCCTTCCTAACAGCACTGTGGGTGTACCTACACGACATGGACTGCAGTGGTTCAAGAAGGCAGCTCACCGCCACCTTCTCAAGGGCAACTTTGGATGGGCAATAAATGCTGGCCTAGCCAGCGAAGCCCACATACCGTGGATGAATAAAATTTTTAAAAATCACCATTGCTGAATCCCCCTCTATCAACATCCTGGGCGTTACCACTGACCCAAAACTGGACTAGTCATATAAATACTGTGGCCACAAGAGCAGGTCAGAGGCTAGGAATTGTGCGACAAGTAACTCACCTCCTGACTCCCCAAAGCCCGTCCACCGTCTACAAGGCACAAGTCAGGAGTGTGATGGAATACTCTCCACTTGCCTGAATAAGTGCAGGTCCAAAAATACTAAAGAAGCTGGACACCAGAATTTTGACCTTGTGACAGTGAAGAAATGGTGATATATTTCCAAGTCAGAATGGTGAGTGGCTTGGAGGGGAACTTCCAGGTGGCGGTGCTCTCATGTATCTGCTGCCCTTTTCCTTCTAGATGGTAGCATTTGTGGGTTTGGAAGGTGCTGCCTAAGGAGCTTTGGTGAGTTTCTGCAGTGCATCTTGTAGATGACACACTGCCGCCACTGTGTGTTGGTGGTGGAAGGAATAAATGTTTGCAGATGGGGCGCCAATCAAGCAGCCTGTTTTGTCCTGGATAGTGTCCAGTTTCTTGAGTGTTGTTGGAGATGGCCTCATCCAAGCAAGTGGAGAGTATTCCATCACACTCCTGACTTGTGCCTTGTAGACGGTGGATAGGCTTTGGGGAGTCAGGAAGTGAGTTACTCGTCGCACGATTCCTAGCCTCTGACCTGCTATTGTAGCCACAGTATTTATATGACTAGTCCAGTTCAGTTTCTGGTCAATAGTAACCCCAGGATGTTGATAGTGGGGAATTCAGCGATGGTAATGCCATTGAATGTCATGGGGCGATGGCTAGATTCTCTCTTGTTGCAGACGCTCATTCCCTGATACTTGTGTGGCACGCATATTACTTGTCAGCTAAAGCCTGGATGTTGTCCTGGTCTTGCTGCATTTTGCACACGGACTGCTTCAGTACCTAAGGAGACGCGAATGGTGCTGAACATTGTGCAATCATCAGCGAACTTCCCCACTTCTGACCTCATGATAGAAGGGAGGTCATTGAGGAAGCTGCTGATGATGGTTCGGCCGAGAACGCTATCCTGAGCAACTCCTGCAGTGATGTCCTGAAATGGAGATGATTGACCTCCAACAAGCACAACCACCTTCCTTTGTGCTAGGTATGACTCCAACAAGAGGAGAGTTTCCCCCCACCAACCGATTTCCACTGATTCCTGTTTTGCCAGGGCTCCTTGATGCCACACTCAGTCAAATGTTGCCTTGATGCCAAGGGCAATCACTCTCACTCCACCTCTGCAGTTCAACTCTCATGTCCATGTTTGAACCAAGGCTGTAATGACATCAGGAACTGAATGACCCTGCCGGAACCCAAACTGAGGTAAGCAAGTGTCACTTGATAGCACTGTTGATGACCCCTTCCATCGAGAGTAGACTGATGATGGGTACTTGGCCAGGTTGGATTTGTCCTGCTTTTTGCGCACAGGACATACATGGGAATTTTCCACATTGCTGGGTAGATGCCAGTGTTATAACTGTACCAGAACAGCTTGGCTAGGGGTGCAGCAAGCTCTGGAGCACAAGTCTTCAGTATTATTGCTAGAACATTGTCAGGGCCCATAGTCCTTGCAGTATCCAGTGCCTTTAACCGTTTCTTGATATCATATGGAGTGAATCGAATTGGCTGAAGACTGGCATCTGGAGGAGGCCAAGATGGATCAACAACTCTGCATTTCTGGCTGAAAATTGTAGAGAATGCTTCAGCCATATCTCTTGCACTGACATGCTGGGCTCCCCCATCATTGAAGATGGGGATATTTGTGGAGCCTCCTCTTCCAGTGAGTTATTTAATTGTCCACCACCATTCACAGCTGGATGTGTCAGCACTGCAGAGCTTAGATCTGATCTGTTGGTTGCGGAATCACTTAGCTGTCTATCACTTGCTGCTTATGCTGTTGGCACTCAAGTAGTCCTGTGTTGCACCTTCACCAGGTTGACATCTCATTTTTAAGTATGACTGCTTCTGCTCCTGGCATGCTCTCCTGCACGATTCATTGAACCAGGGCTGATCCCCTGGCTTGGTGGTAATGATGGAATGAGGATGTGCCAGCCCATGAGGTTACAGACTGTGGTTGAGTACAATCCTGCTGCTGCTGATGGCCCACTGCTCCTCATGGTTGCCCAGTCTTGAATTGCTAGATCTGCTCGAAATCTGTTCCATTTAGCACAGTGGTAGTGCCACACAACACAATGCAGGGTATACTCAATGTGAGGACGGGTCTTTGGCTCCACAATGACTGTGTGCAGTCATGGCTCCTACCGATACTGTCATGGAAAGTTGCATCTACGGCAGGCAGGTTGGTTAGGATGAGGTCAACTATGTTTTTCCCTCTTGTTGGTTCCCTTGCCACCGGCCGCAGACCCAGTCTAGCAGCTATGTTCTTTAGGACTCAACCAGCCCAGTCAGTAGTGGTGCTACCAAGTTACTCTTGATGACGGACATTGAAATCTCCCACCCAGAGTATACTCTATGCCTTTGCCACCCTCAGTCCTTCCTCCAACTGGTGTTCTTCATGGAACAGTACTGATTCATCAGCTGAGGGTGGGTGGTATGTGGTAATCAGCAGGAAGTTTCCTTGCCCATGTTTGGCCTGATGCCATGAGACTTCATGGGGTCTGGAGTCTATGTTGAGGACTCGTAGGGCAACTCCCTCCCAACTGTACACCACTGTCCCACCACCTCTGCTGGGTCTGTCCTGCCGGTGGGACAGGACATACCCAGGGATGGTGACGGTGGTGTCGGGGACATTATTTATAAGGTATGATTCCTTGAGTATGACTGTGTCAGGCTGTTGCTTGATTAATCTATGGGACAGCTCTCCCAATTTTATTAGTAAGGAAGACTCTGCAGGGCCGACAGGGCTGAGTTTGCTGCTGTCGTTTCCGGTGCCTAGGTCAATGCCGAGTGGTCCGTCCTGTTTCTTTTCTTTTTTGAGACTTTGTAGCAGTTTGATACAACTAAGTAGCTTGCTCGGCCACTTCAAACTGCATTTAAGAGTCAACCACATTGCTGTGGGTCTGGAGTCACGTGTAGGCCAGACCAGGTAAGGACGGCAGATTTCCTTCCCTAAAGAACATTAATGAACCAGATGGGTTTTTACGACAATCGACAGTGGTTTCATGGTCATGATATTTGTGGAGCCTCCTCTTCCAGTGAGTTGTTTAATTGTCCACCACCATTCACGGCTGGATGTGTCAGCACTGCAGAGCTTAGATCTGATCTGTTGGTTGCGGAATCACTTAGCTGTCTATCACTTGCTGCTTATGCTGTTGGCACTCAAGTAGTCCTGTGTTGCACCTTCACCAGGTTGACATCTCATTTTTAAGTATGACTGCTGCTGCTCCTGGCATGCTCTCCTGCACGATTCACTGAACCAGGGCTGATCCCCTGGCTTGGTGGTAATGATGGAATGAGGACTTTTAATTCCAGGTTTTTATTGAATTTAAATTTCACCATCTGCCATGGTGGGATTCAAGCATTACCCTGGGTCTCTGGATTCCTAGTCCAGCAACAATACACGCCACTGCCTCCCCTGTAAATCCTTCCAATATACCTATGGCAGACAATAAGAGCGGGAGAGTCTCCTGGTCAGCCAGAAACTGCAGAAGGAAAATGGCAAACCACTGCAGTACGTTGTCAAGTGTAACCATGGGCCAACACGTGGAAGCCCATGGTTGCCAAAACTCTCTTAGGGCATGGTATCTGAAGAGAGAGATTCCAAGGGACTGGGAGAGATATATAAAAAAATAAACTTAAGATTAACAAAGGTTTTTACAAAGAGAAAATGGATGATGAGTGTCCTTTAAAAACAGATGAGTAATATTACAAATGAAAATAGGGAAATGGCAGACATGTTGAATAATTATTTTGTGTCAGCCTTCACAGTAAAGGATGAGGTAATTATACTTGCCATTTCTGGGAAATTAATAACGAATCAAAGACCTGAACTCACTAAAGTTAACTGAGAATACAGTATTAGGAAAAACGGCACCAAAGACTGGCAAATTCCCAGGACTTGATGATTTCCATCACAGGGTTTTAAAGGAAGTAGACAAGGAAATTGCAGATGCTTTAGCCATATTCTTCCAAAGCTCCCAATTCTGGAATTGTTCCTTCAGATGCAAAATTTCAAACGTAACTCCATTATTTAAGAAAGGTGACAGAGAGAAACCAGGAAATTAGACCCGTTGTCTAGCATCTGTTGTGAGGAAATATTTGGAATCTATAATTAAGAGCAGAGTGCATGAGCATGGGGAAAAATTTGATTACAGGGAGCAAATGCGATTTGTAAAAGGTAGGTAACACCTAAAGGGTAGCTAACTGAATTTTTTGAGGAAGTAACTGAAATAATAGACAAGGCAATGTCTATGGTTGTAACCTAGACTACAAGACGACATTCAATAAAGGTTCTACATAAAAGACTGTTAGGCTAAATTAAAGCTTGTGGAACTAAAGATAGGTTATTAACCTGGTTACGATACTTGTTAGGTGGTAAATGACGGGGTAAAAAAGTGTTGATATATACTCGAATTGGAAGGAGGTGACCAGTTGTGCTCCACAAGGAAGAGTGTTGGGGCCTCAACTGTTCACTATATTTATTAATGAATTAGACCACACAAAAGACACATAAATCTAAATTTGATGACACAAAAATTGGTGGTCAGAGTCAGAGAGTTATTACAGCAAAGAATTCGATTTGGCAAATCAGGTCCATGCTGGCTCTTTATAGTGCAGTCCAGTCAATTCCATAGCCCTGTAAGTTTATTTCCCTCAAGTGACCATGAAATTTCCTTTGAAATTGCTCCTTGTATCGACTACCACCACCTTTGTAGGCAGCATGTTCCAGGTCATTACCACTTGCTGCATAAAAAAGTTCTCCCTCACATCCTCCCTGCATCACTTGCCTAAAACCATAAATCTGTAATTCCTAGTCCTTGCACCTTGGGATACAGTAATTAGTGCAAATGGGACCATAAAATTACAGAGACATTTGAGAGATTGAGTAGGCAAAATAATGGCAGATGAATTTCAAGGCAGCTAAGTTTTTTTTTATTCATTCACGGGATGTGGGCTTCGCTGGCTGGGCCAGCATTTATTGCCCATCCCAAGTTGCCCTGGAGAAGGTGGTGGTGGTACGCTGCCTTCTTGAACCACTGCAGTCCATGTGGTGTAGGTACACCCACAGTGTTGTTAGGAAGGGAGTTCCAGGACTTTGACCCAGCGACAGCGGAGGAAAGGCGATATATTTCCAAGTCAGGATGGTGAGTGGCTTGGAGGGGAACTTCCAGGTGATGGTGTTCCCATCTATCTGCTGCCCTTGTCCTTCTAGATGGTAGCGGTTGTGGGTTTGGAAGGTGCTGTCAAAGGAACCTTGGTGAATTCCTGCAGTGCATCTTGTAGATGGCACACACTGCTGCTACTGTGCGCCAGTGGTAGAGGGCGTGAATGTTTGTGGATGTGGTACCAATCAAGCGGACTGCTGTGTCCTGGACGGTGTTAAGCTTCTTGAGTGTTGTGGGAGCTGCACTCATTGAGGCAAGTGGGGAGTATTCCATCACACTCTTGACTTGTGCCTTGTAGATGGTGGACAGGCTTTGGGGAGTCAGGAGTTGAGTTACTCATCGCAGGATTCCTAGCCTCTGACCTGTTCTTGTAGTCACAGTATTTATGTGAGCACTGTGAGGTTATCCATTTTTTGATCAATAAAGGATAACTCAGATTACTACTTAAATTGTGATAAGCAAGGAACAGTGGAGGTCCAGAGAGATTTGGGGTCCATGGCTAAAAAATAGTGGTCAGGCACATAAATTAATATAAAAACACAATGGAATGTTAGCCTTTATTGCTAGGGGCCTAGAACATAAAGGGGAGTAAGGTTTGCTACAGTTAAACAAAGCCTTGGTTATTTCATCTCTAGAGTACTGTATACAGTTCTGGGCACTGCACCTCAGAAAGGATATACAGAATGACCCTGGAAAAAATGAAGCACAAATTCACCAGAATGTTAACAAGGACTGCAAAGGTTAGATGATGAGGAGATTATCTGGAATAAAGAAGAGGTTTTTAGGGTTTTGAAAGAAATTGAGGATAGGTACAGAGATACCTTTACCAACAATGGAGGAAAAAACAAAAAACTACTGCGGATGCTGGAAATCCAAAACAAAAACAGAATTACCTGGAAAAACTCAGCAGGTCTGGCAGCATCGGCGGAGAAGAAAAGAGTTCTTTTCTTCTCCGCCGATGCTGCCAGACCTGCTGAGTTTTTCCAGGTAATTCTGTTTTTCCAAAGATGGAGGAGTCCAGGAAAAAAGGACATAATTTTAAAACCAGAGCCAGATCAAATAGGAGAGAAGTTAGGAAAAACTTCTTCAAGCAAAGTGTGGTAGGAGTGCAGAACATTCTCCCACAAAAAGCAGCAGATGCCAAATCAATTAATAATTTTAAATCTGCAATCAATAGATTTTTGTGAGCCAAGAAGATTTACATTTTAGCAGACCAATTTTATAAAGTGCCTTTCACAAACTCAGGTTGTTCTAAAGCACCTTACAGGCAATTAAGTACTTTTCTTTGAAGTGTAGTCACTGTTGTAATGAAGGATACACAGCAACCGATTTGCACCCAGCAAGGTTCACAAGCAGCAATGTTTTAATGATCAGTTAATTTGTTTTTTTTAGTATTGTTGATTGAGGGATAAATATTAGCCAGGACACCAGGAGTAATTCAACTGCTCTTCTTCAAAATAATGCCTTGGGGTTTTTTTTTACATCCACCTGAGAACTAGGGTGCCTTAGTTTAATGTTTCACCTCCAAGAGTGTAACACTGGTGTGAGAGTCTGGATTTGTGTTATGTAAAGCCTGGAGTGGAATTTGAACCCACACCCTTCTGGCTCGAAGTGCCCATGGCTGGCACTATACACTGTCAAGGGTATAAATGGATGTGCAACCAATGCAGATGAAGGTCAGATACAAATCAGTCATGATTCAATCTAACAGGACAGAATGAAGGGACTAAATGGCCTACTTTTGCTCCAATGTACCAGAGTGCAAAAAGGGATACACAGAGAAGGGACTAGCAAATGGCAATGTTGTGATAGGGGTTGTGGGGGAGGGTACAGGAGATAAACTACTCCACTTAATCCCCTAAAATCCCCTCCATCCTCCTGGATCACTAGATTCCTCACTTTACAAAATTCCAGAAACTCCCCCAGTTTTCACAACCCCCTAGACTGCATTCTCAGCACTCCTTGAATCCAAAACAACCCCAATGCCTCTAAAATCATGACATCACACTTCCCAGTGCTCCCTGCCTGGATACCGCAACCCTCTTCAAAATACTCAGACTGTTAGAGATTCCTTCCCAGTACAGCAAGACCTTAGGCCCATTTCCCTGTGCTCCCAGGTCCCAACACAGCCACAATGCAGTTAAGTAATATCCTTATTCCTATGAAATGTTTGACTTCCCATGAACTCTACAAGATACCCATTAGGAAGAAAAAAAATGGGTATCTTCGTATAAAAATGATAACTACTTGTGACTACAAATAAATGACAGAATTTTACAGCACAGAACAGGCCATACGGCCTAGAGTCTAGAAGAAAATTTCAGAGGGTTAGAAGCAGTATACTTCTTCCTCCTTCCCCACCATATGCCAGTGTTTCTGCTCTGCCTTTCCCCACTCTATTTACTTCATCTTACTCCATCAACATATCCTTCTACTCCTTTCTCCCTCGGGTACTTTATCTAGTTTCCCTTACTACTAAATGAAAACTAGTAAAACACCTAGTTTTACTTTGGACAATTTCTGTGCAAGTTCTATTACCTTTACAAAACTCATGCGTATGGTGCACATCTTGGTAAGCTCATAAACTGCTTCAAAGCCATGATTGACTGACTGGGCCAAAAGCTGAGCAAACTCCTGATTGTTGAAGATCTTCAAACTGCATCCACTGGGAATCTTGCAAACAGTTGTTGGATGGAAGCCATGATGATAATTGCAGTTTCGACTTTGTACAAAAATACTACTGTCGCTCAGACATTCGGCATACACCTCTCCTCCAACATAATAAAGGTGAACACCTGCAAATCAACAAACACAGGTTTGCTTTCCATATACTACAAGTTACTACTCATAAGGACTTCATTTCAAAAGGAATTTATTGATCATGATGTGCTTTGAGATATTCATAGCATATGTATAAATACAGCATTTATAAATACAAGTTATTTACTGCACATTTCTAAGCTTGGCAATCATGGCAATTTATCGAAAATGCAGCTTCTATCACAGTATGTTCAAGCATATATTCAATGGACAGTGCTATGGCACAACACATTTGTACTCTTAAGTGTTATGTCAATAGTCAAGTTACTTTTCCCAGTCTAAGTCCCAAGGACAATGAGTGCAGTTCTGAGGGCATGCTGCATTGTCAGTATTATTATCTTTCAACTTAAAAGGAGAAGTGTGATCCTATACCATTATTTTAAAAGTAGACAGATGTATTTTTTCCCTGTTAGTTTTGAAGTATTTTGGTCCTGGCTTTATCTGGATGAGGGGAAAATCCTGTTCACTTCATTTCAGGACTTTGCCTGTAGTGCTCAATCTGACCACTAGATGGGTTTTAGTAGTGGGCTAAAGTGGGAAATTGCCAGCACAAGCTAAAATAACTTGCCCTTCTACGGCCTCAAGTCATCCTGAACAATATTTCTCCCTCAAACACCAAAAGACACACAATTTGGTTATACATTTCATTTAAACAATAACAGTTCAAATGTTAGGGGGACACGGCGGTGTAAAGTAATATTACTGGACTAATAATCCAAAGGCCCAGGCTAATGCCCCGGGGACATGGGTTCAAATCCCACACAGCAGTTGGTGAAATTTAAATTTAATTAATTTAAATAATTAATCTGGAATTGAAAGGTAGTCTCAGTAATGGTGACCATGAAACTATCAATTATCTTTAAAATACCATTAGCACCTCCTTTAGCCAGTATCACCACCATCAACACCCCTTCGCTCTTTTGTTTATGACATCTTCTCTCTCCTTTGCCTCCACCTATCACTGGCCGCCTAACCAGCGTCACCTATCCCACCCCCCTTAACAGCATATATTTCACCACATTTCTAATTCTCTTTAGTTCTGAAGAAGAGTCATATGGGCTCGAAACGTTAACTGTGTCTTTCTCTCCACAGATGCTGTCAGACCTGCTGAGTTTTTCCAGCAATTTTTGTTTTTGTTTCAGATTTCCATCATCCGCAGAATTTTGCTTTTGTCTTAAAAATACATCTGGTTCACTAATGTCCTTCAGGGAAGGAAATCTGCCATCTTTACCTAGTCTGGCCTAGATTTGACTATAGATCCACAGTAAGGTGGCTGACTTTTAACTGCTCTCTGAAATGGCCTAGCTAGCCACTCTGCTCAAGGAATGAGCAACAAATCCAAACAAGAATACATTTTTAAAAATGTAATTCATTGGGCATAAATAATTTAAGGTCATCCTGAGGACGAAATAGTGATAAATATAAATCTAAGTTCTTGTTTTGTGCTCATAAATGCAAATTATTTTTTCATATTGGCAACTTTCTAACCTGTTTCACCCTCAGGCACTTGCAGGAGGCTAGTTTAAGAGTGCTAATAACAACAATGTCTTAACAAGCCAGCCTTCTCCTCACCCAGATGGAATCATGAAACTGGTGGGGGCAGTGGCAGCAACTGAACTACTCTATAGTTACCTAGTTTATCCCTTTTGAACAAGAGGTGTTACGCTGCCAATCCTCCGAGTCCCCTGACATAACTTCCATATCCAAAAGTCCTTGAATGATTGTGGTTCAAGCTTTCATTTTGTCTTTTGTCATCATCAGAATTCTACCATAGATATGTTTTACCCCATTTCAGTACTACTTCCTTGCCTCCAATTTAAAAAAAATATTGGAATGGGTCACACTGGTATTTGTCAATTAGCCGTTTTCCCTCCAAGAAGTGAAGGTATTTTCAAAGTGTGATTAGGTAAGGAACTGCAGAATTTTGAACCCGTGACAAAGCAAAGGCAATGTATGTCCAAGTCAGGATGACGTAAGCCTTGGAAGGGAAACCTGGAAGCAATGGTGTTCTCATGCACCTGTTGCCCTTTCAGTTGATGGAGCTTGCAGGTGTGGGAGGTGCTGTTGAAGAAGCCGACTTGCAGCAGTAAACCATATAGATCAAACTTGGGAAAATTATGACCCACGCAAGCTTCTAATCCGCCCTGTGGCTCTGCACCGGGGAAAACATGCAATGTGTGCCAATGAATGCAACGCAACCTGAGCTACTACTCCTGGTTGATTGACGTCCGGAGTGGTGCAAGTAAAATGCAGATCCTGGAGATCTTCAAGGGAAGTGTTTCAAGGCCAACAGAAGTACTTCCAGGTAAACTGGAGCTGGCCATTGATCGGAGGCTGGAGACAGGCTTCTCTTGGAGAGTGTGGCCGCCATGTTAAAACAGATGAGTGCACATGGAGCAGTGAGAGCAGCACAAACAGCACCTAAGATTACTGCAGTTTTGGTTTGCTTTTTTAAATTTGCAAGTATATACACCATAATTTCAATTATGGTGTATATACTTCAATTCATTTTATACTCAGGTTTTAATGCCCTTTATGAAAAGTTATGTCAACTTTTATACAGTTTGGTTTCCCCATTTTTCCCATTCTCTTACTGAAGGCGCTGATTCTTACCGAGGTCTATTGCCATGGGTTTGTCTAGAATTTGAACCTGGGACCTTTAGGTCTGCGCTGGCATAGAAACAAACTGAAGAGTGCTTTTACCCATTAGAATGGTTACACATCCATAATCTATTTAAAAAAATTTGCATCCATGTGTACATCCTGTCAACTTTTTACATTATAAATTCCTATAGCCACATTCATAATGATATAGGGATGTAGAACTTCAGTTAAGTGGGAAGATGAGAAAAGCTGGGGTTTTTCTCCTTACAGCGGAGAAAGTTAAGGGTAGGTTTAATACAGATGTTCAAAATCATGAAGGGTATTGATTAGGTAAATAAGGAGAAACGGTTTCTAATGGCAGAAGGGTTGGTAACCAGAGGACACAGACTAAAGGTATTTGCCAAAATAACCAGAGGGTAGTTGATTTGCAGACCCAGCAAAGACTTGATTTACAATTCTGCTGGTGGACAAGGGATTATTGAAGCATAAATGATGCCACCTGCAGCAAGCCCTGAAACATGTATGACTGTAGGTCTCCACAGAAATCTCGGTTTAACATTTCGAGATGAGCATCTCATTTTATGCAATTCTGAAAATTAAGAGTTGATAAAGCGTCTTCTGTTTCTGCCAGAGGTGCAGCTAAAGTTTAGACTTTCAGAAAAAGGATGATGGATTTAATAGGGAGTGAAGAATGTGTGGTTTTAGGTTAGGGTTTTATGTTTGGAAAAAATTGAAAATTATGAACTTCTTCCATAACAGGTGTGGAACAGATTACAAATGCAGTTGGTAGCACCTCTTTTAAAGTGTGCTGGGAGGTTATTAAATCCCAGCTCCAGGAATGAGAGGTAAAGGGAGGATATGGATTCACAGTACTCCCCACAAGATGTGGTGACTGCTTTTGGTCTCTCCACATTTTTTCTTTTCTTTACTATTTTGCCCTTCATGGTTCATGCAACACCATTCCCCATGTAGATCATAGTAGAGTAGCATTTATATTAATAAAACAAAAAAATTCTAGGAAATCTGGAATAAAAACAAAATGCTGGAAGTAGTCAGCAGGTCAGGAACCATCTGTGAAGAGAGAAAAGTAACACCGAAATTTGATGCCATTGTAAAGAGGGCTGGCCAACTGCATTGTTCACATTAAACCAAGAGGGCGTGAAAAAGATGATACGTTTGTTTATGCACTATTTAATGCAATGCATCATTATAACAGTATAATTATTATAATAATAAAGGAAGGTTTTGTCTTTTTTTCCAACCAAAATTTAACTTAACGATTGTTCATTTTTAGGGAATTTATGGCTGCAACCACCCCCCTCCCCAAACACAATTTCCGTATCCAGATATTGTTCTGTGGCCGAAGCTTCCACGTGCCAGATGTGGCCCGTGGCCATTATTTTCCCAGGTCTGTTCAAGACTGAAATAAATTGATATTTAGTCTCAGGTAATCAAGGGATATGGGGATTGGGCAGGAAGTGGATTTGAGGCAGAAAACCAACTATGATTGTATTTAATGGCAGAGCAGGTTCAAGGGGCCCATGTGTACTGCTCCTATTTATGTTCTTACAACATGCAACATTTACCACTGAACTTAAAAATTGAGAGATTACCTTTGCCAATGTGTCTCCTGGTATTTTCGATAGTCGAGTTACGATTCACATTGGACAGAAGCCCAAGGCAGAATCTATTCTTGTTGTTTGAAGGATCAGTAAAACCATCCACTAACACACTAGTAGAGGAGGCTTGGAAAGCTTCTCCCACACGGTTATTCAGCTCATAATAGACAATGGAGCACCAGTGTTTTGGTTCCTCATAAGCAACCGGTTGAACATCTACGAAGAGGAAAGTTACCATTAATACTTCTTCTAAATGAACAGGTGATCTCATCACCAACAAAATAGTTTCAGACAAAACATCATCTTTTAAGAATTGGTGCATTATGATGAATGGATTACATTACAGTTGAAGGCATATATATCAGCCAACGACTTACTTCCTAAATGCTCCCAAAAGTTGAAGGCCATCTAAAGTATTTTCTGTTCCAACCCTTGAAGATTTGCTGTGGTACAATTCTATAGGTATCAGGGATACTCTGCCACCTCAGTAACAGACATTTAGTCTAAGCCAAAACGTTAAGTGTGAAGGCCAAACAATCACAGGGGTTTGACATAGGATAGGTTCTGATTTCACCTAAACAAAAACAGAATTACCTGGAAAAACTCAGCAGGTCTGGCAGCATCGGCGGAGAAGAAAAGAGTTGACGTTTCGAGTCCTCATGACCCTTCAGCAGAACTGAGTAAAGTTAGGAGAGGGGTGAAATATAAGCTGGTTTAAGGTGGGGTGGGTGGGGGAGAGAAGTTGGGGAGGGGGTGGTTGTAGGGACAAGCAGGCAGTAATAGGAGCAGATAATCAAAAGATGTCACAGACAAAAGGACAAAGAGGTTTTGAAGGTGGTGATCTTATCTAAGAAAATGTGCTAATTAAGAATGGATGGCAGGACACTCAAGATACAGCTCTAGTGGGGGTGGGGTGGAAAGACTGACAGGGTATTACAGTTATAGATTTAAAAATAATGGAAATAGATGGGAAATGAAAAATCTATATAAATTATTGGAAAAAACAAAAGGAAGGGGGAAGAAACGGAAAGGGGGTGGGGATGGGGGAGGGAGTTTAAGATCTAAAGTTGTTGAATCCAATATTCAGTCCGGAAGGCTGTAAAGTGCCTAGTCGGAAGATGAGGCGCTGTTCCTCCAGTTTGCGTTGGGCTTCATTGGAACAATGCAGCAAGCCAAGGACAGACATGTGGGCAAGAGAGCAGGGTGGGGTGTTAAAATGGCAAGCGACAGGGAGGTTTGGGTCTTTCTTGCGGACAGACCGCAGGTGTTCTGCAAAGCGGTCGCCCAGTTTGCGTTTGGTCTCTCTAATGTAGAGGAGACTGCATTGGGAGCAACGAATGCAGTAGACTAAGTTAGGGGAAATGCAAGCGAAATGCTGCTTCACTTGAAAGGAGTGTTTGGGCCCTTGGACAGTGAGGAGAGAGGAAGTGAAGGAGCAGGTGTTGCATTTTCTGCGTGGGCATGGGGAGGTGCCATAGGTGGGGGTTGAGGAGTAGGGGGTGATGGAGGAGTGGACCAGGGTGTCCCGGAGGGAACGATCCCTACGGAATGCCGCCGGGGGGGTGAAGGGAAGATGTGTTTGGTGGTGGCATCATGCTGGAGTTGGCGGAAATGGCGGAGGATGATCCTTTGAATGCGGAGGCTGGTGGGGTGATAAGTGAGGACAAGGGGGACCCAATCATGTTTCTGGGAGGGAGGAGAAGGCGTGAGGGCGGATGCGAGGGAGATGGGCCGGACACGGTTGAGGGCCCTGTCAACCACCGTGGGTGGAAAACCTCGGTTAAGGAAGAAGGAGGACATGTGAGAGGAATTTTTTTTGAAGGTAGCATCATCAGAACAGATGCGACGGAGGCGAAGGAGCTGAGAGAATAGGATGGAGTCCTTACAGGAAGCGGGGTGTGAGGAGCTGTAGTCGAGGTAGCTGTGGGAGTTGGTAGGTTTGTAATGGATATTGGTGGACAGTCTATCACCAGAAATTGAGACAGAGAGGTCAAGGAAGGGAAGGGAAGTGTCAGAGATGGACCATGTGAAAATGATGGAGGGGTGGAGATTGGAAGCAAAATTAATAAATGTTTCCAGGTCCCGACGAGAGCATGAAGCAGCACCGAAGTAATCATCGATGTACCGGAGAAAGAGTTGTGGGAGGGGGCCGGAGTAGGACTGGAACAAGGAATGTTCCACATACCCCATAAAGAAACAGGCATAGCTGGGGCCCATGTGGGTACCCATAGCCACACCTTTCATTTGGAGGAAGTGAGAGGAGTTAAAGGAGAAATTGTTCAGTGTGAGAACAAGTTCAGCCAGACGGAGGAGAGTAGTGGTGGATGGGGATTGTTCGGGCCTCTGTTCAAGGAAGAAGCTAAGGGCCCTCAGACCATCCTGGTGGGGAATGGAGGTGTAGAGGGATTGGACGTCCACGGTGAAGAGGAAGCGGTTGGGGCCAGGGAACTGGAAATTGTTGATGTGACGTAAGGTGTCAGAGGAATCACGGATGTAGGTGGGAAGGGACTGGACAAGGGGAGAGAGAAGGGAGTCAAGATAACGAGAAATGAGTTCCGTGGGGCAACCCCCACCTATGGCACCTCCCCATGCCCACGCAGAAAATGCAACACCTGCCCCTTCACTTTCTCTCTCCTCACTGTCCAAGGGCCCAAACACTCCTTTCAAGTGAAGCAGCATTTCGCTTGCATTTCCCCTAACTTAGTCTACTGCATTCGTTGCTCCCAATGCAGTCTCCTCTACATTGGAGAGACCAAATGCAAACTGGGCGACCGCTTTGCAGAACACCTGCGGTCTGTCCGCAAGAAAGACCCAAACCTCCCTGTCGCTTGCCATTTTAACACTCCACCCTGCTCTCTTGCCCACATGTCTGTCCTTGGCTTGCTGCATTGTTCCAGTGAAGCCCAACGCAAACTGGAGGAACAGCGCCTCATCTTCCGACTAGGCACTTTACAGCCTTCCGGACTGAATATTGAATTCAACAACTTTAGATCTTAAACTCCCTCCCCCATCCCCACCCCCTTTCCGTTTCTTCCCCCTTCCTTTTGTTTTTTCCAATAATTTATATAGATTTTTCCTTTCCCACCTATTTCCATTATTTTTAAATCTATAACTGTAATACCCTGTCAGTCTTTCCACCCCACCCCCACTAGAGCTGTACCTTGAGTGTCCTGCCATCCATTCTTAATTAGCACATTTTCTTAGATAAGATCACCACCTTCAAAACCTCTTTGTCCTTTTGTCTGTGACATCTTTTGATTATCTGCTCCTATTACTGTCTGCTTGTCCCTACAACCACCCCCTCCCCAACTTCTCTCCTCCCCCCTACCCCACCTTAAACCAGCTTATATTTCACCCCTCTCCTAACTTTACTCAGTTCTGCTGAAGGGTCATGAGGACTCGAAACGTCAACTCTTTCCTTCTCCGCCGATGCTGCCAGACCTGCTGAGTTTTTCCAGGTAATTCTGTTTTTGTTTTGGATTTCCAGCATCCGCAGTAGTTTTTTGTTTTTATCTCTGATTTCACCTAAACAGGGTCAATGGCTAGGGATTACATGCAGTATGTTTACCAATTTTTCCCCCCTTAATCCAGGATCACTAAGGTTAATTAGAGTCTTCTAGCACTATTGCTGAGATCAGCTATCTTTACACACACTAGATCAGAACATATCTGTATGGTTCAGCTACTTAAGACCAGCTTTTGGTCTCCTGTGCAACAACACCTACAAGTAGGTGGACAATCTGCTTTGAAACAAGTGGTAGTTGTGGGCCCATAGGCACTAGGTGCTGTAAGGAAGTCTGACTGAGGTCACCAATCATCCAGGGAAAAACATTTGGCCAGTCCTCAATGCCTCCTCATAACAAAATGCCAAAGGTCAGAAATTCACTGCATTGACGCAGAACTAGTGGAATTTTGCAATTTCCTCATAACAAGAAGTAGTTTAATCACACTAATTGGACCGCAGCAGTTCAAGGCGGCCACCTTCTCGAGGGCATTTAGGGATGGGCAATAAATGCTGGCTAGCCAGCAATACCCACATCCCACAAATTAATTTTAAAAAAATTAACATTTTCTCTGTTTCAAAGCAGTATCAATCGCTAAATATTTGGTTAGAGGTATATGTGGTGGCCAATCACAATAACTTAACTTGTGTCATTTTGAAAAAAGAGGCACAGAATTTTTTGGTAGACTAATTTTTGGGAAAAATGAAGATTGCAAAAAGAATTCTAAAACTTGGAACTTGCTTTACTGCTTAAAAATGATGAGGCAAACTTGGACAAAAGAGATTGCCAAAGCACCGCCAATTGGCCAATATCACAGAATGAATCATGATTTTGAAAAAAGTTCCTTAAATTTGCCACAAATCATGAAAAGTGGGTATGCTAATGTTGGAAATTACTTGATAAGCACTGAAAGGATGCAGCTTGTTAAATATAGTCCTTAAAGACAATCCCAAGAGCAGCATTTCCAATCATTTAAATCTGATACTTTATACGATAGAAGAATTACTACATCTCAACTCCAAAAACACCACTAATCATTTAAACCATAGTTATACACTGGATATGTTTGAAACTTTGGCCTCATCTACTGCACAAGACATCAGCACTCTATCCTCAATGAGAGCGATGGAAGGTCAGGACTTAGATGCACTTATTAAATCAACAGGATGAGTCATTTCACATCTTCAAGGTCTTTTATCACTAGGTAAACACATCACCTTCCAAGTCAAATATTGCATGATAGCTTTGAATCTTTCTGCTCATACCAGTGTGCATGGAACACAAATTTAAAAACACTTTAGTGTCTAAAGTGAAAAGCATCCACTTTTATGTGATGGGAGCAGTATTAACAGAATAGACTTGTTTGGGTGAGTTTGTCTGCAGGAGTACCACATTATGCATTTGGGTGATTCTAACATGAAGCAACTCCATTTTGATGCATATCAAATTTGTAAACTACATAAAATCTTGCTCTGGTTCATAGATACCTGAGAGGTGGTGAGGGCAGGTACTGCTCGTAAAACAAAAATTGTCAAGCAAACATCCAGCGCAGGATTTTTAATGCCTTGTATCTATGGTCAGGAGTAGTTCAGTCTTCAAAACAACACTGGATAAACTGGTCTTGGTGGCAAAACAAAGCATGGCTACCTTATATAATTCATGGTGAATGCCACTAATGAACTCTGGTTTCATAAACTAAACTCCCTCATGGCTAAAGACCAGGGATGCTTGAAAAGCCAGCTTAAGTTCTTTGCTCTGCACACTGCAACTATTTAGCCATTTTCCTTTAAGGATCACACAATGTGTCAACTCTCCAATCTAGTAATAACTACACTGTTTCAAATCTTTTTAGGAGGGGAACAAGTTGTATTCTGGCAATCGTAAGGAAACAGCTGCAAGCCCCTCCCTTCCCTCCATTTTATGCACATTTGCTCAGCTCACCATCACCTAGAAATCTATATTTTTTCTGACCAAATAATTCAAAGTAAACTTTGTGAAGCCCTCAAATATCTGTATGGTTTTATTCACATACTGTAAAAAAGTGTCCGTATTACCAAATTAGTTTATGTCACCTATAATTTAAAATGCATTTTTTTTTTAAGAGGGATGGTAAAGCAAAGAATAGAATTGTTCTGATGAAAGCTTCATATTACTGTGGCAGTTATGGTTTACTTTCCAGTTATTTTGGAACCGTATATACACACACTAAGGAAAATTCCTTTGTTCCCAGATTATCTATTCCCAAGCAAGCCCAAATCATATGATATAAATGCAAGGCAGGTATAAACATTAAACATCCTACAGATGTACAAGGGCAGATGCATTTCTCTTCCTCTGCCTCATTTTCTTTTATTAAGCCACAATGGAAACAATGAGAAAGAAGTTCGCAGAACCATTTGACAATTATATTTTTCTAAGAACTCCAATTTTTCCTTATACCAGTCCATCTCCTCTTGCAACGGACAAGGAGGCAAAATCAAGTGTACTGGGGTTGGGTGAAGATCAATTGGTCCAGGGCACAGACACCTAATTCACCCTATTTTAAAGTAATCCATTTGGTCCTTAGGATTTTATAATTGAAATATAGAGCTGTGCTCACATTTAAGGAAACTCCCTATGTAAACTTACCATGCTGTAATTTTACCATCCAGTATAGGGTTGCCACCTCCACGAGCAGCAGGATGTGTTTGCACAGGCAAGATTTAATTATAAAAGCAGCAGTAGAAATTTATAATAGAACAAGCTGACAGAAGTGTACATACAGGCAAGTTTTTAAATCTACCACCAGCAGAGACCAGCATTTGCAATCAAATTAGTATCTTTATTGCAATAGTACTTCTTTAAATATAGGATTTCTAGTTATCCTTTCACCAAAGACTTTACAATTGAAACATTCCTGTCTGGAAAAAGCTACATAAACCATACATGTGCAAAATCAGGCCTACGAATATAAATACAAATTTTGTTATGAGTCTAGCCTTGTGACTTGTTTATTGTTATGGAATAGGAAATAATTGGGAATTGAGTTGAAAAGGCAGATTTACATCTGAGGTGCTCAATATTATTCGAGGAACAAAGACTATTTCCTTGAAATCTGTCTGTTATCTATTATCGAAGAAAACAGTTTCCTATCAATCTTTTTCATGACAGAGTTCTTATTTAGGATTCAAGTTTTGTAGCAACATTATAACTGCTCCCTCCTTGAGTTTAAGTTTGTGTGATGGCCATGCCCATTGGAGTTAGACTGTGTAGAAACTCTGGAGGATATAGACTGTTATCTTCTTTACATAAAGAATCAACAATGATGTATTCCTTTAATTCACCTGATATTTTTTGAAAAATCTTTCCATTCAAATCTAGTGAACATTCGTTTTTAGAATCATAGAAAGTTTACGGCACAGAAGGAGCCCACTTTGCCCTGGCCGAAAAAAACAAGCCACCCAGCCGAATTGCACTTTCCAGCATTTGGTCTGCAGCCCTGCAGGTTACGGCAATTGAGGTGCACTTCCAGACACCTTTTAAATGAGGTGAGGGTTTCTGCCTCTACCACCCTTTCAGGCAAAGAGTTCCAGACCCTAACCACCCTTCGGGTGAAAAGATTTTTCCTCATCTCCCCTCTGCTACTTCTACCAATCACTTTAAATATTTGCCACTAGTCACTGACCTCTGCTAAAATAAATATCTATCCAGACATCGAGCAGAAATAATAGATTTTGAATAATAAGTTGTATCAAATAATCATCCCTACCATTTTGTCACACCATTTCCATCATCTCATCCACTTCTCCCATGCCACTCCCTCCCTCCTTGCAATCCCATCCTTCCCATACCATCCCTCACAGGAACACTCTAATGCAGCCAGAGTAACTTGGTTGTTGGACTCCTCTTACCTTCCACTGTTTTCATCCTCCACCAACCCACCCACCCCATTGCTATCGCCACCAACCATTGGCAGCTGCAAATGCATCACACATTCCAGTCCTCCACTCGCTCCAAGCACCACCCGCCACATAAATCCAGCAGGGGTTCCCCTTAAACTGAGCAACCAAAACAGTATGGATAGACAAAAAAAAGTATTATTTTATAGACTAGTCAATTTCCAGTGGTTTTGAACTATAAATCAGAGAATATGGTTTGTTTTTGCCGTCTACATGTCGTTTTTCTGTCAGCCCTCCTCTGGTTCTGCTTCCTTTCTTCTTTCAACTCTTTTTGTTTTCAAGATTTGCCTTTTCTTTCAGCTGGAAGATGATGTGGTATGGCGAGGAATCCCATCTCCTCCCCAAATGGCTCATTCCTGCCTCCATCCCCTCATTTCTATCATGTCCTTGGTGTAACCACTATACCCTCATTTCCCCTACCTCTACTTCTTTGAACGACTTGCTCAACCCTCCTTCCTCCATTCCCTCTTGCTCTGCTGTGACTCATCAAGCCCTTAAGCCTTCATCCTCTCCCACTCATTACACCACCACCCAAGAGCATATTATGAGAAGCCAAAGGTTACTTAACACCATAAACCCTACCTTTTTGCTTCCTTCAGAGGCTTTGTTTGCTTTCAAAGTTCAGCTTGTTTTTAGAAGTTGCAAATCAGAATGAGGAAACTGCTTGTTATTTCCTATTTGTCTCCCACTGTCTCAAGGTGTTAGAAAGCAGAATCGCTCTCAGGTGAAAGCCATTAGCACTAACATTTTCTAACCATCATCAATGGAACATATGGTAATTAGCTGACATCAAAAATTCAACATTTTATTGAAATGTGAAGCGATCATCACTTCAAAAATGTTACAAGACAAAGGCTATACCTAAGTGTAGACAAGACAAGTGTAGACAAGACAAAGGCTATACCTAAGTGTATAGTAATAGCTCATTTTTTCCCCTCTCCCACAATTGCCTCAGGAAGGCTTTTGAAATTTGCCATTTCAATTTTCTTCAAATAATCTTTAAAAAAATCTCCTGAGAAGAAAACTGGTAGAAAAACAGAAAGGCAGAGTATTTCTTAAATGTTGACAGGTTGGAAAATGCTGATTTCCAAAGGGGCCTGGGTGTCCTTGTTCATGAGTCACTAAAAGCTAACATGCAGGTGCAGCAAGCAATTAGAAAGGCAAATGGTATGTTGGCCTTCATCATGATGGGGATTTGTGAACAAGAGTAAAGATTTCTTGCTGCAATTGTAGAGCTTTGGTGAGACTGTACCCAGAGTAATGTGTACAGTTTTGGTCTCCTTATACAAGGATATACTTGCCATAGAGGGAGTGCAACGGAGGTTCACCAGACTAATCCCTGGGATGGCGGGACTGTCTTATGAAGAGATATTAAAGAAACTGGGTCTGTATTCTCTAGAGGTTCGAAGAAACTTATAAAACTCTTACAGTGTGTGACAGGGTAGATGTAGATAGGGTGTTTCACCTGGATGGTGAGTCCAGAACCAGAGGGCAGAGTGTCAGAATCAGGGGCAGGCCATTAAGACTGGGATAAGGGGGAATTTCTTCTCCAAGGGCGGTGAATTGAAATTCTCTACCCCAGAGGGCCACGGAAGCTCAATCATTGAGCATGCCCAAGACAGAAATTGATAGATTTCAGGATACTAATGGCATTAAGGGATATGGGGATAGCACAGGAAAGTGAAATTGAAGTAGATGATCAGCTATGATCTAATTGAATGGCGGAGCAGACTCGATGGACTGAATGGCCTACTCCTGCTCCTATGTCCCTATGCTCCTAACCAAGGAAAAAATATTCTCCAGTATAGATGACTGAATGGTTATGATTCATCTTAAGAAGCGAATACACAACACTGATGCCGAGACTGTGCATTTGAAGACTGCTGCCAGTGCCATGGCTCTGGGCAAAAATACCAATTCCAAGCCCAGGTCTTCAAGTAAAAACTTTAAAGAAGGCATAAAGAGGGCAGAAAAATTTAATCATTTTATTGTGACATGAAACTTTTCTTTTAATTTTGGTTAAAGCATTGTTTTGAAACTTAGAAATCCAACTTCGTGAGGGACAAAATGGCAGATGTAAACATTTTTAGGAAGTTTTGAGAACTACAGGACCTTGCGGCCAGATTTTGTAGATCTGAGTTTAGATAGGCATTTTACAATATAAATGGAGCCACAGAAATTTATGGAGACACAGAAATGTATAATGGACAAAATGACCAGTGTGAGTAAAATCTGATGCTGTCAGTAAATGGCGCAGACAGGAAGTACAAGTAGATGCAAGATTAATACATAGTAGACACAGATGGGTATAGCTTTTTATTTTTTTATTGAGTACTAATGCAGACCACATATGCAGATGGGTCTTATTTTGGAATTCCTTTTGTTTTTAAGAACTGGATTAAGAATCTCACCAAGGAATCCTTTGATTAATCTGAAGTATAACCTCTAAAGTATACTCCATATTTGATGTACAATTTCCCCATGGGAGTATGGATTAAATAGGCCACAGCTATGAGAGATGTAAAAATTCATTGTGAAGTAAAAACAATTTTAGTGAATGGCATTCCCTAATTGCAGAGATCAAATCAGATTTGTTGAACATGCGAGGTGTAAAGGCAACATGCCTAGACTTCGCATAGCTGCTGTCATTGGTCAAACTTTGCAGAAGCTCCTTTTCCTGCAGGTATATAAAGTTTAGTAATACTATTGTGCCATGAATCAATCCAATTTCCATAGAATCGAAGACATGGAAATAAAAACATTGTGCTGACAGTGATCTTTCACAAACCAACTACTAAAGGATATGCATTCCAGCTTTGACATATGGGGAACTGACTGAACGGTAATCTGAGCTAGACAAAGGTATGCTCAAGTAAGAATTTCAGATTTGGTCTAGTTTCCCAGAAGACCTCAAGATTATTATAGATGAGGGAGGGCATACAGCTGACCAATCAACAATGACCCTAAGGTCCCCTTACTGAAGTAAGCAGTTGGTGCTTTACCGATTATAGGCTTTTGTTTCCGCTACTCTAAATGGAAGTTCATTCCATGTGTTGATAACTGTGAAGAACTTGATCTGAGTCCTACGTTTGCCTGTACTAGTTTAATTGAACGTCTGCACCTTTGAGCTGTTCTGTCAATTTAATTTTCTAAATTATTCACTATCTTGTACATCTCCAAGACCAACTTTCAGATGCCTTCCAAGGCTGACAAGTTCATGTTTTTCCAGTCTTTCATCATTACTCGGTCTCTAAGGGGATCTTTTTGGGATTGGTTTGGGTGTAACCAGGGCCATTTGCTCCTAACTTCATCACGGCCTTGGTCCAAACATGGACAAAAGAGCTGAATTCCAGAGGTGGGTTGAGTGCAACTGTCCTTGACATCAAGGCAGCACTGAGGGTGGCATTAAGGAGCCTCAGCAAAATTGAAGTCAATGGGAATCAGGAGTAAAATTCTCCACTGGTTAAGAGTCATATTTAGCACAAAGGAAAATGATTGTGGTTGTTGGGGCCAATCATTTCAGTCCCAAGGGCATCACTGCAGGAGTTCCTCAAGGGAGTGTCCTAGGCTTAACCATTTTCAGCCACTTGAACAATGACTTTCCCTCCATTATATGGGAGAGGCGATGACATAGTGGTATTATCAGACACCCACGGTAATGCTCTGGGGACACGGGTTCAAATCTCACCACAGCAGCTGGTGGAATTCAACAAAAACTTGGAATTAAAAGTCTAAAAGTCCTTCATTTATGGAAGGGAAATCTGCTGTCCTTACCTGGTCTGGCCAAATGCAACCCCAGACCCATAGCAATGTGGTTTACTCAGTTGCACTACAAAGTCTCAAAAAAGGAATGAAACCTGACTGGCCACCCGGCATCGACCTAGGCACTGGAAACGACAATGACAAACTCAGCCCGGTGGATACTGCAAAGTCCTCCTTACTAACATCTGGGACAGCCAAAATTGGGACAGCCTGACATAAAACTCACGAAATCCTATCATATAGATAGTGTCCCAGACACCACCATCACCATTCCTGGGTATGTCCTGTCCCACCGGCAGGACAGACCCGACATGGGCGGCGGCACAGTGATATACAGTCGGGAGGGAGTTGCCCTGGGAGTCCTCAACATCGACTCCAGACCACATGAAGTCTCATGGCATCAGATCAAACATGGGCAAGGAAACCTCCTGCTGCTTACCACGTACTGCAGTCCCTCAGCTGTTGAATCACTGCTCTTCCATGTTGACCACCACTTGGAGGAAGCACTGAGGGTGGCAAGGGTACAGAATGTACTCTGGGTGGGGGACTTCAAAGTCCTTCACCAAGAGTGGCTCGGTAGCACCACTACTGACCGAGCTGGCCGAGTCCTAAAGGACATAGCTGCTAGACTAGGTATGCAGCAAGTGGTGAGGGAGCTAACAATAGGGAAAAACATACTTGACCTCAGATGCATCTGTCCAGCATCAGTAAGAGTGACCACCGCACAGGAGTTGTGGAGACGAAGTCACATTGAGGATACCCTCCATCGTGTTGTGTGGCACTACCACCATGCTAAATGGAATAAATTTCAAACAGATCTAGCAATTCAAGACTGGGCAGCCATGAGGCGCTGTGGGCCATCAGCAGCAGCAGAACTGTACTCAAACACAATCTGTAACCTCATGGCCCGGCATATCCTCCACTCTATCATTACCATCAAGCCAGGGGGTCAATCCTAGTTCAATGAAGAGTGCAGGGGGTCATGCCATGGGCAGCACCAAGCATACCAAAAAATGAGGCATCAGCCTGGTGAAGCTCGAACACAGGACTACTTGCTTGCCAAACAGCATAAGCAGCAAGTGATAGAGCTAAGTGATCCCACAACCAACAGATCAGATCTAAGCTCTGCAGCCCTGTCAAATCCAGTAGTGAAAGGCGGTAGACAATTAAACAACTCACTGGAGAAGGAGGCTCCACAAATATCCTCATCTGCAATGATGGGGGAGCCCAGCACATCATTGCAAAAGGTAAGGCTGAAACATTTGCTACAATCTTCAGCCAGAAGTGCCGAGTGGATGATCCATTTCAGCCTCCTCCGGAGGTCCCCAGCATCACAGGTGCCAGTCTTCAGCCAATTCGATTCACTCCATGTGATATCAAGAAATGGCTAAAGCCACTGGATACGGCAAAGTCTATGGGCCCTGACAATAGTCCTGCAATAGTACTGAGGATATGTGCTCCAGAACTTGCCGCACCCCTAGCCAAGCTGTTCCGGTACAGCTATAAGACTGGCATCTACCCCAAAGCCTGTCCACCATCTACAAGGCACAAGTCAGGAGTGTGATTGAATACTCCCCACTTACCTGGATGAATGCAGCTCCCACAACATTCAAGAAGCTTGACACCGTTCAGGACAAAGCAGCCCGCTTGATTGGCACCACATCCACAAACATTCACTCTTTCCACCATCGACATACAGTAGCAGCAGTGTGTACCATCTACAAGATGCACTGCAGGAATTCACCAAGGCTCCTTACAAAGCACCTTCCAAATCCACGACCACTACCATCTAGAAGGATAAGGGCAACAGATAGCTGGGAACACCACCTCCTGGAAGTTCCCCTCCAAGCCTCTCACCATCCTGACTTGGAAATATATCACCATTCCTTCACTGTCGCTGGGTCAAAATACTGGAACCCCCTTCCTAACAGCACTGTGGGTGAACCTACACCACATGGGCTGCAGCAGTTCAAGAAGGCAGCTCACCATCTGTTATGACCGCTGCAGTTAGTAAAGCTGAGTTTTTTTTTAAATCCCAGAGGGAAACTTTAAACAACTGTCATAACCAATAATTTTAAGTGCTAGTTTTGGGATGTGACTCTAAACTCAGGAATCAAACCACTAGTTCTGGAGGTTTTACATTAAACTAAGTAAAATATTTTATTAACTTACACCGGTTAAAATATATACACATGGCTACAAATTACTATCATAACTCCCAAACTAATCTCCATTATGGCAACAGCAACCCATAGACCTAACCAAATACCAAGCAAAGCATTTTCACCGTACAAATTCAAAATTAGGTTCTTTTCACTGTGCAGCCAGTTGGACACTTGCAGCTGCCTTTTGATCTTGCATTGCCTCTGCCTGCACACCCGAAAACTACTGAAGTTATGCCTACCACCACTGATTTCTCACCAGCCTCTTTTGAACTTTATCCTTTAACAATGAAACCCCTTTCATAGTACCAATTTTATTAGTAATATAAACATATTGCTTGGTAGCTGCTAGAAAAGCATCAAGTTTTCACCCCACTTCTTGAATGCTCTATTCAAAAAATGTAAGTGCATGCTATCTCTCTTACATATCAAAACTAGTACATATCAAAGCACTCAGATCAGCTGGCTTTAATCCAATTAAGACATACCCGCAAACTAAACCTCTATTTCAAAAGAAAAATATTTTGCAAAATATTATATACGTTAATAGCTTTATGACATCCCCTCCTTATCGAAAAATGAATAATTCTAAAAGATGGCTTCATTTTAATAACCCATCTCACACTATCTCCTATACTTATTACACTATTACATTACCAGATGTATGCATTAACATTATATATATATATATATATATATATATATACACACACACACACACACACAAGTACTTGGTATCAACAGAAATCACTCCAGTTCAGTATCCAGGTTTTTCTTTTAAATGTCCCATTTTCCTTTAAGCTTCAAACTCTTGATGATGCATCTGCGAACAGATTTTCTCTTCCAGCAATATGTATAATACGTAGATTAAATGGTTGGAACAATAGACTCCATTTTAAAAGCCTTGCACTTTGTCACGAAATTTGTCCAAAAGCTTCAGATTATGGTCTGTATAAACGATTGTTTCTGATGAATTGTTTGCAACATAAATGACAAAATGCTGCAATGCTTACACCAAACCCAAAGTCTCTTTTTCGATCGCTGAATATCTTCTCTGTTGTACATTCAGCTTCTGTGAAAAATACTCTATTGGTTTTTCAATCCTAGTGTCATCTTCTTGTAACAGTATAGCCCCAATGCCTATATCGCTTCCATCAGCGGCCAATTTGAATTGCTTGGCAGAATTGGGTACTGCTACCACTGGTGTCGTAGTTAATACAGTTTTCAAACTATTGAATGACTTCTGACATTCCAGTGTCCATTGAAACTTCTTGTTCTTTTGTAATAGTTCAGTCAGTGGAGCAACCACTTGGCTAAAATGTGGTACAAATTTCCAGTAAAACCCACTCATACCCAGAAATCTCCTGCAACACTCCCTCAAAAACAACAAATATCACTATCCCACAACATTAAGGATTGACTAGCCCCTGCGTCTCTTAATATTTTAACATCTTTACCTCCTCCACCCTGTACACATGGAAAGACTTTCCCTTCACATACAATGTCTTTAAACATTTCTGCGATCTGCTGCTCAGAATTCTCCTGAGTAAACTGTGAACACATTCCTACTTCTTTACCTTCACTGATTCTCCATTTCACCTGTACACAAACCCACTGGTTTCTCCTGTGCCTGAACCTCAGGACCCACAGTACTTTTACTTCCAGAGCTTTTCTGTACCCCAATAATTCCTACAGGTTTTTCCTGCAACCTCCAACACACTGACTTTGTGTTCCCCACTTTATTACAATGAAAACACCTCAACTTTCGAATGTCATTTCTACCTTCAGCACTTTCCTTTTTATTCTGAGAAAAAACTCCCTTGGAACTTCCAGCTACTCCTCTTCCCTGACTACCTGCTTTCCTTTCACCTTCCCACTTTTTATCCTTTCCCAATTTGAAAGGGTGGCAGAAAAAAGGTTTAGCTCTATGAACTAACTCGTAATCAGCAGCTATCTCTGCTGCTTGCCTTACAGAGTCAACCCTCTGTTCCCCCACATGAGTTCTCACATCTGAAGGGATTGAATCTTTAAATTTTTCCAAAAGAATGACTTCCCTAAGAGCTGCATAGGTTGTCTCTATTTTTAACGCCCGTATCCACCGGTCAAAATTACTTTGTTTTACTCTTTTAAACTCAATACAAGTTTGCCCAGGCTGTTATCTCATATTCCTAAATTTCTGCCTGTATGCTTCAAGAACCAACTCATATGCACTCAAAATAGCTTTTTTCACCACATCATAATTCACCAACATTTCTTCTGAAAGTGAAGCATTTACCTCAAGCCCCCTACCTAATAACTTAGATTGTAATAATGATGTCCAGCTTTTCTGTGGCCATTTCATCTGTTTAGCTAGCTTCTCAAATGAAATAAAGAATGCTTCAATATCTGTTTCCTCAAACTTTGGAAGAGCTTGTACAAATTTAAATATATCCCCACTGGGTTCTACTCCAAGAGATAAATCCTTCCTCACCTACTGACATCTCTTTTCTAACTGCCAACATTTTCAGTTGGGATTCTCTTTATCTCTCCTCCTTCTCCATCTTCACAATTTCTAATTCGCTTTTAAAAGTCATTTCTCTGTCCTTTGCTTCTAATTCAAGCTTTTTCATTTGCAACCGAAGTCTCACTACCTCCAGCTGTGACTCACTAGTGTCAGGTTTCACTTCCAACTGTAGTTAACTATATCAGATTTCCTAGCTTCCGCAGATAACCCCAATTGTAACTTATCTGCCAACTCTGTTAACTTGCTTTCGGTTATTCTCTCCAACCCACTCAGTTATCTCTTCTACTCCCAGACAAGTCTTAGCAATTGCCAAAGCCATCTTGCAGTCTCACCACTTCTAAAATACCTCGCCAATTCCTGAATCCAAAGTGCCTCTTGTACTCGTAAGCTTTAAGATCCACCAATTCTTAGCCAATTGAGGAATTAGAAATATAATTTATCCCAGGCGAGCCCCCAATTGTTATGACCAATGCAGTTGGTAAAGCGGAGTTATTTTAAAAAATCCCAGAGGGTAACTTTAAACAGCTGTCATAACCAATAATTTAAGTGTTATGTTTGAGATGCGACTCTAAACTCAGGAATCAGACTAGTTCTCGAGGTTTTACATTAAACAAAGTGAAACATTTTATTAATTTACACAGGTTAAAACATATACAGATGGCTACAAATTACTACTATCATAACTTTTAACAAATTTCTAAACTAATCTCCATTAAGGCAACAACAGCCCTTAGGCTTAACCAGACACCAAGCAAAGCATTTTCACCATACAAATTCAAAATGAGGTTCTTTTCACTGTGGAGCTAGTTGGAGGCTTGAGGTTGCCTTTTGATCTTACATTGCCTCTGTCTGCACATCTGAAAACTACTGAAGTTATACCTACCGCTACTGCTTGAATTCAAATTCTCATTGTCTCACCAGCCTCTTTGAACTTCATCTTTTAACAATGAAACCCCTTTCATAGTACCAATTTTATTAGTAATATAAACATATTGCTTGGTAGCTGCAAGAAAAGCATCAAGTTTTCACCCCACTTCTTGAATGCTCTATTCAAAAAATGTAAGTGCATGCTATCTCTCTTACATATCAAAACTAGTACACATCAAAGCACTCAGAGTAGCTGGCTTTAATCCAATTAAGACATACCGCAAACTAAACCTCTATTTTAAAAGAAAAATATTTTCCAAAATATTATATACATTAGTAGCTTCATGATACCACCACCTTCTCAAGGGCAACTAGGGATGGGCAATAAGTGCTGGTCCAGCCAGCGAAGCTCACATCTCATGAATGAATAAAAAGAAATGTCTGAACTGGGTATGTTCACTGACAACTGTACAGTGCTCAGTATCGTTCACAACTAGTCAGATATTGAAGCAGTTGTATACATATGGAGCAAGACCTGGACAACACACAGGCTTTGGCTGATATGTGGCATGTAACATTAATGCCACACAAGTGCTAGGCAATGACCATCTCCAATGAGAACCTCCCCATGACATTCAACGGCATTACATTTGCCGAATCCCCCATTGTTAACATCTTGGGGGTTACCGCTGATCAGAAACTTAACTGGACCAGCCATTTAAATACTGTGGCTACAAGGGGAGGTCAGAGACTGGGCGTTCTGCAGCAAGTAACTCACCTAGCTCCTCAAACCCTGCCTACCATCTACAAGTAGGAGTATGATGGAATATTCATCACTTGCCTGGATGAGTGCAGCTCCAACTAACTCTACAAGAAACACAGCACCATCCAGGACAAAGCAGGCCACTTGAATAGCACCCCATCCACCAATGACACACTGTTACAACAGTGTGTCAAATCTACAAGTTGCACTGCAGCAGCTCCAAGAGCTTCCTTAGACAGCACCTTGCAAACTCACGACCTGCACTACCTAGAAAGGTAAGGGCAACCAGCACATGGAAACACCACCACAGCAAGTTTCCCTCCAAGCTACACACCATCCTGACTTGGAAATATATCGCTATTTCTTGATTGTCACCGGGTCAAAGTCCTGGAACTCCCTTTCTAACAGAACTGTGGATGTACCTATACTACTACACAGACTGCAGCGGTTCAAGGTGGTGGCGGCTCGCCACCACCTTCTCAAAGGTAATTAGGGATCAGCGAAAAAATGCTGGCCTTGCCAGCAACGCTCACAGCCGAAGAAAGAATTAAAAATCTGCAGAATGGTGCACAAGTTGGAGAGCTGTCCCTCAGATTAGTCAAGTAACAGGTTACCATGATCATACTCTCAGAATCCCAAACTTTATCCAACACTCCTGGTTTTGTCCTATCAAGCCAGACAGCAGTCCTGGCTCAAGGGAGAGTATAGAAGGGCACACCAAGAGCAATACAAAAATGACCTTAAAAGTGAGAAACCATGCTACTACACCAGCTACCCGCATGAACACCACCTAATCGAGCTGTAAACAGACATAAGCATTCCCGCAACCAACACTGCTCATCCAGTTGGGAACGGTGGTAACAAGAGGATGAGGCTTTATGAACATTTGCATCAATAATCACAGTGCAACCCTGCATTTGAGTATCAGAGACAGGCTAAAATGATTGCAAGCATCCTCAGCCAAAAATGCAAAATCCTCATTCGGAGGTCTCCATTACCTCTGATGCCAGCATCTAGCCAATTCAGTTCATTCCATGCAACCTTAAGTGGCTGCATGTACAGAAATAGCTACAGGCTCCAACAATATTCCATTTGCACTGCTGCAGGGCTGGATTTGAGAGCTAACCTGATAAAGTACTGCTATAACAATCAACTTGGCAATATGTTAGGTATGTTCCACCCACAAAAGTGTTAAAATCTAATGCAGCCAATTAAAATCTAATGCAACCAATTACTACCATATGAACCTCCTACCAATCAGTTTTCAGATGGAAGGAGTTATCAACAGTGAAATCAAACAATGTACAATCTGGATACTGTCACAACCACTTATCTCCAGTGCTCATCACAGAATTGTCCAGACACAGGCATTGGAGCTGAACTCCAGAAGGCAGTTGAGAGCACCTGTCCTCAATTTTACAGCATTAGAGTAAGCATGGCATCAAGGAATAAAGCAAAACTTAAGTTAATGGGGGCCAAAGAAAAACACTCCAGTGGCTGGAATCATATTTAACAAAAGATCAGGGTCATAGTTGTCAATGGATGTTCACGACAGCCTCTGACACTGAAGCAGGAGTTCCTCAGGAAAGCTTCTGCAGTCCAATTATCTTCGAGGTCCATCCTGTCAGCATAAATTGGTGCCATTAACTGTGGATTAAGTCCCATTCGCAATCGCTTCAATAATCAAGCATGCCATATTACAGTAGCATTTGAAAAACATCTAGGCTTGGGATAACAAGAGGCAGATAACATCAGTATCATGCAAATGCCTGGTAATGACCATCTCAAGTAAGAGTACACCATTTCCTCTTGTTCTTCAACAGCTCCATCTCAGTGTACCCCAACTCCTAATATCTAAGGAGTTAATATTGGCCAGAACTGGACCAACCATTTCAATACTGATTACAAGAGCAAGGTAGAGGCTGGGTACTCTTCAACAAGTGAGTAATCTTTGAGCTCCTCAAAACCTCTCCACCATCTATAGGACTCAAGTCAGGAGTGTGATGGAATAAGTTTCACTTGTACAGATGGGTACTAGCCTCACACCAGTTGAAGGGCACATCATCCAGAATAGAATCACATAACTGTTACAGCGCAGGAGGCGGCCCGCGGCCATTCAGCCCATCATATCTGCACAGGTTCTCCGAATGACAACTCCCTTAGTGCCATTCTCCCGCCATCTCCCCACAACTCTGCAAATTTTTCCTTTTTTAGATAACGGTCTAATTCCCTTTTGAATGCTTTGATTGAACCTGTCTCCACCACATTCTCTCTGCATTTCAGACCTAAGCCACTCACAGCATGAAAAAAGCTTTTTCTCATCTTACTTTTGCTTCTTTTGCCAATTACTTTAAATCTGTGCCACCTCGTTCTCGATCCTTTTACAAGTGGGAAGAGTTTCTCCTCATCTACTCTGTCCAAACCCCTCATCCCTGGAAACATTTTTGAGAATCTTTTTTGCACTCTCTCCAATGCCTTCACATCATTCTTATAGCGCAGCACCCAGAACTGGACACAATACTCTAGCTGAGGCTGAACCAGTGTCTTATACAAGTTCAACATAACGTCCTTGCTCTTGTACTCTATGCCCCTATTAATTTAAGTCTAGGATTCTGTATGCTTTATTAATCATGCTCTCAACCTGTTCTGTCATCTTCAATGACTTGTACACATATGCACCCAGGTCCCTCTGCTCCTACCACCCCTTTAATGTATATTATCAGTCCATGTTCTTCCTACCAAAATGAGTCACATCACATTTATCCGCATTGAACCTCATCTGCCAACTGTCTGCTCGTTCCACCAACTTGTCTACGCCCTTTTGAAGTTTTATACAGTCCCCCTCACAGTTCACAATGCTTCCAAGTTTTGTAACAAAATTCAAACTTTGAAGTTGCACCCTGTACACCAAGGTCTAGGCCATTAATACACATCAGGAAGAGCAAGGGTCCCAACATTGACCCCTGGGAAACTCCACTACAAACCTTCCTCCAGCCCGAAGTCTGTTGTATGGCATTGTATCAAATGCCTTTTGGAAGCCCAGGTACACATCAATAGCATTGCCCTCAACAGCTCTCTCTGTTCCCTCTTCAAAATACTCCAACAAGTTAGTTAAACATGATTTCCTTTAAGAAATCCATGCTGGCTATCCTTAACTAATCCACATTTGTCCATAAGTATATTATTTTTGTCCCAAATTATTGTTTCTAGAAGTTTCCCACCAACAAAGCTAAACTAACTGGCTTATCTTTACACTCTTTCTTGAACAAGGGTGTATCACCTGCAATTCTCCTGTCTTCTGACATCACCCAAGTCTAAGGAAAATTGAAAAATTATGGCCAGTGGCTCCACAATTTCCACTCTCATTTCCCTCAGTATCCTTCGATGCATTTCTTCTGGTCTTGGAGCCTCATCAACTTTGAGTACCAACAGCCTATCCAATACCACCTCCTTATTAATTTTAAATCCTTCTAGTGTATGAATTACCTCCTCTTCACTGTAGCCTGGATGGCACCTCCTTCCTTGGTAAAAGCACTTACAAAGTATTCATTTATGTTTAATATCTCAGCTATGCCCTCTGCCTCCATGCATAAATCCCTTTTTAGTCCTTGATCAGCCCTACTCCTTTGACCACCCTTTTACTATTTATATGCCTATAGAAGGCCTTGGGATTCCCTTTTATGTTGGCTTCCAGTTTCTTTTCATACTCTCTCTTTGCTTCTCTTATTTGCTTTTTCACTTCCCTGAATCTTTTATATTCAGCATGGTTCTCAATTGTATTTTTTTACCTGACATCTACCTTAAGCACACTTTCACTTCTTTACCTTAATTTCTATCTCTGTCTTCTAGGGAGCTCTGGCTTTGCTTACCCTACCTTTCCCTTTTGAGGGAATGCACCTCAACTGTGCCCAAAGTACCTCTTCTTTGAAGGTAGCCCATTGATCATCTACCATTTTTCCTGCCAATCTTTGACTCCAGTTTATAAGGCCCAGATCTGTTCTTATCCAATTGAAATTGACTTTGCCCCTGTTAATCATTATTATTCTGGATTGTTCTTTGTCCTTTTCCATAGCCAGCCTAAATCTTATGGTATAATGATCACTGTCCCTAAATGTTCTCCTGTTGATACTTAATCCATTGGCCCACTTCATTCCCAAGAACCAGGTCTAGCAGTGCCTTTCTCGTTGGGCTGGAAACATACTGTAGAAAATTTTCCTGAACACACTCTAGGAACTCTTGCCCTCTCTGCCTTTACACAATTACTATCCCAGTATATATTCAGATATTTGAAGCCCCCCATTATAACTCCTCTGTAATTCTTGCACGTCTTTGTCATTTCCTTGCAAATTTGTTCCTCTACATCTTTCACAATAGTTGCTGGCCTATAGCCTACACTGAACAATGTAATTGCACCATTTTTGTTCCTTAACTCTAGCCACATAGATTCTGTTCTTGACCCTCTGGGACATCCCCTTTCTCCAGCACTGCAATACTCTCTTTAATCAATCTGCCACCCCTCCTCCTTTTCTTCCTTTCCTATCTTTCCCGAACACCTTGTATCCAGGAATATTTAACAACCAGTCCTGCCCTTCTTTGATCCAGGTATCTGTTATAGCCACAGCATGGCAATCTGTGGCTGTAACTCACCTATTTTATTTATCACATTCCATGCATTCACAGTAACCCTGATTATATTGTACTACTTTCTCCCATACTCTGACCCCCATCTATTACTTACTATTCCTTATTTTAGCGCTATCTATCTATCTATCCTAGTATTCTGTGCACTTTTATATTCCTCTCAGATGCTTTCTCCTGGTTCCCACACCCCTGCCAGGTTAGTTTAAACTCTCCCCAATAGCACTAGCAAATAGCCCCGCAAGAGATTCAGTCCTGGCTCTATTTAGGTGGAACCTATAGATCCCAGTTCATTTTATCTTAGCTCTCACCATCAGACTCAAAATCTATTTCTTCTACCACTAGCACATGATGTCTGCAGTACTTATGATTATAGGATGACAGGCAACTAGACAAGTTTAATTCAACAGCGTCCCCTCCCATGACCTCTATGCCCAAAAAGAACAAGAGCAGCTATGCTGTGGGATCACAATCACTCCAAGTTATTATTTTGGCCTGGCCATATATCCCCTCATCATCACTGGCTCACTATCCCAGAATTCCACACACCACCATTAGAGGAGCATCAGCCCCACAAGGACTCCAGTGGTTCAAGGAGAAGCCACTCTACCATCATCTCAGGGCAACAAATATGGTCTTGTCAGCATCATTTTTTAAAACATTAAACTGGATATGAGCAGTAATCAGACCATCAAATTTAAAGATAAAACTATATAGCTAACAATAAGCTCCATTTGCTAACCTTACCCAAATACCCGTTCTTCGTGTGTAACTCTAGATAAAGGGAGCATCAGCAGGATGGGAGACAGTGAGAGGTCAAACTCAATTCTACCCTCTTTTCTGAAAACTTTAGGGTGGAAGTCACTGAATCAACAGTAGATCTCCTGCTTGATACTCTCCTTCATTCTAGATCAAGAAGACTGTCATGAACTGGAGTGGCCCTAGTGTTGTCTGGGCTCAGGTCAACTAACAACGTCAATCAGGAATCAAAAATACCCAAGTCAAATTGTGAAGTCTTTTGGGAAAATATATTGATGCTTCATCTCTTGAAAATGCAGCATTCACTAAAAAGGCATATAAAGAAAAATAAACTGGATGAATGAAGCTATTTTAGATTTTCTGGCAGATTAGTGAAAGGTCTTCAGAACAAGATATCGCCCCAAATTGATTCACATCACAATATGTACAGTCAAAAAGGATCAGCAACCACCATATCAGCCTCCAATATTCATAACTACCTCAAACTTTCCAATACACATTTTACATTCTCATGGAACACAAGTTATTTTGTTTTCAGTTTTTGTTTAGTTTCCACAGCTTACCTGCTCTATTGGTTATATTTGGTGGTAGTGTAGGAACAAGAACATTTGATGTATCCATGGGCTGTGAACCGTCTTGCGTCATCTGATCATCTGGAGGCATATATGCAGGAGGAGGGGTATCAGCTGGAGAGACAGACAGCAAAATTACAACTATATACAGTGAATGCTAAGCAGTTTCAAATCAATGCAAGTATGTCACCACAAAAATGCATGTGGTGTAAGTCCATTATTCAGAAAATATTTAATTTTAAAATCTGGAAGTTAAAGGTTAAGGTGGTGGAAATTCTGGATGAAGCTGAAGGATACATAGATTGTTAAAAGGATAAGAAACACTGAATACTTCAGAGGAGTAAGGTTATGTGGATGGGGTGGGGAAGGACTATCGAGTGCAGTGTTGTAGACTTAGGGCCACCAGACGGTCTAATGTACAATGATTTGGATTTAGAACTTAAGTGCTAGCCAGGCAAATTTGCACATGACATCAAGCTAGGTGAGAGAGCAGGTGATTCTGAGGAGATAGCCAGGAATCTACTAAAATAAAATATTTAAGATACATAAAATATTTAAGAGACCATAACAATGTTATTGGTAATATAGAATTTGAGTATTACTGAAAAAAGAGAGACAGGTTGTCAAAGCTTTTCATCTCTCACTCATCAGTACAGATGCAACAACGCCAAATTTGATTATTGCTTAAAAAAGACATTTTGTCAAAGCTTTTCATCTTGCACTCACCAGGACAATCGCAAGAATACCAATGTCAGGGGAAGGAAGAACTTTATACCGTATGAGAAGAGGGCTGATTGGTTGGCAAGTGGACACTGATTGGTCGAAGCATTGCCATGTAGTGTGCACCAGTTAATGGTGACTGACAGTTAATTGCCAAGCATTGTTTGAAATTTTAAACCAGGCAGCTTGACTCTGGTCAAGGCATTGCCCTGAGGAATGAACCAGTGAATGGCTACCACATATTTTGTCTAACTGAAACACGTGCACACATTGACTGGTCCATGCTTTTATTTATTCAAAAAGGGTGCAATGTCTGGACATATTTCTTTTGCTTGCAGAGGACAGGGCCCTGCATTTGGAGCTTCCAGCAAGTGTAAGTGAGCTATGTTGTGAGCCTGACTGATAATCTTAAATTGGTTATTGCATTTTAGCAAATGCTAACCTATCGCAGAATCACATCTAATGTGAGACATTATGCTCTGAGTTTTGCAAACACGGGTTGTTTGAGTAGACAGTGAAGGATTCCTTTCCAAGGATTCCATCCAAAATAGATGGTGTGCCCATGGATTCCTTTCTAGGGCCAGCTCTCGCTAAACTTTTTATTGGTTTCCAGGAGAAAAGCATTTTTGATGGAATGACCCCTAACCTCCTACCCCTTGCATTTTTCCATGCACAGATGACATGTTTGCTATATTTGAATCTGCACCTGCATGTAAGAATTTCTTTACACACCTTAATGCGTTCCAACCTGCACTCAAATTCATCTTCGAAATGCAGCAGTCTAAAAAGCTCCCTTTCCTCAACATGCTAGTTGAGAAATCTGCCAATGGGTTCTCTACTACTGTCTACCACAAGCCTAGCTTCACTAATCAAATAAGCATTGGGATTCCTACAGCTCCAACAGCATTCTCATAAATAGGGGCTGAGTCATTTACTCACCGTGCAAGGTACATCAAATCTTGCAGCACAATGTCTGCTCCAATCAGGCCATTGCTCGCTGTGTATCTCGCATACTCATAAATAGGCCTAAGGCTGGCTCTTTCAGACCTGAAAAGTGCTCAGTCTACCTCAAATTACCCTGGGAGGCCAAAGTATTTCAAACATTTGAGTATCAGTTGAAGCTAGCCGCTTCATGATGCTACTATGCAGTGGCAACACGAGTGGTGCTTTCCACTAACAGGATGCTGCTGTCAAGCCAAAAACATGCTCTGCCTACCACACAAATGAGTGACGTGGTATATGAATTTCAGTGCTGGTGCGATGAGGCTGTACGCCCCAACAATTGGCAGAGCATATCAAACAGCATGTCCCTTTCTGCTGTTTGCAACAGGCAGAGTATCGATTGTACTCAACCAACCAGTGCATGCAAAACTCAGAACATGTCTCTCATTAGATGCAATTCCACGATTGGGCAGCATTTGTTGAACAATCCTGAGCGTGCTAAGAATTACCACTAACGACCAATTAAAGATGATCAGGTGGGCTTGCAATGCAGCTCACTTCCGCTCGCTAGAAGAAACCTATATTCATACTCAGGGCCCTGTCCTCTGCAGGTAAAAGGAAAATGCTCAAACATTGCACCTGTTTTGAATAAACAGAGGCATGGGGGCAATAGCTCCCTGGTGCATTTGCCATGGCGACATCTCGACCAATCAGAGCCAACTTGTCAACCAATTAGCACCCCTTTTCTCATGCATGATAAGTTGTTGTTCCCTTTAAAATTTGGAATTTTGGCATTGCCCTGATGAGTTCCAAGACGAAAAGCTTCAACATGTCTTTTTTCAGCAATGTCCGTTGAAATTTAAGTCTACATGGAAGCTTGATAGAAGTCTTTAAAATTATGAAGCGGTTTGATAGTATGGATATGGAGAAACGGTTTCCACTTATGGGTGAGTCATGAACAAGGGGGCATAAATATAAGATAACCACTAACTGATCAACAAAGAATTCAGGAGGATCTGTGCATAGATAACAATAAGAATGTCAAGCTCACTGCCACATGGAAATGTTGGAGCAGATGGCACTGACACATTTAAGGGAAGGCTTGATGCACATGAGAGAGATGGGAAATAATGGGATATGGGGGCAGGGTGGAAAGAGGTAATAAATAAGTTGGAGGGGGCTGCATTTATATAAATGCTAGCATAGACCACTTGGGCTGGATAGCCTGTTTCTGAACTCTAGATTTCTCTGTAAAGGCTAAACCTGAGCCACAAAGTACTGAGTTTTGAGAAATGAGTGGAAAAACTTAAGATTTTTCAGCCTTGAATACAGCGAAGTGACAGAGACTTCAGTGGTATGAAAAATACTACGTGGGGAGAAGTAAATTCAGCACTAATTCAATTCACAATAGTAGAACAAAGGTGAGGAAGAGATCAAACTGCACAGGAGGAAATTTGGGACTAATGTCAGCAACTTCTAGACACATGAAGTGATCAACACATGAAATGCATTCCCTGATTAGATAGTGGAGGAAAACAATTGAATAATTTGACAACTGGATATTGGAAGGGAAGTATTGTATTGTTATGAACAAACAAACTAGGATGGGTTAAATAAGCTTGCATGTATCTATCTTATGGACCTTGCAATAAATAGCTTAACTGATCTAAAAAGGGGATGCAGAAATAGTAAAGCCAAAATTTAGGTTTGAAAAAGGAATGTAGAAATAGTAAAACCAAAATTTAGGCTTAACTTCCCAATATAGATTTGGTGGCTTAATCTATACAATTTGTTTAAATAAAACTATATGTGTTTCTCCATGTTGGATTCACTTTGCACTAAATTTTAGAAAGCTGCTTCATTCAAAGTACTTAAAATGTATTTTAAATGTATTATAAGTAAAAACTGAAAGCACAAAATTAAGCAATGGGCTACTCATTAAAATTTACTAAAGAGTGTTCAATAGCTTCAACTTTGTGTCGCTCTCTTGAGTTCAATGTATTTATTCTCTTACAGTTCACTGTCAGGTATTAGCTTCTTCAATAAAGTTACAGGGAGCAACTATCAGCAACTTAATTCAGAATTCTAGATTCATGGCACTAATTAAAATATTGATAATTTATATGACATTGAATCTAAAAATTTCTGTAATATTTGTTTTAAATTTAAACATTCAACTGTTATATTTCACCTATATAACCACTATTTCTTTCTTGTTCTTCAGAGTTATAAACAACAGGCTCTCCTTCCTAGAATCAATTTCAGTGAAGGAAACCATTATGACTGCAGTCTTGATCAAATCAGTCTGTTTTCTTTTCACAAGAGGAAGCATGCAATCAATTGCACCTGACAAGCCTAGTGTAACAATCAATCAGATGCTATGTTCCATTTATTGGGAACAGACCAGTTTATTCTAGAATGTGATTACAATACTATACATCTGCACATGGCAGTGAATTCCAAGCATCCATTACTGCTCTAAAGAAATGGTCGTAACTCATTTCTGTGTCCACAGGAGTCAAATCAATTATTTGCTTTGCTTTCCTCTCACCACGCCACAAGATCCTTGTTATTCCTTAACAAAAATTATGCTGGACACTAAAATCCCTAAAAAAAAATACAGCTGCTTTAAGACTACAACAGAAGGTAGTATCTTGTAAAAGGAAAGCATTTCCGCAACCAAAATTAAACCACTTTGGTTAGATTGAATTTGGGTAGTTAATATAACTATGATGGCTAATATATGTTGTAGTAGAACAGAATATATTCTTACCTGGCATCTGAAATGGGCTGCTTGGTCCAGAGCTTGCTGGAGAATGAGGATATGTACTGCTTCCTGGGGAGCTGGGATAACTTCTGTTGGGAGAGTTGGGGAATGGGTGGGTGTTTGGTTGCTGAAAGGAAACTGGAAAGGCAGCATTTTGTGGCATAGGAGGATCATTATGTCCCAAATTACGAAACTGTGCAAGTAGGCTGTGTTGTGGGTTAAATTCACTATGCCTTGGAACCAACACTGGAGGAAGAACTGGAACAAAAGAAGAGAAGGCAAAAAATTTAAAAATGCTCTACAACACCACCCATTTAAAACTGCTTTGCTGGTTAGCAAATAAAAACTTATAAATGCAGAGCATAAACAAATGGTACCTCTCAGAGATATATACATATATTAACATTGCTGAAAACAAGACATGCTATCAAAGCTTCTCGTCTTGCACTCATCAGGGCAGCTCGCAAGAAATTACCAACGGTAAAAGGGAACAACAATGTGTACTGCACGAGGAGAGAGTGCCAATTGATTGGTGGAGGCATCGTCATGGAGAATGCAGCATGGATCAGTTAACTGCCCAGCTCTGTTCAAATTCAAACCAGGCAGGTCGACTAACTGGTCAAAGCATTGCCCTGGGGAATGAACCCACATAGGGCCCTGTCCTTTGTGAACAAAAGGAACATGCCCACACGCTGTGCCTTTTTCAACTTAACAAAGGCTTGGGGAACAGTCATTCCCTGATTCATTCCCCAGGGCAATGCCTTAACCAGGATTGACCTGCCCAGGTTGAATGTGAACAAAGCTGGGCAGTTAACTCTTCCATGCTGCATTCTCCATGGTAACGTCTCCACCAGAGTCCATTTGCCAACTACTCGGCACTTTCTTCTCATGCAATACAAATTGTTGTTCCCCTTTACTGTTGGTAATTTCTTGTGAGCTGTCCTGATAAGTCCAAGACGAAAAGCTTTGATAGCATGTCTCTTTTTCAGCAATACTCAAGGTCCTGTACTACCAAATGACTATTTATATATTTTAGAATCTACCAAGGAGTTAATACATATACAACAATGATCTTCACTCCCACTCTCCAGAAACTGGTAGTCCCTTTTAGAGCTTGAATGGAACCAGACAAATGACAGCCTGGGTATATAGAAGACAGAGAGTTGCATTTATATAGCATTGTTGCAAATACAGACTTTATTGCCGAAGATTTTCACCTTGCACTCATCAGAACAAACGCAAGAATGGCAAATTTCCAACAATCACAACCATTTACAATATACCACAGAAGAAAAGGAACGCTGATTGGTTGGCAAGTCGACTCTGATGGATCGAGGTGTTGCCATGTAGAAAGCAATGGGGATCTAAGCTCCCCATGCTTCTTAGCAATTCAAAAAAGGCACAGGGCTTGAAATTAACCGTTTTGTTCACAGAGAATGAGTCCCTGCATATGAATGTATGCTGCTTCTAGCAAGCATAAATGAGCTCGACTGATTCTCTTGACATGGGTGTTAATGTGGCTATTAGTACACTCAGGATTGTTCAGCTAAGGAGGCTTGATGAGTTCCTGCAACACATCTTGTAGATGGTACACACTGCTGACACTATTCGTCGGTGGTGGAGGGAGTGAATGTTTGTGGATGGGGTGCCAATCAAGCAGGCTGCATTGTCCTGGATGGTGTCAAGCTTCTTGAGTGTTGTGGGAGCTGCACTCATCCAGGCAAATGGAGAGTATTACATCACACTACTGATTTGTGCCTAGTAGGTGGTGGATGGGCTTTGGGGAGTCAGGTGGTGAGTAACTCACTGCAGGGGTCCTAGCCAGTGACCTACTTTTGTCATTAACCACAAGCCATATTTATATGCCTAGTCCAGTTCAGTTTCTGGTCAATAGCAACCCCCAAGATAGTGGGGATTCAGCAATGGTAATGCCATTGAATGTCATGGGGCGATGGCTAGATTCTCTCTTATTGGAGTTGGTCATTGCCTGGCACTTGTGTGACACAAATGTTACTTGCCACTTGTCAGTCCAAGCCTGGATACTTTCCAGATCTTGCTGCGTTTGGGCATGGACTATTTCAATGAGGATTCACGAATGGTGAAAATTGCATAATCAGCCAACATCCCCACTTCTGACCTTAAATGGAAGGAAGGTCATTGATGAAGCAGCATAAGTTGGCTGGGTATAGGGCACTACCCTGAGGAACTTCTGCAGTGATGTCCTGGAGTTGAGATGATTGACGTCCGACAACCACAACCATCTTCCTTTGTATTAAGTATGACTCCTACCAGCGGATAGTTCCTCTTCCGATCCCCATTAATTCCAGTTTTGCTAGGGCTACCTGATGCCACGCTCGGTCAAATGTTGCCTTGATGTCAAGGGCAGACACACTCGCCCTACCTCGGGAGTTCAGCTCTTTGAACCAAGGCTGTAATGAGGTAAGAAGCTGAGTGACCCTGGCGGAACCCAAACTGAGCGTCAGTGAGCAGTTTATTGCTAAGCAAATGCCGCTTAATTGCACAAGTTGATGACTCCTTCCATCGCTTTACTCACGAGCGAGGGTAGACCGATGGGGCTGTAATTGGCCAGGTTGGATTTGTCCTTTGTGTGTACAGGACACGCCTGGGCAATTTTCCACATTGCTGGGTAGATGCCAGAGTTGTAGCTGTACTGGAACTGTTTGGTTAGGGGCACGGCAAGTTCTGGAGCATAAGTCTTTGGTACTATACCCTCTGGAAATCTAAGAACAGTACATCCACCAGTTCCCCTTTATCCACAGCACATGTGACTCCATCAAAGATCTCCAATAAATTGGTTAAACATGGTTTCCCTTCCACAAAGCCATGTTGACTCTGCCTGATTATCTTGAATTTTTCTAAGTGCCCTGCTATGACATCTTAAATAATAGGGAAAATGTTAGAAGCTATGACAGATGTTAGGTTAACTGGCCTGTAGTTTCCTGCTGACATGCCCTCCTGCACTCTGCGTTGAACCAGAGTTGATCCCTCGCTTGGTGGTAATGGTAGAGTGGGGGATATGCTGGGCCATGAGGTTACAGATTGTGGCTAATGACAATTCTGCTGCTGCCGATGGCCCACAGTGCCTCATGGATGTCCAGTCTTGAGTTGCTAGATGTGTTTGAAATCTATCCCATTTAGCAGGGTAGTAGTGCCGCACAACACAATGGAGGGTATCCTCAACGTGAAGACGGGCCTTCATCTCCACAAGGGCTGTGTGGTGGTCACTCTTACTGATACTGTCATGGGCGGATGCATCTGCGGCAGGCAGGTTGGTGAGGATGAGGTCAAGTACATCTTTTCCTCATCACCTGTCGCAGACCAAGTCTAGCAGCTATGTCCTTTAGGATTCAGCCAGCTTGGTCAGTAGTGGTGCTACCGAGCTACTCTTGGTGATGGGCATTGAAGTTCCCCACCCAAAGTGCAACCACCCCACCCCCCTCAGTGCTTCCTCTGAGTGGTGTTCAACATGGTCTAGCACTGATTCATCAGCTGACAGGGGCAATATGTGGTAATCAGCAGAAGGTTTCCTTGCCCATGTTTGCCATGACCTTTCATGGGATCCAGTGTCGATATTGAGGACACCCAGGACAAATCCCTCCCGACTATATATCACTGTGCCGCTACCTCTGCTGAGTCTGTCCTGCGGTGTGACAGGACATGCCCAGGGATGGTGATGGTGGTGTCTGGGACATGTTTTGTAAGGTATGATTCCATGAGTATGACTACAGCAAGCTGTTGCTTGACTAGTCTGTGAGACAGCCCTCCGAGTTTTGGCACAAGCCCTCAGATATTAGTAAGGAGGAGTATGCAGGGTCAACAATTTCCAGTGCCTAGGTTGGTGCTGGGTGGTCCATCCAGTTTCATTCCTTATTGACTTGTTTTTAGCAGTTTGATACAACTGAGTGGCTTGCTAGGCCATTTCCGGGGGCATTTAAGAGTCAACCACATTACTGCGGATCTGGAGTCACATATAGGCCAGACCAGATGAGGATAGCAGATTTCCTTTCCTAAAGGACATTAGTGAACCAGATGGGTTTTTATGACAATTAATATAGTTTCATGGTCAACAACACACTTTTAATTCCAGATATCTTTATTGAATTCAAATTCCACCATTTGCTGGGTCTTCAGAGCATTATCCTGGGTCTGGACTGCTAGTCCAGTGGTAATACCACTACGACACCGCCTCTCCCTCTCACGCACACAGGTATCAGAAATAAGGGAAGTTAAGAGTCCAATAAAAATAAGTTAAAAGAATATACAGTTAAGTGCCCTTTGATTGTCCTTGAGGCGTAGGTTTTTAAACATTACGGCCGATTTGGATTAGCTGGTTTCGTGGATGCAGTCAGATGTAGATGATGTTGCAATTATTACGAGATCTCGGCTCACTGGTAGATTTCTAGTAAGTTTTCCTTCTGAACCGGGTGATACACTTCTTCCAAAAAAGAAAGGGAGAGGGAGCTTTCAACCTGTCTCTTCTGCTGAAATCTCTCTTGCAATCCTCTCTGCAGTGGCTGCAACATGGTCTGTTATACTTCACCCACTGGGTATTTCCAAGGACCTTTGGGTGGGTCTGTCTGTAGCAGCCAATGTTTCAACATTCGCCACTTTGCACTTTAATGTCTTTCCCTTAGACACTGACCAGTTTCGTTGGGTCTCCGAATTATCAGAAATGTCACTCTCGAAGGAGTCTCGTTTGCTTTTTCACCTTGGAAGGTGACCGTACATTTTTAAGTAGTTTGTTCTGTCTCATTTCAAATTGCAAATTGGAATTTGATAAGTTATATTTCCAGAAACAACGGAGCATAGCCTTGTGACACAGTAAACATTCTGCTTTGCATTTTATAAGCGCAGGCTGATTAAATGTGTTCTACTCTGCATATTACGAACAGCCGAAGGAACATGTTTTTTGATGTGATCAGCCAGTTGTTGGGACGTACTGCCCATGCACCTGGCATCACACTGGCACTAGAATTCATACATGATGTCACTCAATTGTGTTGTCGGCAGAACGAATTTTCTTGGACTGATGGTAGCGTCCTATTAGTGGAAAATACCACTCACAATGACACTGCATAGTAGCAGAGTGAAATGGCTTATTTAACCCATTGTTAAAATTTTTGAGATACTTTGCCTTTCCAGGGTAATTTAAGGTAGACTAGGCACATTTTTATATACAGTAAAATCCTGATGAGTCAAATCCCAGGGGGTCCACCCATAAATTCATGTTAAGCGGAGTTTCGTGGTCGCCGAGACTCCATTCCCACATGAATGTGCCTCTATGTAACTTGAGAGGCCTACAAACACCGTCTATGTCAAAAACAACAGATTCAAATGCCAAATGAAAACACAGTAAATCGGTAAGTGTGTGAAAAAGTCTTTATTCAATTTGTTCACCATACAATAGCCTGACCTTGTAAAAGGCCAGAGCATTGAAAAATGTTAGGAGTTAGCTCTGCTAAGCTCTTTTTCTGCTTAGCACGCTGTCTTTGGACACGCGTGATATAGTCCACCGTGTGATCAATTCAGTCAAACATGCTATTGGTGTTTTCGTGCTGCAGCACGAAATCTTAAGGCATCTCTACGGCCTCGGCTATGTAAACAGGCAGACAACCTCTGATTGACAACACTTAACTTTCTCAAGTTTAGTCATATTCAGAGTCTTTGCACATCATTTCACAAGAAGATCTAGATGTCAAAATATGGCTTGCCCAGTGCTTCATGATTGTGCATTCCTGTGGTCCAGCTCCACTCTGATTGGTCAGCATGTTCACGTGACAAGCTTAGACGGAGTAGTGATACCCACCCTCCTATATGGCTCAGAGATGTGGACTATGTACAGCACGCACCTCAAAACTCTGTAGAAGTACCACCAATGCTGCCTCCGCAAGATCCTGTAAATCCATTGGCAGGATAGGTGCACCAACGTCAGTGTTCTCGTTCAGGCCAACATCCCCAGCATTGAAACAGTGACCAGCTCAATCAGCTCCATTGGACGGGCCATATTGTCCGCATGCCTGTCACGGGGCTCCCGAAACAAACACTCTCCTCGGAGCTTCGACACGGCAAGTGAGCCCCAGGAGGGCAGAGGAAACACTTCAAGGGCACCCTCAAAACTTCCTTGAAAGTGTGCAACATCTCCACCGACATCTGGGAATCCCTGGCCCAAGACAGCCCAAAGTGGAGGGAAAACATCCAGGAAGGAGCTGAGCTCAAGTCTCATTGCCAAGGGCTAGGTGAAGCCAAGCATCAACAGCAAAAAGAACTCGAAGAAACCCGGGCACTCCACCTACCTGTTCCCCATACCACCATCTGCCACACCTGTAACAGAGACTGTAGGTCACACATTGGACTCTTCAGTCATCTGAGAACTCATTTTTAGTGTGGAAGCAAGTCATCCTCGACCCTGAGGGACTGCCTAAGATGATGACAAGTTCGGCTAATCCGGAGTTACCAGTGTGGAATTTTGGCTTATTACAGGCACCATTTTATAGGATCTGCTATTCTGCCGGTGGCAACGGTTGACAACTTTGACATAACTGGAATTTCGTGTCATCCAAGTTTGACTCATCGTGATTTCACTGCAGTGCCTCTCGAGTACAATACAACCCAAAGATGTTTATAGATCATATAACATTGTCTGATGCAAAGTTTAAACTCCTATCCCTTCTTTCCCCAATCCATACATATGAACTACAACTACCTTTAGCTACAACTGCCTTGTGGATCCAAAACTAACGAGTCAAAAATAAAGCAGTGTTTGAGATATCTACATAATCTGTGGTTATAAAAGGCGAAAAACAAGCTTTCTGAACAATAAAGCAGCATTTTCTGTCTCTCAGCACAAGAATAAGAAGCGTACAAGCGTAGCAAGGAGACAGCATTCCATCCATATGGCTGTCCACGAGGCATTGTTCCAGTGGATTTTTTAAGTAGGCACAAGATATGCCAGTGACCCAGTGATTCTCTGCCAGCAATTGTATCACACAAGGCGACCAATGGGTGAATGGGGTAGAAGCAACACAATCTAATTTCATGAGGCTCTTGACCTCAGGACGGTGGATTGTGGGACCAATCTCAATGGAAGACATAGGATTTGATTTCAGAATTAAAAGTCCAGTGGTCTTCTAGGGAGGGTGGAATTAAAGCTTGATCATGTTTTTCAGTTTCAGGTGGGTTCTTTGGGAGATCCCAAGAGACCCCACTTCCCTTCTGGGCCTGGGTTTGAAACGAAAGTCATTAATAAAATGGAACACTGTAGGAAAGTTGCACTAAGCTTCAAATGCAATTCTTCTAGTGGGCTTCTTAGGAGAATTTTTTTCATTTTGAAAATTACCTTGGTTCACTTGCTGTATAAAATGAAAGGCACTATTGCATATGGTATTCCCAAGTAAAGCACATTATTCATCCTTTGCTTTCACAACGATTACCTCATCCAAAGAATTTACTATTTTCCCAGAGTCCCTCCATGTCATGCACCATCATTAGCTGACAGGGCAGGTAGCTTGTTTACAAACACCCCACAAAAGAAAAAAATGAAAACCAGGCAGAGGGAGGGCAACCTGAAAGGCCCATCTCCCTATCCCTCACCAAACTCTTATACTGTAGGAGTCAAATGGTTTAGAATTCAATATTAACAAAAATTCTTTTATTCAACTGTCAGTTTTACAGGATACATGTGTACACAATGAAGTACTGGAGTCATTCAAAAAAAGTTGATGTCATTGTGTGCCCTTGTACAAAAACAGGATGCTTTTTAATCTTCGGCTGAATGAAAAAGCTGACTGTCCACAGTTACGAATATCCTTCATTCTCTGCTTGACAGGACAGGATTCCAAATTACCTATGACTGCATTCATTACTCAGTAAATCTGTGTCATCCTTTCCCTAAATCTACAACAGAATCTTGATATTAACTAATCAAGCTGATGCTCATCTCACCTACTGCAACCAGTCTGTTATTTCTTTATCACAGACAGTCAGAAAAATCAATATGGAGTCTGTGCAAGAAACAGCAGCTAAAGTAATAAAATATCAATACAAAAATTAGTATGAGAGTGGATGAGTAATGCTGATTAATGATGCTGCTCTGCACTCCTATCAGCAATAGACTGTCAGGCCCCAAATCAACCTTCCTCCCTTCATTCATATCACTAATATATTTTAAACTGATAAGACATGTGCATATCATATAAGGAAACCAAGTTTCATATCTTCAGAGGCAATGTGAAATTAAGAGAGAAAATACATGCTCATTAATACATCATTAATACATATTAAATGGACTAAATAGTGGGTTAGCATACATCTTTCCCTAATGAGCCTGCAGTACGAATCCCAGACTGATATGAAATTCACCACTGAATTACTGTAGAAGCTGGGTAACATTTTTGGTATTGGGTACAAATTTGAATTTTTTCAGTAGAAAACTGAAAAAAAGTAGAAAGCTGAACAGTAAATTAATTTTCTAGTTTCTAATTAGACTTAATCTAACACAAATTACCGATATTACCATGGATCCCAGTAATGCAATTGCAAATCGGTTTCTAAACTGAAGGAAATGCTCCTCATGTATTGTGTATCAATGCAGTAACATGCTGGTTCTGGGCAGCGCATCTGAAGAAGCAGATATTGGCCCTGGAGGTGGGGTGGGGGGATATAATTGAGGTATTTAAGATGATTCAAAGATTTAATAGATCTTCACTATCTATCCTATTTCCTCTGGAGGGTAGTCCAGAACAAGGGGACATAACCTTAGTGGGGGCTCCTGATGACTGCAAGCTGCACACAAAAGCCCACTAAAAATCTGCGGACAGCTGTAAGTGTAATGACTGGTAAACACCCTTCATCCGTCACTGACCGCAAAATTCGGGTTACTGTGGTCTTGTATTTTGTCATATTTTCCTTAGTATTAACTTAATCCCCACTTTGGTATCATCCGTAAAATTCGATGTTGCACTTCTGATTCCAGAGTCCAAATCAGTCATGTAAAATGACAAAGTGGTCCCAGCACTTACATATTATTTGCACCCATCTGTCTCGGGAGATGAAGGACTATGCCCAGGGCGTACACCACTTCTGTACTGAACGTCGTCTCTTATGGCCGTAGAGGCTGATTCGTGAGTGGCAATCCCTTCCAAAGCTGGCAGAGATGAATAGCATTAGCCCGAGAAAGGATCCCTGCACCCTGGTGTACTTCAATATTCGGCACTCTGTCTTCACAAGAGATGGCCAATATTTGTCTGAGGCAGCAGAAGTGGAAGCTGTTCAGCCACTTTTCTTGGCTTGCATAAGTTGTCCATGTTTCATGACCTTAAAGGAGGGTGCTGGTACACACGGAGCTTTGTATTCTTGGTTAGTTTGCTGTTGGTCCACACTCAACTTTGACATGACAGCTGCAGCCATGGCAATCCTGGTGCTGATTTCTTCATCAAAGGACAAGTTGCTGGTAATTTTTGATCCAAAATATGAGAAGCTGTCAACGACCTTCAGAGTGAGGTTCTCAACATTGATGAAAGGTGGAGTCTCTATGTCCTGGTCCCAGCACTGATCCCTGTGAAAAATGACCACTCACCTTCCGCTACTTTAAGTACCTTTAACACCCATATTGCTTGCTAATTTCAGGCAGTTTGCTATGTAATATACTACTTGTCCCCCGATTCCATGTAAGAACACAAGAACATAAGAAATAGGAGTAGGCCATTCAGCCATTCAATGAGATCATGGCTGATCATCTACCTTAATACCATTTTCTTGCATTATCCCCATATTCCTTGATGTTTTCACTATGTAGAAGCCTATCAATCTCAGTCTTGAACATACTCAACAACTGAACCTCCACGGCTCTCTGGGAGAGAATTTCAAAGATTTACCACCCTTGTGAGTGAAGAAATTCCTCATCTCAGTCCTAAATAGGCTGCCCCTCAGTCTGAGACTATGTCCCCTGGTTCTAGAAACCACCCTCCCCCATCCTTTCTGTATCTACCCTGTCAAGCCCTGCAAGAATTATGAATGTTTGAATATCATCTCTCATCCTTCTAAACTCCAGAGAATAAAGGCCCAGTCTGTTTAGTCTTTCCTCATAGGAAAATCCCTCCACCCCAGGAATTAATTTGGTCAACCTTCGTTGCACTCCCTCTAATGGCAAGTATATCTTTCCTTAGGTAAGAAGACTAAAGATGCACCAATTACTCCAGGTGTGGTCTCACAAAGGCTCCATATACTTGCAGTAAGACATCTTTACTCCTAGACTCAAATCTTCTTGCAATAAAAGCCAACATACCATTTACCTTCTTAATTGCTTTCTGCACCTGCATGTTAGCTTTCAGTGGCTCATGAATAAGTATACCCAAGTCCCTTTGAAGTTCAACACTTCCATCTCTCACCATTTAAGAAATACTCTGCATTTCTGTTTTTCCTACCAAAGTAGTTAACCTCACATTTCTCCACATTGTATTCCATCTGCCAAATTTCTGCCCCCTCACTCAGCCTCTCCAAATCCCCGAAGTGTCTTTGCATCTTTCCCACAATTCTCACTTCGACCTAGTATAGTGCCATCTGCAAACTTGGAAGAATTACATTTAATCCCCACATCCAAATCATTAATATAGATTGTGAATAGCTGGGACCCAAGCACTGATCCTTGCAGTATCCCACTAGTCACAGCCTGCCAACCTGAAAATGGCCCATTAATTCCTACTCTCTATTTTCTGTCCATCAACGAGTTCTCAATCCATGCCTGTATATTACCCTCAGTCCCACATGCTCTAATTTTGTTTACTAGCCTCTTGTGTGGGACCATATCAAAAACTTCCTGAAAATCTAAATATAACACACCCTTATCTATTAAACCAGTTACATCCTCAAAAAACTCGTAACTAGTTTGTTAAACGTGATTTTCCTTTCCATGTCGACTCTGCCTAATCCTACCATTATTTTCTAAGTGTCCTATTATCACTTCCTTATTATAGATTCTAGCATTTTCCCTACAACTGATGTTAGGATGACAGGCTGTTTTCGTATCTCTCTTTTGCCCTATTAAGGCTGTAGTTCCCCGTTTTCTCTCTCTCCCTCCTTGCTTAAATAGTGGGGTTACATTTGCCACCTTCCAATCTACAGAAACAATTCCAGAGTTTATAGAATCTTAAAAGATGACCACCAATGTATCTACTAACTCGACAGTCACCTCTTTCAACACACTGGGATGTAGATCATCACGTCCAAAGGATTTATCTACTTAAGTCCCATTAATTTCTCTAGCACTTTTTTCTAAGCTATATCAGTATATCTTGCAGTTCCTTGTTTACATTAGTCCTTTGATTCACCATTATTTCTGGGAGCTTTTAAAGAACTTTCTTCCGTGAAGACAGACACAAAGTATCTGCTCAGTTTCGCTGCCATTTTCTTATTCTCCATTATAAATTCTCCTGCCTCCACTTGTAATGGACCCATAATTGTTTTTGCTCATTTTTTCCTTTTTACATACCTATAGCTTTTACAGCCCATTTATGTGTTTCTGGTTCGTTTACTCACATATTCTATTTTCCCTTTCTTAATTTTTTTCTTGGCTCTCCTTTGCAGAATTCTAAAATGTTCTCAATCCTCATTTTACCATTTTTTTGGGCAACTCTATATGCCTCTTCCTTTGATATAATACAATCCTTGACTTCTTTTTTTAGCCACGGTTAGAGCACTTTCCTTGTTGGGTTTTTGCGCATTAAAGGAATGTATTTTTGTTGCAAACCATGTATTAATTCTTTAAATGCTTGCCATTGCCTGTCTACCATCATACCTTTTAATGTAGTTGCCCAATCCACCATAGCCAATTTGCTTCTCACAGCTTCATAGTTTCCTTTGTTTCAATTTAAGACCTTAGTTTCTGATTGAACTACATCACTTTCAAAGTTAACACAAAATTCTATCATTTTATGGTCACTCTTTCCTAAAGGCTCCTTTACAACAAATCATTAATTAGCCCTTTCTCATTGCACAATACTAGATCCAAAATAGCCCGTTCCCTAGTTGGTTCCACAACATACTGCTCGAGGAAACCATCTCGCATAAATTCCAAGAATACGTTCCCCATAACATTAGTACTAATTAGGTTTACCCATTCTATATGTAGATTGAAATCCCCCATGACTACTGTATTACCCTTGTTAGACATACCTTTAATTTCTTGATTGATACTGTGATTTACATTACCATAGTTGTTTGGTGGCCTATAAACAACTCCCACCAATGTTTTTTGCCTCTTGCAGTTTCTTAGCTCCACCCAAACTGACTCTACGTCTTGATCTTTAGAACTGTCATCCCTCACTATAGTACTAATACCCTCTTCAATTAACAGAGCTAGCCCACCACCTTTTCCCAGCTTTCTGTCCTTCCTGAATGTCACATACCCTTGGATATTCAGGTCTCAGCTTTGGTTTCCTTGTAGCCACGTCTCTGTACATTTGAATTTCTATTTGAGCTGACAATACATCTGTTCTATTACAAATGCTGCAGGCATTCAGATACAGAGCCCTTTAGTCTTTTTTTTACTGCTTTTGTAAACTCTGGCCCTAATTGCTGGCACACTCTTAAATTTGCAATCACTGTTCCTTCCTGCTATACTCTGATAATCATTACCTTTATTGCTACCTTGATCTATTGCCTTGTTATTTTCCTTTAATTTACTCAACCTTCCCCAACATGATCCCTTCTCCCCACTATTTAGTTTAAAGCCCCTTCTACTTCCCTAGTAATACAACTCACTAGACAGCACAGTTCAGGTGAAGTCCATCCCAACAGTACAACCCCTCACTTTCCCCAGTGCTGTTGTCGGTGCCCCACAATCCAGAACCCACTTCTCCCACACCAGTCTTTGAGCCAAGCATTCATCTCTCTAATCTTATTTACCCAATTTGCATGTGGCTCAGGTAACAATTACTAGATTATTACCTTTGTGGTTCTGTTTTCTAATTTAGTGCCTAGTTCCTCCTACTTCCTACACAGAACCTCTTTCCTAATTTTACCTATGTCGTTGGTACCTACATGGACCACGAGGACTGGATTCTGCCCCTGCCACTGCAAGTTCCTCTCTAGCCCTGTGTAGATGTCCCAAACCCTGGCACCGGGCAGGCAACACAGCCTTCTGGATTCTTGCTCTCAGCTGTAGAGAACAGTGTCTACCCCACTGACTATACAGTCACCTACCACCACCACATTCCTTGTAACTCCCCTCACTTGAATGGCTTCCTGTACCATGGTGTCATGGTCAGTCTACTCATCCACACGACAGTGTTGTAAACTGCGAGGAGGGCAGTGTAAAACTTCAAAAGGACATAGATAAGGTGAAGTGGGCAGATGGGCGGTAGATGAAGTTCAATGCGGATAAGTGAGAGGTGATGCATTTTGGTAGGAAGAACATGGACAGACAATATAAAATAAGAAATTTTGAAGGGGGTGCAGGAACAGAAAGACCTGGGTGTATGTGTGCATAAGTCATTGAAGGTGGCAGGACAGGTGGAGACAGCAGTTAATAAAGCATAGGAGCATTGAGTACAAGAGCAGGGAGGTTATGATGAGCTTATATAAGACCGCAGCTGGAGTACTGCGTACAGTTCTAGCCACCACATCATAGGAAGGATGTGAATACATTGGAAAGAGTGCAGAAAAGGTTTATAAGAATGGATCCAGGGATGAGAAACTTCAGTTATGAAGATAGATTGGAGAGGTTGGGAATATTCTCCTTGGAGAGAAGGCGGCCAAGAGGAGATTTGATAGAGATGTTCAAGATCACGAGGGGGCTGGACAGAGTACATAGAGAGAAGCTGTTCCTGCTTGTAAAAGGATCAAGAACGAGAGGGCACAGATTTAAAGTGATTTGCAAAAGAAGCAAATGTGATGTGAGAAAAAACTTTTTCACACAAGTGGTTCGGGCTTGGAATGCACTGCCTGGAAGTGTGGTGGAGGCAGGTTCAATCAAGGCATTCAAGAGGGCATTGGATGGTTATTTGAATAGAAACAATGTGCAGGGGTACAGGGAAAAGGCAGGGCAATGGCACTGGGTCATAAATCTCATTTGGAGAACCAATGCAGGCACGATGGGCCAAATGGCCTCCTCTGTGCCGTCAAAATTTTGAGATTGTGATTTTTATATTCTTTGATGGTTTCTTTTCAGAATTCATCTTGGCTTTCCTAACATTTTTTTAAAACTTATTTCCTAGCCTCTTTGTAGCCACTTTTGTCATTATGATGAAATCCATTCCTTCTGTGTCCGTGTGCTATGTAAGCTTGTAGTTCGTGGAGATTGTAACGTTTAAGGAACAGGATGCTCAACAACTTGTTACATTGGTTCCTGCCTAGTCACACGGATGGGATCCTCAGAGTATTGTGATAGGTCACCAGGTCAGTTCAAAAGTCAGTGAACAGCAGTTCTTCGGGAGTCTGTTTTTTAGTCAGCTGGCCAAGCAAGTGTCCCAGGTAAGGAACAAGGGAGGAAGACAGAAAGAGGTCCTAGTTAAGTTAAAAAGCATGAAAAGGACTGCAGTTAGCAGACTTTAAGTGAAGTGGGCTTGAGAGAAGCCCACAAAATCCACAAAGGCAGTTGAAGGTTGAGTCAAATGTACCCCTTCGGAGTAGTGCTGTTCTGCTAATTGAGAGCTAGTGTTTGAGTGTACTCAGGAATCCAGGAGAACGTAATCTCGGAAGGCAAGATTGAAATCCTGCAAGGTGAGCCATCGTTGAAGCCGTCCAAGTTGGAGAGAATTCCAAGGCAAGATGTTTGAAGGTGAAAATTGGAAATCCTCGTGAGAAAGACAGTTTCAGTGAGGCTCAGTGGCTGACTCACAGTGTGAATAACATTAGGGTGGGTTGTTGAGAAATCCATGGAATCCATTTTGGTCGCATCTTTCATTTATTGGGAAGTGTGGTGTGTTCGACCACAGTTAGCTTGTTAATTCACAATTACATCATGCTTACCCTGAACTTTAGAGTCTAAGATAGATATTGTAAATTGTTTTATCTTTCTGAACTTGTAAAGTTTATTTTTGCTTGTTCAAAACCTGTGGAATCTTGTGGCTTTTTTCACTTAGTGTCTCGAATCTCAAACTTTGTCCACTTTAAACAAAACATTATTGTCCCTAACCAGATCTACCCCACAACCCGGGATCTGGCCAAGGATCGTAACAGTCATCTCTCCTTTCTCTTTAGTGCCAATTTCACCCTTATCTCTAATTATTAATAGTAGCGTGTGCCTCAAATTCAAGGGTTACAGCGGCAACAAAGATGGGAGCAAATGTTAATGACTACGCAGGCCAACGTGTGACTGACAATTGTCTAACACAAGCGGGAGATCATCTCCTGTTGATCCCCCGACACTGCTAATCTTTTTTCCCCCTCACATCCTGCTTCCACACCAGCATGACATTGTAGCTCAAAGTTCTTCATTCCTTTCACTTTAGCTTGCTATTGGCCTCTGCAGGTGACCAGACTCAAAGACCTGTTGCAGTGCTTCAAGTGAACCCACACCGTGTCTCTGTAGCACCTTTGATTTCTGCACTGCTTTCATGTCATCCACCAGTTCTCCATAAAGCACCTGCTACCAACGATACTTTGAATCAGCCATTGGGAGGCACAGAGCAGCAGTTCACAGATGAATTATTCCTTGACTTTTCCCATGGGCAAAAACTTCTGGTCTCGCCACTCAGCCGTACAAGTGACATCAGCAGGATCAGCATTTCTCCAACTGCAAGGTTGCTCCAGTATTGAAAATATTACTCGTTATACAGCAGCTATCAACAGCCAACAATTGAGGAAATAGAGTCATTTAAGCTTTCATTTTTTTTGAAAGGTGTACAACTTGTGAATAACAGTTATTTCTGATCATTTGATTAAGGGGCCTTTACGTGTTTCAGACCTCTTGTGCTACACACCCCTACCAAGCTAAGTTGCAAGGGATCAATTCCCAATGGTGTGTTCCAGATTAATAAGTAATTATATTTTCAACTGCACAAAAGATAGCAGCTGGAAGGGAGTGCAACATGAACAGCTGTCTAATGAAAATGATCTTGGGCGGTTGTCAGTAGCATCAAGATATGCATAAATTGTATTTGAGAGCATCAGGAAATCAGATTTCCCATGGCTTAAAACATACTCCTGCAGCTCTCGTTTACAAATGATATTCACTGAAATGGTGCGTTTTCACAGAATCTTTACAGTGCAGGAGGAGCCATTAGGCCCATCGAGTTCGCACTGGCTCTCTGAAAGAGCATTCTACCTAGTCCCACTCCCCTGCCTTATCCCCGTAACCTGCACGTTCTTTCTTTTCAGGTAGCCATCCAATTCTCGATTAACTCTGCATTTAAACTTTCTATGTGAAAACTCCAAGCAATTTCCTGGGACAGTTCCGCAATCAGGAGTAGCACTGTATGAAAACGTTATCACTGGCAGTTTGCACAGGCCTTTTGGATTTAGTCACCTTTTGGGGTCTAATAGATCAGCCACATCTCTGAAATTGAAGAATGTGGATTCAGAATATGGAAGGCCATTTTCAAATTTACTGGTCAGCAAGAACGATTAGGACATGATAGAACATAAATTTCTCTCCCACATTAGAGATGTGGGGTTTGGGCAGGTGGGGTGTCTTGTGCAGAGGGCTAGGCAGCAGGAGCGATAAGTCGAACACCTTTAAGTGATAGATAGAAATTGACTCCACGTTTGAATATTTCGCCATCAAGGGGCAGTACATGGATGATGAAAAAGCATAACTTGAAGAAATCTTAGGGCCTCCTGAGATGTTGGGATAGAAAGAAGCTATTGGCAGAGATGCTCCAGGCATGATTAGAAGGGCAAGGGTGGAAACAGAGGGAGGCACACCAACCTGCAAAACACAGGTTGAAGGATGGAATTAAAGCTGTAGGAGATCAATATGGTCAATGTTATGTTGTTTGTGACTTTGATTAGACTCATTTTAATACTGCAGGAGGCGCACAAATCTGATTAGAGGAATTCAAACAGTGAGTTACAAGAGTGATGGTCCCAGATCTGGGAAACAACACTGTCAAAGATTTAGCAGAGGTAAGGGAGGTGGGAGATGGGTGGTTAGTTGTTAGGGTAGATTGAGATTGAGTTTTTTTGAAAAAGGGAATTGGATTAACAGCTTTGAAGGGTGTAATAGCACCTGAAGAAAAATAGCTTATTGCATTGTCGGTTAGCACAGGGCCAAGCTGTTGAGTTTGGCGACTGAAAGTGGGATTGGAGTTTTTAAAAACCCGGGAGTTTGGATGGAGCACATGAAATAACAATGCTACAAATAGCATTCCTCTCAAACCAAAGAAGCGTTTTTTTTCAAAACATTACACCTACATGTAAACAAAAAGCTGCATGATGGTGCTAACAGATTGGCAAGTCCGAAACATTTAATATAGCTAGTGATAAGTAAGCATTCACCTGCAATTACTGTCTATTAAGCTCTTTAAAAAATACATGTTACATGATGTATAAAAATATGCAAGTGATTCCAAGCCAGAAATCTCATCTCAGGCAACACCTATAAGTTGTTTCAAGTTGATGCTTATACTAATATAGAGCCTTTTAAAATAATGAAGCATCCCAAGGCGCTTCACAGGATCATTATAAAACATATTATGACACCAAGATGATATTAGGTCACATGATCAAATCGAGTTTTTCGAGGAAGTGACAAAGATGATCGACGATGGAAGGGCAGTGGATATTATCTACATGGATTTCAGTAAGGCCTTTGACAAGGTCCCTCATGGCAGACTGGTACAGAAGGTAAAGTCGCACGGGATCAGAGGTGAGCTGGCAAGATGGATACAGAATTGGCTTGGTCATAGAACACAGAGGGTAGCAGTGGAAGGGTGCTTTTCTGAATGGAGAGCTGTGACTAGTGGAGTTCCACAGGGATCAGTGCTGGGACCTTTGCTGTTTGTAGTATACATAAATGATTTGGAGGAAAATGTAACTGGGCTAATTAGTAAGTTTGCAGACGACACTAAGGTTGGAGGAGTTGCAGATAGTGAAGAGGATACAATGGGATATAGATCGGTTGGAGACTTGGGTGGAGAAATGGCAGATGGAGTTTAATCCGGACAAATGCGAGGTAATGCATTTTGGAAGGTCTAATACAGGCAGGAATTATACAGTAAATGGCAGAACCCTTAAGTGCATCGACGGGCAGAGGGATCTGGGTGTACAAGTCCACAGGTCACTGAAAGCGGCAACGCAGGTGGATAAGGTAGTCAGGAAGGCATATGGCATGCTTGCCTTCATCGGCAGGGGTATTGAGTGTAAAAGCTGGGAAGTCATGCTGCAGCTGTATAGAACCTTGGTTAGGCCACACTTGGAATATTGCGTGCAATTCTGGTCGCCACATTACCAAAAGGATATGGAGGCATTGGAGAGGGTGCAGAGGAGGTTTACCAGGATGCTGCCTGGTCTGGAGATTATTAGCTATGAGGAAAAGTTGGAGAAACTCGGATTGTTCTCACTAGAGCGACGGAGATTGAGGGGCGACTTGAAAGAAGTTTACAAAATTATGAGTGGCATGGACAGAGTAGATAGTCAGAAGCTTTTTCCCAGGGTGGAAGAGTCAATTACTAGGGGACATAGATTTAAGGTGAGAGGAGAAAACTTTAGAGGAGATGTGCAGGGCAAGTTTTTTTACGCAGAGGGTAGTGAGTGTCTGGAATTCACTGCCAGAGGAGGTGGTGGAAGCAGGTACGATAGTGGTGTTTAAGAGGCAGCTTGACAAATACATGAATAGGATGGGAATAGAGGGATACAGACCCCGGAAGTGCAAAATGTTTTAGTTTGACAGGCAATATGACAAGCAGTGGCTTGGAGGGCCGAAGGGCCTGTTCCTGTGCTGTACTTTTCTTTGTTCTTGGTCAAAAACTGAAGATTAATTTTACTGGCTAACAATCACTTACATGCGTCTAGTCTTTTATCCCACATCTTAGAATAAAGTAAAAATTAACTACAGCTCCAAAAGCATTTTGGGAAAATCTTTTTTATATAACAAATAAAATCTCTCTTCCCCCACAATCAAAAAACGAAAACGCAGACCACTTGTTGTGATCAGAGACATGACATCTGTGTACTGCCAATACCAAGATTTTAAGATTGTCAAGCAACTAAACAATTAAGATGACAGATGCCAATGTTAAAGTTACCCAAGGCACTTTGTTTGTATTTCCTACAATTGTGTACAGCATTCCAGATGAGTCACTTCCTGTGCCCTTCTGTCTCAAAATGCCACATGTCCGCAGCAGTTTACCAAAGAATATGCTCAAAACAAAGCCCTCATTCTTAATCTGGAATTTCCTGCCCATTCAACACATCCAGCTGTTCCTACCCTTTATTCTGCCAAAGCAAATTACTTTCTAAGAAAAAAAAGACACACACTGGACAACTGCACGTTGAAGTTTTCAGAATTTCATACATAAACATCTTCATCAATAAACTGAATGTTAACTTTTATAGCAACAATTCATACCATGAAAAAAATTAACCTCTCCATAGTATAATTAGCAAACTTTTTTTAAATGAAAATCGTAGCTTAGGAAGAGGTAGGATTTAATGGGCAAAGATTACACACGCTTCATACAGTGAGCTACAATGGAAGTGGAGGACCTGAACAGGTTTCAATTCACTCATTCAGCTGGAAAGACCAATACTGTAACAACATACATTTGTTTAATATCTTTTGCTGAAGATGCTACAAATGACCAAATATACATTTTTTCAAAAAGGAAACAACAGAATTTTTTTTCCCTATTCGTTCATGGAATGTGAGCATCGCTGGCTAAGCCAGCATTTATTGCCCATCCCTAATTGCCCTTGAGAATGTAGTGGTGAGATGCCTTCTTGAATCGCTGCAGTCCATGTGGTGTAGGTGTACCCACAGTGCTGATAGGGAGTTCCAGGATTTGACCCAGCGACAGTGAAAGAACGATGATATATTTCCAAGTCAGGATGGTGAGTGGCTTGGAGGGAAACTTCCAGGAGGTGGTGGTGTTCCCATCTGTCTGCTGTCCTTGTCCTTCTAGATGGTACTGGTCGTGGGTTTGGAAGGTGCTGTCTAAGTAGCCTTGCTGAATTCCTGCAGTGCATCTTGTAAATGGCACACAATACTGCCACTATGCATTGGTGGTGGAGGAAGTGAATGTTTGTAGATGGAGTGCCACTCAAGTGGGCTGCTTTGTCCTGGATGATGTCAAGCTTCTTGATTTTTGTTGGAGCTGCACTCATATCCAGGCAAGTTGAGAGTATTCCATCACACTCTTGACTCATGCCTTAAAGATGGTGAACAGGCTTTAGAGAGTCAGGAGGCGAGTCAACTCACCACAGGATTCCTAGCCTCTGACCTGCTCTTGTAGCCACAGTATTTATATGGTTAGTCCAAATCAGCTTCTGGTAAATGGTAACCCCAAAATGTTGACATTCAATGGCATTACCATCACTGAATCCCCCACTTTCAACATCCTGGGGTTACCACTGACCAGAAACTGAACAGGACAAGCCATAAACATAGAAGTTACAAAACAAACAGCTAATTCTGCAAACATAAGAATTAGTAGGAGTATGTGCCATTCTGTCCTTCGAGTCTGCTCTACTGCTTAATAAGATCATGGTTGATCCACTCTTCTGTTACACCTTCCTGCACTATATCCCCATATCCTTCAATTCCCTTAGTCACCAAAAATACCTCTCGATCTCTCACTTCAATATACTCGACAACTGAGCATCCAGAGCTCTCTGGGTGGTGAATTCTGAAGGTTCACACTTCTGAGTGATGAAATTTCTCACCTGAGTCCTAAATGGCCAATCCCTTAGCAGAGACTGAGAGCCCTAATTCTATACTCCCCAACCAAGAGGAACATTCTCCCATTATTTACCCTGTCAAACCCCTTAAGATTTTATACATTTTGATGAAATTACCTCTGATTCTTCTAAACTCTGGCAAATATATGACTAGGCTACTCAATCTCTTCTCATGGGACAATCTCTTCATCCCAAGAATCGTCAGGTGAACCTTGCTGCATTCCCTCCAAGGCAAGTATGCCCTTCCTTTGGTAAGGAGACAAAAAGGTATACAGTATTCCAGGTATGGTCTCATCAAGGCCCTATATAATTGTGGTAAGATTTATTCACACTTGTATTCCAACCCTTTTGTAATAAAGGTCAACATACCATTTCTAATTACTTGCCTTTCGAATTGCTTGCTGTCCCGTATGCTTGTGATTAGTGTACAAGAACACCCAGACGCATCCGAACACTAACATTTCCCAGTCTTTCACCATTTAAAAAACATTCTGCTTTTCTACTTTTCCTCCCAAAGTGGGTAACTTCACATTTCTCTACATTATATTCCATCTACCATATCGTTACCCATTCATTTAACCTGTCTATCGCCTTCTTCAGCCTCTTTGCGTTCTCCTCAAAGCTTACTTTCCCAACTAACATTATCATCATCAGCAAACTTGGAATACAATACATTCTGTCCCTGTTGAAGAGTCTTACGGACTCGAAATGTTGACTGTGTTCCTCTCCGCAGATGCTGTCAGACCTGCTGAGTTTTTCCAGGTATTTTTATTTTTGTTTTGGATTTCGAGCATCTGCAGTTTTTTGCTTTTACATTCTGTCCCCTTACCTAAGTCATTGATATAGACTGTAAATAGCTGAGTGCAAGTGAAAGGGGAAAACAGAAAGGTTTAGGGGGAACTTCTTCACTCAGAGTGGTGAGAGTGTGGAACAAGCTGCCATCTGACGTGGTAAATGCGGGCTCATTCTTAAGTTTTAAGAATAAATTGGATAGATACATGGATGGGAGAGGTCTGGAGGGGTATGGACTGGGTGCAGGTCAATGGGATTAGCGGAATAATATTTCGGCACAGACTAGAAGGGCCGAAGGGCCTGTTTTCTGTGCTGTAGTGTTCTATGGTTCTAAGTACTGACCCTCGTGGCTATTGCAGCCTGCCAACCTGAAAATGATCCGTTTATTCCTACACTTTTCAGTCCGTTAATCAATCTATGCTAATATATTATGCCCAATCCCATGTGGCCTAATTTTTGTAATAATCTGCTTTCCCCCTTATCTACCCTGCTAGTTACAATCTCAAAAAACTAACAGATGTCAAACACAATTTCCCATTCATAAATCAATGCTGACTCTGCCTGATCATATCCTGTTACTACCTTTCTAATAATAGATTCTAGCATTTTCCCTGACAACTGGCCTACAAGTTCCCTATTTTCTCTTTCCCTCCCTTATTAAATAGTGGGGTTATACTTTAAATACTTTCCAATCCATAGGGTCCGTTCTAGAATCAAAGGAATTCTGGAAGATCAAACCAATGCACCAGTGTCTCAGAAGCTACTTCTTTTAAAACCCTAAGACATCACTTCCCAAACTGTAGGTCGCAACCCCCAATGGGGGTGCAGAAACAGCAGATGGGGTTGGGAGCTCCCTCTCCTCCAAAACTGCAACCCTTACTGAGGCTCAGGCGGTGTCCAGCCCAGCCATTGCCCTGTTCCTCTCTCTGTTCCTCTCTCTGGCAGGTGAGCAGGCAGGCTTCATAAACATTTTGTGTAGGCAGCAAACCCCTGAATAAGAAGCAGCCCCATGCTTGTACTGAGCAGGGTACCAGCTGCAGAGTTTCTCCTGGTGAAAGGCCCAAGCTAATGGCTGCCATCTCTATAGGGGGTAATTTGCAGCAGGGTGCATGCGTGGATGTCATCTTTATAGGGGGGCACAGCAGAGCGCATGCACAACCATCCTGGGCCAAAAAGCAGGAGGAGAGGGCCTTCACTCAGTCTTCTGTAACTGGAGAATTTGGAGAGCTTGATTGAAACCTATATAAGCACAGGCAATAAAATTTTACAAAATAGATTATAATACAGTTTTTCATATTTATATGATTTTATATTGATCTATAATATGCAAACTTAATTATATACTGAATGTTACCATGCTGCTTTTTTTATTCTTTGATGGGATGTGGGCATCCCTGGCAAGGCCAGAATTTATTGCCCATCCCGAATTGTTCTTGAACTGAGTGCCATTTAAGAGGGCCAACCACGTTGCTGTGGGTCTGGAGCCACATGTAGGCCAGACCAGGTAAGGATGGAAATTTCCTTCCCTAAAGGAAATTTCAGAACCAGAATCTTTTTAGGACAATCGACAATGTTGCCAGGATCTCTGGATTACTAGCCCAGGGACATCACCACTAGGCCACCATATCTCCCCAACTGCTGCATTGTTTGTGTTGGCATCTGGGAAGCTATGTTAATTTTCAAGTGTGAAAATGGGGTCACAATGGAAAATAGCTTGGGAAGCACTGGATTGGTATATGCTGATTAATAGTGTTTCAGATTTTTGCTTCCACAATACAGATACCAGTGTGTAGCCAATGCTTTGAGACCCTGGTAGGAATAATGTTACATGGGCAGTAGTATAAGTGGAGGGGAGCATACAGGAGGGGTGATTACACACACCCATTTCAGAAACTTGAATTCTAATAAAAATATGTAACTGTCAGACCAGGATGTGACCTCTGACAGGATGCAAAAATATTACTGATCACGTAAAAGCTCTCTACTGTATGAAAAACATTTAATAACAAAGATAAACCCCAAATAGCCCTGACAAATAAGAGCATACAGGTCAAGTATCCTTTGTCCAAAACCCTCAGGGCCAATTGCATTTCGTATTTCAGATACTGCATATAAACTTACATTACAATAGCCTAAGCCTAGGCTATGTGTAGTCTAAAGTAAATAAAATGGCTAGAAAAGTAATATGTATCACTGAAATAAGTTTATTTTTGATATGTTCACTACAAATATCGCGAGGTAAGCAGTGCAGATCAACAACTAGACCTACTCAATGGGGTTCACAAAAAGTGCGGTTTTTGGATGTGCTCGGTTTTCGGATTTACAGATAAAGGATACTTAACCTTTATTAAAAATAAACTCACGATATGTGCAGTCCTCATCATCTCCTCCATCCGTTCAGGCATCCTTTTATCATGCAAGTAACTCCCCCACCTAATTGCATAGCACACTCTACCAGAGTCATTTCACCATTAGCTTTACTGCCCAAAAGCGGCAATTTAACAAGTCAGAAAAGTTTGCATTGATATAACACCTTTAATGTAGAAAAACATCCAAGGCACATCACAGAAACCTAATCAGATTTAAAAAAAAAGGATGCCAAGTCGAAGCAACTATTAGGGGAAATGACTAAAACTTTGATCAAAGAGGTGATTTTTTTTTTTAAGGAGGGTCTTAAAAAGAGGGAGATGGAGAAGTTTAGGACAAAACGCAAGACCATAGGGCCTAGAAGGTCACCAAAGATCGGACAAAGGAATTGCAGGGTACTTAAGAAACAAGAGTCAGAGGTAATGTTCTAGGAGGTATTTAAGGCTAGAAAAGATGACAAATATATGAAGGGGCAAGGTCATGAAGAGATTCAAACACGAGCATGAGAATCTTAAATAAATAGGAGCCAATACAGGTCAGCAAGCACAAGAGTAATGGGCGAGTAGAACTTGATGCAAGGTAGGATAGGGCCTGCAGAATTTTGGATGAGCTGAAGATAAAGGGTGTGAAACCACCTAAGAATGTTTTGAATGTTGAAATCTAAAGGTGAGAAAGGTATGGATGAAAGAGGAGAGATAGGGTACCAGTTACAAAGGATGACGTGTCTTTAATTAGGGCAGTTTGTGTGATGTGACAGGGGCAGAAACTGGAGAGATTCAAAGCCCAGTGCTTATCTTTACTCTCTCGTATGATCTTGTTGTAGTCAGTAGTTCAGCTCTGAAGAAATCATACGGACTCAAAACGTTAACTTCGTCTTTTTCTCCACAGATGCCATCAGACCAGCTGAGTTTTTGCGGCATTTTTTGTTTTTGTTTTACATTTTAGCTAGCATGGGGATCAGGAAGGAAAAGTTAAGTGGTCGGCAGTTTAGTGAGCATGCTGTAAGTTACAGATGACATGAGTTTGGAGAGGGCTTACAGAGAGACAGGATAGCAACTACAGCAGTGCTTCCAAAGCTATTTTCCAATGTGACCCCATTTTAACACGCATGACCGCAGATGCCAGCAAAAACAATAAGGCAGCAAACTAACATTCAGTATATAACTATTAAAGCTTACACATTATAGAACATATAATACATATAAATATGAAAACCTTCATTTTAATCTCTGTAAAAAATTTATTATTTCATGTACTTATGTTGGTTTCAGTCAAGCTCTATTTGCCAGAGACAGGGGGCTCGGTGAAGGCCCACTCCTGTTGCTTCTTGGCCCAGGATGGCTAAGCATGCACCCTGCCACACACTATCCCCTATAAAGATGGCAGCCATGCTAGCGCCCTGCTGCACATTTCCCCCTCTCAATATGGCAGCTGGTAACCTGGCCTTTCACCAGGAGAAACCCCGCAACTGCAGCCCCACTTGGTGCAAACACAGGACAGGTAGCTTCTTATTCAGGGTTTCCAGCCTACACAAAATGATTATGAAGCCTCCCTGCTCACCTCCCAGGTCTGTAGTTCTCCTCCGCCATGCCTTGGAGAGAGAAGAGAGAGGAGCAGGGCATGGCTGGGCCGGACACCACCTGGGCCTTGGTGTGGTACACAGTCTTGGAAGAGAGGGAGCTCGCAACCCTATCTGCTGTTTCTGTGACACCAATGGGGGTTGTGACCCAGTTTGGGAAGTGCTGAACTGAAGAAAAATGCTGGGGGCCGGTGAAGCCTTACAAGATAGTTGGTTTGGGAAGGAAGCCAGCTAAATGGGTGATTCCGATAACAAGTGACAAAGCAGCCCTATAAACTCCTCTCAGTTGTTGGTGGAAGAATGGATGGGCAGGGGAAAGAGATTTAACAAACCAGCTGGTAGTGGAGAAAAGATCCTATGGATGGGGTGGAGGGGGCGACGTTGTCATTGTTCTCCAGGATCTTCCTGCAGTAATGTGTTTTTGCAGAGAACACTGAAGCCTGATAATGCTTCATGTGTTTCAGCCAAATCTGCTGATAGGTAGTTAAACCAATTGTGCACCAGAAATGATCCATTCTGCGTCCCTTGGACTTGAGGGAGCATTAATGAGGGCTATAGCAGGGGAATGACCAGGTTGTTAGCAAAGATACCACAAGGTGCAAAAGAGCAGATAAACAGCTGCAGAAGTGCAGGAGGACCACCCATGGCTCAACAGTTGAATGTGTAGTTGTATTTGACTTGGGGGGGGGTGGTGGAGGGGAGTTGTGCGGAGGGAAGAGTACACCATTCAACTATTCATGGAAGAGAGAGATTGTAATCATTTGTTTCAGGAAGAGCATCACAGAAACACAGGAGTTACACTACTGTAAGTACAGTAGTGGTCTCAAACAGGGCACACTGAGAATTCAACGCCAACAATAATTTTCATGTAAATAAGCATTTCTATGGCCATGCAACTGTTCAAAAGTTGTAGGTGATGACATTCCAGAGATGTTTCATTGGTGTTCTGTATGACAATCAGTAAATATTCCTTAATACACAGACACAAGAGGAAGTAGAGCTGGAAGTGGATCTGGGGTGTGGCTGTTGATGGATACTGGTAAGAGTTTCGAGATGGCCTGATTTGTGATCGATGTTTGGGCATGTGAGAAAGGTTAAGGGGGTTGCTATAAATATAAATAGGAGAGGCTGAAGGAGAGGTTCGCAAACTCTCGAGGTCAGAACATTGCAAATTACAAGGGAAAGCTTTATTTGCCAACTATCATGGGAGTTTAGTATGAACATATTTTTCATTTGTGCTATCAAATTGTAATGGTTCCACTATCTTTCTGTAGCAAGTAAAGGAACCGCCTGGGATCATCACCAGCCATTGTTAAGTTCAGGATTTCCTCAAAAGCAATGGACAAATGCCACTCCGAGTCAGGATCTGGATCAAAAAGTGGAGTGAGACAAAACAGAAAAACAGGGGGGCAGAAAAACAGCATGTAATTTTACCTTTGTTCCACACACATTACGGTTCATGTTACCAAATAAGCCACCTGAGAAGGGCAAATCTGAAGACCAACAACTATTTATATTGTGCCTTTGACATAAAAAAGAATGCCTTAAGATGCTTCACTGGCATGCTATAAAGCAAAATTAGACACTGAGCCACCTAAGACAATTATAGGGCAGGTACCCAAACATCTGTTCAAAAAGGTATTTTTTAAGGAGCACCTTAACGGAAGAAAAAGGTTGAGAGATGGGAGGCATTTAGGGAGGAAAATACAGTATAATTCTTAGCACACTGAGGATTATTCAGCAAGTGCTGACCAATCACAGAACATAATGTCTAACGTTAAATGTGATTCTGAGTTTTGCAAGCACAGGGTAGTTGAGTACGATCAGTACTCTGACTATTGTGAGCAGCCAAAGGGACACACTGTTTGATACGATCCACCAGTCGTTGGGGCGCATAGCCTATGTCCTGGCATCACAACAGCACCAAAATTCATATACCAATTACTCATGTGTGATAGGCAAAACCTCTTTTTGGCTTGATGGAAGCATCCTGGTATTGGAAAATACTATTCATGTTGCTACTGCAACATGCTACTGATAGCCATTACAGAGACATAGCTACAGGGACGACATAGGTTGGGACCTGAATACTGAAGGGTACGTGATATTTAGAAAGGACAGGAAGTTAAGAAAAAGTGGAGAGGTGGCTCTGCTAATTAATGATGCTTTGACACATTAGAGAGGGATGACCTAACTTCAGGAAACCAGGATGTAGAAGCAGTTTAGGCTGAGATGAAGAATGAGTCAATTGTGGGCGTGGTGTACAGGTCTCCTAATTGTAACTACACAGTAGGACAGAGTATAAAAGAGGAGATAATGAGAGCTTGCCAGAAAGGTACAGCAATAATCATGGGGGATTTTAATCTACATATAGACTGGAAAAATCAGATGGGCAACGGTCACGTAAATGAGGAGTTCAAAGAATGTTTTCAGGATAGTTTCTTAGAACAGCATGTTCTGGAGCCAACCGGAGGATAGGCTATACGAGATCTGGTATTGAGCAATGGGATAGGATTAATTGATAGCCTCTAGTGAATCCCTAGGTAGCAGCGATGATATGATTTACATTTTACATTCATTTTGAGGGAGAAACGAATGCGTCCAAGGCTAGTATTTTAAACTTAAATAAAGGCCAACAAGAGGGCATGAAAGCAGAGCTAGCTAAAGTGAACTGGCAAATGAGGTTAAAGGATAGGTCAACAGAGGTTCAGTGGCAGACATTTAAAGGGATATTTCAGAATACACAGAATATATATATATACATTTCGATGAGAAAGAAAAATTCCAAGGGGAGGGCCCACCATCTGTGATTAACTAAAAAAGTTAAAGACAATATCAAACTTAAAGAAAAAACATATAATTACACAAAGATGGGTGGCAGGTCAGAAGATTGGAAATAATATAAACAGTAAAGAATGACAAAAAGATCAATAAGGAGGGAAAAATTAGAGAATGAGAAAAAGCTAGCTAGCAATATAAAGACGGATAGTAAGAGTTTTTATAGGTATTTAAATAAGAAGAGTTAACAAAGTGAGCATTGGTTCTACACAGAGAATGCATTTGGGGAATTGATAATGGAAAGTAGGGAGATGGCGGACAAATTAAACAGGTATTTTGCTTCTGTCTTCACTATGGAGGACATAAGTAACATCCCAGAAATAGCTGTAAGTCAGGAAATGGGAGGTAGGAGCTTGGGGAAATTACAATCAACAGAGTATTGAGTAAATTGTTGGGGGCTGCAAGATGACAAATCCCCAGGTCCAGATGGACTTCATCCTAAGGTCTTAAAAGAAGAGGCTAATGAGATAGCTGATGCACTGTTTTAAATTTTCCAAAATTCCCCAGATTCAGGGAAGGTTCCATTAGATTGGAAAACAGCAAATATAACTCCTTTATTCAAAAACAGAGGGAGACAGAAAGCAGGAAACCTTAGGCCAGTTAGCCTAACATCTGTCATAGAGAAAATGTTAGAATCTATTATTAAAGATGTTATAGCAGAGCAATTAGAAAAATTCAAGGCAATCAGGCAGAGTCAACATGGTTTTGTGGAAGGGGAATCATGTTTAACCAATTTATTGGAGTTCTTAGAAGGAGTCACATGTGCTGTGGATAAAGGGGAATGGTGGATGTCCTGTGTTTAAATTTCCAGAAGGCATTTGATGAAGTGCCACATCAAAGGTTATGGCGGAAAATAAAACCTCATGGTGTAGGGGGTAACATATTGGCATGGAAAGAAGATTTGTTAGCTAACAGGAAGCAAAGAGTTAGCATAAATGGGTCTTTTTCTGATGGCAGGATGTGACAAGTGGTGTGCCACAGGGATCAGTGCTGGGGCCTCAACTTTTTACAATTTATATATTAGACTTGGATGAAGGGACCAAAGGAATGGTGGCTAAATTTGCTGACAACACAAAGATAGATAGGAAAGCAAATTGTGAAGGAGGCTACAAAGTGACTTAATTAGGTTAAGCGAGTGGGTAAAGATCTGGGAAATGGCGTATAATGTGGGCAAATGTAAAATCGTTCATTTTGGTTGGAAGAATAAAAAAGCATATTCCCTAAATGGTGAGAGATTGTAGAGCTCTGAGATTCAGAGGGATCTGGGTGTCCTAGTGCATGAATTACAAAAGGTTAATATGCAGGTACAGCAGGTAATTAGGAAAGCTAATAGAATGTTATCACTTATTGTGAGGGGAATTGATTGCTAAAGGAGGGAGGTTATTATGCTTCAGTTGTACAGGGCATTGGTGAGTATTGTGTACAGTACTGGTCTCCTTATTTAAGGAAAGGTGTAAATGCATCAGAAACAGTTCAGAGGAGGTTTACTAGACTAATGCCAGGAATGGGCGGGTTGTGTTATGAGGGAAGGCTGGAAAGTTAGGCTTGTATCCAGTAGAATTTAGAAGAATAAGAGGCGACTTAATTGAAACCTTTAAGATCCTGAAGGGTGGATGTGGAGAGGATGTTTCCTCTTGTGGAAGAATCTTGAACTAGGGGTCACTGTTTAAAAATAAGGAGTCACTCATTTAAGACATAGATGAGGAGAAATTTTTTTCTCTCAGAGTGTCATGAGTCTTTGGAACTCTCTTCCTCGAAAGGCGGTGGAAGCAGAGTCTTTGAATATTTTTAAGGCAGAGCTAGATAGATTCTTGATTAACAAGGGGGTGAAAGGTTATCAGGGGTATGCAGGAATGTGGGGTTGAGGTTACATTCAGATCAGCCATGATCTTATTCATTAGTGGAGCCGGCTCGAGGAGCCAAGTGGCCTACTCCTGCTCTTAATTCGTACGTTCATATGTTCGCATGCACTGTAGCAACATGAAACAGAGTTTCACCTGTGTCAGGAAGATATAATAATTTTCATAACGTTATTAGAAGTTATTGTAAAGTAGAGTAATAGAGGGGTCTGTGTCTATCGGTTGGTGTGTGTGGAACTTAATTGAATTAAAAACAGCTGGTCTGATGCTTTGATGTAAGAAGAGAAGCTAAATTTGAAATGCTAAATAGGTAAACATGGGTGATGTTCTAGAATGAGATGAGAAGATAGCTGAACAGATGAAATGGCCACAGGAAAACTGGACATTGTTGTTACAATCCAGGTTGGTGGGTAGAGCACAAGGCTTATGCTTCACTGTCAGAAGAAATGTCGATGAATCACGATGTGCTAAAAATGACTATTTTGAGTGCAAATGAGTGAAGCTTTAGAATGTGAGGTACAAAGGGAGCATTGGCATCTTTAAATAAGCCAGAGTAGCTTGAATTCAAAAGAGAGGGTGAAATGTTACACCTAGCCAAAAGAAGTTAAGAAACAGTATGTCTATTTTTCCCCAAAGATCACTGATAAAATTAATACCATGGTAGATTTTTATTATTAGAAAGGTAAAGTCCAAAGACATAGTGAAACAATGAGAATTTGCTTTCAATGGGGAAGATATGTATAAAGAAGAGAAGGCTGCATGTAAGGGCAGGCGTTTTAAGATCTAACAAGTGTGAAAAGCTTCCAGCATCTAAGCCTCAATCTGCTGTCTACAAAGAACAGAAGTTCAGAAATGCTCACTTTGAATTCGACTGTCCAGGGTGCGTGCTTTGCCTGGGTCTGTTTAAATCTGTGTGTTTTACTGTTGCCTTAACGGAGGTGTAACTAGAAGTTAGATTAACTAGGGAGCTAGGAGTTATCATAGTAGTGATTTGTAGCCCTACGTATGTGCTTAAAATCATTTCTTTTATTTATAAATGTTTAATTTAGTTTTGTAAGAAACCTATAAGACTTGCTGGACTTATTACTACAGAATTCAAGGCACACATCTTGAAAGAAATATACAAATTGCAAAACAGTTGTTTCAAGTTTCCCTTTGGGGTTTGAGCAACTCAGCATTTACCATCAGCTGTACCATAACAAAATTGGGGGCTCATCTAGGAATGTATTTGATATTCCTTGAATGGTTTAGAGTGGTGAATCTTAAGGTTACGAGTACAAGAAGCACTTTGAATTTAGGAGTTGGTGTGAGGTATTTTTAAAATAGTGAGGCTGCAAAAATGGCTCTATCCATGGCTAAAACCTTTTTTTTGAAGTAGAATATATAACTCTGATTGGGTTACAAAAAGTATCTAAGGGTAAGTTAACAGAGTTGGCGGATAAGTTGCAGTTGAGGGTACCTGTAGGGGCAAAGAAAGCAGACATAGTGGAAGTGATAGCACAGCATCTACAGTTGGAAGTGATACCTGACACTAGTGAGCCACAGCTGGAAGCAGTGAGACTTCAGTTAGGAATGAAGAGGCTTAACTTTCAACAAGCAAACGAACTGAGGAAACTTGAATTGGAGGCAAACAAAAAGGAAAAAGAATTGAAAATGAAAAAAACTGGAACTAGAGGCAGCAGAAAAGGGAAAAAGAGAAATTATTTCAAAAAGAAATGGAAATGCGGAAAATTGATCTCCAGAGGGAAAAGTGAGCAATGGAAGAGAGAACGAAGGAAAGAGATAGAGAGTACTGTCTTAAAAAGTCGGATTTTAAAAAGGAGACATCAAATGCTGAGGAAACTTCAGATCATGATAAAACATTTAACCTCACATGTGGAGGGGGGATGTTTAAATTTGTACCAAAGTTTGAGGAAAGAGATGTTGAAGCATTCTTTACTTCATTTGAGAAGATAACTAAACAGATGAAATGGCCACGGGAAAACTGGACATTGTTGTTACAATCCAGGTTGGTGGGTAGAGCACATGAGGTTTATGCTTCACTGTCAGAAGAAATGTCGGTGAATTATGATGTGGTAAAAAAGGCTGCTTTGAATGCATATGAGTTGGTTCCTGAGGCATACAGGCAGAAATTTAGGAATATGAGAAAATAGCCTGGGCAAACTTATACTGAGTTTGAAAGAGTATAACAAAGTAATTTTGACTGGTGGATATGGGCATTAAAAGATAGAGATGACATATGTAGCTCTTAGAGGTGTAATTCTTTTGGAAGAATTTAAAAAGAGTCAATTCCTTTGGTAGTGAGAACTCATGTGGAGGAACAGGGGGTTAAAATGGTAACTCAAGCAGCAGAGATAGCTGATGATTATGAGTTAGTTCACAGAGCTAAACCTTTTATCATCACCCTTTTAAATCAGAGAAGGATAGAAAGTGGGAAGGTGAAAGGAAGGTGGGTAGTCAGTGAAGAGGAGCAGGTGGAAATTCCCAGGAAACTTTTTCTCAGAATAAAGAGGAAGGTGCTGAGGCTAGAAGCGACATTCAAAAATTGAGGTGTTTTCATTGTAATAAAGTTGGACATATGAAGTCAGTGTGCTGGAAATTGTAGGGATTATTGGGGTACAGAAAAGTTCTAGAAGTAAAAGTACTGTGGTTCAGGCACAGGAAAAAACAATGGTTTGTGTACAGGTAAAACAGGAAATTCCCAGGAAGTTTTTTCTCAGAATAAAAAGGAAGGTGCTGAGGTTAGAAGCGACATTCAAAAATTGAGATGTTTTCATTGTAATAAAGTTGGACATATGAAGTCAGTGTGCTGGAAATTGTAGGGAATATTGGGGTACAGTGATAGGTAAAGAAGTGGGGATGTGTTCACAATTTACCCACGAGAATTCTGAGGAGCAGGTTGCAGAAATGTTTAAAGATTTTGTATGTGAAGGGAAAGTCTTCCCATGTGTATAGGGTGGAGTAGGTAAAGGTGTTAAAATTTTAAGAGACACAGAGGCTAGTCAATCCTTAATGTTGTGCGATAGTGATATTAGTTGTTTAGAGGGAGTACTGCAGGAACAGGTGATAATAAGTGGGGTTCATGGAGATGCTAAACCTATTCCATTGTGGAAGGTAAATTTAAAGAATAAGTAGGTGAGGTGGTTGTTGGAGTAGTGGAAAAATTGTCCACTGCAGGGGTTCAATTTATTTTACGGAATGATATAACTGGGTCACAGATGTGGGTGATGTCTATGGTAGTTGAGCAGCCTGTAGAAGTGTTTTCAACAGAAGTGTTGCAGAGAGCACATCCTGGATTGTTTCCAGAATGTGTGATAACAAGATCACAGGCTCATAGGTTGAAACAAAGACAGGAAGGTCAAAGGCAGGGAGGAGGTGTGGAAGTACAATTAGCTGGCACTGTTTTTGATAACATTGTTCAGGAGGAAAGAACAGAGGACAATTCAGCTGAGATGTTTAACTCAAGGCAGTTGGTAGTTACAGAAAAAGGATTCACAAATATAACAGTTATATCAGATAGCTTACTCAGAAACAGAGACAAAGTGTATTCCAGAATGTTATTACCTTAAGGGTAATGTTTTAATGAGAAAGTGGATGCCTTATCATGTTTCAGCAAATGAAAGCTGGAGGGAGGTGCATCAGATTGTAATACCATTTGGATATAGAGAAGGGATTCTGAGGATAGCTCATAAAATTCCAATAGGCAGACATTTAGCAATTAGAAAAACACAGGTAAAAGTACAAAATCATTTTTATCTGCCTGGATTGCATAGGGACTTAGTCAAATTCTGTAGAACGCCATATGAAAGGGAAACCACAAGCAGTGATTAAGCCGGCACTTTTAATTCCAATTCCAGCATTTTAAGTACCTTTCACTGGAGTCATGATTGATTGTGTAGGACCCCTCCCTAAGATGAAAAGTGGAAATCAGCACTTACTGAAAATAACTGATGTGTCTACAACGTTTCTTGAAGCAACACCTTTGAGAAATATTACAATAAAGAAAATTGTGGAAGAGTTGACCAAGTATTTTTTTACAAGATATGGTTTACCTAAGGAAATGCAATCAGGTCAGGGTTCAAATTTTACGTCATAGCTGTTTAAGGAAGCAATGAACAGTTTGGCCAAAAAAACATTTTAAGTCAACAGCTTATTACCCTGAGTCACAAAGGGCTTTGGAAAAATGGCATCAAACTCTAAAAACTATGATGAGGGCGTATAGTCAGGATTATCCATAGGATTAGGACAGGGGTATTCCATTCTTGGTTATTTGCTTTAGGGGCACCCCTAATGCATCAACTGGTTTTAGTCCTTTTGAACGATTTTATGGTCATGAGGTAAAGGGACCACTGAAATTGATTCATGAGAAATTGGTGGGTCAAAATTCAGAAACTACTCTCCTGGATTATGTATCAAACTTCAGAGAAAAATTGGACAGAGCATGTGAGTTGGCTAGGGAACATTTAAAGTTATCACAGCAAATGATGAAAGTGAGGGCAAACAGGAAAGCTACAGCTCGTAGTTTTGTTGCTAGGGAGAAGGTGCTAGTTCTGTTACCAATACTGGGTGACTTGTTAAAGGCAAGGTTTAGTGGCCCTTACAGGGTTGAAAAGAGACTGAATGAAGTAAATTATTTAATAAATACTCCAGATAGAAGAAAGAAGCAGAGGGTGTGTCATGTAAATATGCTTAAAAAGTACTTTGGCAGGGAAGAGGACCAAAAGGAGATGCTAGTGGTGGTAGATAAAGAGAAACTCTTTTGAGTTATCAACAGTCACAGATTGCAACTCTTTTCGAGTACAATCACAGTTCTTGGTTTCTGGGAGTGGGACATGAACCCACAACCCTCTGATTCAAAGGCAAGGGTGCTATGAACTGAGCCACAGCTGACACCTCTAAAGAGAAAGAGGTAGAAATACAGGATTCTGAAATTGATTTTCCTTTAATCAAATTGGATAATGGGGGGTACTTGAGAATTTGAATGTCATATCAAGTTACCTTCCAGTCAAGTGTCAAAAGTGATTTGGAGAAGCTACTGCAGTCACACAAAGCTATTTGTGGGGTTAAGCTGGGGTGGACAAATTTAGCTATACATGGTGTATGTGTAGAAGTTTCATCAGGGCAACATCCTTATAGGTTAAATCCAGCAAAGTTATCACAAGTACAGAAAGAAATCAAATTCATGCTTCAAAATGATATCATTGAGTTTAGTTGTAGTAACTGGAGTTCGCCTATTGTGCTACTAAAACCAGATGGAACACAAAGACTGTATGGACTATCGAAAAGTGAATGCAGTGACAAAAGTGGATTCATATCCTATACCACTGTTGGAAGATTACATTGAGAAAGTGGGACAATCAAATTTATCACAAAGATTGGCTTGCTAAGAGGATATTGGCAAGTACCATTATCGGAGAAAGCAAAGGAGATATCGGCTTTTGTGATGCCAGATGGACTATATCAGTTTCAAGTCATGCCATTTAATATCAAAAATGCATCTGCAACATTTCAAAGGCTGACAAACAAAGTAACTGCAGGTCTGAGCAATTGTGCTGCTGATATTGGCGGCTTGATAGTTTTCAGTCAGATGTGGGAAGAGCATTTACAACATCTGGAAGGATTATTTAATCGATTACAAGAAGCTACTTTGGCGATGAACATGGCTAAAAGTGAATTTGCAAAAGCGCAAGTCACATATCTAGGCCATACCATTGGACATGGTAAGGTGGCTCCGAGAGATGTGAAAGTCAAGGCTATCATGGATTTCCCCAAGCCTACAACAAAACGAGAAGTTTTCAGATTTCTGGACATGAGTTTTAGAATGTGAGGTATAAAGGGAACATTTGCATTTTTAAATAAACCAGAGTAGCTTGAATTCAAAAGGGAGGGTGAAATGTTACACCTAGCCAGGAGAAGTTAAGAAAGTGTGTTTATTTTTCCAAAACATTACTGGTAAAATTGGTACTATGATAGGTTTTTTATTATTAGAGAGGTAAAAGTCCAAAGACATAGTGAAACAATGGGAATTTGCGTTCAAAGGGAAAATATGCATAAAGGACAGAAGGGCTGTAAGGGCAGGCATTTGAAGATCTAACACAAGTGTGAAAAGCTTCCAGCATCTAAGCCTCAATCTGCTGTCTACAAGGAACCGAAGCTCAGAAAAGCTCATTTTGAATTCAACTGTCCAGGGTTTGTGCTTTGCCTGGGTCTGTTTAAATGTGTGTGTTTTACTGTTGCCTTAACAGGAGTGTAACTGGAAGTTAGTTTAACTTGGGGGGCTAGGAGTTATCATTGTAGTAATTTTTAAGCCTGTGTACGTGCTTAAAATCATTTATTTTATTTATAAATGTTTAATTTAGTTTTGTAAGAAACCTTAAGACTTGGTGGACTTATTATTACTGAATTCAAGGCACGCATCTCGAAAGAAATATACAAATTGCAAAACAGTTGTGGCAGTTATTTCAAGTTTCCCTTTGGGATTTGAGCAGCTCAGCACTTATCAGCTGTGCCATAATACCTGTTGCCGAGATACCTTATCTTTTCAGGGTAATTTGAGGTAGACTGGGCACTTTTCAAGTCCGAAAGTGACGGCCTTATGCCCATTCGTGAGTATCCGCCATACATGAGTTGCTAAAACCAGCGCTGAGTGAGTTTTCCATATGCACAGTGAAGGATTGGTCTGATCAGGGTAGCCATTATCCGGTAGGATAGCTTTGATGTGGCCTACTTCAGTGCCAAGCTTGCACGTTGGATAAATGGCTCGGACTCTATTTACAAGATTGCCGATAAGGACAATCTTATAATTCATGAATCTGTAGGAATCCCCAAGATTATATTGACCAGCAAAGGTAGGTTTGCGGTAGACAGCAGTAGAGAATCCATTGGTGAACTTCTCAACTGGCACATTGAGGAAAGGTAGCCCGTTAAGACTGCTCCATTTCAAAGGTGAATTTGAGTGTGGGGTGGAATGTGTTAGGTGTGTAAGGAAATTCTTCCAAGCAGCTGCAGATTCAAATATAGCATAAGTGTAATTTACATATCAGAAATATGCAAGCAGTAGGTGGTTAGGGATTATTCCATTGAAAAAGCATTTCTCATGGAATCCAACAAAGATATTGGCAAGAACCAAGCCAAGAGGGGATCCCCATGGCAACACCATCCATTTTGGCATATGTAGTGTCATCAAAGCTGAACTCAACTGCACAAGTTGCTGAGTTCATAAGTTCAATGAATACAGATTCAGGGTGTGGTGGCATGTCCAGATAGCCTTGATATCGTGATGTGGCACAAACGTTTATGGCTTCAAGTAGCACACTAGTGAATAGGCACGCAATGAGCACATAGACACAACATTGCTGTCGATAGGCAGGTCACGTGTAGTCTTCGCAGGGTGATGGAATCCTTCACCATGCATGTGGAAAGCTCACTCAGAACTAGTTTTAGCAACTCACTCAACCATTTGGCCAATTCATATTGCCCAGAACCAGTCACAGGTAAGATGTAGCATAATGGAATGTCACTTATATGTGTCTTGGGTAGCCCATACATATGTGGACATAGTGAACCATGAGGATGAATCCTATCATTTATGCCAAAAGGCAACTCGTTACTATTACACAATTCTAACAAGTAGCTTCCTTTCCTCGACATTCTAGTTGAGAAATCCGCCAATGGGTTGTCCACTACTGTGTATCGCAGGCCTACCTTCACTGATCAACATACGCATTGGGATTCCTACAGCTCCACGCGCTACAAGATTGGCCTTATTGGCACTTGCATAAACAGGACCCAAGCCATTTGCTCACCGTGCAAGGCTGACATGAAATAGGGCCCATCAAAGCCATCCTGCAGTATAATGGCTACCCCGTCAGACCATTGCTCGATATGTGTTGTGCATGTTCACGAGTGGGCGTAAGGCCACCACTTTCAGACCTGAAAAGTGCCCAGTCTACCTCAAATTACCCTGAAAAGGTATGGTATAGGTATCTCAAAAGATTTGAGCAGCAGATGAAGCTAGCCATTTCACGCTGCTACTATGCAGTAGCAACACAAGTGGCATTTTCCACTAACAGGATACTGTCAATAGGCCAAAAAGACATTCTGCTTCCTGCACAAATGAGTATTGTGGTTTATGAATTTCACTGCTAGTGCGATGCCAGATACATCCCAACGACTGGCGAATCGTATCAAAAAACAGATCCCTTCGGCTGTTCGCAATAGGCAGAGTACTCAACCAGTCCATGCTTGCAATCTTCAATGTTGGCTGCGATTCCATGATTAGTTAGCACTTACTGAATATTCCAGAGCGTGCCAAGAATTACATGAACAACCAATTTAAAATTGTCAGGCTTGCATGTGGCTCACTCACACTTGCTAGAAGTTACATATAGCAAAATCTTTTTCAGTCGGCATGTGCTGTGAACAGTTGGTGCTGGTTTATCAAAAATGCCAGTTTATAGTGAATTTCATTTACCAATGGAATACAGCACAATACTTGTAGCATTAACTAATATAGAAGCAGGAAGTAAAGAACAGTACTGTATTTACTTCTAATCTCCAATTTTACATTAAAACAAACTAAATTATAAAATAATAGTGTACAGGTACAGGTCCTGGATAACTTCATAATTACTTCCAGTTGGTAAAGTGTCGATTTGTATCAGGGAAACATCAGAAATTCTGGTTGGTAGAGTGCTGGATAGCACACAGTTTACCGTATATTCATATGCAGGGGCCTGTTCTCTGCAGGTAAAAAGAATACTTCCAGGCATTGTGCATTTTTTGAATTAAACAAAAGCACGGGGGACAATAGTTTCCTGGTGCTTTCTCCATGGCGATGACTCCACCAGAGTCAACTTGCCAACGAATCAGCACCCTTTCTTTTTTCATGCAGTATAAACTGTTGCTCCATTTGAAATGTGGCTTTCTTGTGTCTGTCCTGATGAGTGCAAGGCAAAAAGCTTCAACAGCATGTCATTTTTTTCCAGCAATACCCAAGTTCTGTACGACAAAGCAAATATTTATATGGAGATAAAAACAAAAAACTACTGCGGATGCTGGAAATCCAAAACAAAAACAGAATTACCTGGAAAAACTCAGCAGGTCTGGCAGCATCGGCGGAAAAGAAAAGAGTTGACGTTTCGAGTCCTCATGACCCTTCAACAGAACTGAGTAAAATTAGGAGAAGGGTGAAATATAAGCTGGTTTAAAAGGTGGGGGGGGGGATGGGGGAGAGAAGTTGGCGGGGGGTAGTTGTAGGGACAAGCAAGCAGTGATAGGAGCAGATAATCAAAAAATGACACAAAGGAACAAAGAGGTGTTACAGGTGGTGATATTACCTAAGAGAATGTGCTAATTGAGAATAATTAAGAATCCCCATCCACCACTACTCTCCTCCGTCTGGCTGAACTTGTTCTCACACTGAACAATTTCTCCTTTAGCTCCTCTCACTTCCTGCAAATGAAAGGTGTGGCTATGGATACCCGCATGGGCCCCAGCTATGCCTGTCTCTTTATGGGGTATGTGGAACATTCCTTGTTCCAGTCCTACTCCGGCCCCCTCCCACATCTCTTTCTCCGGTACATCGATGATTACTTCGGTGCTGCTTCATGCTCTCGTCGGGACCTGGAAAAATTTATTAATTTTGCTTCCAATCTCCACCCCTCCATCATTTTCTCATGGTCCATCTCTGACACTTCCCTTCCCTTCCTTGACCTCTCTGTCTCAATTTCTGATGATAAGACTGTCCACCAATATCCATTACAAGCCTACCGACTCCCACAGCTACCTTGACTACAGCTCCTCACACCCCGCTTCCTGTAAGGACTCCATCCCATTCTCTCAGTTCCTTCACCTCCGTCGCATCTGTTCTGATAATGCTACCTTCAAAAACAGTTCCTCTGACATGTCCTACTTCTTCATTAACCGAGGTTTTCCACCCACGGTCGTTGACAGGGCCCTCAATCGTGTCCGGCCCATCTCCCGTGCATCTGCCCTCACGCCTTCTCCTCCCTCCCAGAAACATGATAGGGTCCCCCTTGTCCTCACTTATCACCCCACCAGCCTCCGCATTCAAAGGATCATCCTCCGCCATTTCCAGCATGATGCCACCACCAAACACATCTTCCCTTCACCCCCCCCGGCGGCATTCCGTAGGGATCGTTCTCTCCGGGACACGCTGGTCCACTCCTCCATCACCCCTACTCCTCAACCCCCACCTATGGCACCTCCCCATGCCCATGCAGAAGATGCAACACCTGCCCCTTCACTTCCTCTCTCCTCACTGTCCAAGGGCCCAAACACTCCTTTCAAGTGAAGCAGCATTTCACTTGCATTTCCCCCAACTTAGTCTACTGCATTCGTTGCTCCCAATGCAGTCTCCTCTACATTGGAGAGACCAAACGTAAACTGGGCGACCACTCTGCAGAACACCTGCGGTCTGTCCGCCAGAAAGACCCAAACCTCCCTGTCGCTTGCCATTTTAACACTCCGCCCTGCTCTCTTGCCCACATGTCTGTCCTTGGCTTGCTGCATTGTTCCAATGAAGCCCAACGCAAACTGGAGGAACAGCACCTCATCTTCCGACTAGGCACTTTACAGCCTTCCGGACTGAATATTGAATTCAACAACTTTAGATCTCAAACTCCCTCCCCCATCCCCACCCCCTTTCCGTTTCTTCTCCCTCCCTTTTGTTTTTTCCAATAATTTATATAGATTTTTCTTTTCCCACCTATTTCCATTATTTTTAAATCTATACCTGTAATGCCCTGTCAATCTTTCCACCCCACCCCCACGAGAGCTGTACCTTGAGTGTCCTGCCATCCATTCTTAATTAGCACATTCTCTTAGATAATATCACCACCTTTAACACCTCTTTGTTCCTTTGTCTGTGACATTTTTTGATTATCTGCTCCTATCACTGCTTGCTTGTCCCTACAACCATCCCCGCCCCCCAACTTCTCTCCCCCCACCTTAAACCAGCTTATATTTCACCCCTTTCCTAATTTTACTCAGTTCTGTTGAAGGGTCATGAGGTCTCGAAACGTCAACTCTTTTCTTCTCTGCCGATGCTGCCAGACCTGCTGAGTTTTTCCAGGTAATTCTGTTTTTGTTTCAAATATTTATATGGTTCACCAACAGTATATTTTAGGTATGTAGATTCTGTTTTGCTGACAGAACTCAGGGCGTGATTTCCAATATACCCAGAGCATCTTACCAAGCCTATACTGAATTTCAAAATTGTTCATCCTTCCCATACACTAATTCTTATACATCCACATTTATTTAGATTAAAAAGGACTGAATAAAACAAAAGAACTTTGTACATCAGGCAAGGATAATACCCCATCTGCAAAAAAAAAGAGTTTTCAGGTCACAGGTTTAAGTGCAGAGTGTACAAATCTATAAAGCATCAGGTTCAGCTACCATACAGAAATTATAGGTAACAACTGCCTCTACTCCATTGTCTAGCTGAGTAAGACTATCCACATCTGGTTCCATTCTTGCCTATCCAGTTGTAGGCAAAAACTCACCCATGCAATGGATTCTCTTACCATTCTACCACCCTTTCATATCCCCAAAGGATCTATCCTTGGCTCCCTCCTATTTGTCATTTACATGTTGCACCTCAATGCCATCATCCAAAAGCACATTAGATTCCACATACACAACAATGACTTCTCTCAACCCCTCCTGATGTCAGACTGCTTGTCCAACATCCAGCACTGGATAAGCAGGAATTGCCTCCAATTAAACAAGGGAAGACCAGCAGCATTACCTTCGGCCCTGAACACTAAGACATTTCCCCAGCCACCGATTCTATCCACCTCCCTAGTCAGTGTCTCAGGCTGAACTAGACAGTTCTTTTTATTCTGTTCACGGGATGTTGGCATCACAGGCGAGGCCAGCATTTGTTGTCCATCTCTAATTTTTCTTGAATTGAGTGGTTTGCTAGGCAATTTCATTGGGCAGTTAACAATTAACCACATTACTGCAGATCTGGAGTCACATGTAGGCCAGAAGAAACAGATGACAGATTTTCTTCCCTAAAGGACATTAGTGAAACAGATGGATTTTTACAATAATCATTGATAGTTTCATGGTCACCATTACTGAGTCTAGCTTTATATTCCAGATTTTATTAATTGAATTTAAATTCCACCAGCTGCCGTGATGGGGTCTGAACCCATGTTCCCAGAGAATTAGCCTGGGCCTCCAGATTAAAGTCTAGTGGCATTACCACTGTGCCACCAGCTCCCCGTTATTTGCAACTGCATCTATTTGACCAAGCTGAGCTTCCAGTGCCATATCCCCTCTATTACCACGGCCAGCTACTTTCCCTTCTATAATATCACCTGCCTTCACCAATTCTTCCATCATCAGTAATCCAAATGACCAAACTTGGTTCAATGAGAAGCATGCTGGGTACAGTACCAGGCCTACCTAAAAATGAGGTGCTTGCCTGGCTGCAGCATGCTACAGACAACCAGTGGGTCAGGTCAAAGCTCTGTAGCCTTGACAAATCCAGTCATAAATGGTAGTGAACAATTAAGCAACTAACAGGAGGATGCTCAATGATGGCGGAGTCCAGCATACAACTGCAAAGGCTGAAGCACTAACAACCATCTTCAGCCAAAAATGCCAAAGGGACAACTGCTTTTGGTCTCTTCCTTTGATTCCCACCAGCATAGATGCCAGTCTTCAGCCAATTCAATTCTCTCCAACATAGAGCTGAGTAACTGGACTGTTAGGAAATAGAGATAGCTTAACTAAATTATATTCATATTTGTGGGCATTAGGAATGAGTTTTAGCTTTCAAGTTTATTAAAGTTTGATTTGTATTTGTGTCTGTGTTAAGAAAGGTCAAAGTGAGTTTTAATTTCAATTTAAAAGGTGCTTGCATTTCTAATAAGGTTTTTAGGACTGTTGCAGCTAAGGTAAACAAACAAGAGTGGAGGAATTGTGCTGTTGCTTAGCAACAGAGGTCCAGAAAGGCAGGTCCCTCCCACAGACAAACACATAAAAGCTAGAAACAGCAGTTTGTTTTGGAAGCTGTTTGAGTTCAGTTGGTTTTGAAAGTAGCTGCCAGGAGAGACTGGAGCAAAGGGGACAGATAGCAAGTCCCAAACTAAAGAAAAACCTCAAGAATCCAGAGGAGTGGAAAGTCCCAAGCTGACCTTCTAGTCAAAGGAAGGACAGGAACCTGGAAAAGGTCCTGTTAAGTAAAGTTAAGAGTGAGGGACAGAGACAAAGGCTCCAAGCTTCAGATTTAAAGAGACAAAAGCTGCAGAAAGCAGATTTAAAGCGAGAACAGCTTGCAAGAGGCAAGGAGATCCAAAGAGGCAACTGAAGGTCTATAACTCTTTGCTATGAGCATGTGAAGCAGTGGTACTGTTGATCGGTGAGAGAGTGCATGGAAGACAGCTTGAATGCACGTGGTGACCCAGGGGAGAGGAACGTCAGAAGGACAGTTCGAAACTCTGGAGGTAAACCTTTGCAGAAGGCGTCTGAGAGAAAGCGTTGGTTTGGGAAAAGATTCCAAAGCAAGTTCTTGGAGAGTGGAGGTTGGATACCCTCATGTGAAAGATGGAGTTCAGTGAGACCGGTTGGCTCATGGTGGGACAAGAGGCTGGGGGGAAGAGTTGAGGAGAGATCCATAGCATCTGTTTGAGGTGGCACCTGTCACTTGGTTTCAGAGTGTGGTATGCCTGACCACAGGTCACCTTTTTTTTTGGTTTACATGGACTGTGTACTTACTGTTGACATTAGAGTATAAGATAACTTTTGTAACTTGTGTTATCCTTACAAATTTGTATATATTTGTAAAGGTATAGTTGTGGGTGAAGGAGTATTGTAATATAGTTCATCTTTTCTTGTTTAATAAATGTTTTCTGCTTTCGTTAAAAGTTCATTAGTTGACTCCGATGACTCCATTCACTAGCCCCTCTCCACGTACCTAAACAAACAAATAAAACTTAGGATCTATCAAGCTGGGTTCCACCCTGGGATCAGGCTTGCCCAGGGGTAATCTCAGCTGGGATCATAACAGGACATAGAAAAGACAAGGGGCCCCAGGCAATATTCTGACAGCAGTGCTGAAGACAGAAGTAGCCATGCCCGTAGACAAGCTGTTCCAGTACACTTACAACATTGACATCAATCTGGAAAATTGCCCAGTTACGTACTAGCACAACCCTAGTCAATCAGTACTAATCAGCCTACTCTCAATTAAAGCAATGGAAGGAGTCATCAATAGTACTTTCAAGTAGCACTTATTCACCAATAACTGCTCACTGATGCTCAGTTATGTTCTTATGGTCCTGATGAACCTAAGAAATAGCAGTAGACTATTTAGTCCATCAAGCATGCTCACTGATCTTCGGCCTCAACTCACTGCCCGCTTCCCATATCCCTCAATTTCCTGAGATACCGAAAACATATCCAGTGATGAAGCATTAATAACCCTTTGGGGTAGAGAATACCAAAGATTCACAACCCTTTGGGTGAAAACATTTCTCTTCATCTCAGTCCTAAATGATTGACCCCCTTATCCTGAGACTGCCCCAATTTCCAGATTCCTTAGCCAGGGGAACAACCTCTCAGTGTCTACCATGTCAGGCCCTTTCAGAATCTTGTATGTTTCAATGAGATCACCTCGCATTCTTCTAGACTCCAGAGAGTATTGGCCCAATTTACTCAGACTCTCATCTTAGGACAAGCCGCTCATCCCAGAAATCAATGTAGTGAACCTTTGCCATACCACCTCCAATGCAAGAATGTCTTTCCTTTTACATGGAAACTAAAACTGTGCACAGTATTCCAGGTGTGGTCTCACCAAAGCCCTGTACAATTGTAACAAGACTTCCTTATTCTTGTACTCCAATTCACTGGCAATAAAGGCCAATATGTCATTGCCTTCCTAATAGTTTGCTGTACCTGCATGCTCATTTTCTACGTTTCTTGTAAGAGTACACATAAGCCCATCATCAACATTTACAAGTTTCACACTTTTTTATTCTTACAACCAAAGTGAATAATTTGCCGCATAATACTCCATCTGCCACCTTGCTGCCCAATCACTTATCCTGTCTATACCTCTTTTCAGCTTCTTTGTGTCACACTTTTTTATTCTTACAACCAAAGTGAATAATTTGCCACATAATACTCCATCTGCCACCTTGCTGCCCAATCACTTAACCTGTCGATACCTCTTTTCAGCTTCTTTGTGTCCTCATAGCTTGCATTCCCATCTAGATTTGTTTTGTCAGAAAGCTTAGATACATACTCTCGGTCTCTTCCTCAATAGCATTAATATAAAATGTAAATAGCTAGAGACCCCAGCACTGATCCTTGCACACTCCATGGGTCACAGTCTGTCAACTGAAAATGCTGCGTTTATCATTCTCTCTGTCCATTAACCAATCCTCTATCCATCCTAATGTATTACTCCCAACTCCATGAGACCTTATCTTACTTATTAACCTTTCGTATGGCACCTTATCAAATGCTTTTTGGAAATTCAAGTTTACTACATCTACTGGTTCTCCATTATCTACTTGCAACAATCTCAAAAGATTTTCAAATTTGTCAAACACGATTTCCCCTTCATAAAACTGTGTTGACTTTGTCTCATCATACTATGATTGCTCAATTGTATTTTTAAGACCTTTCTTTAATCATAGATTCCAGCATTTTCCCGACATGTCGGGCTAACTGATCTGTAGTTTCCGTTTGCTCTCTTTCCTTTCTTGAATAGCACTGTTACATTTGCTAACTTCCAATATGCTAGGACCATTTTAAAAGCTAGGGAATTTCGGAAAATCATAACCAGCGTATTCACAATCTCCTGCAACTACCTCTTTTAGAATGCTTGGACACAGATCCCTGGGACCTGGTGACCTGTCGGATTTTACTCCCTTAAGTTTCTCCAATATGTTTTCGCTGCTGATATTAATTATCTTAAGTTCCTCACTCTTATTAGCACCTAGATTACCCTCTATTTCTAGTATGTAACATGTGCCTTCTCCTGTGCAGTCAGACAAAATTTTTGTTCAATGTCTCTGCCATTTCTTCATTCTCATGACAATTTCTCCTGTCTCTGCCTCTAAGAAGCCAACATTTACTTTCGTCGCTCTTTTTTTGTTACACACTTGGATAAGCTCTCAATCTATTTTAATATTCCTGGTTAGTTTACTCTCATTCTAATTTTCCCCTTTGTATCAACTTTTTGGCAGCCCTTTGCTTCTACAACATTCCCAATCCTCTGGCTTACTGCTATTCTTTGCAACATTATCAGCATATTTTAATCTAAACTATCCTTAACTTACTAAGGAAGTCAGAGATGGATCTTTCTTGCTGAGTTTTTGTTTTTTAATGGAATCTATTTTTGTTGAACATTTTGAATTGTTTCTTTAAATGTTTCCCACTGTTTATTTATCTAGATACCTTTTAGTCTATTTACCCAATCAACTTAGCCATCTCTCCCTTCATACCTATGTAATTGGCTTTGTTTATGTTTAAGGTTCTTGTATGGGACTTGTGAATGTCGGTTTCAAACTTAATGTAGATTTCAATTATAGATCTCAATCCAGAAGATTTTTTATTATGAGATTTCTAATTAACCCTTGCCCACTGCAGAATACTAGACCTAAAACAGCTTTTCCCTTAGGTCAGGAGTGGGGAAACTATGGCCTTTAGGAGCTTTACCTCTGACCCTCAAGTTGCATTGCATTGCACCTCAGGAGTTGTAATCCATCATGCTTGTCCTGGGAAACCAGACATCGTGAACTACATATGCCAATGGGGCCCTGCAAATGGCCACTGGATTTTGGTGGAATTTTTGGAACTACCACAGCTCAGATGCTCAGAGGAGAATGATTGAGAGTGAAATGGATTTTGGCGGGACTTGCCGACGCAGATGTAAGTAGAATAAATTTAATCAGTAAAGCTGTTAAACAAAGGTCTGTCAGAAATTTCCCTCACTTGCATTATTCTATTTGCTACAAATAATTATTATTACATGTGACTTAGTTTATTTTCAGTGGCAGCTGCTGACTGTGTCCAGTTTTTACAGGAAACTGCTGCTAACATTTGAAGTCGAGTTGCCAACCCTCCCAGATTGACTGGAAATCACTAGCAGTTTCCCAGGCGCTGCTACCAGCAAGCTTAAGATAATTTCGAGTGTTTAAAAAACTAGAAATTTAGTTTTAATTTTCTTTAAGTGTTAAGGGTATTTGTGTTGTGGGATAGTGTGACATGCTGTCCCTGATTGAACATGAATTGTTCGTTTCTTGACCAATTGTGACCTGAAATATAATTTCCATACCCAAATGAAAGTGGGACAGGAAGGATCTAATTGTTATGGTCCAGGTAGGTAAAGTTTTAAAGTTTGGTCCAGGTTGAAAAGTTTGCCCACCTGTGCCCTCATACCTCTTGTTCCAGGAAGCTGTCACAAAAGCATTCTCCAAACTCATCTTTCAGACCACCGTTGCCAATTTGATTGGTCCAGTCTATATAAAGACTAAAGTCCCCCACAATTATTGCACTGCCTTTGTTACAAGCTCTAATTATTTCCTACTTAATCTTCTGCCCATGTAACTACTGTTAGGGGGCCTATAAACTACTCCCCTCAGCATTTGCTGATCCTTGCAATTCCTAATCTCCGCCCAAAACGATTTCACTTCCTGATCTTCTGAGCCAAGATCCTTTCTCACGACTGTCCTTATGGGCATCCTTTACTTTCAAGGCTGCTACTCTTTTCAAAATATTGTGTACCCCGGAATATTTATTTCCCAACCCTGGTCACCTTGTGATGTCTCTAATGGTGATTGGATCTAAACCATAAATCTCTATTAGTGCCACTAGTTCATCCATCTTATTGTGAATGCTTTGCGCAGTTAAAGAGCCCTTAATTTTAGTTTCTAACTACTATTACTTGCATGGGCATTGTTCACTGATGCACTTTTACTGTTAAACTTTCTGACCCTACCTGTTCCACTCTGCCTGTCTTTACCCAAAGCACTACAATGTTCCATGATCTCAACTCTTCTCTTTAGATTTCTAAATCTCCTTTCACCTGAACCCTCCCCTTACCCCTTTTACTTTCATGTCCCATTCACAGCCCTATTAATACGATTTGCCAAGACATTCATTCCAACCTGGTTTAAGTGGAGCCCATCCCAATGGAACAGCTCCATCTTTCCTCAGTGCTGGTGTCAGTGCTGCATAAATCAAAACCCCCTTCTTCCCATACCACTCTTTGAGCTATGCTTTTAATTCTAGAATTTGCTCGATCATTTGCCAGTTTGCATATGGCTCAGGTAACAATCCAGGGATTACTACTGTTGAGGTTCTGCATTTTAATTTGGACCCCAACTCCTCAACAGGTCATTCCTAGTTTTGCCTACATCTTTGGTTCCTACCTGGACCATGACAACTGGATCCTTCCTCTCCCACTCCAAGTTCGGCTCCAACCGCAAGGAGATGCCCTTCACTCTGGCACCAGGCGGACAATACATCCTTCAGAACTCCCATTCGCGACTGCAGAGAGCAGTTTCTATCCCCTTGACTATACTGTCCCCTATCACCACCTCATTCCTTCCCCAGCCCACCCCTGAATGGCTTCCAGCACCATGGTGCCATGGTCAGTTTGCTCATCCAGCCTGCAGTCTTTGTTCTCATTCACACAGGTACAAGTATCTCGTAACTGTTGGTCAAATTCAGGGGCTGAGGCTCCTCCATCACTACATGCTGAATCCTTATACTGCCTCAGTCACATCCTCCTGTCCCTGACCATAGACCAACTCTACAGTTCTAAAATAAGGAGTGTGACTGCTTACCAGAACAAAGTGTCCAGTTAACTCTCCTCCAACTTGGTGCCTTGCAATGCCTGCAGCTCTGCAACTCATAAGGTATGGTCATCCAGCACTGCAATGCATCCCACATTCCCTCAAAACTATATTACAGCCTTGCTCCAAAGAAAGACAAGAATTGAATTCCAGAGGTGAATTGACTGACTGCTCTAGTGCAGCACTTAGAAACCCTTGTCAAACTGAAGTCAAAGGTGATCAAGAGAAAGATTCTCCAATGGCTGGTGTAAAAAGTAAGATAGTTGTGATTAGTGGAGGTCATTCATCACACCTCAGAAAATCACTGGAGTTCCTTAAGGCAGACAAAAAGTGCAATTTGAAAGTACTTCATTGGCTGTAAAACATTTTGGGGTGTCTTGAGCTCACATAAGTTGCTATATAAATGCAAATCTCTTCTTTATTTACACTTTTTCAGAAAATAAAACAATCCAGTCCAGAATGCAGCAACATTTGGACAACATTCAGGCTTGGACTAAGTGGCAAGTAACATCCACACTGCACAACTGCCAAGCAATGATTATGTTCAATCAAGAGTCTAACCACCTTTCCTTTACATTCAATGGCACTCGCATCACCTGATTTCCCAACACCCCGAAGGAAGTTGGGGGAAGGATGAGAAAGAAACTGACCAGAAAGTCTACTGGACCAGCCACACTAATGCCACGACTTTTAGAGCAGATCAGATACTCAGTATTTTGCCAGGACTGGCTCACCTACCAACTCCCCAAAGTTTCTCAGCCATAAGGCATAAGTCAGAACTGTGATAGAATACTTTCCACTTGTTACCAGTTTGCTGATCCAGACATCAGAAAGCTCAACATTATCCTGGACAATGCAGTTTTCTTGATCAGCATCTCATTCACGAGTCCAAACATCCAACAACTCTTTCACAGGTGTACAGTGGCTCCAACGTGTAATATCTACAGGATACACTCCGGCAGCTCACCAAGGATGCATTAGCAGCACCTTCTAAACCTATGACCTCCATCACCTCCAATTCACACAACATTCTGACTCGGGCATATATATTCCTTCAATATTGGATCAGAATACTGAAACTCCCTATCCATCAGCATTGTCATAGCACCTTTACCACACAGACTACAGTGAAACAAGGCTGCAATCCACCATTACCTTCGCAGGTTAAGTAGGGATGAGTGATAAATTACAGTTTTGGCAGTGACACTACATCTCAAGAATTAAATAGGCCACTGGCTCAATGCTCTTCATAAATCCCTTTGCTTGCCCTTGGTCTGGGTACAGCCTGACTTTTGTACCAGTTCTTTTATTCTGAGTGTTGCCATTTATTTATGAAGATGATATTATATAGGTTACCATTCATTCATTTCCATCCTTAATTACCTCAACTTGCCTTCTTTCCTAAACATCAGAATTTAGTGGAAATGGATGATGTGGAATGTTGCTAATGTGTAGTACATTATTACACATGTCCATGTTAAACTTAATTAAGAGTTGTGCTACCCACCAATATATTTGGTTAGGTTCGTCAACTGTTCCTCCTAGTTCGGCTTCTGCCAATCTGCATTGAATTTCTGAATAAAAGTTGGCAATGAAATTAAGAAACAGTCATGGGCCCAACACCAAGCCCAGGTGCACTGCACCCAGTGCTTCCGTTCCCCCCAAATCTTCTCAAAACAAGTATGTGCTGTTTTCTTCTGGTCAGCAATTTCTTATCCATTCTCAAGAGTTATCGCAATTTTTCAGCTGAGTTTAACTAATAACCTTGTATGTAGAACTTTGTCAAATGCCTAGATACACCATGTCATACAGTTTTCACAGTTCATTGGATATGTCACTTAAGAAGCCAAGAAATTTGACCAGACATGATTTTTCTTTGTAAATCCAGCTGACCTGTTTTAATAAAATTTTTCCAGGTATTTTTATTTTTGTTTTTGCTTTTAATAAAGTTATTATTGCACCAATAACTCTCAGGTTTACTCCTAATCACATCTATTGGTATTGAACTCAGACCAATGTACACAGAACATGCTTTATCACCCATTTTGAAAACTGACACGTTAGCCTACATACAGCATACTGGTATCTGCCCATTATTTAACTCTCAGGATCACCAATTTTTCACAAATCTCACCAATTTCTTTGTAGCATGGAATAAATATAGTTTATTCCTGGGATTTGTTTGTTTAGAGTCTTGCAGTCTTGGTTTCCTCCACTCTACTCATTTTCTGATCTTAAATTTTCCCTACCCACGAAAAAGTTGAAACAAAGGGAGTTAAGATAAATTCTGTTTGTAGAGAAATGTCCATTAGCAGCCTCTTGGCAACCTGAGGGTATCAGCAATAGCAATGCAAACAGGATATTCACATCCACAGTGAAAGGCATGGAGCCCAGAAATTGGAAAAGGGAAAGTGTTTATTGCCTTCAATGGAGGGTAAATACTCTGATTTAAAAGGCAAGTCCTTTCAACTTCATAAATCTGGATACTGCTCCAACAAGCCCCTCCTTCAGCAGTAATTGTAGAAAGAGGAATTACATTCTGTAACCCGAGGCTGGGGTGTAAGCAGTGGAGTGGGGGGTTGAGGGGGGAGGGGAAACAGAGCAGAACAAATTTTGCAAGCGGGTAACTAATGAGACCCCCTCCTCTTTACCAGTATGAGGAAAGAAATTTCTTTTACTTTCCAATGTACAGCAATAGACAATCAATGGACAGTCAAAATAATTCAAACAGGTAATAAGTCTCACCCACATCACTAAATTGTCAACTACAGTAACTATAGGCTGCTAATCACTTTAGCTGAAACAGTGTGGAGACCATAAACTTTTGAGGGGGAGAACTGAAGGCACCAGAACCCTCTTACAAAGAAACAGAGGGGGTTCTAATCAAAAAAAGACCACATATCCAGGATAGAAAACGAGAATCAAGAATGTGCAGTCTATTATGATTCTGGCTAGCACTCCAGAGAAACCAACGGAGACAAAACATGAACAAAATTCTTGCAGATTGTTAGGTTGTCCAGAACTTTAATTTATTGTCCTTTGGAACACAACCACCAACTGAACCACTTGGACTGTTAGTGGCTCTATTTTCCTCTGGGAAACGAGATATTCCACTTCTTCAAAGTGCATTATACTGAAGCAATCCTTTTCTGCAATTATACGCTGAGCTGAATGACATTTCCACTGCCAGTACTAGATTTCCAGCACATTTAAACACAAACACAGATTCTCTTCCAAGTTAATGAATTCTTTTTTCGTTAATGCATGATTAATTTTATAACATTTTGATTAAGGGAATAAAACATTAACTGGAATCAGATTCAACTCAATTTCCCAGCCGGCTTCCACAATTTCAAAAGAAGTCATTTAAGTACGAATGATAATATCTATATCTTCAAATACCATGACATTTTCTCGATTTGGATTTCTAGCTGTCATCAGATTCATTAAGCATGATAAGCAAAAAGGTATAAAAAATATTGCTATTATCATTCTGGAACAACTACGGGTTGACAGTCTGCTTTATGCTAATTAAACTGCTCCATTGCCTAATGGTTAAAGAGCTATTTCACTTTCAAGGCCTATGACTTTATCATGAAAACTACTTCAGTCTTAATATGTAGTGGCAGTAGAAACCTTAACCAAGTATTCCACTTGCCAGTATTTCACCCATTACACTTGATCCAAATTCTACAAACAGCCTTTTTAGAAAATGCAGAAAATATCAAGGATTCTGCCAACTAGAAACAATTAAGAATTCAGATTAAATTGAAGAGTCCTTACAGCAAACGCCTCTACATTTTTACAACATTGTAGATATACTGGGGTTTAAAAATTAGACATGCCTGTCCGTAAAACATTGCAAGAGTTCAATACTGCAGAAAACCTAGAGGAGTATCAAAAGTGTAAGAGTAAAATTATAAAGGAAATTGGTAAGTAAAGAGAGGGCATGAAAAATCTTGGCCAGTAAAATCAGGGAAAACCCAAAGATATTTTATAAATACATAAATAATTAAGGAAAGATTTGGCCTAATTTGATATCAAAAAGGTAACTTGCGTATGGGGGTGCAAGAAGTGGGCATGCTTCTTAATGAACAGTCTGTATTTACTTTCATAAGAGGGACAATGTAGACATTGTCATTCAGGAGGAGTGTTATATTAAATAGTGAAATATTAAATGGGATAAACAGTGAAGGAGGAAATATTATGGTATAAACTTGTTTGAAAGTGTAAGAAATCACCAGGCTAATGGTGCCAAAGGGAAGAAATAGCGGAGGTTCTGACCATTTTCCAAACTTCTCAGCCTACAGTTGTTGGTGCCGGAGGACTGCTGACATTGTTTAAAATGGGAGGAAGAGATAGCATGAGTAATTATGGACCAGTCAGCCTAACCTCACCTCTGGGTAAAGTCAAGAGGGCGATGGAATACTCTCCACTTGCCTGAATGAGTAAATTATAGGAAATAAATTGTGGGATGGCATGAATAGTAATTTAGAGAGGCATGGATTAATTAAGGACAGTCAACATGGATTTACTAAGGGAAGGTCATGTTTGACTAACTTGATTTTTTGTGGTGGTAACAAGCAGGGCCGATGAGGGTAGGATGTTTGATGCAGTTAGTGTTGATCTTAGCAGGGCTTTTGACAAGGTCCCAAATGGCAGATTATTAAATTCTTTCATGTAATGTGAGCGTCACTGGCAAGGCCAGCATTTGTTGCCCATTCCTAATTGTCCTCAAGATGATGAGCCTATGCAGTTATTGTGGTGTAGATGCACCCATAGTGCTGTTAGGGTGGGAGTGCCAGGATTGTGACCCAACAACAGTGAAGCAACGGCGACATATTTCTAAGTCAGGTTGGTGAGTGGCTTGGAGGGGAACTTGCAGGGGGTGGCGTCCCATGTGTCTGCTGCCCTTGTCCTTCTGGATGGCAGAGGTCGCAGACTTGGAAAGTGCTATCGAAGAAGCCTTGGTAAGTTGCCGCAAGTACATCTTGTAGATGGTACACTCTGCTGCCACTACACACAGTGCAGGAGGGAGTGAATGTTTAGTGGTCAATGGGGTGCCAATCAAGCGGGCTGCTTTGCCTGGATGGTGTCAAGCTTCTTGAGTGCTGTTGGAGCTGTACTCATCCACACAAGTGGGTAATATTTCATCACATTACTAATTTGTGCCTAGTAAATGATGGACAAGCATTGGTGAGTCACTCAACACAGGATTCCCAACCTCTGACCTGCTCTGAAAGCCACAGTACTTATATGGCTGGTTGAGTTAAGTGTTAGGAAAATGGTAGCTACACCGCCCCCCCCCAGAATGTTGATGGTGGGGTCTCAGCAACAGTAATGCTGCTGAATGGCAAGAGGCGATGGTTAGATTCTCTCTTGCTGAGATGGTCCTTGTCTGGCACTTGTGTGGTGTAAATGTTACTTGCCACTTAACAGTCCAAGTCTGAATGTCATTCGAGTAACTTGCTGCACGCAGACACAGACTGCTTCTGAGTATTTAAGGATCAGTAAATTAAAAGCTCATGGGATCCAAGGAAAAATGTCAATTTGGATCCAAAATTGGCTCAATAGTGGGAAGCAAAGGGTTTTTGTGACTGGAAGGCTGTTTCCAGTGGGGGTCTGGCAGGACTCAGTACTGGGGTCCCTGATGTTCATGATAGATATCGATGATGTAATTTAAACTTACATGTAGGGGGCATGATAAAGTCATCTGCAGATGTTAAGAATATTAACCATGTGGTTGATGGTGAGGAAGTTATTAATGAACTGGTCAGGTAGGCAGAAAAATGGAAAATGAAATTCAATCCGGAGAAGTGTGAGATAATGCATTTGGGAAGGATAAACAAGGCAAGGGAATACATTAAAAAAAAGTAAGATTCTGAAGGACATTTAGAACAGGTGGTCAAGGTGGCATACAGGATTTGTTCCTTCATTGGCCAAGGCAGAGTATGGTTGGTTATGCTAGAACCATATAAAACATAAGTTAGACCCCTTCTAGAATACTGTGCTCAGTTCTGGTCACCCATTGAGTAAGGATGTGATCACATCAGAGAGAGTACAGAGAAGATTTAAGAGGTGGTTGCCAGGAATGGTGGATTTTAGCTATGAGGAAAGATTGGATAAGCTGGGGTTGATTTTTATTGAACAGGGGAGATTGAGGGGAGATTTAATGGAGGTATACAAGATTATATGGGGCCTAGATAGAATGTAAAAGGCCGACCTAGGGATGGACAATAAATGCTGGTCCCAGGAACGAATAAAAAAAAAACCTACTTCCCTTAGCAGAAAAATCAATAACCAGGGGGTCATAGATTTAAAGTAACTGGTGGAAGGATTAGAGGGGAGTTGAGTATTTGTTTCACCCAGTGTGTGGAAGAGGCCAGGAACTACTTCCTGAAGGGTGGTCGAAGTAGAAACCCTGAACACAATTATAAGACATTGTCTATGCAATTGAAGAGCAGTAATCTACAGGGCTACGGACCAAGAGCTAGAAGGTGTGATGAAATAGGATAGCATTTTTTTTAAATAGCATAGGCACAATGGGCCAAATGATCTCCTGCTGCACTTCAAATCTTTTTATCTTTTTATGACCTCAGTCATGGCTTAACCTCTTGCAAACTCAACCCGCAACTTCACCTCCTGCTGATTATCAACTGCTGCCTTCCCTCAGCTGATGAATCAATATCCTCCATGTTGGATACCACTTGGAAGAAGCACTGAGGGTAGCAAGGACACAGGGTGTACTCTGGATGGGGGACTTCAATTCCCATTACCAAGAGTGGCCCAGTTGCTCCACTACAGACTGAGCCCTGAAAGACATATCTGCCAGATTGGGCATGCGGCAGGCAGTAAGGTAACCAACAAGAAGGAAAAACCGATTTGACCTCATCTTCTCCAAATCTACCTATTGCAGATGAATCTGCCCTGACAGTATTGGTGAGAGCTTATTATTTAATGAATGCAAATACCCAAAGCCATGCGATAGCCTCATTTGTTGAGTTTAAGATATTTAGTTCACCTGTTAGTCTGTAGAGGGTGCACTCCTCAGTAATGTGCATCATTCTTCGTGTCTCTCCACAAGTGCATAAGGGATTTGTACTGAGACCTCAGCGGTGGAGATTGGCTGCATAGGGGCCTTGCCCTATCCTGAATCTATTTAGGAAGGACAACTCTTGTCACGGTAGTTCAGAGACTGCCATTCGACAGATGGGGTTTGTCACAAGGAACTTGTTAGTGACTTCCCGCGTTTCCCATTGCTTGATCCAAAACATGTCTGCTAATCAATCTTGCTTAGGATTTCTGGCTTTATAGATAGGAGCGAAGACCCCACAGTCCTTTCGGAGACAAAGTTCCATATTCACACTGAGGATAGTGTCCATTGTGTTGTGTGGCATTACCACGGTGTTAAACGGGATAGATTCAGAACAGATCTAGCAATGCAAAATTGGGCATCCATGAGGCGCTGTAGGCCATCAGCCACAGGAGAATTGTATTCAACCACAATCTGAAATCTCAAGGCCTGGCATATCCCTCACACTACTATTACCATCAAGCCAGGGATTTACCCCTGGTTCAATGAAGAGCACACGGTTCAATGAAGAGTGCAAAAGAATACGCCAGGAGCAGCACCAGGCGTACCTAAAAATGAGGTACCAAACTGGTGAGACTGCACAGGACTACATCTGTGCCAAACGACAGAAGCAGCATGCAATAGACACCGAGCTAAGCTATCCCACAGAAACGGATCAGATCTAAGCTCTGCAGTCGTGCCACATCCAGTCATGAATGGTGGTGGACAATTAAACTATTTGGAGGAGGCCGCTCTATAAATATCCCCATCCTCAAAATGATGGGGGAGTCCAGCATGACAGTGCAAAGGGCAAGGCTGCTGCATTTGTATCCAACTTTAGCCAGAAGTGCAAAATGAATAATCCATCTCTGCCTCTTCCTGAAGTTCTCAGCATCACAGTTGTCAGTTTTCAGCCAATTTGATTCAATCCACATGATTTCAAGAAACAACTGACTATATTTAAGACATAGAACCACAGTCAGTGAGAATAATCTCCAACTGGTTGGGAGTCATACCTAGCAGAGGAAGATGGTTGCGGTTGCTGGAGGTCAATCATCTCAGCCACAGGAGGTTTTTTTTATTCATTTACAGGATATGGGCATCGCTGGCTAGGCCAGCATTTATTGCCCATCCCTAATTGCCCTTGGTGAGTTGTCTTCTTGAACCGTTGCAGTGCCTGTGGTGTAGGTACACCCACTGTGCTGTTAGGGAGAGAGTTCCAGGATTTTGACCCAGCAATAGTGAAGGAACAGCGATATATTTCCAGGTCAGGACGGTGAGTGGCTTGGAGGGGAATTTCCAGCTGGTGATGTTCCCATCTATCTGCCGCCCTTGTCTTTCTAGATGATAGTTGTCGTGGGTTTAGGGGGTGCTGCCAAAGAAGCCTTGGCGATTTACTGCAGTGTATCTTGTAGATGGTGCACACTGCTGCCACTGTGCATCGGTGGTGGAAGGAGTGTATGTTTGTGGAAGGGGTGCCAATCAAGTGGGCCCCTTTGCTCTGGATGGTATCAACCTTCTTGAGTATTGTTGGAGCTGCACTTGTTCAGGCAAGTGGAGAGTATTTCATCATACTCCTGACTTGTGCCTTGTAAAAGGTGGACAGGCTTTGGGGAGTCAGGAAGTGACCTGCTCTTGTAGCACAATATTTACATGGCTAGTCTAGTTTAGTTTATGGCCAATGGTTAACCCCCCCGCCCCCCGGGTAGTGATAGTGGATTCAGTAATGGTAATGTCATTGAATGTTATGGGGCAATGGTCAATGGTTAGATTCTCCCTTCTCTGGTTAGTGTCCTAGATCCAACCATCTTCAGCTGCTTTATCAATCACCTTTCCGCCATTATAAAGTTAGCAGTGGGGTTTTGCTCATGACTGCAAGTGTTCAGTTCTATTCATGTCTGCCCAGATACTTACGCAGTCAGTGTTCAGATGCAGCAAGACCTGGGCAACATTCAGGCTTGGGCTGATAATTGGCAAGTAACACTCATCACACAAATGCCAGGAAATGACCATCTCCCATAAGAGAGAATCTAACTCTCTTCCTGACATTCAACAGCACTACCATTACTAAATCCCCCACCATCAACATTCCAGGGATTTACCATTGATCAGAAACTTAACTGAACGAGCCTTATAAATACCGTGGAAAGAGAAGGTCAGAAGCTGTGGTGAGTAACTCACCACCTAACTCCCCAACGCTTGTGCAAGGCACAAGTCAGGAGTGCGATGGAATACTCTCCTCTTGCAGCTTCACCATTCAAGAAGCTCACCGCCATTCAAGACAAAGCAGCTTTTTGATCGGCACCCCATCCAGCACCTTAAACATTCACTCCCTTCAACAACGCACAGTGGGAGCAGAGTGTACCATATACAAAATACAATGCAGCAACTCATCAAGGCTCCTTTGACAACACCTTCTTTGCCCTTTTTATTTACTCTTTCAGTTCTCGTTTGCACCCTATTCTGCTTGATTCTTGACCCTTATGAATCTGAAATTTATCATAAGCCTCCTTCTACTGTTTCATTTTAATTTCTTTGGTTATTCAGGAAGCTCTGGCTTCGGATGCCCTTCCTTTCCTTCGCACAGGAATGTGTCCTGTCTGTACCCGAACTCTCCTCTTTGAAAACCTCTCATTACTCATTTACTACTAATTTTTGTTTGCAATCCACCTGGGCAAGATTTCTTCTCAGCTCGATGAGACAAATGCTCTTGCAGTTTAGACTTTCTAGCCTATATTCTCTCATTTAAAATGTAACAAAGCCAGGACTCCTTTTTAAATGGAAATCATGGCTGTTTGTTCAATTCGTTATTGTCCTTTTCTGACTTGAGAGTTATAAGCAGTATAATGTGTATATTTACACAATGACATTTAAACAGGTTTCTGCTTGCCATTATCTGAAAGGGATTTATTTTGTCTGAGAGCTTCGTAGAGAGTTAGGAAAGGAAATGAGGCAAGTGCATAGTATCTATGTTAGTGACAATAGCTAGCATCAGAGTAGTATGGCCTACCTAATTTATATTACTTGCAGACAATCCTTCCATTAGGCAAACTGGTTAGATGTTAAGACAATCTTTGCAAGGTCCCTGTACTGGCTGTCACATGAAAGGCTTCTTTTGACACGTTGGCCTAGATTGCTACCCATCTAAAGCTCATTTGCTTGAACCATATATCCAAGTAACTAGCAAGATGGGCTCACTAGAGTATTAAGTGTCCAATGAGGCGTCACAGATTTCTAAGACATCTAAAAAGGCTTTAATTATCAGGACGCTTACTTTAAACAAACTATTATGAAACCAAATTATCAAAAACAGTTTGGAATAAGAGTTTGCCGCTGATTAAGCTTGCTTCTGCGTATAAAAGCAAAATACTGTGGATGCTGGAGATCTGAAATGAAAACAGAAAATGCTGGAAAAACTCAGCATGTCTGGCAGCATCTGTAGAGAGAAACAGAATTAATGCTTCGAGTCCAATGTGACGCTTTGGTTCAGGAGTCTAATTAGACTCGAAACGTTAACTCTACTTCTCTCTCCACAGATGATGTCAGGCCTGCTGGGTTTTCCATCACTTTGTTTTCATTGGTTCTGTGTATAATTCTTTCCTCAGTGTCAAATATGTGCTAAGCCAACATATTTTTGGTCTTAAAAAATCATCAACCTATGCCCAAAATGGGCATGAAAATGGTGAGGCATCATCTCTGCCTGCCAGAACCTGCTGCAGTGAGGAAGTGCATTTTCAAGTACATGTGTCATTTCCATGGTATGGGTGAGCTGTCAGAACTGCTCGTGGTTGTATTCATCATCTTGGCCATGGATGGAGAAAAATCCAGCAACACATACAATTTAAAAGTGGCTTACACCTCTTAAAAGGAGAGGTTTCTTTGGTGAATGCTGAATTACTGAGCTACAACTACTAGATCCCTGGTTGTCCCAGTGAGATGGTGACCAGGAAGAAGCTGCTGCTGTTCCTCCCTAGACAGATAGCCAAGCAACAGTAGACAGCAGTAGCTGAGTATGTTATTGTTAAGAGTCTCACACCACAGACCTGGCAACAATATAGAAAGAACTTTAACCATTTGGCCAGAGTTGCTATACAAGACTGCCCATTTTTAAGCACACTACATAGCCCTGCACCACTATGATAGCCCCAGCACCGAGCGCTCTCACACCTGCTTGCCACCCCTCCTCCAATTGCAGCAGCACACAATGTATTTTTTCTGCTTCCACTTGCACACACTACATCTACAGCAGGCAAGAATCTGAATTGCTGGCACCTCTTCCCCACATCTGCTATTTCCTGGCCTCTCACCACACATTTATCCTTCAACAGAACACACACACCAATACACTCCCATTCTTACTGTATGACAAACCAGTTCACAACAGGAGGAAGATCAAGGACCACAGTAGGCCCACCACCAATGCAGCAGTTGACACCAATAAAGGAGAGGCCATTGATGTAACAGAGTGGAAAAATAGGGTGCTTGATCTTTTTGAGGCTGAAATCTCTCTGGTTTTCCCCTTGCTCTTTTCTTGTACAGTGGAGTGCAATGCTCAATTTTCCAATCTAAAGAACTGGTTCCCAAATCGATAGAACTTTGGAAGATCTCAATGTTCTTGAAAACTTCATTGAAAGCCCTGGGATGGAAACAATCTTGTCCTGAGGATTTGTCATTTTGATTATGTTAATTTTGGTGAGTCCCTGTCACTGATTCAATATTAATTTCCTTGGAATTTTCAGCACATTGACCTGCTCCTCCATTGTAAATATTGACACAAAATAATTATTCCTTATTTTCATTGACAAATCACCATGGTCAATTTTCAAGGCCCACACTGCTCCTGAATACCTTGTTCCTAATAATTTTTAAAATTTACATTGATTTTGATATCCTTTGCTAGTTTCTTTTCATACTTCCTCTCTATACCTCTTACCATGTCACCCTTTGCTCTTTCTTTGTATCTTTCCCATTCACCACTTTTATGCTGTCCCTTTAACTCCTTGGTCATCCATTGCTATTTTTTTGGCAAATAGAGCTCTTGCCCCTTAGCAATATAAACTGGTCCCTCATCACATTAAAAATACTTTTTTTTAAAGCATCTCCCATATTATTTCCAGTATAATTCAGTAGTTGAACTATTCACCTCAAGGCATACTACACCCCATTTTCACAAAAATTAAGCTTTGGTTCATAGGAAGCACAACCTGCCAATGGAAACTTTCTTATGGTGAGCATAAGTAGAGAGGTGGGAGTGGATCCAAACTGTAACAAATCTATAATAAAAGCAAAATACTGCAGATGCTGGAAATCTGAAACTAAAACAGAAAATGCTATAAAAACTCAGCTGGTCTAACACCACCTGCAGAAAGAAAAAAATACAGAGTTAACGTTTCAAATCCGTATGACTCTTCTTCAGAGCTAAGGAGAAGTAAAGACGTCTTTCCTTCTCTTTAGCTCCGAAGAAGAGTCATACAGACTTGAAACGTTAACTCTGTTCTTTCTCTCTCCACAGATGCTGTTAGGCCTGCTGAGCTTTTCCAGCATTTTCTGTTTTTGTAACAAATCTAGCTTAGCCATTTAAGCAGCTCCAATGTTAATTTTTAAAAAAAGGTTTACAATCTAAAATTGGGAAAACATGATGGCTTGTTGCACCTTATTTTGCAGCACAAAAAGTATGCATACAGAAGTCCTCCCACTTGTTCACCTTAACTTGTAAGCACACAGGAAATGGGACAGATAGGCCATTTTGTGCCTTGAGACTGATCTGTCATTCAATAATCAGAGCAGCCAAGTCCTCTTTCCCGCCTTCCCCCATAAGCCTCGACTCCCGGGTCGATCAAAAATCTGTTGAACTCAGCCTTGAATATAATCAATGACACAGCCTCCATCACGCTCTGGTATCGAGAAATTCACAGACTAACAACTCAGAAGAAATTCCTCGTTATCGCCATCAAAAATGGGAGGCCCCCTATTTTTAAACTGCGTCTCCTAGTTATAGTCTCTCTGACAAGGGTAAAACATCCTCCCACCATCCACCGTCTCAGAATCTTACATGTTTCAATAAGATTGCCTCTCATTCTTCTAAACTTCACTGAGTATAGGCCCAACCTGTTCAACCTTTCCACATAAGACAACCCCTTCCTCCAGGAATCAATCTAGTGAGACTTCCCTGAACTGTTGCCAATGCAAGTATATAAGCCACCTTAAAAACTGCACACAGTATTCTTAGGCACCCATGCCATGGAAACCCTGCAAAAATGGCTTGCATCGCTTTATTTCAGGGCTTCCACAATGCTTCCTCCAAAACGAAGGTAAACAAGCAGGAGAACCCCTGTGGAAACTCATCCCTAGTAGTATTTAATATAAAGGGAGCAAAGGTGAAATTATATTTAAGATTAAGTGCACATTAAGAGCTGTAATCCAAATATCTGCTCTAATTAATAATAAAAAAATCCACGAATTAGCTCGATTAAGTACACAATACTATGAAAGTCTTGCAAAATGGTAACAACCAGAATACAGATTTCAGCTTAAGCACTTATTGCCAACTGAGAGAAAATTCTATCTGCTGCTATAGGTTTTATCCTTATCATATGCTTTCAGTAATTAATATTCTGTTTATCATACTTAAGGATTGATAAAGAGACCTACCAGGACTTTCTACTCGTTTGTAGTGGTATGGATTAATGCAGACCTCTTTCTGCTTTGAGCCAAATGGAAATTCACAACACTCGAGTGGTTTCAGTTCATGATGACTTTGAAGATCCGGCCAACGCCACACACGGCAGTAAATTACATGCGGTAGACCCTTTCGATGCGATACCTGAAGACGACCATCTAGAGAGCGGGGAATAGTGACACAATTACTAGGCTGACCTGGACTGCTTAATGCCTTCTCCAACTCCTCCATAGCTCCCTTTTTCTTCTTAAGTTTTTTCACTAGTGCATCAACAGCTTTTTCTGCCCACTTTTCTTCCTCATCTCCTTGCTTCCAGCCTAGTAGGCGTTTCACAGCTGGGCTGGTGAATGAGAACAAGCTTGCCATTGTCATCTCGACCGGATTTTGAAGCCAATAGCAGGGACGCTATTGGATACAAGAGATCAACAGTAGTTCTGAACAAGTGGTTTTTAAAAGTACCGTTTTAAGCATCAAATCCAGTCTTGAGATATGAAATTCCGCTTCGTACTTTTGGCAGGATTGTCCCAAAGTACAGTTTTAAAAGAAATCCATAGGCAAAAATATTCTTAGTTCTGTGTTGGAATGTGTTCAGATATTTTTCTTCTGGATCTAAGGGAAAACAAGAAAGTGAAAAGTTAGGTTAAAATAGAATCATGTTCAACATTAATTATCTAATCACTCCAAATTTGAATACCTCAATGTGTTTTCAAGGTACTGTGCACTGATATAAAAAAAGGCTCACTTAGTGAGTGCAAACGTTTTTTGCTAACCAGCTGGAACTGCAGTCAAGATTTTAGACATTAGAATGCCAAGACTCAACTTGCATAAATTAATAGATTCAAGTTCCATTTTGGTTTCACGTGAATGAATTGTATCTCTCTATTCATAGTCTGATTAAAAAAACACTTCAATATCCTACAACATACAGTGCTTACACATACATTGAAATTCTTGGGAAAAGACCTTAAAAGTCAACGCGTCAGACACATATCACATCTAATTGTTATACGCAGATGCAAGGCAATTTCATTTCATTTGTCACCTTTTCATAATCTTTGCCTCCAAAGAAAATAAAAATAACCTCTTAATTTGTAATCTTTCTTAAGTATGAAAATATTTAAAGAAATGTATGTATAGATTTTCAGAAAAATGTTCTTTTTTCAATCCAACTTGACATATAAATAAGAAGGGATCAGATATACTCTTAAAATCTCTTAACAAAAAAAATACAATACTTTGACCTTGGCTGAATAGCAGTGATAACATTCAATCATTCTGGATCAGTGCTGACTTTCTTCCCCTCTCCCAATCCCCGTTTTCCTTACATCATTCATCAAGAGTGTACGCAACTAAATCGCTCAGTATTTACTGGTAAATTTTAAAAATATTGGTTTTTTTTAAGAAGTAGCTTACCCTCTACAAACTTTCAATGGACTGAAAAGTAATATTTCTGACACAAGCACTACTTAGCTTTCTTAGTTGGCTAATTATATTCAAAGGCAAGATGAATACCAATTGCAAAAGGTCAGCAAGTCAGAACTACCTGAGCCAATAAGGGTTCGCTAAAATTACTGCTTCCTTCAAATGGATCAAAGGACCAGAGGGATAAGAAGAGGAGGAAGATAATTAGTTAAACCAACCAATCCACTTGATGGTCTGACTGGAATATTCTGGAGCAAAATGTCTAGTAGTTTAGATGCTAATTGTGGTATATTATTATTGACACTAAGATTCACCAATATTTCCTACAATACAACAGTGATTGCACTTCAAAAGCACTTAATTGACTGTAAGGTGCTATGGGATATGTGGTGTCCTTGAAAAGCACTGTGCATGTGCAAGACTTTTTTTCTCCTTTTTATTCTAAAAAACAGTCGGACTGTAAAGACTTCTATAAGTATATAAAAAGAAAAAGATTAGTGAAGACAAATGTAGGTCCCTTACAGTCCAAAACAGGAGAATTTATAATAGAGAACAAAGAAATGACAGAGCAATTAAACAACTACTTTAGTTCTAACTTTACGGAGGAAGGTACAAATAACTTCCCAGAAATGGTGGGAACCAAGGGTCTAGTGACGAGGAGGGCTTGAAGGAAATTAGTATTACTAAATTAATAGTGCTACAGAAATTAGAGGGACTGAAAGCTGATAAATCCCCAGGGCCTGATAATCTACATCCCAGGGTACTAAAGGTGGCGGCTATGGAAATAGTGGATGTGTTGGCTGTCATCTTCCAAAATTCTATAGATTCTGGAACAGTCCTGGCAGATTGGAGGGTGGCAAATGTAACCCCACTATTTAAAAAAGTAGAGAAAATAGGAAATTACAGACTGGTTAGCCTAACATCAGTAGTAGGGAAAATGCTAGAGTCTATTATAAAGGATGTGATAACAGGACACTTAGAAAATATCAATGGAATTAGACAAAGTCAGCATGGATTTATTAAAGGGAAATCATGTTTGACAGACCTACTGGAGTTTTTCGAGAACGTAACTAGCAGAATAGAAAAGGGAAAACCAGTAGATATGGCGTATTTGGATTTTCAGAAAGCTTTTGATAAAGTCCTTCATAAGAGGTTAGTATGCAAAATTAAAGCACTTGGGATTGGGGGGTGACATACTGGCACGGATTGAGAATTGGTTCACAGACAGGAAACAGTAGAAATAAACAGGTCTTTTTTGGAGTGGCAAGTGGTGACTAATTGGGTACCACAGGGTCAGCGCTTGGGCCCTAGCTATTCACAATATATATCAATGACTTGGATGAGGGAGCCAAATGTATTATTTTCAAGTTTGCTGACGACACGAAACTTGGTGGGAATGTGAGCAGTGAGGAGAGTTTTAAGAGGCTTCAAGGTGATTTAGACAGGTTGAGTGGGCAAATACATGGCAGATGCAGTATAACATGGAAGTGTGAAGTTATCCACATTGGTAGGAAAAACAGAATGGCAGTGCATTATTTAAATGGTGATTGGGAAAGTTGATGTACAAAGGGACCTGGGTGTCCTTGTACACCAATCACTGAAAACAAGCATGCAGGTGCAGCAAGCCTTTAAGAAGGTAAATGGTATGTTGGCCTTCATTACGAGAGGACTTGAGTACAGGAGCAAGGTTGTCTTACGGCAGCCGTACAGGGCCTTGGTGAGACCACACCTGAAGTATTGTGTGGAGTTTTGGTCTCCTTACCTAAGAAAGGATATACTTGCCATAGAGGGAGTGCAGCGAAGGTTCACCAGACTGATTCCAGGGATGGCAGGATTGTCGTATGAGGAGAGATTGGGCCGACTAGGCCCGTACTCACTGGAGTTTAGAAGAATGAGAGGGGATCTTATTGAAACGTATAAAATTCTGAAAGGGGTGGGCAGACTGGATGCAGGAATGATGTTTCCTCTGGCTGAGGGGTGGTCTAGAACAAGGGTCATAGTCTCAGGATACGGGGTAGGCCATTTAAGACTGAGATGAGGAGAAACCTCTTCATTCAGAGGGTGGTGAGCCTGTGGAATTCTCTACCACCGCAGGCTGTGGAGGCCAAGTCACTGAATATATTTAAGATAGAAATAGATAAGATTTCTGGACTCTAAAGGCTTTAAGGAGTATGGGGAGAGAGGAGAATGATGTTGAGAAAGAGGATCAGCCATGGTTATATTGAATGGCGGAGCAGGCTTGAAGGGCCGAATTACCTACTCCTGCTCCTATTTTCTATGTTTGTAAGCCACTTTAGGCTTCTGTCTGTAATGGTGGTTTCAAGGAGTTAAAGTGAAATAAATCCAAGGTAGTAACAATGCTCTGGTTCAACACATAGCCAGTATGCTTTACAAACTAGATTACTAAATGCTAATACACTCGTGACAAATCAATATGGTAAAGTCTATTAAGGGGTTTGCATTAGCTCAGGTCAGGTTGATTTGCTAAACCAATTCTCTCCAGGAAAAGATTCTCTCATCAATCATTTACGAGCTTAAAGTTTTAAAAATAGGGTACCATGGGCTGCATTAACCTTCAAGCACCGCACTTTAGCGAAAAAAGAACCTCAAGCAGCCTGGTAGCTGTTGGACCCTGGTCCACTGCAACACACATTTGAAGAACAGCACATACAGGATCTAATGTTCTGAACACAGCATGTGCTTACCTGTTGCAAAAGTTGTTTATGGAGCACAGTACATGTTTACATCTATAAACAAACTTAGGGACAGTGGTTTGCCCCCAGGAGCGCTGTGTCAATGTGTACTTTTACTTTAGCCAACTTTTGAACATAACCTTTTTAAGGAATTGCAAAATCTAAAAAAAAACTTTTGACAGACAATTGGAATGGATCGGGTTTTCCTAAAATGAACTTGACTGCACTGTGATCCTTGTTCCATTTGATAAACTGCAAAACTGGAATGCTAATCATCCAATCGATGCTTTTACTTATGGACAGATCCAACAGTGGTTGGATCAAATCCAAGGTATTCTCTGTTGCATACACCACTTGTGAAGATGAATCACTTTCCTGAATCAGAAAGTCAGGACGCTCCATTTCTCTGGCAATTTACATTATGCTTCTCTTCAGGAACCAATTAAATATTTGCATTGCCAATCTGAAAGAAGTGATTGTATGCTTTGTTGCTGACTAAAGCGTTATCCAAGTTTCTATAATTCCCTTAATCACAGTTTCCCCTAATGGCAAAGACTATAAGAGATGTTCACAATATTAGAAGTTGTGGGTTTAATTGTTGAAAGATTAAAAGTTTCCAATCAGAAATTCAAAAACTAGCTTCTCCAGCCCTGCAAGGTAAAATTTAATATTGGGCAGAAAAGTAAGGACATACTCCTCTCATTTTAAGAGTGCGAGGAGAAGAGGTTAGTAAAATGTTCTGAAAAAAGTAACCTGCAGTAAGGTCCACTCGGAGAAAGCCAGACAGGAAAAACTGGAATTACACTGCAGCTCAGTCAGCATTCACAGAATGAAGAAAGGTTAACGGGAGGTGATGGTGTAGTGGTATTGTCGATGGACTCGTAATCCAGAGACACAGGGGATCAGGGTTCAAATCCTGCCACGGCAGATGGTAAAATTTGAATTCAATTAAAATCTGCAATTAAAAGTCTAGTGATGATCGTCAATGGTGCCAAAATTGGGAGAGCTGTCTCACAAACTAGTCAAGCAACAGCCTGACAGCCATACTCTCAGAAACATCTTACAATCTCCCAAGCGTTACTATCACCATCCCTGGGTTTGCCCTATCCCACCAGCAGGGGAGAGCCAGCAGAGTGGTATTATAGTCAGGAGGCAGTTGCCCTGGGAGTGTTCAACATCGACTCCAGACCCCATCAAGTTTCATGGTATCAGGTCAAACAAGGGGAAGGAAACCTCCTGCTGATTACCACGAAATGCACCTCCCTCAGCTGATGAATCAGTGCTCCTCCATGTTGAACACCACTTGGAAGAAGCACTGAGGATGGCAAGAGCACAGAATGTTCTCTGGGTGGGGGGCTTCAATGTCCATCACCAACAGTGGTTGGTAGCACCACTACTGACTGATCCGGTCGAGACCTAAACAACATAGCTGCTAGACTGGGTATGCGGTAAGTGTTGAACAAGAGGGAAAAACATACTTGACTTCATCCTCACCAACCTGTCTGCTACAGATGCATCTGTCCATGACAGTATCGGTAAGAGTGACCACCGCACAGTCCTTGGGGAGATGAAATCCCATCTTCACATTGACGATACCTTCCATCATGGTTGTGTGGCACTACCACCATGTTGAATAGGGTAGATTTCGAACAATTCTACAACACTGGCATCTACCTGGCTGTGTGGAAAATTGCCCAGGTATGTCCTGTACACAAAAAGCAGGACAAATCCAACCCGGTCAATTACCGCCCCATCAGTCTACTCTCAATCATCAGTAAAGTAATGGAAGGGGTCATCAACAGTGCTATCAAGCAGCACTAGCTGAGCAATAACCTACTCACTGACGCTCCATTTGGGTTCCGCCAGGGCCATTCAACTCCTGACCTCATTACAGCTTTGGTTCAAACATGGACAAAAGAGCTGAAAATTCAAGAGGTGAGGTGAGAGTAGCTGCCCTTGACATCAAGGCAGCATTTGACTGAGTGTGGCATCAAGGAGTCAATGGGAATCAAGCGGAAAACTCTCCATTGGTTGGTGTCATACCTAGCACAAAGGAAGATGGTTGTGGTTGTTGGAGGTCAATCATCTCAGTTCCAGGACATCACTGCAGGAGTTCCTCAAGGTAGTGTTCTAGGCCAAGCCATTTTCAGCTGCTTCATCAATTACCGTCCTTCCATCATAAAGTCAGAAGTGGGGATGTTCGCTGATGATTGCACATTGTTCAGTATCATTCGCAACTCCTTAGATACTGAAGCAGTCCATGTCCAAATGCAGCAAGATCTAGGCAATATTCAGGCTTGGGCTGACAAGTGGCAAGTAACATTCACCCCACACAAGTGCCAGGCAATGACCATCTCCAACAAGAGAGAATCTAACCATCGGCCCTTGACATTCAATGGCATTACCATTGTTACAAAGGCAAAAGTGAGCGCACGAAACAACATCCTGAATAAGCTCACTAACACAAAATGGGGAGCAAGCTTGAAAACACTGCGAACCAGTACATTTGCTCTTTGCTATTCCACTGCCGAATACACCTGCCCTGCATGGGAAAGATCTACTCATACTAAGAAGATGGATGCCATTCTGAATGCAAGCTGCCGACTTATCACAGGTTGTTTAAAACCAACAAACACCAACAGCCTATATATCCTGGCGGGTATCACTCCCCCTGATACAAGAAGAACGGTATCCAGCAAGAAAGGGCGACTCCGTCAAACATCAGATGAGAGGCACCCTCTACATGGTCATACACCTACACCCAGCCGCCTAAAGTCAAGGAAGAGCTTCATGAACAATGTTGTTCCATTACAATCAACCCCATCTGAAGCCCGCATCGCCTTGTGGAAAGACCAGCTCACCAGTCTCGAACAACCCATAGCTTAGAACTGGTGTAGGTCGTTCAAAGGTGTCACTAAGCAAATGGGGATATACAACCTGCCCAACAACTTGTGAATGTGGAACTGAGCCACAGACTATACAACACCTCCTGCAATGTCTATCGCTAGAGGAACCCTGCACTATTGCAGATCTTGCCGAATTCAACAACAAGGCGCAAAAATGTGTCCAGTTCTGGCTGGGCCATGTATAGACTGTCCGTGGACACGATAAGAAGAAGATTACCATCATTGAGTCCCCGACTATCAACATCCTGGGGTTATCAGTGATCAGAAGCTGAACTGGACTAGCCATATAAATACTGTGGCTACAAGTGGTCAGCGGCTAGGAACCCTGCAGCGAGTAACTCACCTCCTGACTCCACAAAGTCTGTCCACTATCTACAAGGCACAAGTCAGGAGTGTGATGGAATACTATCCACTTGCCTGGATGAGTGCAGTTCCAACACTCAAGAAACTTGACACCATCCATGACCATGCAGCCACCTTGATTGGCACCTCATCCACAAACATTCACTCTCTCCACCGCTGATGCACAGTGGCAGCAGTGTGTACCATCTACAAGTTGCATTGCAGGAATGCACCAAGCCTCCTCAGACAGCACCTTTCAAACCTACAAGACTACCATCTAGAAGGACAAGGGCAGCAGACACATGGGAACACCAGCACTTGACTTTAAATATATCAACGTCACTGGGTCAAAATACTAGAACTCCCTACCTAATAGCACCATGAGTGTGCCTATACTACACACCACATGGGCTGCAGTGGTTCAAGGTGGCAACTCACCACCATCTTCTCAAAAGGGCGATTAGGGATGGGTAATAAATGCTGTCCTAGCCAGCGACACCCACACCCCATGAATGAGTAAAAAAAAATCTCAGGAAGAAACTACTTCATAATTAATGGAAAATGTGTCTAAGTGTGTCCAGGTGACAGAGCAGTATTGGGAGCTGCCAAGGGCAAGATATTTCACTTATACAAATAGTTTGTTTTTAGTGCATATGACAGGCCGCTTCTATTAGACAGAGAATTTGTTTTTAAACGGGCATGGTAAACAGGATTAAAACACAAGAGCAAGATCAGAATAGAAAACTTCAGTGTCTCCCCGGAGAAGTTGTGTCATTTGACAAAGTGCTCTTATTCAAAGGTACAGCTAGGAAGAAGTGGAAGGGATACGAAAGACAATTGACATTTCCCTTTTTCATTCAAAAGGTTTTTTTTAAAAAAAAGAGGGTACAAGATAAATGCCACCCTGAACAGCTGACAGGATGTAGTAATCATTTTACTGGGAAAGGAAGAGATGAAGGTTGCAACTGCGTTTGAAGGATAGCTATAGCTCTGGCACTGGTGAAACAGTGGCCCGGATTTCACCATCAGCAGCAAAATGATGATGCTCACTGCTGACCTTGAAGAAAGTTATTCACAAAGATCTAGTGAGCTCAGTGGCAGCATTTCACCTGCCTGTGAATTTAATTCTGGCGCTCGCTGTAGGCACTCTCTGTCATCAAGCAGCCAATCACATTGATGAAATCTCAGACAGCAAACCAGAAACTAACAGGTTTTAGCATTCACTTTTCTCATTTTATTTTCTGTAAAATTAGAAAAAGATTGAGAAATACACATGGGATTAAGCTAAAAGCTAAAATACTTCAGTGATGTGGGGACAGGAGCTCACTGACAGCAACTTCTGGATTTCTGTGTTTAACTGCGCATGTGCGATTGCCAGAAGTTATGGTAGTTTCAGAGTAATGACAGTGAACGCTAACAGTTTCACCATCATTACCAATCCAAACTCTAAACCAATGTTTCTCCCTTTTCCTTTCACCCCCCTCTCCCAGTCAGGAGGAATGGGAAAGGGAAATAGTTATTAACTGCACATTAGATTTTTGAGAGCTCATAACTGGAGATAAAAAAAATTAAGCACTCATTCTTCACAGTAAAGGTTGTGTTCTCCTTTAAAATACTACTTTGGATCATCAGTTTCAAGGGTAGAAAGCAAGAGAACTACAATCTACAACGGAATGGGATATCCAGCTGCAATACTTTCATCCGATAAGCATTTGCACTGTCTACATGCTGGTCACCACAAAGCAATTACCCCCTCCCCAACTACATTTGTACATGAAATATTCATGGTGTAAAAAGGAGCCTAGATCTACACCCAGCTGCCACTAGGAATGACAGGCTATTTAATTACAACCGAGAATGATGCCAAAACAGACATAATAGCTCAAGAACTTTCAGGTTAGATATAGAATGAGAATTACGTGTAACAAATATAAAACGTACTCAAATAGTCAGAGATGACAGACTTCTAACAAAAACTACTCGTTATTATTTCAAACCAACTAAGCATTTACCATTATATTTCTTTATCAAAACAGTTTTCCTGCAGAGATAAGATGACTAACATCTATTAACCCATAAGTAAATCAAAAACTTCAGTTGAAAATATCATCTATATCTAAATAGATGTGGTGAGCTGAAAATTTCAGGAGCATTAGTTTATTTTTAACCTCATTCATCATTTATGCAAAAAGAAATGTTAGTACCTCTCAGCTATAGTGAGGATTCAGCTATGAGATGCAACAAAATTTACAAATTAAAAAGATTTAATTAATGCTTCAGTTCTATGCAATATGCAAGCCTGCTGAAAGAAGAGCAATAACATTGGGCTATTCAGCTAAACACAATATAAATCAAACTAGTGACCTCCCTTGGTGGCTTAGCTCATCAAAGCTGTGACAGTCATGCCACACAGAGCAAGACAGTAGATGGTTCAATCCCTCACCTATCAAGAGTTAGATCACCTTAAAATCTCTCTTTCTTTTGATCACCTAGCCTAATACATCCTTTTATAGGTCAGTGTCAAATTTTGCTTGTTATTGCTCCTGCAAGGTGCCTCGAGATGCTTTACTATGTCAAAGACGCCATGCACATGCAAGGAAAGCAGGAAAGAGATTGACGGGAAAAATAAAGTAATCAGCAATGCGTGACCCATCAATGGGTTATAGTAATCACAGAGGTGTGTTTCTAACCACGATTTACAGAGGGGAAGCATTAAAAATAGCAAGACTTGGTGCATCCTTTGACTCCTTTTCCATTCTCCAACAATTTTTCCCTTTCTTGAAAGCACACACTTGTTGATGCTACTTTTGAAGAGTTCGCGTTTGACTGGACACCCTCTAGTACTTTGCCTAAGTAGCCATATTTTCTTGTTCTTCCTCTTCGGAGGTTATTTGACTGCAGGGTCTAACACTGTCAAATCCAATCCTGTCTTCACTCAACATTCAATGGTGCTACTGTCAGTCAGAACCAGAAACTGTTGTCCATTTTCCTGCCCCCAATACAGAGATTGAGGTCCACTCTAGGGCCCCCAACTGACATCAACTATTAGCAAACCAGGAATAAAACTAGGGACATCCCTAGTCTGCGGAAGTCAGTTACCAAGAGGATAAATTTGTTAAGCCAACATAAAAGTCCTGAATATAGTACTTATAACAATGCAAAGTGAATGTAATTAATCCAATTAATTGTAAATTTCTCCTGGAGAAAATCAATGCAGCACTACATCATCAAGATAAGCAGTTCATTGCCTTTATTTCGATAATGGCTTTACAATGGAAACTTGGCATCTTGCTTTATTTTGTATTACAAGTTAGGTTTTAACTCTGATTATCAAAACAAACTTCATCCCACAAATACAATTAATAGATAACTGAAACACAACGATAACACTACCTAAAAAGACTAGGCAATCATCTTTGATAGGGGGGGGGAACAAGCAATGAGCAATGATACATGAAGGAAAGATGTGTTTCAAAGCCAACCAGCTACCATGGAACCATTATAAGGTCTGTAAGAGGAACTTTCCACAGTGTAATGTGATTGCTACTTTAATTGCTAACAAAGGAAACATATTTAGGAACATATTTATGGAAGATGTCCGTGTATTATGTTGCCCATAACACTTTTCCATTGTTGCATAATCCTCAAAGGAACATTCCACATTACAATTTCCTCCCCAACAGTGGACTTCCAGGAGGTGTAGCGTAAAAATCAACAGCTGCTTCGAGAACTCTGGCAGAATTACAAATTAATACCATTCTTTTATATATCTCAAAGATCTAACAATCAACTTTCAGACCAGAATTAAAGTATTATAAAACTAGGTGTGGATGATTGCAGAGGGGCAGTGAGATGACAAAGGGGCAGTGAGATGACAATCAGGGAGAATTACAGGCAAAAGAAGAGTGTCCAAGGCAAAGAGAATCTGCTGTCTGCTATTGTCATCCCCCAAAAAAGAACACCCTTGGCACCTTCTAGCCTTGCAAATTATCACCCAATCTTCAACTCCTTTCCTCTCTGAAGTCCTTGAAAGCATTATCACCACCCAATCCATATCCATAATTTCATGTTTGCACCCCTTCAGTCAAGTTTCTGCCTTGCCACGTCACTGAAAAGGTCCTTATCAAAATTGTACACGACTTCCTATGGGACTGTTACCATGGCCAACTATCTTTCTTTACCGATCTGCAGCATGAGAGACACCACTCTCCCTCCAATGTCTATCCCCTGTCACCCATTTGGATGGAATTGCTCTTGCCCAGTTCCATTCGCATCCATCCAATGATATCCAGAAAATCACACACAATGGCTTCTTTTCCTGTTCTTACACCATTAACTCAAGTCCCCATGGATCTATCCTTGGGCCCTCCTATTTCTCATCCACATCTTATCAGGTTCCACACGTTTACTGAGAGCACCCTGCTGTATCTCATCACCACCTCTTTCAACCCTTATAATGTCTATGCTGTCAGGTTTGTTTCCCTGATGTCCAGTGCTGGATAAGCGGAAATTTCCGCCAATTAAAATATTGGGAATACTAAAACCAATGTTTTCGATTCCCGGCACAAAGATCATTCCTTAGCCACCAACTCCATGCACCTCCCTGATCACTGAGGTCCAAAACAGGCTGTTTGCTACCTTGGTGTCCGATCAGACCCAGAGATCAACATCCAACCAAATATCCTCTCTATCACCAAGATCACCAATTTCACTTCTAATGTTGTCTGTCTAAGTTCCTGCCTCAGGTCATTTGCTGCTCAACGTCTTATCCATGCCTTTGTTACCTCCAAACTCAACTAATCCAACGCTAGCTGATTCCCAGCTCTCACCCCCAACCCCAACAACTCTGCTGCCCATATCCTAACTAGGGCCAAATCCTGTTCACCCATCACCCCTGTGCTTGCTGGCCTGCATGGATCCCAGTCCAGCAAAGCACTGATTTTAAAATTCTCAATATTGTCATCAAATCCCTCCATGGTCTCTCCCTGTCCTATCTCTGTAAACCTCCAACCTTCAGATCACTGCACTTCTCAAATCCTGGCCTCTTCCGCATCTCCGGTTTTAATCACTCCACTGTGCCTTCAGCTGCCGAGGCAATGCTCTGGAGTTCCCTCCATAAACGTCTCCACCTCTCTAACGCTCTCTTATCCTTTAAGTTGGTCCTTAAAATCTACCTTTGGACAAGTTTTTGGTCACCTGACCTAACATCTATGTGGCTCCATATCAAATTTTGCTTGATAATACTTCTGTGAAGTGCCTTGGTATGTTATACTATTTAAAGGCGCTATATAAATCTAAGTTATTACTGTTGTTTCCAACTGAGTTAACAGACAGTAATAATTAGTGAATTAGGTGTACGAGAACTGACTATGTTTATCTATGAAATATCTGAGGTTGCCCAAGTGCTCTTTTGGGTTAGTACCAAGTCACATTTATATAGCTGTGTACCTTGTATAAAAATAACCCAACCCAAGCAGAGGAATTCACAGAAAGCATACTGAAGTGGCTCTTTAAGTAAGGGAAGAAATGTAGCAAGGTTGGACAACTTGGGAATGAGTGCACTCCCCAAGATGGAAAACAGGGAGGCATGCAAAACACAACAGAGGCAGCACAAAGTTACAGGAGGTTGCAGAAGGAGAAGAGAGATCCTTCAGAATTATCAATTTGAAGCCCATGTCTTGATCTATACAGTGAGTTAGGGGTGGAAATCAAATGGAGGTAGGCATGGACAGGGGCGATAAGAGAACAGGCAGGGAAAGCTAAGATCCCATCTCAAAGTCCCTTCTTCCCCTTTTTTACTCTCAAAGTTGATAGTGGACCTAAGACTCAGCTGAATTGCAATTGGTTCACCATCCAATTTTCCCTGCTTCCATATTTGCTTTATGAATTCTTGTTGGAACAAAGGTAAATGTATCTCATTATTTCTTGGTTTTTTTAAGCTCAAAATAACCATATTTACCACATTTAAAACGTATATTAGCTAAATCCATCTCATAATTCAACAGTAGAAAAAATGAGTTCAAATTCAGGTAACATACAAATTAGGAGTAGGCCACTCAGCCCCTTGAGCTTGCTCTGCCATTCAGTAAGATCATAGCTGATGTGGTTCTCAACTCCATTCCCACCTACCCTGATAAGTTTGCAAAGCATTCCAAGTATGCAGTAGCTGATTAATTTATGAAGCTGATTTAAAATGCATAAGTCATTGGGAAAGGATTCTCATAGCAAATGTGCTTAAAATGAGGCGTGCAGATGACTTCATTTCAACAGGGAATAGTTGGCTAAATTCCATCGCATCTGGATATTTGCCTGAAGGCTATATGTAGATTTAGAAGGTTGCAGTGTATTTTTTTAAATAAGCTGGCCAAAAGTAATTATGAAACTTTGAGATTGCAGTGCATCTGTTCGATCACCAGAGTCTCACCTGCAAGCAGTTAATTAATCATAAAATCCTAAATGTGTTAAGACTTGTAAAGAATGTAGCAAAATCTTATGAGAAGATTTGATTTGTCTAAGTCCCTGATACCATTAAAGGAGTGGTCTGTGTATTTATAAAGTTGATATTATGAAGGGTTATATTTACTCCCAGGCTTGTAAAGCTAAGTGAGAATACAACACAAGTAATGTTCTTTCATTTTGGAGAAAACCAAAAGTTGTATGTTTTGCACGTCAACTAAGTTTTAAGTTACAGAGTCATTATCAATATTACCATTTATTTTGAAAAGTAATGTGTCTGAAAGCCACTTAAATGAGTTTGTAGTTCTCATGGCAACTCTGGATAAATCCCTGCTTTTTGTACCGTTCACTGCAACACTTCACTGCAAATCAAAATCTGCCATTTTTACATATAATTACTCTAACCAAAGTTGCAAATCACATTCTCTGCGACTGTGATCATGAGACTGGTCTTGGCTTGCCTATCTAATTATGGATAGAGCATGTTTAGCAGTACCTTCTCCTTCCATTTCTCTGTGATCACCTCTAGAGTCCACCAAGGATGCATTCCTAACTCCAGCCTCATCCCCAAATACATTTTAAAACTTTTTTAGCCCACTCTCCATGTTTAAATCCCTCCAATCAGGTTTCCATTTCTGATTAGAGCTGTTTCATTACTGTGGCAAAGTCTTAAATGAACTCCTATGTGACAAAGGCAAATTTTCTCTCCTTGTCTTTCTCAACCTGCCCTCTGCCTTTAACATGGTTAACCAACTATTCTCCTCCAACTGTTGTCCAACTGGGTGGGACTACTCTCATAGCTCATTCTGCAATGGGTTGTCTTCCTGCTCCTGCGCCATTACCTCTGATGACCCCCAAGGATCCATCCTTGATCCCTGCCTATTTTTCTTCTATATGTTGCCTCTCAGCAATGTCATCCAAAAGTACAGCATTAATTTTCACATGAACGCTGACAACACCCAGCTCTACCGCACCATCGCCTCTCTCGATTAATTTTGCAAAATTAAATTATCAGACTGCTTACCTAACACCCAGTACTGGGTGAACAGAAATTTCCTCCAATTAAATATTAGGAAGACGGAATCCATTGTTTCTGCGCATCTGCCCCCACCAAACTTTGTTCTCTAGGTACTAACTCCATCCCTCTCCCTGACAACGTCTCAGATTAAGCCAGTCTGTTGACAATCTTGGTGTCACATTTGACCCCGAGATGAGCTGCTGATCTCATATTTGCGTCACTACTAAGGCATCCTATTTCCACCTCTGTAACATTGCCCAATTTTGTCCCCATCTCATCTGCTGCCGAAATATTTATGCCTTTGTTACCTCTAAACTTGACTATTCCAACACACTCCTGCTGGTCTCTCACATTATATCCACTGTAAACCAGAGGTAGTTCAAAATTCTGATGCCCAAGTCTTCCCTTGCACCAACTCCCGTTCCCCTATCACCCTTGCACTCACTGACCTACATTGGTTCCCGTTCATGCAACATCTTAATTTTAAAATGCCTAAAGTTTGGTTACAAGGAGACGATCGTGATGCTGAAGTAGAAGCTGCAACCATAATTTCATGGATGATCTTGTGCATCCATGCTGTAGTCAGGGGAATGGTGGTAATGGCATTTTTAAAGCTGACCGTGCTGCTCACAATTCCACTTGTGAGGAGATTCAAATACCAAATGTCTGTCCAGTGGGGGTTCAATCCCATGCTGGACATTTGTCTAATGATCAACTAATGACTGCCATATCTGTGGCCACCAGGATGTAAAACATGAAGTGATAGAAGTTAGGAACTAAGTCAGGCCTCTTAACAGGGATTTGAATTTTCTATCACCGCCAAACTGATCTCTGGTACTTCAAGGCACTGTCAATAACTGAACAGGTTTCCTGGCTCACTACTGGAACCTGTAGGTGTAGACTAATTTTTTTAGGGGGAGGGGAAAGAAGTGGTCTTTGGCTCCAGATATTCCTGTATCCATTTTCTCATGAGTAGAATGGCTCTCTGACCCTCATTAAACTAGCAGTGGTAATAACTGAACAGTGTTGCATACATTAAACTCTATCATTACCCCACCACATACTCAGACGGGGTCTAAGTTTTCATTCTCCCAATCAAAGCTCTCTAGACCTAGCTAAGCTGGACATATCCCAACTGGAAGCACCATTTACACCATGCAAAGCAAAAAAAATCCTCACTTATCTGCCAAAGTCAACTGGAGATGCTTAGGGAGAATAAGGATTGAATTGAAGGAAAAATGCCCACAATCAGCAAAAAAGAATTACAAAACTGTTACACACTTTTTGAAAGAAAACATGGGGGTTCTTTTTGGAAGTTGGGTTAAGGTATAGTTTATGACTGGTCCATGCGACACAACCCAAAAGCACTAGACTGGTGCTAAAGTGGGGTTTTGTTTCATTTTTATTGTGAACGTAAAGAAAACTGAAGGAGTGTTACATTTTCACTTTTCTAAAATATTGCTTTGAAAGCAGCTGTTAACCATTAACATAAGAACACAAGAATTAGGAGGAATAGGCCATTCAGCTCCTTGAGCCTGCTCCACCATTCAATAAGATAATGGCTGATCTGATTGTGGCCTCAACATTGCCCTGTCTGCCCTCGGAAACCCTAGACACCTTAGTCAATGAAAAATCTATCTAACTCAGCCTGGAATATATTCAATAATCCAGCCTCCACTGCTCTCTAGGGAAGAGAATTCCACAGACTAACAACCCTTTGAGATAAGAAACGTTCTCATCTTACTCTTAAAAGGAACACCCGTAATTTTTAAACAGTGTACCCTAAATCTAGACTCCCCCACAATGGGAAACATCCTCTCAGAATCCACCCTGTCAAGTCCCCTCAGGATCTTATGTTTCAGTAAGATCACCTCTCATTCTTCTAAACTCCCAGTTCACTTTAGCCAACTCTGTCCTCAAACTTAAATAAAGGCAATTACAGGGGTACGGTTCTAGTCTTAGACAAACACTTTTCATCCTCAAACTGAATGTAGATTTCTATCATGTTATGGTCACTGTTACCTAAAGGCTCCTTTATTATGAGGTCATTAATTAATCCTGTATCATTGCACATTACCAGGTCTAATATAGCCTCTTTGGTTGACAGTCAAACGTGCTGCTCTAAGAAATTATCCGAAATACACTATGACATCATCTTCCAAGCTACTTTTGTCAATCTGATTTGCCCAATCAATATGAAGTTTAAAATCACACATTATTTTAACCTTATTGGCCTGAGAATTGTGAACATGGCCAAGGAGAAAAAAACCAGCATTTGAGCATTTCTAAGCAAACAAAATGTTAGAAACCACAGGGTAGCATTTCCGCTTTGGATGTGATCAACAATCTAAGCACAAATTTCAAAGTGAAATTACAGTTCAACTTGCCATCCAAACTTATTTGCATAGTCACAAATATAAAATCTTCCATGAACCAACGTAACTGGGCAACACAGTTGGTTTTTTCCCCCGGTAGTAAATTTATTCCTTGATATACTAAAGAGTGGTAACTTGTAGTTTTATTATCACGTAAAGGTAAGGATTTTAATGAATGTCTAGCCCACCAGTTAGTAACTTTATTGTAAAATTACTGACAATAATTAAAACTATACTGAATAATTTACTGGCTTCAACACTGCAGGGTAATTAATATTTTAAAACTTTTAAAACATGCTTACGAGCAACTTTAAACCCAAAGTAAATGTTTAATTTGACTTGAATGGTCACATCACCGGAAACTCACCATGCTCATTTTTTCCACTTGGGGGCATAGGCAGTTTTGTTGGCAGGGCCAACTTACAGCATAATGTTTTAAAATCAGTGTTAAAGATAGTGGAAACTCAATTTATGCATAATTTTAAGTGTAAATTACATAAAGCAATTAATGTTTTCTAACAAATTTCTGAAATTTAGGCCCCATTGTCTGACAGAGTCAATTTTGAAGTTCAATTAGGCCTCATGCATTTCCAAGGAACATGCAAAGGGAAAACAAATAGTCAGAAAAAGATTAAGAAGGCTTAGCACAAAATTATATGCTTCACTATCAAAAACTGAAATGCGCACTAAAATAAATGCTTTGCTTAGAAATCAAATGATTTTCAATCCCCAAGAAGTTCAAGCATCCCCTTAGTAAATCAACAACACCTAATTTCATAAAGGTCAGGTTAAATCTGACCATGCAGTAGAAGCAGAAGCTCGGAAAATTAATATCGGTTTAACTCTTAGTGGTGTACACGAAGGTGAAATGCAGAGCCGAATCGCATATCAAAATACATTAACTCAGCTACCCAGAAGATCTTTTTTGGCAATTGAAATGAGCACCCTTCACCTGCATCCATCCTGGACCTAACACAACATCATCTCAGGTGACCCTTGGGTTAAACAGAAGTAAAAGTGGAGGTTGCCGCATCTATTACTTGAGTGAGGGGGAGACACACTTCAGTGTGGATGATCACATTAAAAAGGTAAATTTGCTAGCTACGTGCAGCACTTCACCATCAGAATCCCTACTTTTCCATCACCCCCTACACCTCAACCTCCTCCCACGGCACCTTCCCATGCAACCGCAGAAGGTGCAACACCTGCGCCTTTACTTCCTCCCTCCTCACCGTCCAAGGCCCCAAACACTCCTTTCAAGTGAAGCAGCACTTCACTTGCACTTCCCTCAATTTAGTCTACTGCATTCGCTGCTCCCCATGCGGTTTCCTCTACATTGGAGAGACCAAACGCAGACAGGAACACCTTCGGTCTGTCCGCAAGCATGACCCAGACCTCCCTGTCGCTTGCCATTTCAACACATCACCCTGCTCTCATGCCCACATGTCCGTCCTTGGCCTGCTGCAAAGTTCCAGTGAAGCTCAACGCAAACTGGAGGAACAGCACCTCATCTTCCGACTAGGCACTTTACAGCCTTCCGGATTTGATATTGATTCAACAACTTCAGATCATGAGCTCTCTCCTCCATCCCCACCCCCTCTCTGATCCCCCTTTTTTCAATAATTTACAACTTTTTAATATATTTTTCTTTTCCCACCTATTTTTAAATTTATTTTGATCTATTGTTTTATCTCCACCTTTTAGCCCATTTCGATCCCCTCCCCCCACCCCACCTCCACTAGGGCCAGCTGCCACTTGCTTGTCCTGCTTGCTACCCTTAATGTCCCCATCAGCACATTCCTTAGATAATATCACCACCGTCAACACCCCTTTGTCCTTTTGTCTATGACATCTTTGGCAATCTCTTCTTTGCCTCCACCTATCACTGGCCTTCTATCGAGCTCTACCTGTCCCACCCCCCTCTACCAGCTTATATTTCACCTCATTTCTCTATTTCCTTAGTTCTGATGAAGTCATACAGACTCGAAATGTCAACTGTGTTCCTCTCCGCAGATGCTGTCAGAGATGCTGAGTTTTTGCAGCCAATTTTATTTTTGTTTCAGATTTCCAGCATCCGCAGTATTTTGCTTTTATCCCTATTTTTATATATTGGGAAGCAACCAGCACATACAGTTTAAGTAAAAAGTCAACACACCACCACAGGTGAGGGCAAGCAGGGCACGGGCTGGGGCGGGTGGGTGCGCTTGCCGGGTCTAGTGGGGAGAAGTTGGGAAGTGGGCGTGCGCATGAGTGTGCCTGGGTGTGGGCGCACGCATGCGTGGGAGGGCGATGGTGGGGTGTGTGGGGGGGGGCGCGGGGTGTGTGGGGGGGGGCGCGGGGTGTGTGGGGGGGGCGCGGGGTGTGTGGGGGGGGCGCGGGGTGTGTGGGGGGGGCGCGGGGTGTGTGGGGGGGGCGCGGGGTGTGTGGGGGGGGCGCGGGGTGTGTGGGGGGGGCGCGGGGTGTGTGGGGGGGGCGCGGGGTGTGTGGGGGGCGCGGGGTGTGTGGGGGGGGCGCGGGGTGTGTGGGGGGGGCGCGGGGTGTGTGGGGGGGGCGCGGGGTGTGTGGGGGGGGCGCGGGGTGTGTGGGGGGGGCGGGGTGTGTGGGGGGCGCGGGGTGTGTGGGGGGCGCGGGGTGTGTGGGGGGGGCGCGGGGTGTGTGGGGGGGGGCGCGGGGTGTGTGGGGGGGGGCGCGGGGTGTGTGGGGGGGCGCGGGGTGTGTGGGGGGGCGCGGGGTGTGTGGGGGGGCGCGGGGTGTGTGGGGGGGCGCGGGGTGTGTGGGGGGGCGCGGGGTGTGTGGGGGGGCGCGGGGTGTGTGGGGGGGCGCGGGGTGTGTGGGGGGGCGCGGGGTGTGTGGGGGGGCGCGGGGTGTGTGTGGGGGCCAACCCCAGCTCCCCACCCCCACAACCCCTCCCACACACACACCCCCACAACCCCAGCACCTCCCACAATCCCACCCCAACACACAACCCCTCCCACCCACACACCCCAACACACACAACCTCCCTCCCCACCCACCACGTAGGGATGAGCGAGTGAGTGCCTCAAGACTGGGAGTGATCTGGCACATACACTCTGGTCAATAATTACACTTTTTTCACTTAATTTATTGCTAAGACATTGCTTTATTTTTGCTCAGCATTTGTTTCTTTTCTTATTACTTTTTTTTGAAATTCAGTTTGAAGTTTTGCCAAACCTTATCTTTCCGAAATTTGATAATTGGCCCCTTGAGTGAGGGGAGAAGAAAAAATGGAAATGTGCCCCCCTGCCCCCAAAGCAAAAAAGTTGGACAAGCCGGATTTAGATTTTTTGAGCTATACCTGACATTTGAAGAGTCACAATTTTGCCTAATTAAAGCACAGCATAGTGGCCTTTAATTTGCATTGAAGTTGGGGTGAATATCTGCCTATGAAACCATACCTCGTCCCCAAATTGATAGGTTGCAACATTCACCAAGTAATCCTTCCTTTTTTGTTAAACACACTTCTAACAAATAAGTATAGTACTGTAATGCTGCAGACAAGAGTTCAGCTTACGCTCCACTTGCCGTGGCATCAGATAATAAGAGTTTTAAAAAAGTACTGTGTTACATATTTTACTGATTAATCGGTTCATGATGGTGAGCTAGGCTGTACAGAATGGCTTCTATTGAGTGCCAAAGCAGATGGCAAATATAGAGCACAGCAATTTGACTAGCTGAAAATGTTCTAAATAAATTGTATACTTTATGATTGTCATGACAAACACAATCTCACGTATATTAGTTAGGAATCAAATGCATCAAATATCAAAAAAAATGTAAATTTAATGTTATCTTCACTGTCTTCCTATTTCTCAATGTTAAGATCCCTTCCAAATATAACTATTTGTTGATGATATATCTGGACAGACTTCCAACTTGATGGGGTGCCCTAGACAGAATACATTCTCATTCATGTTATACAGTTCACAAGAACCACAATTATTAAAAAGTGGTATCATCCACCTCAGTGTAAAACATTGAGTTCAGATTTTGCAAACAGTGAAGATAGAAAATCAGCAGAATTATCAAAGGAAATGCCTTTTTATATATAAAAAGAAAAGTTAGCATTTGTCCTAGCCCTGTAAATCATATACCATTCACATCAGTGACCATCACACAATTGGTATGCTTGGTGCAGTGACAGAATCTCCTAATACATACAAGTCTCATTAGGATGATCAGAGGTGCATTTACTCTACCAAAGCAAGCTAAATAACAAATATCCAGTTTTTAAAATGCTATAGATGCTACAGTAGAACATCTAATGTGCCTTTTTACCCCTCTTTTCCATATTTCATTTTGCTTTTTTTCCTCGATCAGGCAAAGCCTACCAATCAATTCAATCATTGTAATGGAACAGCAATTTTAATCAAGTCTGCACAATTCCTACCACAACAAATTAAGTAAAGTTTTCAACTCAGAAGCCAGCCAAACACGTTATATCTATGAACAGTGCACTTGTGTAAATAAGTTTAACACCTAACCCAGCAACATACACATACAAGGATTAAAGACAAACACCATCATCCCACTGCAATTTATTCAGTTATACTTTCAGCTTCCCCCACTGCAAACTGTCTCCCTCCTCTCCTAAAGAAACATGCTATGTAAACAAAAGATAACAAAAGTAAATTCAACAACTTCAGTGTAAAGACATGGAAGTGCCAAATAAGCCAAAAGGACTCCAAAATCAAATTACCACCAACAGGCTACTTCGGAGTTCTGAAAGAGGCTAGTAAGGAGATTTGTGAGGCACCAGCAATCAGGAGGATGTCACTGAACATGAGGAAGGTATCTGGAAACCAGTTAATCTGGTGTTCATGTTCCAAAGAGTCATAGGTAGCGAATAGGTAAATCCAAAAGAGTACTCCAAAGCAAATTGCAAGAGTAGGACAAGAGAATATAGGTTCAAATTAGGAAAAAGCAAATTTATAAGGAAATACTTAGAAGTGGTCAACACATAGAATAGACTTTGAGATAAAACAGTGGAGATAAAAACCCCAGAAACGTTTAAAGAGACTAGCAGATACTACAATGGGAGGGATTGTAAGGTACTTCTGGATGGATAAATTAAGGTGAACTGTATTTAGCTCATAGGAGGACCCACCTACTTCCAACCCCAAAACCCTAAGCAAAATTTCTAGTTTTATACAAGAGTTCATACATTATATCCACAAAATCGGAAAGACCCAAAGGATGCTGTTTAATCAATAAAAAATCCTTAACAGTGGAATTTAAGATCAACAAACGAGAATGAACTATTTTTTGTGTTCTATCAAAAATAGCTATTACTATGGTCAATATGGTATAACACTTAGAATATAATGGAAAGCTGCATTTATACCGCAACATTGGCCCAGAATAATTTGTTTTGCACCAATGCCACGTAAATCTAGAATCAGAAACCAACGTAATTCCAAAGCAAAGCAGTGGGGTCCCCTCCTCTTTGCACTGACACTAGAGCCTTACAACTGCCTACTAAGTCTGGCAGTGAGTTTAAGAATGTAATTCAATCTTGCAGATCTGCTGATGTTCACCAGCCACTCACAATTCACAACATCAGAACAGCTCAACTCAATAACATCCTTGTAACTCACTACTAGACATTTGTTACACTACGCAGAATATATAGGTACACAGTACAGTGAATGGTACATGAAGATACCATATTTCCTTGCCTTTAACTGACCAGGAGCTAGTCTATAAGTGAAACCTCTTGAACAGGAAAGACAATAGTGCAACACTGAGAAAGTTTTTCATGCCAAAGGCAAATATTAAGAACACAATTATCATGACCTTGCTGGTCAGCTAATCCAATGTCAATTTTTACAGGTCAAAGGCAATTTTTTTATTGTATCAGATCCATTAAGCTAGTATATTCCAATAAAATAGCTCAATAATAAAATCTACTGTCCACTTGCCGCTCAGAACACTGAAGGCCATGCCAGTTTGATTCTATGTCCAATCAAATGGGTTAATTACTATGTCTGGGATAATGGGATCACATCTTGACTTTCACTGACTGACCTAATGCAGACTGGAGTATCATTTTGCACAATTTCTGAGCTGTAAATCAATTGAGGATTTCAAAGAAGGTTGAAGAGTCTGATAATGATGCTTTCTCTGCAGGCTCTTGGGAATCCATTTTACAAAGAATGTACATTATTTATAAAGGGTAGCTAGCGTGTCCATTAAAGCTCTCAGATTCAATAAACAAGCGCTTCTGCATCTCAACTCTAGCAATCTGTGCCGGACTGAAATTTTCTTTCTAGGTAGCTAATGACAATTATGAAATCCCAATTACTTTCCTCCCCCCTAATACTGGCTATTTCATCTCACTCCTTATCTTTGAATAGTTTCTTTGAAAAGGCAGACAAGGCTTCTTTCGCATCCAAAAAAACAGCTATCCCAAAATGCAGCATTTCCTCACTATTGCACTGCAGTATGTTACGACTATACTTAAATCCATATGCGGGCTCAGACTCACCACCTTCCAACACAGGGACCAACTGAAATATCTCAAGAAAAGTGGAATCGTGCCAAGAATCCACAAGTTGCAGAACGACCAGAAAGGACAATCAATGGGTAACAAAAGTTAGCAAGTGATCCATCCAATCACACACTGAAGCTGTCAAAAGAATAGAAATTAAACACAATTTAAATATTTTACAAATATGTAATGGCAGTCACTGATCTTTCATTACACATTCATTGCTGGATATTCTAAGCTCGGCTTGGTTACCAGCATTTGTCTTCAACTTTTATTCCACCAAAAACAATTCATAACTTTACAAGTCAAAACCTTCCCAACAGGGAGCGCACACAGTATTCCAGAGCATGTTCCTTATTTATAGATTACAACTGTTATTTCTGGAGCTTATAAAACATCTTTCATGTCTAGACTCATGAAGTTTGAACATTTCAGCAGAGAACTCTAACTCAAACAAGTGAAGAGAATTTAGCAGCTACTAAAAATTAGTCTTTTCTAATGCATTGCTTTGACCTATAGCATTGTAGTGGGGTCTCTGAACTCAGCCATTACTTAATGAAGCAAATCCACAGCAACAATATATAACAAACTACATATGCAAGACTGACTTGTTTGACTGTTTTTTTCAGAATAGATTTGTGACTTACAACCCACAACATCCTCTATGTTTTAAAAGATTCACGTTGGCTAACAAAGTGTAAATTACAATACTACTCTGAAAATTTATATAGTTTGGCCACAAAATAAATTGCAGTCCCACCATCCTAAACACCATGTTCAAGTTGCATTTGACTCTAGATGCAAGTTTTTCACCTTATTTATGTGAAAGCACCATGAGATACATCATAGTATAAACAGGGTAGAAAGCATGGACAACACTATGAAAAATAAAGCTGCACAGGTGGGGGTACAAAATAAATTTGAGTCTTATAGAGATATAGCTCCACAGATGCTCACAACCTTTAGCATTTTTCCCTTATACAAGTTGCGAGTGAATGAAATCAGGCTATTTAAACTTGGAAAATCATAGCTATGAATAACGAACACCCAGTCACACGTACTTTTCAGCAAAGGGCAATGGCCAACAATCATGAATGGGACCCTGGTTGATTCTTCTCCTTAAAACAAACATTAAAACCAATTGTAGTGTCTCACAGTGGCCAGAGGCGAGGTCACCTGAAAGACGAAAGCTGAAACCTTCCTGGTTTATACGACTTAGTTCCACACCATGTGCTGCAGTACCTACTATTCCACTGGCAAGTGATGCATTTAATAGATTAAAACTCCATGCTCCATACCCTACATGTGTCAGCCATGGTTCAGTTGATAGCATTCTTTCCCGAGTCAGAAGATCATGAGTTCAAGTCCCACTCCGGGGGCTTAAGCACAAAATCTAGGTTGAAATGTTAATGCAGTATTGAGAGAGTGCTGCATCTTTTGGATGAGATGTCAAACCAAGGCCCCATCTGCCTCTCTCAAACAAATGGAAAAATATTCAATGGCACTATTTTGAACAAGAGCAGGTCCCACTATTCAAAACTTAATTGTCAAACTTCTAAAAACTGTTTAGCTGGTTATCATCACTGCTGTTTGTGGAAGCATGCTGTGCAAAATTGTCTGCCAGGTTTCCTATATTACAACAGTAACTGTAATTCTAAAATGCTTTAATGGCTGTAAAATGCCTCAAGATCATGAAAGGAGTTACTTGAATATGTAGCAACAGCTGTTCCTCCCAATACTTTTACTCTCTCAAGATCAGTACAAGAGTTACAGTGAAAGATCAAAAATTCTCTCCATTTTTGTTTGCTTCATGACAAGCTTGCAGTACATTTCTGTTGTGAAAAATGATTTATGCTTTTCAATCATGAAGGAAAGTTCACTGCTATATTTCAGCCCCATTTAGATGGTTTTCACTTTCGTTTCTTTACCTAGCCAAGCAAACAGGAGGAAGGTGACTTAGCTACCAAGTCCATTAGTTATCTGTAAAACTTTAAGGGGGTAAAGACCCACGTATTATGCAATAGCAGGCTGCAGCTAATCAAATACATCTTCCTTCTTTTGGCCGAAGGGGCTGGTGGTGGTGAGTGATGATGCAGTATTACAACAGCTTAGTGGAAATTTGAAGACTACACCACACAGAAGCATCTAATGCTTCTATGCACCAATTTACTACCTGTCTTGAAGATCCACTCTTCATGAATGCATAGACAATGACATCAGCAGGATTTGCCAATATTTAAGAAAGTTACAGCTGAGCTGACCCCACTCGCATCCAAAATCCACACTTTCCAGTAGCAACCACACTGACCTTGATTAGAGCAGTAACTCTAGCTGTTGTTTCTCCATACTAGTCTATGCATGACAAGACCAAAATGTAGTGGATAAGCTATTGTAGTAGAAACATGAACTGAACCCAGAATCTTCCTGATCTGTATGTCTCAATACCACAGCCAACTGTGTTTTACCCATTGAGTCACTAAGTCCTGCACGTAGGCTTAATATTTCAAGCATCTCGCCTGACTACAAATTCATAGCTGCTGCTCCCACAGTCCCACAATGACAGGTCAATAGTTTTGTGTTAATAAAAACCAAGCTGACCCATACTGCTCAGCAAGGGAAACTTCCTTATAATCACTAATGAATCAAAAGTAAAAGTGCTCTATCAGGAATACACCCCAACTCCAACTCCAAACATAAAACCGAGTCCCAACCTATAGAAATTAAATCCATTCAATTAGATTCAGTTAAAACTCCTGGTGACAATACTGTAACCGATAAAAGAACAGCAATACCTTCCCCTGCAAGTGGAATTCTGAATCTTAAAAATGCAATACCATTGCATCCGACAGGCTGGTGCACACATTATACAGAACTGAAGGATGCTTCAGTTTAAAACAATGATGTAAGGGAAAATAAATTTGTTAAAATTTGAGTCCATGCATGATTAATTTACTTGAAAATACACCCAGCTAGTCAACATTTGACCACGAAAGTTTGCTCCAGAAGTATTTGTGTTTGAGAGCTGAGGTCATTTGGTGCAGTGGGTAGCATCCCTGCCTCTGAGCCAGAATCTCAGGATTGAAGTCCCACCTGAGGACTTGATGTCCAAGGAAGGTGCATTTATAATGCAGTCAAACAGGCTGAGTATCAAGCTACAAATCCTTCCAGCAAGTGCCAATGGCAGCTGGTAAGAGCGGGAGAGATTCGTGGTCAGACGTGATGGAAGGAACGTTGCAGCCTCTACCATCACCATCCATAGCTCCAGACCACAACATGCATGTAAAAGAGCATGTTGCCACAGCAACTCAGGCTCTGAGTGAACTGTAACACAACCACCACCCCTTTGAGGACATCATAATTACCAAATTCAGTAAGATTTTGGTAAGTAGCAAATATTGGATTACCCTCTACTGCAATAACTAACTAGAAATAATGCAACTTCATCCTTTCCCAAAAAAGCTGAAATTTCTGTTCAAAGTCTGATCAGCCTGCCTTAATAAAGGTTTCCAAACAAGTAGCACCATGCAGAGATGAAGAATAAGAAACCAACAGTGCTTAACTTGTCTCATTTGACTCATTTCTTTCTTCCACACCACACTCCACCTCTAACTGGCTGTTTTGTTCTGCAAAACCTCACACAAGCCTAACCTATACTACTTCCAGCTGCATGGTGTACAACACAAAAACCAGGAAGTGGAAATACAGGGCAGTAGGAATGTGAAGTGACATTTGCATTTAGAATACAAGGGGGGAGAATTTTCAGAGTGTCCTGAATTCTGGCCCATAACTTGGGCCCCAGATTTGGAAAACACCCTCAGAAATTACTGACTAAGAATGCTGCCATTAAAAAAATTCTATAATGTCAATAATGCACAAAGTAAATACTTATCTGAAATACCACTCTCAAGAGTAAAGGAATAGTGTAATTACCAATACCACTTAGAGAATCCTGCAAATGTGTAAATTATTTTGCAACAATTTAATATAAATTAGTCACACACCATTTTTGACAATGAAATACTTTATCCTACACTTCCTTTAAATACCATTGAATGCAAAGGTAAACCAACAATTGTCATAATCCTAAGTTTACATGCACCAAATAATTACATAAGCATCAATGCAAGATGTAGAAACAATTTTAAAACAGAAAGGAATTGCATGCAAAAACTAATTTTTTCCTGCATTCCCTGCTTTGGCCATCGAAGAGGCATTCTCAGTTCAGATACACTTCACATAAGTATTCTTCTAGAGAAACAAATGCATAAGCTGAAATTGAAAAGATAAAATACAGAAAACTTTATGGAAATGTGGTCTCCAAGGGAAAGCTCTAATTTTTCATTTTCTGATTGAGGATCTTTATAAGTTCTTTTTAAACAAACAATAACACAATATTGGTAGTAGGAATGTGAAGTGACATTTGCATACACATGTTTATATTTAACTGAATCTAGGATTAGATTTAAAGGTCTGCCCTTAATGACAAAAATGAGCCTTATATTTAAAAGGGCATGTTTAAAAACAGTTAAAACTTCTGACCCTATGAGGGCATTTTCAAAGGTTTCTTGACAACAGGAAGACAACACAAAAATGCCGGTGGAAAATTTGTAATGGTGAGAGAATACATCGAACATAAACAAAATAAAAAAATTCCAATGCAAGGACAAATTTCTTGTCCTTTTGGTAACTCAATCCCTGCCTTGAACTGATTCCTGTCAAAGTGCCAAGGAGGATGCATGGTAGATAATGCACCAACACGTATAAAAAAAGCTCCAGCACAGATAAAAGAAACATACTGTGCACACGTTATACTGTAACCAAAATATGATAATCCATACAGGTCATTTCAGTTATGTGCAAGTACCTGTCACATTCATCTAAGAGGTCACAGCTAAAAGTACAAAAAAAGCCGACCCAGGCAAAAGCTCTCTTAGCCAGCTAAATTTAGAAACAAGATACCTTCTCTATACTAAATCAAAAATAAACAATTCCCTCTACGGAGCATCAATAAAGTATTTTACTTCAGATATATTTACAATTAGCACTTTAACGTATCAAAACATAAATACTTAAAATATATTTCAACATGGCATAATTTATATTAAAAGTTCCTTTCGCAACCCAAGTATTTACAGAAGTTTAACTGCAAAGCTCCTCGCATTTTTTGAAGATCCTACCGTAAAACTGCTCCCTGTTTTAATACAACAAAAAAACGTGGCACATCTTTGAGACTTTCTGCATTTCACCCAGTGACGATCCGCGAAATGGAAATCGAGGAGTCAAGAAGATGGAGGAGATGGTTTCACAAGATTTACACCAGAGTCGGATAAAAATAAATCACGTCCACAAACTCCATTCAAACTCTTAATCAAACATCACACACAAAAAAAAATGAAAATTGTCCAAGATCCTTAAAGCTTCCTGTAACCCGGCAGCGTTTGGCGGACACGCATTTATTAAAACATTTTCACCTCGGTGGAAACTGAAGTGGGGAATGTTATTCCATCAACGTCTAAAGAGAACGAGGCTGCGAAGGAAAGAAAGATCAGTCGCATCCTTTCGATTAAATTGCACTTTAAAAAAAAACTTTCGCAGCGGATCACACGGCGCTGGAGCTGAAGCCCAAAATACCGGCAACAACTAGAGGCTGCAGCGCTCAGAAACGGAGACACCGGCAACAAGAACTTGCAGGAACTTTCCCCAGGAGTTAATGCACTTTATGCCCCAGATCCGAGCTGACTGGCTCCACTTTTTTCCCCTTTTCCCGGTGACGCCATGTTGTCCTTAAAGTACTTTTAAGGGGAGGGGGGGGGGGGGAGAGCCGATAACTTTCACTCTTTTAAAACCGCGCCGGCTCCACTCGGCTGAAATGCCAAAGAACCCCGAAGCTAAAGGAGGAAGAGGAATTAAATATTACTCAGAGTAAAGTGTGCTGTTGACTTACCTGAACCCCGGCCGCTCGGCCTCCTCCCTCCCGCTCCATCTGCAGCTCTTCCATCAGCCGCATCATCGCCAGAACCCCGGCGTCGGCCAGGCTGCGACTGCTCACCGCGCAATGTATCAGACCGCCAACCAGCCGCACTACTTTCCCAATCACTTTGAACAGAGTCAAGCTCCTAAACTCCGCTCAACACACCCACTGTCAGCACCTTTCACTCCAACAACAGCTTTTCTCCAATCTCACCCACGATTGCTTTCTTTTGAGTTAATTTATTAATTATTTATACCTACTCCCAGCACTGTTATTTTTGCAAGACTCTTTTCCTGATGCATTTAAATCATGAAGGAGTCGAGCCATCATTGTGTTTATGGATATTGTTACCGGAGTCTCTTCATATTAAACCTTGAAAACAAATCTGTTGTAACTTACGTAAATTCCAGCTACATTTTTATCGATGTTTTTAATATTTAAGCAAACGTCGCTTTTCCAATTTGATCCAATAACCTAAGCACTGGTAGTTTATAATTCCGTTTTGTATAATTGCCAGAGTTTCTTGCATTTAAAAATCTCTAAACAAACCTGATCTGCGACGGAATTGTGATCTCCTCAGTACCTTTTCTACAATTTCTTATATTTTAACTCCTTTTCATTTTTTGAAAACTGCTCAACAATTGTTTTTTGGGCTCACTAGTATTACTGCTAGTTGGAGTATCACAACTGAACCCCTCATGCAGTCCTTAGGTATAGGAAACAAAAACTGCAGGGTGTAAAAAAAAGGAAAGAATGGCAAGAGTTAAAAGATAAGCATGGAAAAGAAAGAATTTACTTTGCTGCAGTACTGGGTTGCAGCCTCAGCACAAAAATGCTTTACAACGTGGATTACTTTTGAATTGCAGCTTATATAGGGAAATGCAGGAACCAGTTGCACACAGCAAAGTCCCACAATGAATAACCAGATAATCTCTTTCCAATGGTGTTGTTTGAAGGACAAAAATTAAAACATAAGAACAGAAGAAATGTCGAGCCTGCACCACCATTCAATATGATCATCACAGAACTGTCACATCACAGGAGGAGGCCATTCGGCCTGTTGTGGCTACACTGACTCTCCGAATATGTAATTCCCTTAGTGCCATTCTCCCACCTTCTGCCCATAACACTGCAGGTACTTCATTTTCAGATAACAGTCTAATTCCCTTTTGAACACTTCAATTATTGAACCTGCCCCCACCACACTCTCAGGCAGTGCACTCCAGACCTTATTCACTTGCTGCATGAAAAAGATTTTCCTCATATCACTTTACTTCTTTTACCAATTACTTTAAACCTGTGCCCTTTCGTTCTCGATCCTTTCACGAATGGGCACAGTTTCTCCCTATCTACTCTGTCCGGACCACATATGATTTTGAATACCTCTTTTGAATCTCCACTCAACCTTCTTTTCTCCAATGAAAACAGTCCCAACTTACCTAAGTTTATCTTCTATCTTCAAAAGTGAAGTTCCTCATTCCTTGAATGATTCTCGTGAATTTTTTCTGCACCATTTCTAATGCCTTCACATCCTTTGTAAAGTGTGGTGCCCAGAACTGGACGCAATTCTCCAGCTGAGGCTGAACTAGTGTCTTATACAAGTTCAACATAACCTACTTGCTTTTGTACTCTATGTCCCCATTAATAAAGCCTATAATACCAAATGCTTTATTATCCGGGCTCTAAACCTGTCCTGCCACTTTCAATGACTTATACACGGATACACCCTCTGGTCCTGCACTCCCTTTAAAATTGTACCCTTTATTTTATATTGTCTCTCCATGTTCTTTCTACCAAAATTAATCACTTCACATTTCTCTGCATTGAACTTTAACTGCCACCTGTCCGCCCATTCTGCCAACTTGTCCATGTCCTTATGAAGTTATACATTATTCTCCTCACAGTTCACAATGCTTCCAACTTTGGTACCTTCTGCAAACTTTGAAATTATGCCCTGTACACCATGATCTAGGTCATTAATACATATCAGAAAATGCAAGGTAGCTGATCTTCAGCTTCAAATTCATTTTCCTGCTCACTCCCAATACCCTATGATTGCCTGAGAGAGCAAAAATCTGTCTATCTCAGCCTTAAATGTATTCAATGATGGAGCATCCACAATCCTCTGGGATAGAGAACTCCAAATATTCACAACTCCTTGAGTGAAGAAATTTTTCCTCTCAGTCCTAAATAATCACCCCCTTGACCTGAGATTCTGCCCTCATGTCCTAGTTCTCCAGCCTGGGAAAATAATTTCATAGTGTCTGCCCTGTCATTCCCCTTCAGAATCAATAAGATCACCTCTCATTCTTCTAAACGTCAGAGAATATAGACCCAATTTCCTCTCCCTCCCAGAAACATGATAGGGTCCCCCTTGTCCTCACTTATCACCCCACCAGCCTCCGCATTCAAAGGATCATCCTCCACCATTTCCGCCAACTCCAGCATGATGCCACCACCAAACACATCTTCCCTTCACCCCCCCTGGCGGCATTCCACAGGGATCGTTCCCTCCAGGACAGCCTGATCCACTCCTCCATCACCCCCTACACCTCAACCCCCTCCCACAGCACCTTCCCATGCAACCACAGAAGGTGCAACACCTGCCCCTTTACTTCCCCTCTCCTCACTCAAGGGCCTAAACACTCCTTTCAAGTGAAGCAGCATTTGACTTGCACTTCCCTCAATTTAGTCAACTGCATTCGTTGCTCCCAATGCGGTTTCCTCTACATTGGAGAGACCAAACGCAGACCGGGTGACCGCTTTGCAGAACACCTTCGGTCTGCCCGCAAGCATGACCCAGACCTCCCTGTCGCTTGCCATTTCAACACTCCACCCTGCTCTCATGCCCACGTGTCCGTCCTTGGCCTGCTGCATTGTTCCAGTGAAGCTTAACGCAAACCGGAGGAACAGCACCTCATCTTCCGACTAGGCACTTTACAGCCTTCCGGACTGAATATTGAGTTCAACAATTTTAGATTATGAACTCTCTCCTCCATCCCACCCCCTTTCCAATCCCCCCTTTTTTTTCCAATAATTTATATAGATTTTTCTTTTCCCACCTATTTCCATTACTTTTAAATGTATTTCCATCCATTGTTTTATCTCTACCTTTTAGCCTATTTCAATTCCTTCCCCCCACCCCACCCCCACTAGGGCTATCTGTACCTTGCTTGTCCTGCTTTCTACCCTTAATTAGCACATTCCTTAGATAATATCACCATCTTCAACACCTCTTTTTCCTTTTGTCCATGACATCTTTTGGTTATCTCCACCTATCACTGGCCCTCTATTCAGCTCTACCTGTCCCACCACCCCCCCACCCACCCCCCTCTTAAACCATCTTATATTTCACCTCTCTTCTATTTTTACTTAGTTCTGTTGAAGAGTCATATGGATTCGAAACGTTAACTGTGTTCCTCTCCGCAGATGCTGCCAGGCCTGCTGAGTTTTTCCAGGTATTTTTATTTTTGTTCCCAATTTACTCTGCTTTTGTTGACCAAGCTTTTCTTCCAATAATGCTACCAGATCTTTTACATCCACCTGAGCAGGCAAGCAGGATGTCCATTTATCTCATTCAATAGGTATCATCTCCAACAACACAGCACTTCCTCAGTGCTATACTGAAATTTCAGCCTACAGCAGGGACCCTGACATTCCTGAGGCCAGTGAGTGTAGCTTTCTATTGCACAGGCAGTCATTGGCTGGAATTTGGGGCAAAACGAAAATACCACAGGCTCTTGGCTATTTCAACCCTGTCAGAAATCCTGACACTGTGTGCCATCTACACGATGCAGCACAGCAACTTGCCAAGACTCCTTCAACAGCAACTTCCAAACCCATGAACTCTGCCACATAGAAAAGAACAAGAGCAGCAGGCACATAGGAACACCACCACCTGCAAGTTCTCCTCCTCCTCTATTGCTGTTCCTTTACTAATACTGGGTTAAAATTGTGGAACTCGCCCATAACAGCATGGTGGTGTACCTACACAACATGGACTATGATGGTTCATGAAGGCGGCTCATGGATAATTAGGGATGGGCAATAAACATTGGCTTTGGCAGCAACGCTTACACGAACGAAAGAAATGATACAGCCTATTTCCTATATTTACACCTTTAGCAATGCAGAATCTCAGGCCATTTTTGAGTCCCTGGCACCTAGAATTACTAGGGTAGTGGATCAAGTGAGTTTAAAATTCAAAGGCTAATTTTAGTTCTGCAGGCATTGGTGACTGATTACATTGTTGATACTGGGGGAAGAGAGTAGTTTTTTTTTAATATCTTGTCTCTCCTTAGCAAGCTCCACATGAATTTGTCTCAAGTGCCTCCAGCTCTCAAAACAAGAGCGACACATGGGATAGAATTTCCCAGCTCAATGAAGTTGGGTTCCCGAGTGTGCAGAGTGGAAAGGTCCCAGAAATTAGTATTGGGATGCATCCCAATGTGATCCCGTATGCTTGCAACTTTCCCTGGGGTGGTTTGAGAGTTCAGCGGTGAGCCGTCCTGGGTCTGACAAGAAAGCAACTGAGGTGATCAAACAGACAACTTTTAACCATGAATTCCTTCTTTCCCAACAGCACATGACTTACGCACAACGTATGCACCTCACCAGGATCATTGAGGAAAGTGTTCACCACGAAGAACTTCTTCAGTGAAACTGACAAGCTGTGAGGACTTTGCTCAGTTACACTGGAGAACTCAAGCCATGGCCATTGTGGAACTGTAGTTCAAAGTACTGTTTCTCTCAGAGAGTGTTATCACTGCTTGATAGGTGAGTGGCAACTTCTTGGAAGGCACTTCACCTGTCTGGCACTTCACTCACTTTCAGCTGCATTTCCCTGCTGCCAGCCCTCAATATGGCATAGGACAGCTTTCACCTCTGATAAGGGGCAAGAGCAGAAGTCACACCATCACCAACTGCTTTGGTAGCAACATGAGCAAGACCAGCAGCAGCACCAAGTGCCTTCTCCTCAACCATAAACCCCTCCAGAAGCAGATGGGATGGACAACAAGACCCAGCTGGAAGGAGACAAGGCCCCCATCACAGGATCTAGAGACAGAGAATCATCTTCTTGACAGGTCTGAGCATCAGTACCTCCAGAGGCTCAGGCTCTCAGGGCAGGTCTCAACATCTGCAGCCTCTTGAAACAAGACTTCCTTCCCAGTGGAGCAGGTGGGCATGCATTGGCAGTGGCCGATAAGATGGCTGTTAATAGCCCCTCAGATCCCTCCACTTAGAATGTGAGACCTAGGGAGCAGCTTTCCCAGGTGTCCTCTCCATTTTTGTGATTTCTGCAGCCTCAAAAATCCAAGTGCTGGTGAGCCCTTGTAACCCATGTAGCCCTTGCAACTCATGCTATGATCCCTCCTTCATTGGTCAGGAGCCCAAAAATGGGATAATAATTAGTTTGCTCTGGGAAAAAATAATGGCTGTGTGTGCAAATCAGTGACTCGGGATCCCAAACCAAAAATGATCCTGCTGTTCCAGCAAGAACTAAGGTGAGAAGTTTCTGCCCATAATCTCTTAAACTTTGGACATTAATATTGGTCAGCTTAGACCTCAGTGATAACGTCCTGGTGGCCAACACCCCATCATAACTCATGGCAGGGCATGGAAATATGGGCCTTCATCCCAATTCCCATGCACAGCCTACCATTCATATCTCAAAGAGACCAATAAAGAGCCAAAAACAAAAACAAAAAGTGCTGGAAAAGCTCAGCAGGTCTGACAGCATCTGTGGAGAGAAAGACAGAGTTAACATTTTGAGTCTGTATGACTCTTCTTCAGAGCTCTGAGGAAGAGTCATACAGACTCGAAACGTTAACTCTGTCTTTCTCTCCACAGATGCTGTCAGACCTGCTGAGTTTTTCCAGCATTTTTTGTTTTTGTTTCAGATTTCCAGCATCCGCAGTATCTTGCCTTTATCAAAGAGCCAAAAATACCCACTATCAATAAAATTCTCTCAACGTGGAGCTAGTTCTGTGCCTACCCAAAGATCCCACTAAGATTATCACTCCTCTCCCCAGTATGGCACAGTGGGAGATGCCAGGAAGGCTCACCTCAACTGGATGCAGAGCTCAGCATGAAAAAGAGATCACCAGATTTCATCAGCTTCTCCAGAAGTGCTAGATTCTGCGCTTCCACCAGCTATCTGACAAATTATTTTTTGTCTGATATGACCAATAGCACTATCTCCAAAGGAAACACTATCTGCAATAATTCATAGATGTCAGAATGACCCATCACTCTTGGAAATTTTCCTCCACTTCCCAACAGCCTCTTGTGAACGTATCTTCATCCCCTGTATTAATCTTACCTCCATGACTAGGAACAGATCAAAAAACCTGAGGGATGCCTAGAAACTTGACTTAGGCCAACTGCTAAGGGAAGAAGGATGGCAAAGGGCTTGGAGTCAGATCCTAAACGTCCCCTTACCTTAAGTAAATTGTAGGAGTTAATTCAATATCATACACAGCACACTGCGCACAAGGTTTACAAGTTGTACCCCTCCAAACCAGGCAACTTCTGCAAGGGATGCCACCTGAAGAAACCATCCTTCCCATATTCTGCTTGTGCCTTTGTGTCCAGTTATTCTGGACAGCAGTCCAGGTGATCCTTTGGAATATAACTGGTCTCACAAACCCAGAGGTCCTAGGTTAGTGCTTGTTGGGGCTACCTACTTCAAAATATGAGGACCAACTCGGCTTTCATTAGTAGCTGAAAAAAAATGCATTCCCCCTCCGTAACAGCATGCAACCCCACCCACCATAACCATGTGGTACATGCACTAATAAAAACAAATTACATTTGGTTTATAAAAGCAAAAAACTGCAGATGGTGGAAATCCAAAACAAAAATAAAAATACCTGGAAAAACTCAGCAGGTCTGGCCTGCCAGATCTTCTGAGTTTTTCCAGGTATTTTTATTTACATTTGGTTTATGCCTGGATCTGGGAAACAGCAGAGAGTCTGAATGTTGGGCCAAGGCAGCTGAATGAATGGCCACAAATGGTGGAGCAATTAAAATCGGGGATGCACAAGAGATCAGAATTGGAAGAGCACAGAAATCTCAAAGGCTTCCGCTGTCCTTTGCCATTTTTCCATCTCAAGCGTGATGCAATCACCAAACATATCTTCCCTTCCCCTCCCCTTTCAGAATTCTGAAGGGACCATTCTCTCTGCGACACCCTGGTCCAGTCCTCAGTAACCCCCTACACCCTGTCCCTCTCGTAGAGCATCTTTCCATGTGTTACGAATACGGGACTTTACAAGGTGGTTATGTTTTAAAGTGTCTCCTTTAACATAAGGTGAAATGGAATGTTCTTGATAGGAAGGATGATGATCATACTAAATCTCTCCCTGGAGACTGCCCCACATGATCTGTTTGGCATTGAAAAGAAACCCAAATCAAAACCTATTGAAAATCAAGTGACAGTTTTCACTTCCTGACACAGAAAATGGGCAGCTTCTTTTTGGAGAGAAAGAGTGACAATACAGCCGCTGTGAAAAGCAAGGAAAGACTGTGCTTGTGTTAGCAGCCAAGCTGGAAGCTGGTGAGAGTGGGTATCTGTTCAAAATGAAGAAGATGGAAGGGGCGGGACTTTTGGAGATTTAATAACAAGGCGGGGCCTTGGAGATTTAATAACTAAGGTGGTAATCAGTTCTGGAATACTCAGGCTGAGTGGGATGATGTTGGAAGGACACCAGAAAATTCGACCTGGAGATCTGCCGAGTTTCAAACATTTTCTGTTTTAATCTCAAAACCTGGTAGGGCTAGAAGAGGCTACAGGGATAGGGAGGGGCAAGGCCATGGAGACATTTGAAAACAAGGGTGAGGTTTTAAAATTGAAGTGTTGTTAGACTGGGAGCCAGTGAAGATCAGTAAGCAAGGGGTGATGGATGAATGAGATTTGGAGCAAGTGTAGCTATGGCCAGGAGAGTTTTGAATGAGCCTAAGTTTATGGAAGGTAGAAAATGGGAGGGCAGCCAGGACAGCCAAGCCTAAGCAGTAAAAAAGGCATAGGTGAGATTTCCAGCAGTAAATGAATTGAACTGCATTACAGGGGTGGAAGTTGGCAGTCTTGATGATACATGTGCTCGGAAATTCATCTCATGGTTAAACACAATACCTAATTTGTGAACGGTCTTACTCGGCTTAAGACAGTTGTCAGGAATTGGAAATGGCGGTCCAGTAACGGGGTTCATGGCACGGGCCAAAGACAATGGCTTCAGTCTTCCCAATATTTAGTTGGAGGAAATTTCTCTTCGACAATTGTTGGATGTCAGACAATCAGGGTGGAAATCATTGACAGTGGAGGGGTCCAAAAAGGTGGTTGTGAGATACAGTTAAGTGTCTTGGCATACACGTGGAACTTGATGGTGTATTTTTAGAAGATATTGCCAAGGGATAGCATGTAAATTAGAGATAGGGGAATCAAGAATAGATCCTTGGGGATTCCAGAGGCAACATTGTGGAAGTGGGAAGAGAAGCCATTGCAGATGATTCTCTGGCTACAACTCACCAGATAAAGAATGTAACCAAGCCAGGTCAGCACCACATAACTGAAGGACAGTGGAGAGGCATTGAGGAGGATGTTGTGGTCAACTGTACTGAAGGTTGCAGATAAATTGAGACGGATTAAGTGGAATAACTTATTACGGTCACGGTCACGGTCACAGTCACAAAGAATGCCATTTGTGATTTTGTCAATGGCCCTTTCAATACTGTGGCTGGGCCAGAAACTTGATTGCAAGGATTCAAACATGGAATTGCTGGAAAGATGGACACAAATTTCAGAAGTGAAAATGCATTCAAGGATTTTGGAGAGAATGGATGGTTGGAGTTGGGGCCGTAGTTTTTAAGAATAGAAGGGTTAAGGGCAATTTTTTGGGGAGAGGGTTGATGATGACAGATTGGAAGGAGGGGATGGAACAGGACCCGAAGAGAGAAAACTGTTAATAATAAAAGCTGGCTTGGGGCCCAGTAAGTTGAGTGGTCAGTAGTTTGGTCAAAATAGGATCAAGGGAGCAGGAGGTAGGTCTCATGGACAAGATGAGGTCAGATAGAGCACTGTGGGAGAAGGAATAGAATCGAAAGAAAAACGATTTCAGGGATGGGTCAACAGGCAACATTTGGGAAAGTTTATCCCAATGGCCTAAGGGGAAGCAGCATAGGCAGAAATCAAGTGTTTTGATCTTCAAGACAAAAATGTCCATGAGCTCTCTATTGTCGGAGATGAGGATTGAAGAGGTAGGGGATGGTGGTTTAAGAAGGCAGTTTTTGGTAGAGAAAAGAAGCCGGGGTTATAATTGCATTTCAGGGTGATCTTTGAATAATGAGCAGTTTTAATAATGGAGAGCCTAGAGCAGCCAGGTCTGGTAATGAATGTCAAACCAGTTGTTTGCCAGAGACATATTTGTCCTCAGACTTAAGGGAATGGAGATGAAGGGTATATCAGGGGGAACAATTAGGGTGACAGAGAGTAATAGTTCTAATGGGGTAAGGGCATTAAAGGCAATGGAGAAGGTGTGATTTAGTAAACCAGTAGCTGAAAAAATGTTATGATGAATTCTTGGCCAAAGGTTAGATAATTGGGAATTTGAAAGTGCATTGGTAAATGATTTGAAGGAGAGTTTTCTCCTGAATACTCTGAAGAGGTATGCTTTTCTATGTGCAAAATGTAAAAAAAATGCAAGGCCTTCCAATCAGAACATTGTGATAACACATTATTAATGGACTAGTGGAGTCCTACATCGATCAGTCATGGGACTTCTGGTGTTTTATTATAATCTATTATATTTTACCATTAGATAAAATATTTATTAACGACATTGATAATGGTATTTTAAGAAGTCTGCCTAAGTTTGTTGAGGATGCAACATGGTATGTAAAAGCAAGTTAGAAGAGTATTTAAATAGATTCACAGTGACAACACAGGCCAGTAATTATTGTTAAAAAGAAATATATATTGATGCTAAAAGTAAATATATATAATTACACAGTGATTGATACATTCTTGAAGGAGATGACAGAAGTACAACAATTTGAATGTAATATTTGCACAAATGTTAAAAATATAAAAATAAAGTGCAACAGTTGTCACGAGTGTCTTGCATTATTTAATTTTTTTGAGGAGGGGAAACGTTTAAGTTATTTTGTATTTTACTCTGGCAAACAATTCACTCCAAGCTTCTAAAATGTCGCTCATAAACCAGCCACAAAAACAGGAATGAATATAACCTGGATGACTTGTTTGCCTGTTGTCTCCTCTTCCTTTGGATGATGTGCCCGCCCTCTACTTAGCAAAGCTGAAACAGGGAACTCGCTGTCTGGGGAAGTACAGAAAAGGATAGCTGCCCTAACTCAAGACCTTGGAGTACTGAGGCAGCCTGATGACTGTATCACCATTCAAATTTAAAAAACAAATCTTATCCTAACAGAATATAATTATTTCTATGCTATTGTTAACAGTGATGCAATGAAAGCTGGCAGAATCTGAGGTAAGAGGTTTTTGTAGTCTTTGTTGCTCTAGTGAAGTGACAACTGGCAGTACAACTGCAGAAATAAACAAAGGAAGACACAGGGCTAATGGGTGAGCAGGAAATGGGATTGGTTTTGGAATACTTGCAAAGACACATTATAGGCCGAATGGCGTGTTAGTGAGCTATAAACTTCTGTGGTTCTAAGATGCTCCCTGAAGGATGATAAAGGTTTTGGGACCTCTACTACAGATTTAGAGAGAAATAATTTTCAGTTAATTACAGGGGTATTCCTTATTCAATAAATTATATGGTAATTTCCTGTAAATATACAATACTGTTCTCCCATATGTAAAAAGTTTCTTACATAAGGTTTCAGTGGAGGATGGACCACAGGGCTTGGTGGTTTACTGAAATTAAAAATAAACCGCAAAGAACATTGGATGCATAATTCAAAAATCCTCATTGGTCATTTATTCATCTATAACCCATAAAGTGCACTCTGCACAATCTTTAGAACACATATTCAGTGATTTTAGCAGTCACAATGCTTTCATCCCACACCAGTCAGCCTTTCCAGCCATCTTTGAGACACCATGTCAAACCATAGACTTCTTGGTGACAAGGATTAGCTGTGGTACACATGGCTGATGTCTCCCCTCCACCACCCAATCATATGTGGATAGATAGTGTTCCTAACAATGAGAGCCACGCTAAAAATAGAAATATCATGGGACAGACTATTGGCATTGTGAAGTGATGATTGCGCTGCTTGGACTGCTCCGGAGGAGGGCAGCAGGACTCGCTGAGTGTGCCTCCCTGCTCGCACTAGTCTCCTGCATTCACCACAGCCTGGCCATCATGACGACACAGCTCTTGCCAAAAGGCCTTTGGCGACCATCTCAGAAAGAGGAGGAACAGGAGGAGGAAGAAGAGGAGGAGGAAAAAAGGAAGAGGCATTGGGCACATCATCCCACTGGGCAAATTGTCTGTGAGTATCATATCAGACTCTGGTTCCCCTGAAAAATATCCCCAGATCTCTGTTGTTCTTCCCTATTTTTCCATCCCTTTCCTGGGCTGTTTCCAATGCAAAATATCCCTTCTTAAATAAGGAGACAAAAGCTATACGCAGTTCTTTAGATATGGTTTCACCAACATGGTGTACAGTTGTAGCAAGGCTTCCCTGCTTTTATACTCCATCTCCCTTTGTGATAAAGGCCAACATACCATTTGCCTTCTTAATCACTTGTTGTACCTGCATGCTAACTTTTTGTGATTCATATACAAGGTCACCAAGATCCTTCTATACCACAGCATTCAGTAGTCTCTCTCTATTTAAATAATATTCTGCTTTTGTATTCTTCCCAAGGCAGATAGCCTCATATTTTCCCACATTATACTCCACCTATCCTATCTATATCTCTTTGCAGATTCTGTGTCCTCCTCACAAACTGTTTTCCCACTTATCTTTGTATCATCAGCAAATTTGGCCACAATGGTCCCTTTATCCAAGTCATTAATATAAATTGCAAATAGTTGAGGCCCCAGCACTGATCCACTGAAAATGACGCATTTACGGTGACTGTCTGTTCCCTGTTAGTTAGCTAATCCTGTATCCATGCTAATATATCACCTTAACACCATAAGCTCTTATCTTGTGTACTATCCTTTTGTGGGGTAACTTATTGAATGTCTTTTCTTGCACTGTAGTCAGGTCCATGAGACCAGACTCATGGCATTGACCTGCGTGGCTATCTGCTTGACTGCATTCATAGTATAAATCTGGAGGTCATCCTGCAACAATGTGGGAAGACAACCTCTCTCCTCCTTTCCACCTCCTGCACTATGACCTCCAGTGTTGCATCTAAGAACCTACGAGCCTTTCTCTGGCTTGGTGCTGTATTGCCCTGGCTTCATCCTGCTCAGAAAGTCTTTCACTGTCAATTCTAGCCCCTGTTGCAGATACCTTTAAGATGTGCAGGTCAGCTTTCTTCTGTGTATTCATTACTCATTGCGTGAAGAATAAATTCATGACAATCCCAAAGTTATCCTTTATTGTTGTCTGAAAAGGAAGAATGCGCAGGGCTATGGGGAGAAGGTGTGGGAATGGCACCAGGTAAATGTCCCACGGACAGCCAGAACAAACACAATGGGCCAAATGGTCTCTCTCTGTGCTGTAAAAATTATGCAATTTTCTAATTCTGTGACCCAATGAGCTTGAACATGTTGCCTCTTGTCTTACTTTTGTAATTTAGTTTGAAGTAAAGTCTCAGAGTTACCATTTTTATACATTAGATTACCTCTCAGTTATACCTTTTCAAAGTCAAAAGATCTAATGGCTGGATTCTCTCCACTAATCTCCCTGAAATTGTGTGAGACGACAACTGAGCAGGAGACAATATGAGAAGCAAATAAGCAGCCACCTCATTGCCCTGTGCTGAATTTCTTCCTGATTTATTTTGACACTATTCATGGACTGTACAGTATATGTTGCCCATTTATCTTCCTACATGCAGTATTTTACACTTACCCATATTAGCTTTCATCTGCCAATATCCTGCCTACTTATAATACATATTTTTTCTAACTTGTTTTGTAATTCTTTTGTTTTCCCTGCAGAATAAACTGCTCCTCCTAGTTTGGTACTTGCTGAAAATTTTACCAATTTGCATTGAGATTTTGAAACTTTTGTTCAAATTAAAGCAGTAATAGCCAGATCACCAATTCTTTGAGCAGCCACTCAGCACTTCTCCTATCACAAACATTTGTAACATTATCAATCTGATTTTCCAGCTGCAGCTTTTATCCATTGGAAGAGCCTTATTGGAATGGTATGAATAGAATGGGTTAAGATTTTTCTGTGATTAAAATTCTGCAACAAATACTTAAAAGATAGTAATGGCAGACTGTTTAATGGTATAGCTGCTATTGGTAACAAGTTATTTTGAGATGTGACCATAATCATTCATATCCCAACCCTTTCCTGTAAATCAACAATGCCTTTTTATTCCAGATGAGAGACACCTCTAGGTTATCTCACATTCAATTCAAATAGCTGATCTTCTTAACTAATGTACAACAGTAAAGTGACTCATTATCAGTTTCCTTGGCCAATAGCATTATAGGGAGATGCAAATTAAGAGATGATTTGGAATCTTATTTGAAGTTAGACACTGTAAAACTGAATTGCCACAGGAGTTCTCCCATTTTATCCACTATAACAACATGTGTTTCCAGGGTTTCTACCGCTGTTCCAATGAAGTTAGAGATAAGCAAGAAAATTCCAGCAGAAATTCACCCCAAGATACTCTGATACCCCTACCTTAGAATAATGAAATGGCAGATTACAAGTACAAAAGAATTTACAACTATACAGCACCTTATGTGTCTCAAGGGCATTCTAAAGTCCTTCACAGCCAATTATATACTTGTAAAAAGAAGGTCTGCACCTTACAGGGGGTGGGGGTTTAGTGGGGGGAGGGGGTGTACTTGTTGCCCTCCAGAAGGAAAGTCGACCAGAAGCCGACACGACTGGAACAAGCCCACCTCGAAGCCATAATATGCTGAGGGTGGGCTAAATTTGTTGAGCGTGGGACTTCTGCCCCTCAATGGGAGGAAGTCTTGCCCCAGGAGCTGCTGGCCAACCTGATTGGTCGGCATCTCCAGCAGTCCCAGCAGTGCTAGAGCTCAGTAGTGGGCACTGCTGGGACTGCGGGAAGGGGAAATGAAGAAGATCATCGCTGCACCAGAAAAGTAAGTCCTGGAGTTTTGGGGTGTGCCGGGACCAAGATCTCAGGGAAGGGGGAGAATGGGTGGGGGGCTGGGCTTTTGAGGGCAGATGGCAGGGAAGGGAGGTGGGGTGACATCTTTGGGGGGTGTTCCCCTGATGACCACAGAGCACCCCGCAAATGAGGGACCCCTTCGTTCTGACCCCTTTTCATCTAGGCCTTAAAAAACAGCCCGCCCACTCCTGCCTGCCTGTATAGTGGCGTGAGCAGCATAGTATTCATTTCAATAGGCTTGCTAACAAGCCTAATTGACCATTACTTGTATATTTGCATATGATGGGTGGGCTGCCGATTTCATCATCCACCCACCTAGCATATTATGGGGGTCAGCTCAGGGGTGGTCAGGAAGGTGGTGGGCTAGCCAGCTGGCCTATTTTACGTGCTGCCCCCAAAAACATGCCAGATGAAGGCAAGTAATATCCAGCCCGTAGTAAATTTGTACACAGCAAGGTAACAATGAGGTAAATGACAAATAATGTGATTTTAGTGGTGTTGAATGAAGAATAAATGTTGTAGAATTATCCTGCTCTTCTTCAGAAAGTACCATGGGTATTTTACATCCACTTGAGGCAGCAGATAAGGTTGCAATTTAACATCTCATGTAACTTTTACAGCGGTGTGAAAATTTACTTCATTGGTAGTGCAAAACAGGGCATAACAAATTGACAGCCCTTTTTACATAACGCCTGACTTTCTTTCCAATTAAAGCCACCTGTTTGGTGATACCACCTAAGGTGAACATCTCTGACAGTCCAGCACTCTCTAGGTACTGCACTGAAGTGTCAACCTAGAATTAATTTTCAAGTATCTGGAATAGAGTTTGAACCAGCTTTCAAAGTCAGGGGTGAGAATGCTACCACTCAGTCAAGCCTCACTGAAGACTGAGGAGCAGAAATTGCTAGGAGTTTGTGTCCCATCTCCAACATTTGCTTTGTGAAAAAAAATGTATTAATATAGCACCTTTCGTGACCTCACAACATCCCAAACTGCTTTGTAGTCAATGTCACATAGTCTCTATTGCAATGTAGGAAACAGGATAGACAATTTGTGGACAGCAGTCCCACAAACAGCAATGGGATAATGACCAGATAATTTACTTTTACTGATGTTGGTTGAGGGATAAATTGTGGCCAGGACACTGGTGAGAACTCCCCTGCTCTTCTTTGAAATAGTGCCATGGAATCTTTTACTTCCACCTGAGGGAGCAGACGAGGCCATGGTTTAATGTCTCAACTGAAAGATAGAACCTCTAACAATGGAGTACTCCCTCAGTACCATACATGCTCAACTTTCTGGAGTGGAACTTGAACCCATAAGCTTCTGACTCAGAGGTGAGAATGTGACCAACTGAGCCAGGATGAATGGCTATTCCACTCTTTACAAATCAACCAGGAAATCCCTGGAAGTGGCAGAAGTCGACTGCAGCTGTTTCAGTGCTGTTTTCTGAAATGTTCCCACTGGAGTTACAATGGGAGGCTGGCAGAATCCCTGTGGAACTTTAGGCCCCATAAGTTCAAATCTTTGGTGTTGGCAATGACGGTTGTGATGAGCAAGGAGGTAACATGTCATTAAGAGGAATCTTGGATCAACTTTTCCCTTGAGGATGACCCTGGAATAATGATAGAATTTGGCTGTGAAGCAGAACTGATGTTACTTGAGGCAATACAGACCAGTCTGGAAGGTGGTTGACAAGGCCAATCAGGCATCAGTTTCTGTACAACACCGCAAAACACACTTCCCTACATCCTGTGAGTTGACACTAATTATGCAACACAGTTGCTTTTGTCCATCAGTTGCTTGGCTGCTGCTCCCACATCCATCCCATCCTTCGAGGAATTATTCATTTATAAAAAATGTAAACCCATAATTGTATGGATGTTGGGTTTACCATTTCAGCAAGGCCAAGAACACCCTAATTTATTGGCTGAATCGGAGAGGGGTCTGCCACCCTACATAGTTCCTGATCAGAAGAAAATCTATTTGTGCAGATTGTTTAACTGAAACTTTAGTTATCTATTGAAGGCTACCCACAGAGGCAGAAAAAGTGTCCATGATTCCATTGTCAGTTTCAGAGGTTGCAGGTGAGGTGACAAGGCATCCGTAAACCAGGAAAAACAGGTGATCAACCAATTACTGCAGAGCAAGCTAAACTGCTGGCAAGCTAAATTGCTGAGGATGAGCAGATACTGCCTTTAGCACTAATGTTTGTATTCTGTGAGTGTGGGTTAGGGTGCAGTCACAATAGCGTAAAATTGCACGTCATTGCATTCATGTGCATGCCTGCTGACTCTCTTGTGATAAAGTGGTGCCACTGGTTAGTTACTGCTAATCTGTATTGTCTCTAAACATCTCTAAACTAAACAGAACTTTAATGGAATAAGTAATGTTGACCTTTCCTAAACACCAATTAAAGCAATTATTGGGAGCTGAATTCCAGCTGAATGAGAAATACTTTTGTTTGGAGCTGAGCATTGCCTACTCAAGTTCCATTTGCCTTAAGTTTGACTTTAAAAAATATTCATTTGTTGTTGGACATCAAGCCAAATCAGATCACTAACTTTAATATTTTGCATAACTGAATGTATTTAAGCAATATTTCTAGCAAAAATGTCATTGTTTTGCTTACAATTTAATAGGTTCACAAGCAGTGCTAAAATAGTGGCATTTTTCACATTAAACTACAATTATTTACAAATAACTGCAGGAAAGAAAGGTGCCTCGCGGAACAGGGGAATTTTGAAATCTAAATATTTTGAGAAGGTAGCTGGCTAATAACGTTGAAGAATAATGAACTGGATACAGAAGTGATTAAAATCAACATTCTATTTAATAAGTCATCAAATAAACGAAAGTAAATACAATTAAAGTCATATTTTGACATAGTAAAATCAATCTGGAACAGTGATCATTACCAAATTCACAGAATCACACAGTGCAGAAGAGGCCCTTCGGCCCATCGAGTCTGCACCGACATGTGAGAAACACCTGACCTACCGACCTAATCCCATTTACCAGCACTTGGCCCATAGCCTTGAATGTTATGACGTGCCAAGTGCTCATCCAGGCACTTTTTAAAGGATGTGAGGTAACCCGCCTCCACCACCCTCCCAGGCAGTGCATTCCAGACCGTCACCACCCTCTGGGTAGGAAAGGTTTTCCTCACATCCCCCCTAAACCTCCTGCCCCTCAACTTGAACTTATGTCCCCTCGTGACTGACCTTTCAACTAAGGGGAACAGCTGCTCCCTATCCACCCTGTCCATGCCCCTCATAATCTTGTACACCTCCATCAGGTTGACCCTCAGTCTTCTCTGCTCCAACGAAAACAACCCCAGTCTGTCCAACCTCTCTTCATAACTTAAGTGCTTCATCCCAGGCAACATCCTGGTGAATCTCCTCTGCACGTCCTCCAGTGCAATCACATCCTTCCTATAATGTGGCAACCACAACTGGCCTATACAACTCCGACATGATCTCCCTACTTTTGTAATCTATGCCTCAATTGATAAAGGCAAGTTCCCAAATGTCTTTTTCACCACTCCACCAACATGCCCCTCCGCCTTCAGAGATCTATGGACACACAAGCCAAGGTCCCTTTGTTCCTCAGAACTTCCTAGTGTCATGCCGTTCATTGAATAGTTCCTTGTCAAATTACTCCTTCCAAAGTGTATCACCTCACACTTTTCAGGATTAAATCCAATCTGCCACTTATCTGCCCATCTGACCATCCCGTCAATATCTTCCTGTAGCCCAAGATACTCAACCTCACTGTTAGCCGCCCAGCCAATCTTTGTGTCATCCGCAAACTTACTAATCCTACCCTCCACATAGTCATCTATGTTGTTTATATGAATGACAAATAATAGGGGACCGAGCACAGATCCCTGTGGTAAGCCACTGGACACTGGCTTCCAGTCACTAAAGCATCCTTCTGTCACCACCCTCTGTCTCCTACAACTAAGCCAATTTTGAATCCACCTTATCAAATCACCCTGTATCCCATGTGCATTTGCCTTTTCTATAAATCTCCCATGTGGGACCTTGTCAAAGACTTTGCTGAAATCCATATAAACTACATCAACTGCACTACCCTCATCTACACACCTGGTTACCCCCTCAAAAAATTCAGTCAAATTTGTTAGGCATGACCTCCCTCTGACAAAGTCATGCTGACTATCCCTGATCAAACCTTGCCTCTCCAAGTGGAGATAGATTCTCTCCTTCAGAATTTTCTCCAATAGTTTCCCTACCACTGACGTGAGACTCATTGGCCTGTAGTTCCCTGGCTTCTCTCTACAAACCTTCTTAAAAAGTGGAACCACATTAGCTGTTCTCCAGTCCTCTGGCACCTTCCCCGTGGCCAGGGAGGAATTAAAAATTTGGCTCAGAGCCCCTGCGTCTCCTCCCTTGCCTCCCTCAGCAGTCTGGGACACAAATCATCTGGACCTGGAGATTTGTCCATGTTTAAGCCTGCCAACACCTCCAATACCTTGTCACTCCCTATATCAATTTTCTTAAGAACCTCGCAGTCTCTCTCCCCGAGTTCGATACCTTCATCCTCATTCTCTTGGGTGAAGATGGACGTGAAGTATTCATTCAACACTCTAGCGATGTCATCTGGCTCCACCCGTAGATTGCCCCCTTGGTCTCTTATGGGCCCTACTCTTTCCCTGGTTATCCTCTTCCCATTGATATACTTATAGAATATCTTGGAATTTTCCCTACTTTTACCAGCCAGAGCTTTCTCATATCCCCTTTTTGCTCTCCTAATTGCTTTCTTAAGCTCCGCCCTGCACTTTCTGTACTCCACTAATGTCTCCGCTGATTTGCTTCCCTTGTACCTGCTAAAAGGCTCTCTTTTCCTTCTCATTGTATCCTGAATATCTCTGGTCATCCATGGTTCTCTGGGCTTGTTACTCCTCCCTATCACCCTAGAGGGAACATGTTGAGCCTGTACCCTCCCCATTTTCTTTTTGAACAACCCCCACTCCTCCTCTGTAGATTTCCCCACAAGTAGCTGTTCCCAGACTACCTTGGCCAGATCCTGCCTTATTTTACTAAAATCCACTCTCCCCCAATCCAAAACATTTTTTTGCAACTTGTCTATTTCGTAGTCCATAACAAACTTAAACTGTACCATGTTGTGGTCGCTATCACTAAAATGCTCCCCCACAACCACCTCAGCCACCTGTCCGGCTTCATTCCCCAGAATTAAGTCCAGCACTGCGCTGTCCCTTCTTGGACCCTCGACATATTGACCTAAAAAGCTGTCCTGTACATATTTCAAGAAATCCACTCCATCCAAGCCCTTAACACTATGTTTATCTGTACATCATCTGGGCGCTTTCAAAATTTTTGTCTTCAAAAACTTTCAGGCATTAGGACTATTTCTGGCTCCCACCCCACTTGAATCAGGGGTGTGCACCAATAGGGGGAATCTTCTGGATGGCAGTTGATTAAGAAGCCACCTCTGCATTCACCGTCCAATTAAGGATGTTAGGCAGGTTCCAAATTGGAAGCACAATGGATGCTGGCAGCCACGACTGTGAGACCAGTGGGTGCACTGTTGAGGGCTGGACCGATGGAGCTGCATTAAGGCACTGCAGCTACCATTAGCGTCTGTGGAGTGGCTGGAAGGTTTACTGTGTTTGGCCTTTGGAGACATCTATCTCCACAATTTCTTCAATGAATGGCAAAGCTGCAATTTGGGCAGAGAGCAGCCTTGCTATATGCTGCTGGCTAACTCTTCAACAGCCTCAAAAGTAACAAGGCCCTGACCTCTCACTGTGCGGCCATCTCCTCTCACCTCCTGGGGGGCTGACACAACAGGGAAGTTGAGAAGTCAAATGTGAAACAATAGCAAACTAACTGAAAATACAAAGCACCCTGTGCACAAGGCTTGTGTTCTTAGCAACCTCCTTTACAGTAGTGAGGCATGGACAACTTAATGCAAGCTCTGAAAAGTGGCTGAACAGCTTCCATCTCTACTACCGCAGATGAATAATGGGGATCTCCTGGCAAGACAGTGCTGAATATGGAATTACACCAGTGTGCAGGGATCTCAAGAATGTTTGCCCTCTTGAGTCAATGGCGATTCCGTTGGCTGGGTAATGTGAGCCGAATGGATGACGGACACATCCCCAAACACATGCTCTGTGGTGAACCTGTTATCAGCACGAGACCAACAGGTTGTCCACATCTGCAATACAAGGATGTCTGCAAGGGTGACTTCAAGTTAACTGGGATTGCAACCGATGCATGGGGAGTCCTCACTATTGACCTAAGTGCCTGGAGACAAGCATTCAGCAAGGATGTGGAAAAAGTAGAGGACAAAAGAAATTACCATATGGCAGGAAAGAGAGCCCGCCAGAAGGAAAAAACATCAGTTGACCTTGTGCCAGCTGAAGAAGAGGCTGCCACTCATGAATCCACCTCTACGGCCACAACAGACACGTTCAATACAGAGGTGAAATGCGTCCTGGGCGCAGTCCATCGTCTTCCGAGATGGACAGATGTCAATAATAATCTATGAAATGCTTTGACCTGTCCTAATATCTCCTTCTTTGGCTTGGTGCCAATTTTTGGCTGATTACACTCCTGTGAAGTATCTTGGGACGTTTTACTCCATTAAAGGTGCTGTATAAATACGGTGTTGGTGTGAATATGATTTCCGCTTTCAAATGGCGATTGAAAACAGGAAAAAAACAATGGGGGAAATATGAACAATATATTGAGCAGAATTCGAGAGTTATTGTTTTATTGTTAGTTACAAGGGTTAGTTACTATTTATTTAATTGTTTGTTAAGATTATGATAATTAAACTATTCCTGATGTTTGAATAATTTTATTACAATGATATTGATATTATTTTCAGCATTACAATTGTGTGAGCTGAAAGCAAACAATATTAGTCAGCCTAGGGAAACAGGAATTTCCCTCAGCCTGTTAAGTGTCTAAGGATAATGGATCATATCTTCCTGAAAAAATAATGTCACTATTTATGCACAAGTTGGCTTGTAAGTTCAGGGGAGTTGAAAATCTCAAAAATTTGCTGTCAATTTTCACAGGATATAGGCATCACCAGCAACTGATGGGCATTTGCTGCCCATTCCCTAATTGGCCTTGAACTGAGTAGCTTGCTAGGCCATTTAAGAGCCAACCACATTGTTGTGGGTCTGGAGTCACATTTAGGCCAGACCAGGTAAGGCCAACAGATTCCTTCACTAGACAAGGACAATGGTCACCATTATTGAGGCCAGTTTTCAATTCCAGAATTATTAAATGAATTTAAATTCTACCAGCAGCTGTAGTGGGATTTGAACCCTTATCCCCAGAGTATTAGCTTGGGCTTATAGGTTATAAACCCATAGATGTTATCACTACACCACCATTTTACCTTAGTCTGCTTGTTATTTTAAAGAGCTTGTCGGATTTAGGTATTAATTGCCAATTAAACTTGCCACAGAAAGTCAGTGCTCACAATTAATGGTTTAATAACATTTTAATGATATGATAATTGTTAATGTAATACCAATCAATTTCTCTGCCCAAGAAAGGGAACAACTTAAACTGTTGAATCTCATTCTTGCATGTAGTCAATTGTTTTAGAGATGTAAACAATTTCAAATTGTTAAATTTATTTCTCCCTTTCCCTTTCTGTTTTTTTCTCCCTCTCAATCCAATCTTTCTTTCCCTCCCTATTTTTCCTTGAATACCTGAATTGAGTCTAATTCAACCTCCTAATCCATCATCTGTTTTCTTTCTTAATCCTCAAATATCCTTGCAGATACACTGTTGATCCTGTCATTTGCCGAGGTCTCAGATGCTTGTCCTGATGAAAGGTCATCGGCCTGAAATGATAACTGTTTCTCCCCACAGATGCTGCCTGATCTGTTATTTCCAGCATTTTCTGTTTTTATTCCAGACCATTCTTTGCTCTTGCCATGCTGTTTGGAACTTGTACATCCAGCAAGTTATGATGCAAAATATGCTTGAGCTGAAGAACCCGTGCAAGATGGCCCATGCCATTTGATGTCCAATCCAACAGGATTTGATATGAAATGTGTAATTTTTCAATCAATGTAGTATTTTTAGATTGTACTTTTTTTTTACATAATCGTAATGTGGGTGGGGTTTTGTTTTTGTTTTCTGCCCCATTTAATGAGTTGTCTTTAACTCTGTACAAAGAAGTTTGGCTATTATTATGAAATTCATACAGTTGTGAATTGAATATTGAAACTGGGGAAAGCACATCTTCAGAACATCCTATGCTAAATTGTTTTTTTTGTGCATGTTACCAGCAGCGACAGAACTTAGTGCAACTCCACATACTGTGGTGAAAAAAGATGTAATTGTATTTGGGCAGCATAAAGTGGAGATTTTGTGGTGACCAAATTAGTATTGATAAATTGAATTAAGTGCATTTCCTGAGTACTTTCATTTCAGAATTCTGTCTATACCAGCAATATGATGATCTCACACAGCATAGAAAAGTTAGAGGGGCTATTTCTTTTCGGTAATAAAGCAGAGGCGAAAGTAAAGAGAAATCTGTTGGACTCGGTTGGAATAATGTCCTTTGTGTCACTTGTATGTTGCTTCAAGATGTGGAATGGACAATAGTGAGGTAGAGATTGGCTTACCCCTAAATCTAAAATGTAATTGGCAGCATTTACAATGGTATATCGCTATTTTATTGCCATTATTGTTGGAAAGGTAATAAGAAAGAAAGAACTTCATTTATATAAAGCCTCTCACAACCTCTTTCTGCACAGCACTTTGCAACTTCTAGTGCAAACTCCCAAACAAATTAAATAAAATACAGGGGTATATTACGCAAACCTTTGGGCGGCACATAAAATGAGAGTTTCCTGTTCAAGTAATACATCTATCATTCAATCAGACACATGGGCCAATGTGTACAAAAACTTGAACGATTCCTGCAAGCAAAGTACACCCAGAGAAGAATCAGAGTAAACATTTTTGTTTCCACAGCACAAATGTCAAAATATTGTTGATGAAATCATATTGCATTGGTTAATTAAGGTGTTCTTTAGGCCAAGGTATGTTAAGGTATCCAAGGTATGTGAAGCTGTCAATGACCTGCAGAGTGAGGTTGTGAATGGTAATGGAAGGCAGAGTTTCTATGTCCTGACCTATGAGTTTGATTTTCCTGATGCTGATTGTCAATCCAAACTCCTTGCAGGCCCAGGAGAACTGATCTACAAGCTGTTGCAAGTGAACTTCAGTATAGGATGCCAGTGCAGTGTTATCATCAACAGCAACTCAAGGACAGGACTTTGCCCACTTTGATCTTGGCACGCAGCTTGCCATTGGCTCTGGCATGCAGGTAGACACCCTCATTTGAGTCACTGAAAGCATACAATAGCAGCGTGGAGAAAAATATGCCAAGGAGAGTTGGTGCCAGGGCGCAGCCATGCTTTATCTCGCTGCTGATCTTGAAAGCCTCCAATGATGCTACATTGACGAAACTGTGCATGTTCTCGTGGAAAGAAGAAATGATGCCCAGGAGTCCAGGCAGCAGTTTAAAGAGTCTGCCCCTGCTGACAAGTCAAAGGCCTCAGTGAGGTCTATGAAAGCAATGTTGAGTGGCTGCTCGTAATGCATTTTGGAAGGTCTAATACAGGCAGGAATTATACAGTAAATGGCAGAACCCTTAAGTGCATTGACGGGCAGAGGGATCTGGGTGTACAGGTCCACAGGTCTCTGAAAGTGGCAACGCAGGCGGATAAGGTAGTCAGGAAGGCATATGGCATGCTTGCCTTCATCGGCAGGGGTATTGAATATAAAAGCTGGGAAGTCATGCTGCAGCTGTATAGAACCTCGGTTAGGCCACACTTGGAATGTTGCGTGCAATTCTGGTCGCCACATTACCAGAAGGATATGGAGTCGTTGGAGAGGGTGCATAGGAGGTTTACCAGGATGCTGCCTGGTCTGAAGGTTATTAGCTATGAGGAGAGGTTGGAGAAACTCGGATTGTTCTCACTAGAGCGACGGAGATTGAGGGGCGACTTGATAGAAGTTTACAAAATTATGAGTGGCATGGACAGAGTAGATAGTCAGAAGCTTTTTCCCAGGGTGGAAGAGTCAATTTCTAGGGGACATAGATTTAAGGTGAGAGGAGAAAACTATAGAGGAGATGTGCGGGGCAAGTTTTTTATGCAGAGGGTAGTGAGTGTCTGGAATTCGCTGCCAGAGGAGGTGGTGGAAGCAGGTACGATAGTGGTGTTTAAGAGGCAGCTTGACAAATACATGAATAGGATGGGAATAGAAGGATACAGACCCTGGAAGTGCAAAATGTTTTAGTTGACGGGCATTATGATCGGTGCAGGCTTAGAGGGCCAAAGGGCCTGTTCCTGTGCTGTACTTTTCTTTGTTCTTTGTTCTTTGTTCTCACATCCTCATCCTGTCCATGGCTCCATTCACCGTACAAACATTCCATGCAGTGCCATGTGTCCTGCTCACACTCTCTCCATCTGTTTTCATGCAGGAGAAGCTAGCTCACAACAGCAAGGAGAGGCCCCAGACTGGGGGTGGAGTGGCCCACATTAGGACCCTCACTCACTTTGAGGAGTGTACCATCACACTGACTGGTGAGGATGTGTACTGTGCCTGTGGTGACCATGAGGTTGACGGTGAACACCCTCGTGTGGATCCTGCACCATACCATCCCTCCCTCAATGTAACTGTGAGTGCTCTCTCTCCTGCTTTTGACTCTGCTGCCATGCACTAATTTTCTCTACTTTGGTTCACAGGGGGCTCTGCCAAGCGACTGACACCCTCAACCAGCCAGTCCCTCACCTCAATCCACGTCCTCACCTCCAGCCAAGATGACACCTCCTCCATTGAAGAGCTGGAAATAAGAAGCCTGGAAGACCCGTCACAGTGTTTACCCACATCCTCCACCAGCGCAGAGACACACATCTCGGTGGGACCTAGATCTAGAGCAGGCTCGGATTCACAATCTGGTGGTCAAAGCACAGACCAGCACAGACCAGCAAGAGGAGACAAGTTCAGCCGAGCTCCCCGGCTCTTGGAGGGCTGCTGGGGAAGAGGCGTCTGTGAGGTCCGAGTCAGACAACAAGCCTCTGGATTCGGGTCTTCCAACTCATTGTGGAGAGTCAGCAGAAGAGGGGGGAAAATCACACAGAGCTGTTGGAAGCCCTCAAGTGGGTCGGAGGAGTGCGTCCACCTGCTCTCTGATGAAGTGGTGCCCACATGTGCATATATGGAGGTCTCCATGGGAAGGAAAGGACCATAGAACCAGGGAAAAGTTATGGTGCAGACCCTGGTCCAGCAGAATGCGGAGATGCATGCCGACCTGCACTCCATCACAGTAACAATGGGTGAGTTTCTGTAGTGGCAACGCGAGAGGGAAACAGGGCACCTTGACATCCCTCCAGGTGCTCCTTCCCCTCAAGGAGTCAGGCCGGGGCCCTCGGGCACCCGAAGAGAGGGGCAGCAGCAGCTGGACACCCCTGGGTGATCCACTCAGGAATCTCAGAGGCTATCCTCTCTCTCCAAGTCCCCTTTGCCTGTAACTCCCTGAACCTCATCCCCTGTCACTGCAGAGGGAGCAGCTGGCCCACAGGGGGACAGCCAAAGCTAGCCGGGGCCCTCAAAGCGTCAGGTCTCCAGAGGACCCACACCAAAGTCATCAGAGGCAACAGAGCCAACTATTGCACAGGCTGTCTCCACCCCTGCTTCGGATGTCAGGGCAGTACCTAGAATGTAAGGCCTCAAAGTTAAGAAATTCTGATCATAGTTGGTTGCACAGATGAACACATTTTGTCACTTTATAATCTGAAAATATATTCACTTTCACTGAATAATGTGTAATGGTATCTTTAACCTTCATTTACAGGCTTTGCAAGTCATCCTCCTGCATCCCACCCTCTCCCTCCCCCAGCAGTTCAGCTGCACGCAGCTGGCCCATGGGTGATTCTGGAGGGAGAAGTGTACGTGTGGCATGGCCTTTCGGAGCCTCGTGCAAACACTCTCCCACGCACGCGGATCCTTCCACCATAACACTCATCTCAACGCCCAACAGCTCTTTTCTTTTGGGGATGTTCAGGTGAATGTGTGCATTCCCTACCTCCCCGAAAAGCCCATCCCCATCCACATTAACTTTCCTGACCTCCTCCTTCGCGCACCCAAGGCATGTGTCTGCCTCTGAGTCCCCACCAACCACCCTCACTGTCCCTTCTACTGATACCATCACACCCTCACCCTCCCACCCTACCGCCTCACTCTGTCCTCTGTCATTCTCAGCATTCCCTCCTACTATGCCCGCCTTCAATTCTCTCCCCAGGGTGCAGACATTGACTCCACAGGCCCCTCCCTTGCACATTCACCTGGACATCCCCCATCTGGACTCCTTCCCCACTTGGAACTCCTTCCCCTCCCCTTAGTCCTTCCCCTTTCCTGACACCTTCCTCCAGCCTTACACCTTCTTCCACACTTACTTTTTCCCTTCTCTGGACTCCTTCCACCTTTACTTCTTCTTCCGGTCTTACTTCTTCCTCCAATCCTTACTCCTCCCCTGGACTCCTGCCCCACAGGACACCTCCCCAATTCCAAAATCCTTCCCTTACACCTTCCTCCCCACTTATACCGACCTCCCAGTTGCCAAATTCTTCCCCATCACTCCCTCCTCCCCCCCACTCCCAACCTCACCCCCCTGACACCTTTGTTCTCCCCTCCCAATCTCACCGCCCCGACACCTTTGTTCCCCGTTCCCAACCTCACCCCCCTGACACCTTTGTTCCTCCCTCCAAACCTCACCTCCCCCGCCTCCTTTGTTCATCCCCTCCCAAGCTTAACCCCCCATCACCTAAATTCCCCCCACCCCGCCCGCGCCGGGACATCTTCTTCTCCCACTCACAGCTGGACCTTCCTTTCCATCCCCTTGACGACATCAATGACAGACCATGGCCAAGACACTGAATTCCAAAGCAGACCCTCAACAGTGATTTTCCACCTTCTATGAGCTGCTTCACAGCGGAGCCATGTCCATTTGAATCCACTCAGCATGTGATGCACGTTCCTCCAGGGTCCCATTGCTGTCGGGCTCCAGCATCTTCTGCTCCTCGGATGTCCGCTACGTGAGAAAGGCCCTGACAAAAAGTCCCCACTTCTGCATGTTACACTTGACAAGACGTGTCATGCACTGGCATGTTTTCCCTCCGATAAATTTGACGTCGGGGGATGATTCCAGTGGGCTGGTCTTATAATGATATGCAGATATATTACAATGAGGTTCTCGACGCCCAACGGTGGGACACGTGGCCCGCCTTTGACAGGCAGAGCGGATGATTGCAAACTGGTTTCACGACAGCGTGAAATCAACTTTTGGCCTTCCCACCATATTGTCCGCTCACACCCGCCATGATGCCTGACGCCAGCGGGCACAGAATATTCCACCCAATGTTCTTTGAGGATTGTAGGGCCAGAGGAGATTACAGAGATAGGGAACAGTGAGGTAATAGAGGGATTTGACCATGGGGATAAGAGTGTTAAAATTGAGGCATTGGTGGATCTGGAGACAATGTAAGTCGGCAAGCACAGGAGTGATGGGTGAATGACCCTTGGTGTGGTTTAGGATACAAATAGCAGAGTTTTAGATGAGGTTAAGTTAATGTTGGAAAGTGAAAGACCAGCCAAGAGAGAATTGCAAAATTGGTGTCTAGAGGGAACAAATACATGGATGAGGGTTTCAGCAGCAGGTGGGCTTAGGCAGGGGCTGAGATGGGCAATGAAACGGACGTGGAAGTAGACGGTCTTGTGATGGAGTGGATACATGGTTAGAAGCTTATCTCCAAGTCAAAGAGGGTGCCACGGTTCCAAAGCCAGTGGCTTTGCTTTGTCCAATGTTTAATTGGAGGAAATTTCAGCTGATCCCATACCAGATGTCAGACATGCAGCCTGGCAATACAGAGACAGTGGAAGGGTTGAGAGATGTGGTGGTGACGTAGAACTGGGTGTCATCAGCATTCATGTGGAACATGACATTGGATGTGTTGCACAACATTTAGATGAGATATTGGGGTGGGGGGGCAGGATAGATTCTTGGAGGAACTCAGTGTTGGGTAGGAAGAAAGGTCATTGCCAGAGATTCTCTGGCTACAAATAGATAAGAACGGAACCAGAAGAAGATAGAACAAAAACAAAAGTACCTGGAAAAACTCAGCAGGTCTGACAGCATCTGCGGAGAGAGATACAGTTAACGTTTCGAGTCCGAATGACTAGAGTCATTCGGACTCGAAATGTTAACTGTATCCCTCTCCGCAGATGCTGTCGGACCTGCTGAGTTTTTCTAGGTATTTTTGTTTTTGTTCTAGATTTCCAGCATCCGCAGTATTTTGCTTTTACCAGAAGAAGATAGTTTGGCTCTCCTGGATGGTGGAGGAAAGGCATTTGGAGCAGGATGGTGTAAATCAACCATTTCAAAGGCTGGAGGCAGGTCGAGAAGGATAATGTGGGATATTGCACCAAAGTTGGAGATGGGGTGATAGTTTGCAAAGATAGAGGTGTCCATGGGTTTTTGGAGGAGGCAAATGGTGATCACAGATTTGAAAATGAGGGGGTGCAATATGAGGAGAGGGAATCAATTGTGATATCTACTAGCATGGAGGTCAGGATGGGAAGTTGGGTGGACTGCAGTCTAGTCAGAATAGGGCTGAGAGACCAGGAATGGGTCTCATGGACATGATAAGCTTAAAGGGGATGGAGGACATGAAGGGGTACAGAAGGAAAACTAGACAGGGATAAAAGTTCAGGTCTATGGTAGGGGTGGGGTAACTCAGAGGTAGCATATCTTGGTGGGCTAAGGAAAAGGAGAGATGTGGGAAGGGAAGCTGAAGGGATGATAATCTTCTCCCTGCACTTATTGAAGATGAGGGCGGAGGAGGCAAAGCATAAAGGTATATTTTTTAAAAACTGGATTTTCGTTAGGGTTTGATATAAATATTAAAGATGATGGGCCCAAAATTGCATAGGGTGACTTGAATTTTATTTGCACTAATGTTTGTTGCTTTCAGATGCTTTCAGACCTGAATCCTTTAGAATACCCTGGGTCAGATCATTTGCATAGCCAATGAACAATCCATTGGTGCAAATCACATGTAAAATAAAAAGTAAAATGCTGGGGGTGATTGGACCTTAGAATGCACCTTCAAGATCAACATTTCTAACAGAAGATTGCAGTAGTTGTAGGACCAGCAGATAGGGAGTAAAGAATTTGCATCACTCAGTTTGCTATTAGATGTAGTGTTTGAAACAGATTCAATAATACCTTTCAAAAGGAAATTGGAGAAATACTTAGAAACATAGGGCGGAATCATCCCGGATTTGCACTAAGTGCGGCAGTGGGTGGGAAAAATGACTTCTTACCTGTTGGCCGCAACGGCAGCTTCTCACACCATATCATCCCAATCCTGCCGCATTAATTATGCATTCCCAAGAAACACACCGTTTCCATGGCGGGCGGGCTCTCATTCACCCGTCACACCATCATCTTGCCGCTTCATCACGTAAGGTGCCATATTTAAAGAGCAGCTGCACATACACCTCTCAGTGTTTCCAGCCCACGGCTGCTGCATGGAAGACATGGTCCCGAAAGGTAAAAAGACTGCAGCCTCCAGATTTAATGATGCGTCCTTGGACGCTATGGAGGCCCACTGTAATGTACTTTACCCCCACTCTGGCGGGGATGGATAGCAACATCACCAATCTGTCTTGGGAGGTGGTGGCAGTGGTGTTCAGCGCCAATGCCCTGCAAAAGAGGACAGCCACCCAGTGTTGCAAGACAATGAATGATCTCCTCCATTCCACCACGGTAAGTCACTCTTTTCATCACTCCCAACTCACACACTCACAAACCCATCACACATCCACAGGGCCCTCACTCACTGCCGGTTCAAGGGACATCACCATTCACTCTCTCATACACACCTTCATTGTCTTCATCCCATCCATGGCACCACTCACCAACCACACATGTCAGGCATCATCTGGACTGGCAGGCGTCCTCTCTCCAAATCTATTCATGCAGGTCAAGCTGGCACACAACAACAGGGAAAGGTTGCTGGCTGGTGGAGGAATGCCTGAAATCAAGGTCCTCACGGACTTTGGAAACAGAACCATCCAGCTGGCCAGCAAGGATCTGGGCCAATCCTGTGCTGACGTTGAGGTCAGCATTGCTCTACCAAGTGAGGATATAGCAGCGCAGCATCGATCAGACAACCATGCTGTAACTGATGTGCCCTGTTTCACAGGCCACTGCCGTGCACTAATTATCTCTCCTTGCTTTCGCAGGCATATCTGGGAAACAGCTGAGGGAGTCCATGACTCAGGGCCTCCAATCAAGCCCCAAAGAAACCTCTGAAGAGGAATCTGAAGGCACCCTCCCTGAAGTCTCGTCATAGCGCTCACCCACACCCTCCACCAGCGCAGAGACACACACTTTGGTGGGACCTATCTTTAGAGTAGCCTCGGGGTCACAATCTGGTGAGCACATCGCACTGTCTGATTCACAGCAGGTGGTGGCAGAGTCTTCCCAGGTGTCTGGCACATGGAGGACTGCGGGAGTTGAGGAATTTGCTGAGTCCGAGTCAGATGACGAGCCTCTGTACTCGGCCATGTTACAATTGCTGGAGCTGCAAAGGCAAGCTCGGGAACATCAGGAAGGGATGGCCCCTGCACTCCTCAGACTGCAAGGCACGACGGAGGAGTCCATCCGTCTTCAGGCTGAGGTGATAGCGCCGGCATTGCAACGCACCGAGGTCAACACTGGCAAGATGGTGGCCGCCATGGAGAGCTTGGTCCAGGACGTCACTCCTGCGCTGCTGCGTGGGCTGAACTCCCTCACTGTCGTGATAGCTGGCCTCCAACAGTGTGTATGCGAGAGGGGTGCGGGGCAGCTCGATCTCACTCCAGCTTCCCCTTCTTCTCATGGAGTCAGCCAGAGGCCCTCGAGCACCATTAGGGAGGAGGATCAGCAGGTGCACACCCCAGGGCCATCTATCTAGGTGACTCCGGGAGTGTCCAGCCCATCTGCATCCCCTCTTCCTGTGACCACAGCAGCTCCAGATCTACAGGCCAAGGAGGGTGCCACTGGCACACAGCAGGACCCGAAAGCAGGCCAGAGCCCTCCAGGTCATGGCCCTCCAGAGGACGCAGCCAAGGTAATCACAGACAGGGGGTAGCAGTCAGCAGGCTGCCTCCACCTCCGCTGTGGATGTCCGGGGAGCACCAAGACTTAGCAACGGGGTTAGGAAGGTTAAGAAGATGTAGTTGCTTATCCTGGGCATGGATGTTAATCACTTGTACATAATCACTATTGTAAATAAACTCTCAACAATGTCTCCCTGCCTATGGCTCCTTGTTCTGATGAGCAGTGTTCATGTCACTCAGATGTGAAACCTTTCTGCACAAGATAAAGGCAGGTGTCTCTGTCCAGGTCCTCTTCCCTGTGCTTTGTGCAGCGTTCAGACCACAGTGATGGTCTGACCTCACACTGCCTGGACACAGTAATGATGCCTGCACCTAGATGGTGCTTGTCATTAATGCCAGAATGTCATGGGCGGGCATCACAGAGTTCCGTCATTCTCTGTGTGCTCTCAGCATCTTTAAGGTGGGGCTGGCTCCCATCTCTTCAGCATCTGTGACCAGTGACGCTGTGCTCCTGAAGGGGTCAGGTGCTGAAGTTGGACAAAGGATCAGATGCTTCTAAAGTTTCACGGCTGCGTCTCTATGATATGACCCTGATCACAGAGCACAAGCGAGCTGCCCTTGGCCAGACAGGAGTCAGACATTCACAGAGGCTGTGGAATTCTTTACCGCAGAGGGCTGTAGAGGCTGGGTCGTTAAGTATATTCAAGGCTGAGATAGACAGATTTTTAATCAGTAAGGGAATCAAGGGTTATGGGGAAAAGGCAGGAAAGTGGAGTTGAGGATTATCAGATCAGCCATGATCTCATTGAATGGCAGAGCAGACTTGATGGGCTGAATGGCCTACTTCTGCTCCTGCATCTTCTGGTCTAATGGTCTTCTGGACTTTGATGGGGATGAAGGAGGGGAGGTCCTCGAAGACAACGATGAAGATCTATGGAGTGTCCTCACTGTATTTCAACATGATCCTCCTGAAATTGAGCAACTATTAGGTCCTCCATTGCATCTCCATGACAGGAGCATTATCACGGAGGGTATGTGCACTGCCATAAGCCAGACTGGAGTCAAAAGTTCACAGATGCAATGTGAGGATCTAAGGTGTCCCCTCACTGCATGTTCTCATCATCCTCCACAAATATAGCAGCTATGAGGGCCTCCCAAGCACGCCTGCCTCGTCTGGCCAGTGCAATGGCTTCACTGCTGTCATTGTTGCCTTTAGACTTCTTTTAAACTCCAGTGAGTACAGGCCCAACCTACCCAACCTCTCCTCATAAGAAAATCCCTCCATACCCAGGATCAACCTAGTGAACCTTTTCTGGACTGCCTCCAATGCCAATTCCTTAGATAAGGGGGCCAAAACTGTTCACAGTATTCTAAGTGTGGTCTAACTAGTGCCTTGTATAGTTTTAGCAAGAGTTCCCTATTTTTGTACTCCATTCCCTTTGAAATAAAGGCCAACATTCCATTTGCCTTCCCTAATACCTGCTGAACCTGTATGCTAGCTTTTTGGGATTCATGAACGAGGACCCCCAAATCCCTCTGTACTGCAGCTTTCTGCAGTCTTTCTCCATTTAAGTAATGTCTCCATTTGAATAAGTCCTCCTCATCAGAGGAGGCCTCCAGTTCTTCCATCTCCTCCTCAACCAGCTCCTCTGGCCATTGCAGCACCAGGCTATAAAGGGCGCAGCAGGCAACGATGATGCGTGACACCCTCTGTGGACTATATTGCAGGGCTCCACAAGACCGGTCCAGGCACCGGAACCTCATTTTCAGTTTCCCTATGGTTTACTCCACCAAGTTGCGAGTTGCAGCATGAGTCTCATTATACCGTCACTCTGCTGCAGTCTGAGGCCGCCACACAGGTGTCTTCAGCCACGGCCACTGTGGCTATCCCTTGTCCCCGAGGAGTCATCCCTGCAGATTCTGTGAACCCTAGAAGATATCAGGGATCTGTGACCGACTGAGAATGTAGGAGTCATGGACACTCCTTGGAAACCATGTGCAGACCTGCAGGATGCATTTGTGATGGTCGCACACCAGCTGCACATTTAGCGAATGGAAGCCCATGCGGTTGACATAGTTGACTGCTTGTTGCCACGGAGATCTGAGCGCCATGTGAGTGCAGTCGATGGCATCCTGCACCCATGAGAAACCCGAGATCTGAGCAAATCCAATCGCTCTTGCATCCTGGCTGTCCTGGCCCCGGGCGAAATACACAAAGTTGTGCGCCCTCGTGAAGTTGGCATCCATGATCTCATGGATGCATTTGTGGGTAGAGGTTTGTGATATCCCACAGAGGTCACCTGTGGAGCCCTGAAAGGAGCCACTGGCATAAAAACTGAGCGCTGTGGTCACTTTCAAGGCCAGGGGCAGTGGATGCCCTCCATGTCCCCTGCAGCAACTGGCAGATGTGACCTCCTACCAGTTCCCTAGACATGCGCAGCCTTCAGCGACACTGGTTCCCGGTCATCTGCAGGAATGAAAGGAGACGTCTATAGGCCCTGGGTCCAGTTCGGCGCTGACCAGCAATGGCTCACTGTGGCTCTTTGGCAGCATGTGCGGGAGCCTCAGCTGCCCCTTCTTCCTGGGGGTGCTGCTCCTCCCTCTGCCCAGCCAGGTGCCTCCGTCGCTCTCTTCTGTCACCTCTGCTCTCTGTAAGCCATGAGGCATACAGCTAGGTCACCAGGCTCCATGCTCCTGATGTACTCCTCCTGCAGGATGAAAGAGAGAGTCTTGTGGGTTAGCTTGGCTGTTCTAAGAAGCTCTCTTGGTTTAGTCTGAAGGCCTCTTAATGCATCCTAGAGAGTGCTAACCACCACTTGGATGGCCAGAGATTAGTGCACTGCATGGCTGCCCGAAACCCCACCCATGTCTGCCCCACTCCACCTGACCGAATGGCAGCAGCTTTGCCCATTGGGACTGCATGCTGGGCTCTCAGCTCAGGCGAAGGCATTCTCCTAAACCATGCTGCAAGGCTGCACTGTTAGCTTGAACCATGGGGGGAGACTGGGTCCAGACCTGAATGATGACATTGCAAGGAGCTGTGAGCACCTCCACCAGTGACTGCTCCATGGCCAGCTTTAGTAAGGAGATTGTACAATGTGACCAGTCAACCAATTGTTCTGCAGTCCATTAAAACGCTAATTAGTTTGCACTCTGTGCTCGAGTAGTGAAAAGCTCTGGATAACTTGGTGGCACTTTGATGCCTCTGCGTTGCTTGAGTGGGCGGATAAGCTAGAGACCCGACTCCACATATATCAATGTGGCTGCACCTAAACTGTCTCAGCTGCAGAGGAATGATCACTTTATACAAGGTTTCCCTAATGCGTGGCTGCTTCTCTTCCACTACCCTGCATGCACTTGTGCACTACCTTTAACTGCAGGGCAGCCCTTGCCCACCGGCCCTCCCAATTCACCTCAACCTTGAGGTCCAACAGGCGATCCTGTGACACTGCGCAATGTTACTATGCACTCACCTCCAAGTTACCCACAAAGAGCAGCTCACCAAGTGCGCGTCTTATATATGCTGTTGTGAAACATGTCAGCGTACAATCATGCCAACGTGGATGGACGCTCCAGCGGGGGTGGGGGGATGATCCTGGCGGGCTGGCTTTATAATGATATGCAGATGTATTACAATGAGGTTCCCGATATCCAATGGTGGGAAACGTGGCCCCACCATCAATTGGTTTCACAACGTTGTGAAACTGATTTTTGACCTTCTCACCATATTGTCCGCTCATGTTGCCGAACACCCCTAACACCAGCAGGTACAGAAAGTTCCACCCATAGAAACATAGAAAATTTACAGCAGAAAAGGTGATCATTTAGCCCATTGTGTCTGTGCCAGCCAAAAAAAATGCTCTCCAGTCTGATCCCACTTTCTAGCTTTTGGTCTGCAGTCCCATACATTAAAGCACTTCAAGTGCATATATAAATACTTCTTAACTATAGTGAGAGTTTCTGCCTTTACCACTCTTTTAGGCAGTGAGTTCCAGACCCCCAACACCCTCTTAGTGAAAAAAATTCTCCTCAATTCATCTCTAATCCTTTTGCCAATTACTTTCGATCTTTATCCCTGCTAAGGGAAATAAGGCCTTCTTATTCATTGTATATTGGTCCCTCATAGTATTATACAATTTAAATCTCCCCTCAGCATCCTCTGTTCAAAAGAAAACAGCCTCAGCTTATCTAATCTTTCCTCATAACTAAAATTCTCCAATTCCTGGCAACTTCCTCCTAAATCACTTCTGCACCCTCTCCTATGTGATCACATCCTTCCTGTAGTCTGGTAACCAGAACTGTACACAGTTGTCTAGCTTTGGCTTCATAATGTTTTATACAGTTCTAACATAACACCCATGCTCTTATATTCTATGTCTTGAGTAATAGAGAAAAGTATCCCATATGCTTTTTTAACCACCTTATCTGCCTATCCTGCTAACCTGAGGAATCTATGGGCATGCACTTCAAGGTACCCCTATTCCTCCACACTTCTCAGTATCCTCCCACTTAGCATGTATCCCCTTGCCTTTGGTTGTCCTCCCCAAATTCCTTACCTCTCACTTCTTGAAGAAGAAAATTTACAGGGCAATGAGGAAAGGGAAGGGTACTGGGACTAATTGGATAGCGGCTTGGTGTTACAGAACTTGAATATTGGTGAAAAGAGAAACATGTTGCCAAAGCTTTTCATTTTGCACTTGTCAGGACAAATGCAAGAATGCCAAATTTCTGATGATCACAATTTATACTGCAGGAGAAAAGGGTGCATGGCAACCAATTAGTACCCTTTTCTACTGTAGTATAAGTTGTTGTGATTGTTTGAAATTTGACATTGTTGCATTTGTCCTGATGAGTGCAAGATGAAAAGCTTCGGCAACATGTCTTTCTTTTCAGCAAGAATTGGATCCTTCTTTCAAAGAGCTGGTGGAGGCACAATGGGCCGAACGATCTCTTTCTGTACCTTATGGGCTGAATTTTACATGCGCCAGGCGGACATGTTTCCCATGGGGAGGGCACATAAATGGAGTGGGCACACATCACACCACCTTCCTGCCCATTCCTGAGCTCGCCCCCATAATGTAGAGGGCAGGCAGGTGCCAAAAATGACAGCCCGCCCACCATATTTAAATGAATAATTAAGGATCAATTAGGCTCGTTGTCAAGCCAACGTTTTAAAAACTTAAATGTTTAAAGGACAGGAAGGAAAGGGGGTTCATTCTTTGGGGAGGTTGCCCTTTGCTAATCATGGGGCGGCCCCCTTTAGGTTGAATACCCCCCTTCTTACCCGCTCCTTTCCTTAAACCCAACCCCTACCCCACCCACCCTGCTACTTAACCTACCCAAACACACCTGGCCCAAGACCCTGGACTTATCTGCTCCAGGGATCCATGGGCCTTGGTCTTTGTCTTTTCCTGTAGTCCCAGCAGCTGCCACTGATGCTTTCCTGGCACTGCCAGGACTGATGGAGCTGCTGGCCAATCCGATTGTCCGGCAGTTCCAGAGGGCAAGATTTCCACCCCAATGAGTTGGTTTCTCCACCTGTATAGAAACACAAACTGCAGGTTTGGGGAAAGTTGGTACAGAACAGCAAAGACAGCAACATCTGCACTGGCTTCCAGGCTATGGTAGTTAGGATGCTGTGACTCCGTTCTCTAGGAATCTGATGGCTGCCATTAGACCAGTGCGGCAAGATCCAGGGTTTGGTGGAATGGTAATAACTGTAGTTGACATGTCTGAAGTTTCCTCTTTTCAGTACAGGGCAGCTTGCCTTTCCCCTCAAGTCAATCATGAAGGTGGCACAGAAGAGGCAACAGCAGGACAAAAGAAAGGCAAGTTTAGTCACTTAGGGGAAGCACAGTGTGAGAACAGAGGTTTGTTGGAATTTGTTTTATTAAAACAGAATCTTCATTTTCTGGCATATTCCTTCACACCGTATCGTCCCAAACCCACCACATTAGTTATGCATTGGAGACAGTAGGCTTGTTTCCATGGCGGGCGGGCTCCGATTCACCTGCCACACCGTCACCTCGCCGCTTCGTCACACCAGGCACCACATTTAAAGTTCAGCCGCGTGCACTCATCTCAGTGCATCCAGACCATGACTACTGCAGGGAAGATGTCCACGAAAGGCAAAAAGACTGCAGCCCCCCAGGTTTAATGATGCCTCATTGGAATGCCTTTTGGATGCCGTGGAGGCCCGCTGCCATGTTCTCTACCCCTGTTCAGGCCGCTGGAGGCAGCGGTGTGACGAACCAGGCTTGAGAGATGGTGGCAGTGGTGATCAGTGCCAATGCTGCACAGAAGAGGTTGGCAATCAAATGCACATGAAGGATGAATGATCTTATCCGTGCAGCCAGGATATGGCAACCATCTCATCACTCTAAACTCACACACTCAAGCCCATCACACATTCACTGGCATCTCACTCACTGCCAGCTCAAGGGACATCACCACCCATTCTCACACACACACCCTCACATCTCCATCTGGCCTCATCTCCTCTGGAGACTGCCTCCTCAACCCTTGCCATCTTGAGGTCACTTGCACAGATCAACATGTGCCCCCACACACACCCTGGGATACCCTCCTTCCCTAGTACAGCTCTTGCCCTGCAGCCTCTTCCCTTGCCTGAGGTCACTTCTCCCCCTTCCCCAATCTAGCCCTAGCCCTGCAGCCATTGAAAACCCACCCACATGTGGCTGAACTGGTAGGTAGAGACCTGCCGTGAGCCCCCCTAAAAGTGATGTGGTGCTGTCTGTGAAGCCTGGTGCGGATGACTGTGAGTGCTGACCAAGGCAAGGAAGGCAAACAAACCTTGAAGTCCCAAGCGAAGTCCAGCCTACCAGCTGCTGTTGTGAAGCACATTGGCGTGTTTTCCTGCCAACTTGGGTGTACAATCCAGCGGTGGGGGGGGCGGGGGGGATGTGGTGGTTTGTGGGGGGGTTGGGGGGGGGGAGGTGGAAGGATCTGGCAGGCTGGCCTAATAATGATATGCTGATGTATTACAATGAGGTTCCTGACGTCAGATGGTGGAGAACGCAGCCCACCATCAATGGGCTGAACGGCCGATCGCAAACTTGTTTCACGCTGTCATGAAACCGATCACACCATATTGTCTGCTCACACCACCGAACACGCCCAACGTCGGCGGGCACAGAAAATCCCAGCCTAGGTCTTCTCACCACACACCACCTGTTGATGTGATTTTCTTCATTGAAGAGGGTAAGGAGGGCCAAATTCCAAAGGGTGAACCATGTTGTCATATGTGATCCGTACATTCAGAATGGATACTCAGCTTATGGAGGAGGTTATGGGGTTGACTGTAGGAGCTTGCAAAATGATGTGAATGTCACCTATTGCATCGTGGGCTTTGGGAAAACCACAACCCCATAAAACCGATTGGCTCTAGCTCAGTACTGCCTTGCTGGAATGTAAAAGTCAATGATTTCTACAGCTTGTCTGCAAAGAATCAGTCACTTGATAAATGCATGTCTGTACTACGCCTTGCCTGATATTTCAGGGATTCCCCCTGCTCTGTGGCTACCTGAAATGACCCAGTAAAAGTTGAGCAAATTTGTCCTTCTCATAACTTCAAACGGAACACTGCAGGCAGACGAGTGTAATTGCAACCCCTCACACAGTATGTGACAGGGCTTCTCTGTCCCCTCTTTGGTGAAGTGCATTTATCTAATTCACATCATCGCATAGGATCTATGCTGCCTATATATACTTTGGTTGGGACGGGTAGGGGGCAGGAGTTATATCTGGTAGGGTCGCTCTGCTTTTCTCAATTCCGCCTGCTCTTCCTACTCAGAGACAGCAGCATGCAAAGATAAGCTCAGGAGGAATGCCATGCCTGCATCTAAGAAACTCTTGCTGTGCATAGATGAGTTAAGGGGTGGGGTGGTGGTCAAAAACCCATACTGCAAAAACTGTCGGAAACAAGGCCAAAGCTGTGCAGGGAGGATGCCAGAATCATTGTTCCAAAAATCTCAGCTGCATCACAAATCAAACTTTCAGCAGTCTTCAGGCTCAAAAACCCTTCACTTCCACCAGTCTCAAATGACCCTGGAAACAGCTGCTCCTTATATTTATTGGTCTAACTTACCCCTAGTACTTTGAAAAAGAAATAACCTGCATTTATATAGTATCTTTCTTAACCTCAGGACGTCCCAAAATGCTTTACAGGTAATGAAGTACTTTTGAAATGCAATGTAAGAAGTACAGCAGCCAATTTGTGCACAGGAAGATCCCTCAAATAGCAATGATACAATAACCAAATAGTCTGTTTTTAGTGATGTTGTTTGTTGCAAGTGCAAATTAGGAAATGAAAGGCTGCAGCATCATTTAAATATCTTACAAGGAAGAAGGCTTTGACTGAATATACTAGAAGTAATTCTCAGAGTCTTCAAATGAGTCAATTTGTTTGCAGCATATAAAGGGCTAATGCAATACTTTGGTATAAATTAATGCTCACTGCCGAGGTTGAACACTGAATTTATTCCATATAATACAATACATACAAATTACTTGCGCCTGTATTTAACATCTAACTAATGAATTGGATGCTCCCAGTAAAATTACTGAGGGCAATCAAAGAGAACCCAGTCCACAATTTAAAAGCTGCAGACTTCCAACTCATCCAATTTACATAATACCTTCTCCCGGGACCCTATTTAAAAGATGCTATAGTACAAATTAACAAGTGCTAACTATTTTGTTTTCATTCTGCGTATTTTAATTATTTAATTAAGGAAATTAAAATGCAGTTTAATAAAAACAACTTAAACAATGCCTCTTTATAGGATATTTATCAGCTAGTTCTCTTAGACAAGATTTGGAAATTGCAGTTTAAAATTAAATTTAAGTAGCGTCCATAAGATATGCCAGCTTTCATAAAAAAATCCATGATGTTTTGCTACATATTTCATTGCAATCCATAATTGTTAATGGACTTTTAAAAATGGTTTGTTTATTGAGTAATGTTGGCTTTTTCCTTAAAGATTTGATTTAACTGGAAGGTAATGGGACTGTTGGGATATGTTATAGGAAGAGTCCTACAGGTTTGAGATTGTATTCATTAATTTATTTCATGTGCACACCATTTGTCTTTATAAACGTGCATTATGCATGTATACAACCTAATTTCACTAGGTGATTTAATTAAATAAATTGGAGACAGTAGGCTTGTCCCTCAACCAAATGTTTTTGTTCATTTCTGGTGAATTTAATTAATTCAGATCTAACCAATCAGTTATTCTTCATCCAGATGATTAATTTTACTGGTCCTATCAGTAAACAGATTATAAAAATAAAATTTAAATAGTCAAAAAAAAAAAGAATTGTTCAAGTTGGCTACACTCTTGTGCCTTCAATCCTGAGCTGTGTGGTTAAGCCTTAAGATCATAGGACATCAGCACTTCTAATTCTATTTCAATTCACATACCACCTTTATATAGAAAAAACATCAAATAAAGGAATATTAATCTCACAGTGGGACACTATCACTGCGTGGGAGGATGGCTAAACCTCGACGTAGGAGCATTCCAATGTACAAATTCATGACTTCAGTTGACCAAAACATTCACATAACTATCAAATGATTTCAGAGAGTGCAATTTCTTTAGCACACCCGTGACCCAAAAGTGACATCAAATTTTCTTAAATTTCTGAACCCTACTGCTAGGCCTAGGTGCAGCCCCGATTCCCACAACAGAGGTGGAGGCAGCCTGCTGACTGCTAAGTCCTGATGTCTGTGAAGACATTGTAGACATCCTCTGGTAGCCCAAGGCCTGGAGGGCCCCGGCCTAATAAGGGTCACCTGCTCAGGGGCATAAGTGCCATCGGAGGCCTGATCAACTGGAGTGAATAGGGTCACAGGCAGAGGGGGCTGTGAGCGGCTGCGTACACTTGGAGCGTCCTGAGAGGAGGCCCCTGCAGTGTCTGGCTGACACTCATCCTCCCTGTGGGTGCCTGAGGGCCCCACCCTGACTCCTGCAAGAGGTGGTGCACCTGGAGGGAGGTCAAGGTGCCTCATCCCCATGTCACCTAAATCCTGATTGTGCCCGCCAGGATGTGTGGCCATGGAGTGCAGGGCTGAGCGCAAATCCAGCAAGACCTGCTGGACCAAGGTCTCCATGGTGGTCGCCAGCCTTCCCATGGTGACCTCGAGGCTCTCGCAGGTCGGAGCCACAACATCAGACAGAATACGGACGGACTCCTCATCATTCGCTCTCGTCTGCTGAGTGACTGTCAAATCTCTGCTTGATGTTCCACCGTCTGTCGTTGCACCTCCAGCATTGAGTTGATGGCCACTTCCAGAGGCTCATCATCTGACTCGGACTGAGTGGGTGGCTGGTTTCCAGCAGCCCTCCGAATGCCGGAAACCTGAGCTGTCCCTGCGTCTAACTGCTGCGGGGGCATGTCAGTGAGGTTTTCCCCAGAAAGTGAGCCCGAGACAAATCTACATCTGTGCCCCACCGACGTGTGTGTCTCTGAGCTGGTGCAGGGTTGGTGCGAGTGCTGTGGCTGTTCTTCCAGAGCTTCCTCTTTGCACATGGTGTGGGGGCTCAAACTGGTGCTTGACTGGCTTGTGGGCCTCGATCTGCTGGTGCCTGGAAAATAGAAAATAGAGTTTCAGTTAATGAGCATGAGCTAGATAAGATGGCATGTGACTCACTGTGAATGTCAGGATTTGATGAGGTGATGGAGCAGTGATCCGTACTAAGTTGCTGGGAGAGGCCGATCTCCCCTTCCCCATAGGAGTGATCCCTGTCCTCCCCAGCCAGCTCAGCTGCAGCCTCCTCAAACTCACTGAGGGCGAGGATGTCGGCCGTCCCTCCCCCAGTCTGCGATCTCTCGCGCCTGTTGTGTGCCAGCTTGGTCTGCATGAAGAAGAAAGAAAGGCATGTGATGAGAAGGGATGGAGCAGAGGTTGGGTGAGGTGCATGTCCCCTGTGTGTGGTGAGCCCTCCCCAGAAGGGCCAGAGGTTGGAATATGAGCAACATGATAGATGGGATGGTGGTGACGTGGAAGTCTCGGTGAGAGAACAAGTGTTGATATGTGTCCCCCACTAATGGTGTTTGAGATCCCTGATGAGAGTAGCCATTTGAGAGTATGATGGCATGATGAGAGTTTGATATTGGAGGGAGCTGAAGGAAGACGGCAGAGAGGATGAGATCATTTACCCTCTTCCTGCACCGGGTGCCATTTTGTGCCCGGTTGCCAGCCGCATTCACCTGCTCCATGACGGCCTTCCAGGCTGGAGAGGTGAGGCTGCTGTGCTTCCTGCAGCCATCCCTGGGATAGAGCACTTGCCTGTGTGCCCGCACCCCTCTGATCAAGGCCTGGAGGGCCTGGTGGGTGAAGCGTGGTGGTGCCACGCTTGGGTTTTTTGCCCTACTTTTTGTGGCTGGGAGGCAGCTCTGCATATGTCCTGAAGACAGGTGGGCTGGAGACAGTGAGGTGTATGTGTTGGACTGGCATTTAAATGTGGCGCCTGGACCTTCAATCTGCCAGCTGATGGCGGGTGGACGAATCAGCTCCCAGCTTGCCTGTGCGTAATTAATGAGCATCCAAGTGCGGAATTGGGCGTGAGTTCCCGCCATTCCAGCCAGCTGGGTGGGCACCACCGAAACCACCCGCCAACGCACTTAGTCTCATACATGGAAAATTCCGTCCACAATGTGGAAGCAGACCATTTGGCCCAGCCAATCCATGTTGGTCCTTACCATCCATGTGAGCAAGCAGTTCTAATCTGATTTACCTATGCTGAAACCATAAAAAGGAAGAAAATCCAAAAAAAGAAAAAACTGAGATGCACTTACTATGGAGGTTGAATTATTGACACCATCTCAGATTGCTACAAAAATTGTCATTTTTTAATAAAAAAATACCTTTTAGAGAGTAATGCTTGTATAAGAGTACACCTTATATATCTGGCTATATGTGGCTACAAGGCTGCATCTTCAGAGCAATACTTTAAAAAGGATAAACTATACTTTTGGACTTTCTTCTTGATTAGGGTAAAATTCAAACATAATTTGCTTCAAATGCGTACTTTGCCAGTGCTTCCAGATTCAGGCGATTTGTGATCAATGTGTCGTGAAGTTCTGTTCTGTTTGTGTGGGGGTGGAAGGGGAAGGAAGTCATAATAACCCACTACATATGTCTAATCAGTACACGCTATCAATCCATTAGATGTTACAATGCTAATTAGATGTTTTAAGTGCTTCCACATAATGTTCACCATACTCAATACCATTTTCATATAGCCAATTCACGTTCATGTGGAAAATGGTGATCTGAGCCACACTAAATTTCAGGAGTTTTCAAACTGTATTATACATAGACCATCAAAGAGGATATTGTCACTTTGAAATGTCCTTGTCATCCAGTTTTTCTTGTAACACTCACCAAACTGATAGCTACCAGCAGAGATACAGAATTTTTCAAAGTTAAGAATAATATTATTAATTTCATTCATAATGACTGAGAAGTCTATTAATAGGGTACAATTAGCCAGGAACAGTATTGCTTTTCTAAATTAGGGAAAATAATTGTACTGGCGTAGTGGCATTATAAATAGACTCTAAAGGAAATTAAAAAAATTTCCACGCATATATCGAAACGTTTTTTCTCCTGTTGTTTGTGCTGATTAAAGAACAAAAGATTGATGAATGTAAATAGGACCTGGCCAGCTTTTTCCCTTCATGGGCAATTTAGATGTCTCTTTTTTGGTGAGCTGCCGGGGTAAATCCATTAAGTATCTGAGGCTTGTCAGGTTCAATGATAATGAGACACAAGGCCATAGACTGCATGCACCTGCAGCTCAGGCCTATTCATTCAGGGCAGGGCTTGTTCCTTTTTTTATTTCATGCCCGCGCGAATAAATTTCTAGGTAGTCAGGGGGGTCGGGGCAGGGGGGGGTGGGGTAATCGGGGGCGGGGGAGCATTTGGATGTCCAGTGGGGAGTGGTGGGGTGGGGTGGGGGGTGGATGATGATGGTGGCCAGAGCCATAGTTACCCAGGAGTTAGAAGTGATTTTATTCCTTCTAACATTTCCTGCGGAACTAATCTGCTATGAACCATCCAAAATCTCCGATTTAAATCATTGCAGGGTAATCGTCCATCAGAAGTGTAAACTTCCCGGGTAATTCCCGTGCAGTCCTTGCTGGAGGGCTTCCAGGGGTAAGTCTCCTGGGCTACTCTGGGGTATGACCACCCCCCTCACCTCCCCCACCCAGGGAACAGAAGCTGTGGGCCAATTTTAACTGAGCAGCTGGACACATTTTAAACGCCTGAGTTGCAAGACTATTCATCTGGCATTTTTTTTTAGGTTTTTATAATGACTGATGCAGATCTGGGAATTACCTTCTAAAGACTAATACTGTTTCACTACCATTCCATACCATTCCATAGTCAAGCAATGAGCAATGCTGCACAGGTCTTGTCAATTTTCATCTTGAGATTTGGTGTTTTGCCACCTGGAAATGGTTGATCCAGCTGCTTCACCAGAGATCTGAAGAAGACAAAAACAATCATCACAGTTTGTATTTAATCATCAGTTCTGATGAAAGGTCATCAATCTGAAATATTAATTCTGTTTTTCTCTCTCCACAGATGTTGCCTGACCTGCTGAGTTTTACCAGCATTTTCTGTTATTGTTGCATTTATTTAATTTCTTTAATGATGGAAAACACTCAAGGTGTTTTGCAGAGGCATATTTAGAGCAAAATGGACAACAGACTAAACCACCCACAAAGCAGCGGATTTCAAATAACAAGTTGATTCTATTGTCTTCACAATTGTGAGGAAATTGTATGTACATCTGCGCAGGAAGTCAGGCAAGGATGGGAAACTGTGAAAGTTACAACCTGGGAATTAAAAGAAAAGTTGATTTACTAGACTGAATGTCACTTGAAAGTATCGTCTCATGTGAAACCACCAACCATTGTGTAACTCATACAATATTATTGAAAGATGTAAAGAAGACAAAGGAGCAGTAAAATGCAAGCTTAAGAAATAAAAATGTTTTCACTGGCTGAAGGCACAATCAACTAGAGAGTATAATTCTAAAATTGTGAACATATCTATATTACTGCGAGAAGAGGTTGTTTATTCATTCTTGCTGCTGCTACTTTTAAAAAAAAAGATAAAATTGAGAGCGGTCAACAGCTCAATTTTGATCACGCCATTTTAACAATGTAAGTGTAAAGCCAGTTAAGGTAGCATAGATTGGAAATGGTGCATTTGTTGCAAAATTAGATGATGACAAAAAATGACCACAGGGGTGTCCTGGCCAATATGATGTGGTTGGATATAACATAGGGATGTTCATAAATGGGGCAGGATGTGATGAAAAGCCTTCATGGGCAGCTTCCACTATAGGAATTTGTAAATGTGTGACAAATGTAACTACAGGAAGTAAGGTTTTATGGGCAGGAAGTGCGCACAGACTTTGGATTTTTAATTTACTGGAGATAATCTGTCTTCCACAGTGTATGTTTGTTCCTTGAGTCAGAAGAAGGGGCGATAATCTGTTCTTATCTTTTAAACCAGCCTGTGGATATATACTAGAACAAGGTGAGGTAACCATGTCCTAGGATATTCCTACTCTCTCACTGTGAGGAGACAGCTGTAGTTAACCTTTACTTGGATGCACTCTTTGATAAATCAGCTGTGTTCACCTCCACTATCCCATGTTGTGCCTCAGTGCATTTGCAACATTGAACATCCTGAAATACATTAATCCGTTATTCACTATCGAATGGCTCCGACTGCACTTGCCCCATTTTTAACCCCCAAATACACTATTATTGTGATGAAAAGACAGGAAAAATTCAACCTCAGTGAGTTGAATTTTGAAACAAAATAATACTTTCTAAACAAAATAAATTTGGGTTTTAAATAAGATACCATATTTAGGAATTGCTTAATACTGATTTCTATATAATTTTGTCTTTCATAAATCATACAGATAGGGAGAAGATCTAAAACAATGAAATGTAAATCAGTATCCCATTTTCTTTATATAGGCCGCTGTATTTATGATGAACAGGTTTTTGTACATATGTTTAACTATAAATGTGCAGGGCTCTGCTTTCCCTAAGTATAAAAGTGCAAGTGGGGCAGCATTACTCAATAATATAAAGTAAAAATACTGCGGATGCTGGAAATCTGAAACAAAAACAGAAAATGCTGGAAAAACTTAGCAGGTCTGATAGCACCTGTGGAGAGAAAGACAGAGTTAACGTTTTGCGTCTGTATACGGACTCGAAATGTTAACTCTGTCTTTCTCTACATAGAATCTGTCAGACCTGCTGAGTTTTTCCAATATTTTCTGTTTTTGTTTCAGCATTGTTCAATTCTGTCTGCAAGTGCCAGTCTCATAACAGGCAAACTGCTGTTTGTACAATGGTCAGGCCTGCTATTGGAATACAGCGTAAAACTTCAAAACTTTGCCCATGGTACCAAGCTTGGAGGTGTGGCAAACAATGAGAATGATACAAATTGACTGCAACAGGACATAGGTAGACTAGCAGAATGGGCAGATGGAATTTAATACTGAGAAATATGAGGTGATGCACTTTGGCAGATGGGATAGGGAGAGGCAAAATAAACTTAATGGCACAGTTGCAAAGAGTGTGCAGGGATAGAGGGACCTGGGGGTTCAATTGAATAGATCTTTGAAGAATGCAGGACATATTGAAAGACTAATTAGCAAAGCATATGGGATCCTGGGCTTCATACACAGAGGTAATGAGTACAAAATCAGGGAAGTTATGCTCTGGTTAGGGGTGATGGTGGTATAATGGTAATGCTCAGGAGACATGAGTTCAAATCCCACCACAGCAGCTGGTGAAGTTCAAATTCAATTAATGTATAAATCAGGAATAAAAAGCTAGTCTCTGTAATGGTGACCATGAAACTTGAAACTACTGAATTGTTGTAAAAACCCATCTGATTCACTAATATCTGCCATCTGCCACCCTGACCTGGTCTGGCCTATGTGAGACTCTCTACTGTGGTTGACTTTTAACCACCCTCTGAAATGGCCTAGCAAGCCACTCAGTTGTGTCAAACCACTACAGAAAAGTCAATAAAGATTAAAACTGGACAGACCACCCGGCAATGACCTAGGCACTGGAAACAACAAAGGGCACACCTTTTCCAGTGGGCCTGAAAAGTCCTACTCACGACCTTCTGCGGACTTGTGCCAAAATTGAGTTTTTTTTATTCATTCCGCAAGTAATTAGGAAAGCTAATAGAATGTTATAATCTATTGCGAGGGGAATTGAATACAAAAGTCGGGAGGTTATGCTTCAGTTTTATAGGGCACTGGTGAGACCACATTTGGAGTACTGTGTACAGTATTGGTCACCTTATTTAAGGAATGATGTAAATACGTTGGAAGTAGCTCAGAGAAGGTTTACCAGACTAATACCAGGGATGGGCTTAGGAAAGGTTGGACAAACTAGGTTTGTATCCACTGGAGTTTAGAAGAGTAAGAGGTGACTGATTGAAACATAAAGGAACCTGAGGGGTCTTGACAGGGTGGATGTAGAGAGGAAGAATCTAGAACTAGGGGTCTCTGTTTAAAAATAAAGGGTTGCCCATTTAAAACAGAAATGATGCAAAAATTTTTCTCTCAGAGGATTGTGAGTCTTTGGAACTCTCTTCCTGTAAAGGTGGTGGAAGCAGAGTCTTTGAATATTTTTAAGGCAAAGGTGGATAGATTCTTGGTAAGCAAGGCGGTGAAAGGTTATCGGGGGTAGGTGGGATGCAGATTTCAGGTTACTATCAGATCAGCCATGATCTTATTAAATGGCGGAGCAGGCTTGAGGGGTTGAATGGCCTACTCTTGCTCCTTGTTTGTATGTTCATATGGGATGTGGGTGTCACTGGCTAGGCCAGCATTTATTGCCCCTCCCTAATTGCCTTAAGAAGGTGATAGTGAGCTGTCCCACAGCCTAGTCAAGCAATAGCCTGACATAGTCATACTCACCGAATCATACCTTATAGTCAATGTCCCAGACACAACCATCACCATCCCAAGGTATGTCCTGTCCCAACGGCAGGACAGAGCCACTAGAGGTACAGTGGTATACAGTCAAGGGGGAGTGGCCTTAGGAGTGCTCAATATTGAATCTGGACCTCATGAAATCTCAGGGCATTAGGTCAGGCACAGACAAGGAAACTTCCTGCTGATTACCACCTAATGCCCTCCCTTAGCTGATGAATCAGTACTCTTCATGTTGAAAACCAATTTGAAGAAGCACTGAGGGTAGCAAGGATGTAGAATGTACCCTGGGTGGGGAACTTCAATGCCCATCACCAAAAGTGGCTTGGTGGCAGCACTGTTGACTGAGTCCTGAAGGCCATATCTGCTAGACTGGGCCTAAGGCAAGCAGTGAGAGAACAAACAAGAACTCACCAATTCACCTGTTGCAAATCCTTCTGTCCATGACAGTATTGGCAGGAGTGACCACCTCACAGTCCTTGTGGAGACAAAGTCCTGTCTTCACACTGAGGATCCCTCCATTGTGTTGTGTGGTACTAGCACCATTCTAAATGGGATAGATTCAGATCAGATCTAGCAATTCAAAACTGGGTATCCATGAGGCACTGTGGGCCATCAGCAGCAGCAAAATTGTATTCAACTACAATCTGTAGCCTCATGGCCCAGCATATCCCCCACTCTACCATTTCCAACCATCAAGCTGAGGGATCAACCCTGGTTCAATGAAGAGTGCAGGAGGGCATGCCAGGAGCAGCACCTAATAAAACTAAAAATGAGATGCCAACCCGATGAGGCTGCAATACAGAACTACATGTATGCCAAAAGCAGCTGGCAACAGACAGAGCTAAACAATCCCACAACCAATGGATTAGATCAAAGCTCTCCAGTCCTGCCACATCCAGTCATGAATGGTGGAGGGCAATTGAACAACTGGAGAAGGAAGTTCCACAAATGTCCCTATTTTCAATGATGGGGGGCCCCAGCATGTCAGTGCAGAGGCATGACTGAAAGATTTGCAACCATTTTCAGCCAGAAGTGTCAAGTGGATGATCCATCTCATCCTACTCCTTATGTTCCCAGCATCACAAATTACAGTCTTCAGTCAATTTAATTTGCTCCACGTGATATCAAGGAATGATTGAATACACTGGAAAAAACAAAGGCTATGGGCCTTGACAGTATCCCAGCTGTAGTACTGAAGACTTGTGCCCCAAAACCAGCCACATCTCTAGCCAAGCTGTTCCAATACAGCTACAGTGCTGGCATCTACCCAACAATGTGGAAAATTGCCCAGGTATGTCCTGTCCACAAAGAGCAGGCCAAAGGCAATCCGGCCATTACTACTCATCAGTCTACTCTCAATCATCAACAAGGTGAGGAAGGTGTTATTGACAGTGCTATCAAGCTGCACTTACCCAATAACCTGCTCACTGATGCTCAGTTTGGGTTCTGCCAGTGGCACTCAGTGCCAGGCCTCATTACAGCTTGGTTCCTGGAGCTGAATTCAAGAGGTGAGGTGAGAGTGACTGCCCTTGGCATGAAGGCAGCATTTGACCGAATGTGGCATCAAGAAGCCTTAGCAAAATTGAAGTCAATAGGAATCGGGGAAAAGATCCTTCACTGGTTGTGGTTGTTGGAGGCCAATCATCTCAGTCCCAGGACATCACTGCAGTTCCTCAGGGTAGTGTCCTAGGCACAATTGTCTTCAGCTGCTTCATCAATGATCTTCTCTCCATTATAAGGTCAGAAGTGAGGATGTTCATTGATGATTACACAATGTTCAGCACCATTCGCAACTCCTGAGATACTGAAGCAGTCTGTGCCTCCTTGCAGCAAAACCTGGACAGCATTCAGACCTGGACTACTAAGTGGAAGTAACATTTATGCCATCTCCAACAAGAGAAAATCTAACCATCTCCCTTGACATTCAGTGCATTACCATCACTGAATCCCTCGCTGCATCAACATCTTGGGGGTGACCATTGACTGGAAATTTAATTGGGTCAGCCATATAAACACTGTGGCTACAAAAGCAGATCAGAGGCTGGGAATTCTGTGGAGAGTGACTGGGTTGAGTAGATAGACAGAAACTATTCCCTTTGGTGGAAAGACTGAGAACCAGAGGGCACAGATTTCAGCTAATTGGCAAAAGAAGCAATGAGTAAAACCATTCTTATGCAGTGAGTGTTTAGGATCTGGAACACATTGTCTGAGAGTGTGGTGGAAGCAGATTCAATCATAGCATTCAAAAGAGAATTGGAACATTATCTGAGAAGGAAAAATTTACAGGGTATAGGGGAATAGGCAGGTGAGTGATATTAAGTGGATTGCTCTTGTAGAGAGCCAGTATGGAGATGCTGGGTCAAATGGCCTCCTTCTGTGCTGTAACCATTCTATGATTCTAAGGGTGGATTTTACAGTAGGATGGATTAACCTCCTCCACTTCCCCCCATCTCCACTGAAATGTCCATCTGCACCGCACTGACTAGAGAGCTGGATGCCTCTCAGTGATAGTACGCTGGTCCCGGCCTTAATTAAATTAGAGTGGGATTTTCACTAGTAAGGGACAATCTGATTGACTGGCAGCTATGTAGTCCCAGCAGTGCCAGAAGATAGTAGTGGCCACTGCTGGGATTATAAGCAGTCCCAAGGAAAAAGTGAAGATGTCTCCCAGGATTTCAGGTAAATCCAGGATTTCAGGTAAATCCAGGGATTTTGGGCATGTGCAGCTGGGAAACCTCAGTGAGGGGGTTGGGTGTCAGAGCTGGAGGGGTTGGGTTAGACCGTGGGTGAGAGACAAAGATGGAGTATCATCTTGGGGGGGTTCCCCCAATGGGCAGAGGGACTCCTGAAGGAGGTACCCCCATTCTGCCTGCCAGCAACCTGTGCAGTGAAAGCGCCGGGCTGTTTGCCATGCCCCCGCTCTCTCCTGCAGACAGAAAAATTGTGGCAGAGGTGAAAAGATGCCTTTAATTAGCAGTTAATTGTCCAGTTAAGGGCGTCAATAGGTCTAAGGGCTGGGAGCTGCCTGATGCCTTGCTCATGCCTCGTCATGTGGGCGACAGGTTGGGGGTGCACAGGAAAGTGGCAGGCTGGCAATCTGCTGGGTTGCCAGAAGGTTCACAAGAAAGCTAATGGAATGCTATTCTTTATTACGAGAGGAATTGAACATAAAAGTAAGGATGTTATGCTTCAGTTATACAGGGCATTGATGAGACCCCATTGCGAATGGTGTGTGCAGTTTTGGTCTCCTTATTTAAGGAAGGATGTAATTGCGTTGGAGGCAGTTCAGAGGAGGTTTACTAGATTGATACCTGGAATAAGTGGGTTGTCTTATGAGGAAACGTTAGACAGACTGGGCTTGTTTCCACTGGAGTTTAGAAGAGTGAGGGGTGATTTGATTAAAGTATATAAGATCCTTAATGGTCTTGACAAGGTGGATGTGGAAAAGATGTTTCCTCTTGTGGGTGAATCCACAACTGGAGGGCACTGTTGTAAAATTAGGAGTCACCCTTTTAGGACAGATATGAGGAGAATATTTTTCTCTCAGACTTTGGAACACTCTGCCTCAGAAGGTGGTGGAGGCGGGATCATTGAATATTTTTAAGGTGGAGGTAGATAGATTCTTGTTGGGCAAGGGAATCAAAGGTCATCAGGGATAGATGGGAATGTGAAACACAAACAGGTCAGCCATGATCTTATTAATTGGCGTAGCAGGCTCGATGGGCCAAATGGCCTACTTCTGCTCCTAATTTGTATGTTCGCATGTTCGCTTTATTTTATGTTGCCCCTGCCTTCAAATATGATGGCAGGTGTCGGTATAAAATTTACCCCAATGATTCGAAGGTGTCTGTCAAGGGTTTGATTAATCCAGATATAAAATTACATAGGCCAGGATTTTGCCCTTATTGGGCGGGCTTGGTGGGGTGAGCAGGAGCTGTCGGGAAGCTGCCCGCCACCTGTGATTGGGCCGCGACCGCAATTTCACGCCAATTAAGGCCCGCCCACTGTGAAACGTGCGCTGCAGCGCTCAGCACTACCTCTGTGGGGTGGGGGAAGAGGGTGAGTGGGGAATTTCACGCGCATGGTAAGCTCCCTGAGGCACAGATCTGCCCTCAGGGAGTTGAAGATATAAAAAATTAAAAATAAATCATTTTAGGATGTTAAAAATCATGTCCCCTCACGTGACTCTGTCGCACTGCCGACTCCCGCATGCGCCCGCTGACTGAAATATCACTCGAGTACGCGATGACGTCGTGACCCCCGCCCGGCATCATTGCGTGTCATTTTATACTCGTTCGGGTCGGGCACGCCTGCCCAATGAGCAGAAAATCCTGGCCATAGAAATTACAACACAGAAACAAACTAACCTGCCCAACCAGCCCATGTTGGTATTTATCCTCTGCAAAAACAGTACCCCTGCAATGCTTCTTTATTTTCATTTCCTTCAGCCACTAATCTAACCATTTCTTAAAAATTGACATGATCTGTACTTTGATCAATAACTTTCCACTTAAAATGTGTATGCTGCTCTCTGTCTGAAACCTCTTACATTTATTCATATGTCTGTGTCCCCTCATCAGGATTGCCACCCTCCACCATTGTCCTGCAGTCTCTAGGAATTTGGATACTGCTGCAGGAAACCCAGGAGAAAAATCATAAGGACATCAAATAAATTGTGTACTTAATTCATTGTCTTTCAATACGTTTGTTATTTATAAAAAATAATGGAGATGGGAAAATAAACTGGTCAACAGTCAGGAATCTTTCAATTAGATATCGAAGGCTCAGTTCACTCTTCAATTGGCGTGGGAAGGTGTTGGGTGACCAATAATGGGAATCTGGGACAGGTCACAATGGTTGAAGGTGGGAGGTCAGATGATGAAACTTCCTGAAATATGCCCAGTCAGAATTGTCAACCCTATCCCTTGTACTAGACCCCAGGAATCAAAGGAAGCTGTGTGTTTCTATCTATCTTATCCCACCCTTCATAGTTTTAAACACCTTTATCAAATCACATTCAATTATAATCCCTGGAGATGTGGAGGTTAAATTGTAATCTGATTTGATACTTAACATAATGAAGGGAATGAACAGAGTAGGTAGGAAGTAACCCTTCCTTTTAGTCATAGAATCTAGAAAAAGATGACATAGGGCAGGATTTTCTACTTGGCGTTAGGGCGTATGCCTGACGCTCCCGAGCGTGAAGTAACGCGTGATGACGTTGGGTGAGCGTCCCGATGTCATCGTGCACTCACATGATATTTTGGTTGGCGGGCGTGTGCGAGAGTTGGCAGCGCTTCCGCCGACAATTAAGAGGCCTATTAAGGCCATTAATCAATTAATTAACCACTATTTTTCGCCGCCCGTCCAACGTTACGGTTAGCGGGCGGGTGAATAGACCAGGCAGCCTTTGGATTTTTGAGGAAACTTCATCCAAGGGCGGGATGAGATTTCCAATGTTAATTTTTAAAAAAATGTTTTAACAGAATTTTTATCATCAACATGTTTAGGTGAGTGATTCTAATGGGTGGAAATTTTTTCTGGGATTTTAAAGTCTTTATTTAAGGGTTTAAAATTCTTGAGCTCCCTGAGGAAGCTCTCTGCCTTCAGAGAGCTTTCATTGCGTATTCCCCTGCGCCTGTGCAAACTTCAGCGCTCTCCCTTCACCCGCCCCCAACCGGAGGCGCTGAGCCTTTGAGTGCGTGTTTCATGCTGGCCGGCCGTTAATTGGCCAGCCAGCGTGAAATTGCGGTAGGGGTTGATCGCGGGTGGCGGGCCGTTTCCCGGCTGCTCCCGGGCCCGCCCACCATGCCCGCCTGGCCACCTCAAAATCCTGCTTACAATCTTCAAATTTGAGCTTAAGCTAGTTAAAAATAAATGTTCTTAAAATGGGGTTGTGAGACTGTGACAGGTGCAGGATCATTGAAACTACGTAAAAAGCAAATAGATTGTTGGTAAGAAACGCCACTCAGAAATTCACAGGTGGCATGTGCAAGGGAACTCCATTTCCTCCAGGTTATCGACCGTCTTTACTTGAGTATATCACCGTTCCTCCATTGTTGCTGAGTCAAACTCCTATAACTCCTTAGAGCTACACAATTACCTTCACCATACAGACTGCAACAGTTCAAGGAGAAGCCTCACTATATTCTCAATAGCAACTGGCCTTGCCAGAGATGCCAGCCATATCCCAAGAATTAATTTTTAAGAAGGAACATAAAAAAGTGGGGAATTGCCATTAAAATTTACAACCGTCATTGCTAAAAAAATGTAAGTGCAGGCTCAAATATCGACATGACCTACCTCTGTTCCTAATATGTCATTCTTCAGTTACCTCAAAAAGTGAGCATTGTGACATTAAAGCTCTACCTGTAGCTAAAACTACTGTCTGGGATTTATTAACTGATAAAGTAATGCAATAGTAGAAACATCAACATGATATTGTACAGTACAACAATCAGTTTGTACACTTCTTACAAACTGGGCTGACAGTTATAAACAAGACCACAGTTCTTATAGATTCGCTCAGCAAACTCTACGGGTGGGATTCTCCGGCCCCAACCGCTGCTGGCATTGTCCAGTCCCACTCAAAGTCAATGGACTTCTGGCTGGGCTGCCAAATCTCTCGCGGCGGCTCTCTCCACAATGGGACCGGAAAATCCTCGCCAACATATATACTGAAGGAGACTTTCAACATCGGCAGGTGAGGAGTTTGACTGGGGTGGTACAACCATCACATTGTAACGCAGGGGTCCAAAGGTGAGTTCAGGGAGGTCAGAAATATCCTGTGGCGCAGAAGGGAGAAAGCTGGCTTGATCTTGATTTTCATTATGAATACAGCCATGAAAGCGGCACCTCACGATCCTTCTGACCTTTTGGTTTTATGCAGGAGGTGCCAAACATTGGCATGTACATGAAACAGAAGCTAATGGATTGGCCACCTGCCTGATTTTCCTTTTCATTGACTTCACACACAAACCAAGTTGAAAACTCTGGTAATAGTCTCTGGTAGCTCACACAGTCCTTAGTTGATGCTGTATCCACCTCTACACCTCATCCGATGGTGGAGGTACAATGAATAGAGAGCCAAAATCCCTTGGCTACGAAAATGTTTTACTGTTGAAGTTCAAGAACATTGCTCAAAAAAACTATAGCTCATTCAGTTTGATTACATTAGACATCAAAGCAACAGTGATGCAAGCCTAACCACATTTGCTACACATCTCCATCTGCTCAGCAATTGTGGGAACAAAAGATTGCTTGCGTTCAGTAGTTAATTCATAGGTATCTGCTAGGAGTGGCGTACCAATTACAAATAACGTCCTCATTTGTGTGGTTGATCCCTGAATAGCATTTAAATGGTTGTTGCTTGAACAAACTTTCTGAAACTTTAATACAGATACAAACAACCATTACAAATTTTTCAATGAAGCACTTCCCAATTCATTTTAAGGTTACCACAGCTTTAAAATGATAGGTATACAAGGCGTACATATCCCATAGGGAAAAAAAAACTTTTGATACATTAATTAAATGCATATTTCATAAGTCAATACTTTTTAAATCATTCAAATTGGAAAGTTTGTGAACTTTCAGCTCTCTAAAGCCTATAATTCAACAGTTCTATTTTAATTCAGATATATATACATTTTTGTAAGGAATCGGAAGAACTCAGAAGTAATTTGCTTGCCTGTTTCTTGAGCCCTGGGATTGGGTGAAAGAGATCAAAAAGACAGAACCTTTTCTTTTGATGGAGTGAGTGGATGGTTGTTTAATCAGGTGAGGAATCTCGGCACTGGACAATGGAGAGTTTTCAGCATCACGGAGTCTTAGTGTAGAAATAGCCAAAGCCCAAATAAAGGATATTCTAATGATGCACCTGACCCTTGTCATGATTCATATTGATTAACCCTTCTGTAGACAACAACAATTTGCATTTATATAGCACCTTTAACTTGATGAAACAATATAATCTAACAAAAATTGACATTGAGCCAAAGAAGACCTTATGAGAGGCGTCCAAAAGCTTGGTCAAAAAATAAAATGGATTTCATGCAGAATCTTAAAGGAGGTTAGATGGAGAGGCAAAAATGTTTGAGGAGGGAATTTCGGAGCTCAGGACTTCGATGGCTGAAGGCAAGGCTGCCAATGGTGGCGAGAAGGAAGCGGGGAATGCAAAAGAGGCCAGAGTCGGAAGGATACAGATAATCTGGAAAAGTGTAGGGCTGTAGGAGGTTACAGAGATAGGAAGGGGGAAGGTCATGGAGGGATTTGAACACAAAAATTAAAATTTTAAAATGAAGGCGGGTGGTGAACAAGGAGCCAATGTGAGTACAGGGTTGAAGAATGAATGGGGCTTTGTGTGAATTAGTAAGCTACAAGTTTCAGGAGGGTGCAGAATGGGAGGTTGTCCAGGAGGGCAATGGAATAGTTGAGTCTGGTGGTGACAAAAGCATAAAATTTAATGAGATTTTTAGACCCTAAAGCACCCTCTACAGCTCTACTGTGGATTTTTACACATAGGTTTTACATGCGCTGACTTGTGAAATAAATGACAGCTGTGGGTCCACTGACACTAGGAGTTGGGATGAGGTTTCCAAAACTAGTTTCACTTTAGAATTCAACTAACAGAGTTCAAAAAGGGGCAGCCACATCGTTAGGTGTTTATTATAGGCCTCCAGATAGTCAGCGGGAAATTGAGGAGCAAATATGTGCACAATTTGCGGAGGTGTGTAAAAACAATAACAATAGGGTAATTATATTAGGTGATTTCAACTTTCCCAACACTAATTGGGATAGAGATAGTGTTAAGGGCTTGGATGGAGTGGATTTCTTGAAATGTGTCCAGGAGAATATGTAGGGGGTCCAACAAGGGACAGCGCAGTGCTGGACCTAATTCTGGGGAATGAAGCTGGACAGGTGGCTGAGGCGGTGGTGGGGGAGCATTTTAGTGATAGCGAACACAACATGGTACAATTTAAGCTTGTTATGGACAAAGAAAAAGACAAGTTGCAAAAAAATGTTTTGGATTGGGGGAGAGCGGATTTTAGTAAAATAAGGCAGGATCTGGCCAAGGTAGACTGGGAACAGCTACTTGTGGGGAAATCTACAGATGAGCAATGGGGGGCATTCAGAAAGGAAATGGGGAGTGTAACCATGTTCAACATGTTCCCCCTAGGGTGATAGGAAGGAGTAACAAGCCTAGAGAACCATGGATGACCAGAGATATTCAGGATACAATGAGAAGGAAAAGAGAGCCTTTTAGCAGGTACAAGGGAAGCAAATCAGCGGAGTACAGAAAGTGCAGGGCGGAGCTTAAGAAAGCAATTAGGAGAGCAAAGAGGGGATATGAGAAAGCTCTGACTGGTATAAGTAGGGAAAATCCCAAGATATTCTATAAGTATATCAATGGGAAGAGGATAACCAGGGAAAGAGTAGGGGCCATAAGGGACCAAGGGGGCAATCTATGGGTGGAGCAAGAGGACATCGCTAGAGTGTTGAACGAATACTTCACATCCATCTTCACCCAAGAGAATGAGGATGAAGGCATCGAACTCGGGGGAGAGACTGCGAGGTTCTTGAGCAAATTGATATAGGGAGTGACAAGGTATTGGAGGTGTTGGCAGGCTTAAAAGTGGACAAGTCTCCAGTTCTGGATGATTTGTATCCCAGACTGCTGAAGGAGGCAAGGGAGGAGATCGCAGGGGCTCTGACCCAAATTTTTAATTCCTCTCTGGCCATGGGAGAGGTGCTAGAGGACTGGAGAACAGCTAATGTGGTTCTGCTATTTAGGAAGGGTTGTAGAGATAATCCAGGGAACTACAGGCCAGTGACTCTCACGTCAGTGGTAGGGAAACTATTGGAGAAAATTCTGAAGGAGAGAATCTATCTCCACTTGGAGAGGCAAGGTTTGATCAGGGATAATCAGCATGGCTTTGTCAGAGGGAGGTCATGCCGAACAAATTTGACTAAATTTTTTGAGGAGGTGACCAGGTGTGTAGATGAGGGTAGTGTAGTTAATGCAGTTTATATGGATTTCAGCAAAGCCTTTGACAAGGTCCCACATGGGAGACTTATAAAGAAAGCAAATGCACATGGGATACTGGGTAATTTGATAAGATGGATTCAAAATTGGCTTAGTTGTAGGAGACAGAGGGTGGTGACAGAAGGCTGCTTTAGTGTCTGGAAGCCAGTGTCCAGTGGCGTGCCACAGGGATCTGTGCTGGGTCCCCTATTATTCGTCATTTATATAAATGACTTAGATGACTATGTGGGGGGTAGGATTAGTAAGTTTGCGGATGACACAAAGATTGGCTGGGTGGTTAACAGTGAGGTTGAGTGTCTTGGGCTACAGGAAGATATAGACGGGATGGTCAAGTGGGCAGATGGAATTTAACCCTGAAAAGTGTGAGGTGATACACTTTGGAAGGAGTAATTTGGCAAGGAAGTATTCAATGAACGGCATGACACTAGGAAGTTCTGAGGAATAAAGGGACCTGGGCATGTGTGTCCATAGATCTCTGAAGGCGGAGGGGCATGTTAGTGGGGTGGTGAAGAAAGCATATGGGACACTTGCCTTTATCAATCGAGTCATAGATTACAAAATTAGGGTGGTCATGTTGGAGTTGTATAGAATCTTGGTGAGGCCACAGCTGGAGTACTGTATGCAGTTCTGGTCGCCACATTATAGGAAGGATGTGATTGCACTGGAGGGGGTGCAGAGGAGATTCACCAGGATGTTGCCTGGGATGAAACATTTAAGTTATGAAGAGAGGTTGGATAGACTTGGGTTGTTTTTGTTGGAGCAGAGAAGACTGAGGGGCGACCTGATCGAGGTGATCAAGATTATGAGGGGCATGGAGAGGGCGGATAGGGAGCAACTGTTCCTCTTAGTTGAAGGATCAGTCACGAGGGGACACAAGTTCAAGGTGAGGGGCAGGAGGTTTAGGGAGGATGTGAGGAAAACCTTTTTTACCCAGAGGGTGGTGACGGCCTGGAATGCACTGCCTGGGAGGGTGGTGGAGGCGGGTTGCCTCACATCCTTTAAAAATTACCTGGATGAGCACTTGGCACGTCATAACATTCAAGGCTATGGGCCAAGTGCTGGTAAATGGGATCAGGTGTTTCTCACGTGTCGGTGCAGACTCGATGGGCCGAAGGGCCTCTTCTGCACTCTGTGATTCTGTGATTCTGTGAATTAGTTTATGCTAGACTTAGGCCTGGAATTTTGCTTCTGAGATGGATTTTCAGGAAATTTTCCGGCTCACCACACCCACCTTGGGAAAAAGTAGGTTGTGGACACAGTCAAGCAGTAATAATGCTATAATGATAGCACTTAGGGTTATGTTAACAAATATCAATTGAAACTGTAAGCACAGTTTTTTTCAACCCACAGGCATATGCAGGTTTTTTTTAATTTAAAGGGTAAGGGAATTAAATAATTTGACAGCTTGACAGTTCCACAGACCTTATCTTTCCTTTACAGTCATTTACATCTACTCTAAAAATTCACAACTCACACATGGGATAAAGCCCCCGCTCCAGTAAAAATGGGGTCTGTTTAAACTCAGCAATGAGTTCAAATGGCCCTGTTGAGTTTGGGTTTCCCCTACATTTGAGTCACAATATGCCCCATTTCCTCTACCAGCACAAATAGGATCTGTTGGAAATGGGGGCGGGACTTCTGGACCTGGGTTCCTAGCCCCATTTGGATAAGCCATGGACCACAACTCCATGAATATCTAGGCCTTAATCTCTTGTTCTAAAGGTTAGCGTGCTAACCCACTGTGTCATCTAATTTATCTGAAAAGTTAAGTTTGTAAAATCATGACGGGAAAAGAAAATGTGCTGCATGCAGTTTCATGTTTGGCCAGGATGGCAGCGAGGTTATCTGCCGTTAAGCATTTGGTTCTGAGTTCTGTTGTTTCGTGTGTGACTGGAGTCTGGGAGGGACTGGGTGTTGCCATTCCCGAGTCTGGGAGGGACTGGGTGTTGCCATTCCTCCCACCTAATGGAAAGCTTGAAGCATCCTTCTGATGGCCAGATCAAGATGTAGACAATAAATGTATGAATTCACAGCCCATTCGCTCTGACCCGCTGAGTGTTCCCAGAATTTTCAGCTTTTGTTTGGCATACCAAAGCATTCCTTGTATTAGTTAACATCCATGAACTGTTTTGAAAACGGTGCTACTTTTAATTTACTACAGTCTTCAATGCAGACAGGGTTAGGTACTTCTCTCCAGCTTGAGTTCTGCAGGAACGAGGCCTTTGTGAGTTTATATAGTTATTATGGAGTTGAGCCATCTAAAGCTTTTGTGCTGCAGGCAATGATCACTGACAGATAAAATATTTTAAAGCCTAATAAAAAATAGGATAGGTTCCAACCTGATTCTTCACAAACTTACACACAAATGCAAAAAATAAATAAATCAGCTTCCTGTAAAATTCAGTCTGTGTGTTTTGAGTATCGTTACCAGTAAAATTGTGTGACTCACTGTTTGGTCAGCCTCATTTCAAAAGATTCAAGTATTTAGGTACAGGCTCATGGAATTTGGAAAAAAGATATCAATTTTTCTGGCCTTCCTTCTGCTGAAGAGAATGACACATGATGGGATGTGATTCTGTGAACCATACTTTGTATCTGTCTTTACCATGGAAGAAGATGCTGTCAAAGTCATAGTGAAAGGGAAGGTAGTTGAGATACTGGATAGGTTAAAAATGATGAAGAGGAGCTCTTAGAAAGACTGCCTGTACTTAAAGTTGATAAGTCACCAGGTCCACTTTGGATGCATTCTGGGGGTGTTGAGGGAAGTAAAAGTGGAAATTGCAAAGGTATGGGCTATAATTTTCCAATCCTCCTTGGACACCAGGATGGTGCCCCAGGGACTGGAGAATTGCAAATGTCACACCCTTGTTCAAAAAAGGGTGCCAGGGCAAGCCCAGCGACTCCAGGCCAGTAAATTTAAACTAAGTGGTGAAAAGGTTTTGGAAGCGACAATCCAGGACAAAGTTAACAATCACTTGGACGGATCTAGAATAATTAAGGAAAGCCAGCACAGATTTGTTAAAGGCAAATCGTGTTTAATGAAGATGATTAAGTCTTTTGGTGAGGTAACAGAGAGAGTTGAATAGAGAAATTTGGTTGTTGTGGAGTACATGGACTTCCAGAAGGTTCTTGATAAAGTGCCACATAATAGACATGCCAGTAAAATTGAATCCCATGGAATAAAAGGGTCAGTGTCAGCACAGATACAAAGTTAGCTGAATGACGGGAAACAGAAAGCAGCAATGAACAGTTTTTCAGGCTGGAGGATGGTATACAATGCGGTTCTCCAGGGGTGGGTACTAGGATCGCTGCTTTTCTTGGTATATATTAATGACTTAGACTTGAATGTACAGGACACGATTTCAAAATTTGCAGATGACACAAGGTTTGAAAGTGTTATGAATTGTGAGGAGGATAGTGATAGACTTCAAGAGGACGTTGATACGCTGGTGGAATAGGTAGACACACAGCAGATGAAATGCAAACAAGGGTGAAGTGAAACATTTTGGTAAAAAGAATAAGGAGGGGGAATATAAATTAAATGGTACAATTCTAAAGGGGCAGCAGGAACAGGCACATGGAGGTATATATGCGCATATCATTGAAGGTGGCAGGGCAAGCTGAGACAGTGTTTAAAATGGTACATGAGATCCTGGGCTTTATGAAGAGCATTGTAAAAAGCAAGGAAGTCATGACATATGTTTATAAAATGCTGTTTAGGCCTCAACTGGAATATTGTGTCCAATTCTGGGCATCAGACTTTAGGAAGCAGATGAAGGCTTTAAAGGTGGTGCAGAAAAGATTCTGAGAATGGTTCCCAAGGATGAGGAACTTCAGTTATATGGACAGACTGGAGAAGTTGGGGTTGTTGTCCTCAGAGAGGGTAGAGAGGAAATTTGATAGAGGCGTTCAAAATCATGAGAGGTCCAGACAGAAGTAGATAGAGGGAATTGGTTCCTCTTGGCAGAAGGGTCAAGAACCAAAGGAAAAAGATTTAAGATGAATGACAAAAGAAACAATGGTGACGTGAGGAAAAACTTTTACGCAGCAAATGTTTATGTTCTGGAATGCACTGCCTGAGAGTGTGGTGGAGGCAGATTCAATCATGGCTTTCAAAACAGAATTGGATAAGCACCTGAAGGGATTAAAGTTGCAACAGAGAAAGGACAGGGAGTGGGACTAACTAAATTTGCCATTGAGGAGAGCCGGCACAGAGCAACAAGCCGGATGGCCTCCTTCTATGCTGTAACCATTCTATGGACAAAAGTTTTAGCTCGGTGGGCGGGCACAAGCCCGACCCGCTCGAGCGTAAAATGATGCGTGTTGATGCCTCTTAAAAGGCCATTAAAAGATCAATTAAATAGTATTTTTCACTGCCCGTCCAAACTTACGGTTGGTGAGCAGGCCAAAAGGCCAAGCATCCTTTGCACTTTTTAGGAAATGTCATCCATGGGCGGGATGAGGTTTCCTAAAGCAAATAAAAATGAAATTTAAAATTTAAAATTTAATTAATAACATGTCCCTGCTTATGTGACAGAGTCACATGAGAGGACATGTTTTATTACATTATTCATTTCTTTTTTTTTTGAAAATGCTTCATCTCCCCGAGGCAGCTCTGTGCCTCAGAGAGATTATGAAACGTGCACTCGCGCGCATGCGCAAAGGTTGTGCTCACCCCACTCGCCCTCCTCCCCCCACCCGCACAGGCAGTGCTAAGCGCTGCTGCTCACATTTCACACTGGGCGCACCATAATTGGCCCGCCAACATGAAACCACCTTCCAGCCTCGATCACAGGTAGTGTTCGGCTTCCTGACCGCCCCTGCCTGCCCCCGCCGAGCCCGCCCGACAAGGGTGGAATTCTGCCCTATGATTCCATAAAATGACGTAGCACTTTGGTTTTTGGCTAAGGGCCATTTTCACTTGTGAACCTACACCAAGGTTATTTGATAGCTCTTTACTGAGGGCCAGAATCTCAATGTGGCTCTTTTCATCCCAATATTTGCCTTGTCTCCAGTAATACCTCACAGTTGACAGAGTATGGATCAAAGCCCAGATATGTGGAACAGCATCTGCTACAATGGTTTCTAGACTGAGTAGCACTGACTCAGACAGTGAATGTTGACAGCTTCTTTTACACGGTGGGGAGCAGGGGTGAGGTATCAAGTCATACCCAATCCTGGATCTACACACACCCACTTTCCAATTGTCGAGTAATAAATAGAGTAATGATCCTATTGCAACGAGTATTTGTGGGTGTTTCCTTCCCAAACTAGAAGATAGTCAGCCATTGTCAAGAAACAATTTCTACTGTGTTGTCATTTCTATGTCAATATTCTGCTAGTCAGTTTTGCAACTAAAGCTGGTACCTCCGTGCCTGATATCAGGTCCTAATTTTGTAACTGCAAGGCAGGGGAGGGTTCTTTTGGGGGAGGGGGTGCAATCAGACTAATTGCTGAAATCCAAAATAAAATAAACATATCCGTCATCCTTCTACCGACGAGAGATGACAGACATGCAGCAATGTATGTTTCATACAGGCACTGATTTAAATAGACTCTATTCTAGAAATTAATCAGGCTGAAATTTCTGAATACATTAATTCAACAATTAATTCATGGTTCCTCCATTGGCTTTGTGTTTTAAAAAAGTGTTAGACTGTACACAGTGTATAGTGACAATACAAAAAGTACGGGAAATCTGTCATCAGCATAAAGCAGCTTAAAACTAATGTTTGCAAAATCTAATAGGTAAAGTTTATGATAACTAGTTTCAGCCACGGAGTAGTGAACTGACAAAACATTTCACATGATCCCCGGAAGCTTTAGTCTTGGGCCATTTCACATGCTATCAGGAAACTCTCTCTCTTCAGGATCTGTCCTCTATAGCGGTGGATAAGTCCGCACTGATTGCTCCAGGCGGAGGGTGAGCTCTTTCCAATTGGCTGCATGATGTCACTGGCAGGCGACAGCAGGCCTATGCAGAGATTTCAATCAGTGGTGGTCGAGGCAGGGAACAGAGCATAGCTGTGTGCTCATATTGCAGAGACTGCATCCTGGCTCCCTCCCTCAACCAGAGTAACCCAGTCACCCAGCTGTGTGCTCACATTGTTCTAGTATGGTTTCTTTAGATATCTCAGTGATGAGACCTTGAGATGTGTATATTTAAACACGAACCCTTTATTATTTGTTTTTAACTATTTACGGAGTTCAGGTTACTGTCATGTATGGTGCTGTTACCTCCATTCAGCTGGTTCCAGAGCGTTCTCTCTCGACTGTTCCCTCAGTCTATAAACATGTGACTATACATCATACCGTGGGCAGTACTATTCTCCAGTCCCACATTAACCCTTGCTCTAGAAACATAGAAACATAGACAATAGGAGTAGGAGTAGGTCATTTGGCCCTTTGAGCCTGCTCCGCCATTCAATAGGATCATGGCTGATCTTCTATCTTAACACTGTACTCCCACTCTCTCCCCATACCCTTGATGCCTTTAGAGTCTAGAAATCTATTTCCTTCTTAAATATATTCAGTGACTTGGCCTCCACAGCCCTCTGTGGTAGAGAATTCCACAGAGTCACCACCCTGTGAGTGAAGACGTTTCTCCTCATCTCAGTCCTAAATGGCCTACTCTGTATCCTGAGACTGTGACCCTTTGTTCTAGGCCCTGCAGCCAGACCCTCCTTGCATCCAGTCTGCCCAGCCCTGTCAGAATGTTATATGTTTCAATGAGACCCCCTCTCATTCTTCTAAACTCCATTGAATACAGAGATAAAAACAAAAAACTGTGGATGCTGGAAATCCAAAACAAAAACAGAAATACCTGGACTTCAACTTCTGTTGAAGGGTCATGAGGACTCGAAACGTCAACTTTGCTCTTCTCCGCCGATGCTGCCAGACCTTCAGAGTTTTTCCAGGTATTTCTGTTTTTGTTTTCCATTGAATACAGGCCTAGTCAGCCCAATCTATCCTTATATGACAATCTTGCCATCCCAGGAATCAGTCTGGTGAACCTTCGCTGCACTCCCTCTATGGCAAGTATATCCTTTCTTAGGTAAGGAGTCTAAAACTGCACATAATACTCCAGGTGTGGTCTCACCAAAGCCCGGTACAGCTGCAGTAAGACATCCTTGCTCCTGTACTCGATTCCTCTTGCAATGAAGGCCAACATACCATTTGCCTTCTTAACTGCTTGCTGCACCTGCATGCTTGCTTTCAGTGATTGATGTACAAGGACACCCAGGTCCCTTTGTGCATCAACATTTCCCAATCAATCACCATTTAAGTAATACTCTGCCATTCTGTTTTTCCTACCAAAGTGGATAACTTCACACTTATCCATATTATAGTGTATCTGCCATGTATTTGCCCACTCATTCAACTTGTCTAAATCGCCTTGAATTATCTTTACATCCTCCTCACCACTCACATTCCCACCAAGTTTTGCATCGTCAGCAAACTTGGAAATATTACATTTTATTCCCCCATCCAAATCATTGATATATATTGTGAATAGCTGAGGCCCAAGCACTGATCCCTGTGGTTCCCCACTAGTCACTGCCTGCCATTCCGAAAAAGAATCATTTATTCCTACTTTGTTTCCTGTCTGCTAACCAATTCTCAATCCATGCCAATATATTACCCCCAATCCCATGTGCTTTAATTTTACACACTAACCTCATGTGGAACTTTATCAAAAGCTTTCTGAAAATCCAAATACACCACACCCACTGGTTCTCCCTTATCTATTCTGCTAATTATGTCCACAAAAAACTCCAGTAAGTTTGTCAAACATGATTTACCTTTCATAACTCTGTGCTGACTTTGTCTAATCTTGTTGATATTTTCTAAGTGTCCTGTTATCACATCCTTTATAACAGGCTCTAGCATTTTCCCTACCACTGATGTTAGGCTAACTGGTCTGTAATTCCCTGTTTTCTCCCTCCTTCCTTTTTTAAATAGTAGGGTTACATTTGCCGCCCTCCAATCTGCTGGGATGGTTCCAGAATCTATAGAATTTTGGAAGATGACAACCATTGCATCCACTATTTCCACGGTCACCACCTTTAGTACCCTGGGATGTAGATTATCAGGCCCTGGGGATTTATTGGCTTTCAGGCCCACTAACTTCTCCAGCACTATTATTTTAGAAATACTCATTTCCTTCAATTCCTCCTTCTCACTATACTCTTGGTTCCTAGCATTTCTGGGAAGTTATTTGTGTCTTCCTCTATGAAGACAGAACTAAAGTAGTTGTTTAATTGTTCTTCCCTTTCCTTGTTCTCCATTATAAATTTTCCTGTTTTGGACTCTAAGGGGCCTACATTTGTCTTCACTAATGATTTTCTTTTTACATGCTTATAGAAGCTTTTACAGTCCACTTTTATGTTCTTTGTGAGTTTACTCTCATTGTTCCTTGTGAGTTTACTCTCCTTTACATTACAATGGGGGGCACGCAGGCACATACAACATCCACCTTTCTTCTCCAAAGAAAACCTTCCTTTCCAATGGAGTATAACTGTTTGTAATACAATCTTTACTTGCTATCCCTGCTCCCTCATCTCAAGTCTCTGACTTTATAAATTCAAGTGGTCTTGAGGCTTGACAGTTCTTCTACATGTTGGTCTGTCATGTTTGGAGGAATGGTAGTAGTACTCTGTGTTTCTGGTACTTGGCTATCTCCATTTGATTCATTTTTTTGCGTTCCTTCGAGTTGTGTTTCTCTTTATTAACAATTCATCTGCTTTTTACGGACACTGTTGGTTTGTCCCATTTCTTCCGAAGGGAATGTGCACTCCGTTCATTCTGAGAGTGGACTCAGATTTTCTTTTTCTACGGTGTCCACCATGTTCTTGCTGAACATATATGTTTCACAAATGGAACCTTCATTTCCACTTGTTTCACAATTTCAGTCAAACATTGGTTTGCTGTTTTATTTTCAAATCCTTTTGCAAGCTTATGAATCTTTTCATTCAGCTCAGCTTTACCTCCTTCTAGTTCCTTGCACTTCAGCATCGGATTTACATTTCTCTATCTTATTTCTGTCTTTTCTTTTTCTGTTTGCAACATAACCTTGTCCTTGTCCTTCATTTTGGTTTCACTGTTGGCCAGGTCTGTCTCGAGTGAAGTCTTAATTTGTTTCAGTTCTGTAATTGTGCTACTCATGGCTTCATTATCCGCTTGCAGCTTGGAAAGTTTTATGGCTTTTCCTTTCAATGCTTCCTCTTTTCCATTCTTCAGCTCTTCAGTGACTTTCTTGAAGCTTTTGGCTTCCTTCTGGAATATTGAACATTGATGAGTCTTCTCTGGTTCTTCATCTTGTTCAGAGTGATGTTAAATTAATTTTCTTTCTCTTTGTAATTTTCCAGAAGGATAAACTTTGACCTAAGGGATTCTTGTAACATGTAGAGGTCTTTCCTTTACTTTGAGCAGCTCGCTTCTTCAACTTGAATTTTCCTGTCATTCAGCAATGTCTCCTTGAGTTTCTTCTGCTGTTCTTCCATTCTGCTGTTTAAGACAGTCTTCACATGTTGCTGAATGGTTACGCATTCCTTTTGAATTTGATCTTGAAGGACAATCAACTGTTCTTTCAGCTGTTTATTTTCTTGTTGACTTCTTGCCAATTCATTCTGGGCACCATTTCTTTGCGACTGAGAGTTCCAGCTCACCTTTTTCTGAAGCAATATTCAATGTTCTTTTTAGCTCCTCATGTTTTTCCTTGGCTAGATATTGATTCTTCAAGAGTCCTTCAGGGTTGCAATTTCTTTGTGTGCCCTTTCTGCCCGCTGTTTTGCCTGGCTGCACATCTGGTTGAGCTTTCCCAACTCTTGCTTTGATTTGCTAACTGTGCAATTGGGGATCGTTATTCCCTCCTGGTACCTTTGTGTCATCTCTGAAATTTATTTGCTTAGATCCCGAACAGCTTGTTTCATTGAAGACTTCAGCTTATCCATTTTCAGAGCCATATACTCAGCTTGAATCTTGTGCTTTAAATCCTCCAGTTCAGCTCTGATGCGGACACTTTCCTGTAGAACAACCTCATTTATTGCTTGCAGATTTTGTTTCTTTTGAGTCACCTCATGATCTGGGGTTTTCTGTTGCCCTCGATACAGGGTCTCTTGTTGCCCTTGGTGAAGTTGCCCTCTTTCTGGGATCTCTTGTTGCCCTCAGCAGTGTTGCCCTCTCTCTGGGGTCTTTTGCTGCCCTCAGAAGAATTGCCTTCTCTCTGGGGTCTCTTGCTGCCCTCGGTGGAATTTCCCACTCTCTGGGGTCTCTTGTTAGCCTCAGAACTTTACTGGAGGTGTGCCAGATCTTCTTCTAGGATCTGCACTCTCCACAACTTGGAGGTTAAAATATCTGTTAACATCTTACTTAATGATGTTGAGGATTGATTTATACATTGGCTGTGGAGTATTTCACCAGCAAATGAACCAAAGAAGAATAAAAACTTATCAATTCTCATTCCTTGTTTACTTTTCTTGTACAGTAAAAATTGTCTTCTCCAAGACTCCCACTCTTTGGTCTGGTTTAACCCTTTCCATAGCACAAATGCATCTGGCTCTTTTAATGGCTATTTTTTCCTTTTGTAATTACTGCTTTAAATGTCATTACCACTTTAAGGGCTGTCCGTGCAGTAACCATTTTTTTCCTCTCAGGTTGTTTCTGCAGCTGTCGGTTTCTCTGTGTATGTTTCCCATGTTTTTCCCAATTTTGGTGGGCTTCCCAGCAATCGTGAATCTTCTTTTTCCAAACTGTTTTTAACTTTTAAGGTAGGAACATTTCTTTTCTGGGCGATTCCTTCTTTTTTATTACTCCTGAGTGGCTCTTTGAACATCCCGTGCTGTGGGAGTTTTAGAGCGCTTGTGGCCTGATTTGGGTCCATTTTTTTAAAAATTAAAGTGACAGCACTTTGTTCTTAAAATCTGCAGGTCTCTTGTTTTTACTGTGCAGGTCCTGCTTAAACTTTTGATTCTACCAGTTTTAAAAAATTAAACCTTTATTTTTTACTTTCAGCTCTCTTCCAGCTTCCCTCTGGATGCTGAGCCCTTGGGACCTCCACCTATTCCAACATGTAAGTGTGGCTACTTTTTGTATTTTTGCTCACCATCTCGTGAACTGTGTAACTCAGGTTCTTGCAATTTTCTGTAAGGGACTTGCAATCACTCTGGTGGATTCCTCACTTCCAAGTCTGTAGTGAAGCTTCTTCAACTTTTCCTTCTTAGGTGTGCATCTCTCTAGTTAGGCTTCAGTTGCTTTTAGTGTTTCATACCTTGGGACACTGTTCCGGGTTCATGCATTTAGCTGCCACCTTTCATATCACTGTGGATCACCATGTCCGATCATGGTACTATCTCTGATGTGATATCTTGTAGAAGCAATCACCACTGTTGTACTATGTTGATAGCGCTGATATCTCACTGTTGCCAATCATGCTGTACTATGGGTTCTTTAGATATCTCAATGACGTGATCTTGAGGCATGTATATTTAAATATGAACACTTTTTTGTTAGTCTTTAACTATTTACAGGTCCCAGGTTACTGTCATGCATGGTGCTGTTACCTCCATGCAGGCTGGCTCCAGAGTGTTCTCTCTAGACTGTTCGCAGTCTATTACCATGTGACTCTATGCATCATACTGTGGGTGGTGCTATTCTCCAATCCCACATTAACTCTTGCTCTACTGAGCATCTTTACATTAAAACGGCGAGCTGCCTGCTGACAGCGATGGCCATTTTCAGGCAGTATCAACCAAAGCCAGCCCCATTATTTATGCACTCCCGGGAAACGCGCCGTTTCCATGGTGGACAGGCTCTCAGTTGCCCACCCGCCATCACCCCGCCGCTGCATCACGCCGGGCGTCATATTTTAAGGCCAGCCGCAAGCACAGTGTTCATTGCTTCCAGCTCACCACTGCTGCCTGGGAGACATGGCCCTCAAAGGCAAGAAGACTGCAGCCTCCCAGTTTAATGACGGGTCCTTCGAGCGAGTACTGGATGCCATGGAGGCCCGCCGGGATGTCCTGTACCCCCACTCTGGCCGCAGGATGGGCAGCAAAGTGACCAATCTGGCTTGAGAGGCGGTGGCAGCGGTGGTTAGTGCCAATACCCTTCAGAAGAGGACAGCCACCCAGCGCCACAAAAGGATGAATGATCTGCTCCATTCTGCCAGGGTAAGTCACACTTTGCATCACTCTCAACTCACTTCCCTCACCCACCCTAACTCCCCACCCCGAATGCTTGTGCACTATATTCAACGGCAGGACTGCCATTGCACACTTCCCCCCCACCACCAGTCACCTCAATGGCAAGCCCGCATTTTCCCCCTCTCTCAAGTCGCCTCAACAGCAAGTCTACACTTGCCCCACACTCCCCCTCACCCTCACAAGTTGCCTCAGAGGCAGGGCGGCACTTAAACCCGACCCCCCCCCCCCCCCCCCCCACCCCCCCAGCGCCGCTGAGGCCTGCAAAGCAACAGGCGGCCCTGGCGAGCTCTGCAGAACGTTGCTGTTCACTCACCTCCAGTTTACCTAAAGTGCAGGCCACCAGGTGCACGTCGCCTGTGTGCTGTTGCAAAACACGTTGCCATGCGTTTCCACCGATGTGGATGGACAATGCAGCGGGGGTGCAAAAGCTTGGTGGGATAGCCTGATAATGATATGCTGATGTGTTACAATGAGGTTCCTGATGACCGATGGCAGGGAACGCGGCCCACCATTGGCAGGCTGAGCGGTCAACTGCGACCTGCCTTCCCGCCGTCATGAAACTGATCGTGCCACATTGTCCGCTCACACCACCGATAGATGCCAACGGGCACGGAAAATTCCGCCCATGATAAGGTTTTTACAACTGGCAAGATAAATAGGGCAAGGTTATTTTGTTGATTTTTCCCAAAAGTGCTGATCATAATAACAACATAAAAGATTTTTATATAATGGGAAAAGTAAAATGAAAAGCCATGTGGAAACAATGGCATTTACAAAGCAAAGAAGGAGAAATATATTTAAAGAAGGATGGAAGTCTGTGTGGGGTGTGGCCATGTGAGACCTGAAAGGTACACTGCATGAAACAGACTTGGGGAAAAGCCTCTAGCCACTTTGTAGAAGTCTGCTGCTCCAGTAACCAAAGTTGTGCTAAAAGCCTTTGGAATTCCACTGTTGAGTGGGTGCTTGTGCAGCCTTGCTGGATTGTCTCTATAAATTTAAATTCTATTTTGAACTGCTGCCTTAAAGGGGGTGTGTGGTTGAGAGTCTGGTTAATTGGGACTTTGGGGAATTGTTATTAATGTTAAGTAACTGTGTAACTGTAATCTTGTGTATGTGTTTTATCCTCTTCTATTGATAATAAATGTTTTAATTTAATTTTTAAAACTTCTAAAGGTGTTAGTGGACTCATTGGGCAGAATTTTCTGCCTGTTGGGCAGGCGGGGAGCTGATCCCCGCCGGAGAAGCAGGCCCCGCTGCCATTTTACGTGGGTGGGCCAATTAAGGCCCGCCCAGCGTGACATCTGGCAGGAAGCGCTATGCGCTTCCTGTGCGAGCGGGGGGGATTCCCCAAAAGTGAGAGTGTGCTCTTTCGCTCATGCGCACGAAAGAGCGCACATCTCCCTGAGGCTAAGTGCTGCCTCAAGGAGATCACTTACACTCTGAAAAATATGAAAAATAGAGAAAAAAAAATTCCCTAACATGTCGCCCTCATGTGACAATGTTACATGAGATGGGACATGTTCATAATTTACACTATAACTTTATTAAACTTTTTAAAACCCTACATGAAACCTCATCCCGCTGGTGGATGAGGTTTCACGTTTTTTCTAATTCCCGCCGGGGCTCCTGGCGGGCCCGCCAACCGTAAGGTTGGACGGGCAGGTCTTTTAATTGTATAATTGATCCTGTCAATGGCCTCAATTGGCCATTGACAGGTCGGCGGGCCCGCAACTGATTTTGCTGTGGGCCCGCCTTCCTGAAAATTTAAATGGACCGGGATGACATCGGGGGGTCCACCCAACGTCATCCCATGTCATTTTACGTATCGGCGAGCGGGTCCTGCCCCCTGCTCGCCGACGGCAAAATTCTACCCAATACTTCTAAATTCAGTGCACAAACCTTCTTGTAATAAATACAAATTGCAAAACCATTGTGGAAGTGTGGCCAAGTTTCCCTTACGGATTTTGTCAGCCTGCAACTACCACCTGCTGTATCATAACAAAACTGGGGGCTCTTTGCGAGATTTTTAAGACTCCTTGATTGGCTTGGAGTTAGAGAATCTTAAGGCTACGAGTACAAGAAGAGCATTGAACTCAAGAGTTGGTGTTGAGGCATTTTAAAGTGGTTAGACCACAAATATGGCTTTAACAATTGCTAAGACTTTTCTGGGAGTAGAAGATATAACCCTGATTGCTTTACAACAAGTGACTAAGGCTAAGTTAACATAATTGGCAGATAAGTTGCAGTTAGGGTTAACCGCAGAGGCAAAGAAATCAGACATAATTGAAGTTATAGCACAGCATTTAAAATTGGAAGGGATACCCGAAACTAATGAGTCATAGCTGGAGGTAGTGAGACTTCAGTTACAAATGAAGAAGATTGAACTTGAACAAGTAATGGGAATGAAAAATTTGAATTAGAGGAAAAGAAAAGAGAACGAGCATTTAAAAGGGAGCAAGCAGAAAGGCAGGAGAGAGATGGAAGCCAGGAAAGGGAATTGGAAATGAAGAAGTTAGCAATGGAGGAAAGAGAAAAGGAGAGGGAAAGAGAATACCAGCTTAGAAGGCTGGAAGTTAAAAAAGAGATTTCAGATGCTGAAGAAGGTTCTGATGTGGAAACAATCACTTTTAACTTAAAGCCCAGTGGGGAGGTGTTTAAATTTGTACAGTCACTTCCTAAATTTGAGGACAGGGATATACATGCATTCTTTATTTCATTTGAGAAGATAGAATGGCAGATGGAATGGCCACAAGAAATCTGGACATTACTTTTACAGTCTAGGTTGGTAGGTAGAGCTCATGAGGTATATGCATTCCTGTCAGAAGAGATATCAGTGGATTATGAGGCAGTAGAAAAGGCTATTTTAGTGCATATGAGTTGGTTGCTGAGGTGCACAGGCAGAAATTTAGGAATGTGAGGAAGCAGCCTGGTCGGACTTATATTGGGAAAGTTTGGGAAAGTAAAATGAGAGAGTAAAACAAAGTAATTTTAACCATTGGATATGGGCATTAAAGGTAGAGACAACATATGCGTCTCTTAGAGAAATAATTATTTTGGAAGAATTTAAAGAATTTAAAGGTTGTTAGAACTCATGTGGAAGAACAAAGGGTTAAAATGGCCAGGCAAGCATCAAAGATAGCTGATGATTATGAGTTAGCCCATAGATCTAAACTTTTCTCTCACCACCCTTTTAAATCCGAGAAGGATAGAAAGCGGGAAAGTAAAAGGAAGGTATGTAGTCATGGAAGAGAAGGAGCAGTTGGAAATCTTCAGGAAGTTTTTCCTCAGCCCAACAGGAAGGTGCTGAGGGTAGAAGTGACACTCTAAAACTTAGGTGTTTTCATTGTAATAAGGTGGGGCACATGAAGTCAATGTATTGAAGGTTACAGGGAAACCTATTGTAGTAATTGGAATGCAGAAAAGTTCTGGAAGTAATAGTACCAGTAATAGTGGGTTCTGAGATCCAGTGACAAGAAAAACCAATGGTTTGTGTACAGGGAAGCAGGAAGAATTAGCGGTAGGTAAAGAAGTGGGACTATGTTCACAATTTACCCAAGGGAGTTCTGAAGAGCAGTTACAAAAATGTTAAAGATCTTGTATGTGAACAAAAAGTCTTTCCATGGTACAGGGTGTAACAGGCAAAGATATTAAAATTTTAAGGGATACAGGAGCTAGTCAATCCTTAATGTTATGAGATAGAGGTATCTGTTGTCCAGAGGAAATATTGCAAGAAAGACTGGTAATAAGTGGAATTCATGGGGATGCTAAACTTGTTCCATTGTGGAAGGTAAATTTAAAAAGTTGAAAACAGGTGAGGTGATTGTTGGAGTAGTAGAAAATTGCCCATTGCAGGGTTTCAATTTATCTTAGGTAATGATATAGCTGGGTCGCAGATGTTGGCGATGCCTACTGTAGTCAAGCAGCCAGTGGAGGTGCATTCAGCAGATTTTGCAGAAAGAGCATCCTGGATTGATTCCAGATTGTGTAGCAACGAGATCACAAACTCATGGATTGAAACAGAAAGAGGAGGAGTCTAAAAGGCAGGGAAAAGATGCTGACATTCAATTAGCTGGATCTGTCTTTGAAAAGATTGTGCAGGAAGAGAAGGTTGAAGAGAATGAGGTGGAAGTGTTTAGTTCAGTTAAATTGGTAGAGTTACAACAGAAGGATACACGAATAAAGCATTTATATCAGACAGCTTATTCGGAAGCAGAGGTAGAATGTATTCCAGAATGTTATTACCTTAAAAGTAATGTGTTAATGAGGAAGTGGAAGCTATCTCGTGTTCTGGCAGATGAGAAATGGGAGGTAGCACATCAAATAGTGATACATCTGGATACAGAAATGAAATATTGAGGGTAGCTCATGAAATTTCAATAGCTGGACATTTGGGGATTAGGAAACACAGCCAAAAATATAAAACATTTTTATTGGCCTGGATTGCTTAAAGATGTAGTCAAATTCTGTAGATCATGTCACACATGTCAGGTAACAGAAAAACCTCAAGCGGTGATTAAACTGGCACCTTTAATTCCGATTCAAGCATTTGAGGAACATTTTACCAGGGTCTTGATTAATTGTGTAGGGCCCTCCCACCAAGACAAAAACTGAAAATCAGTACTTGCCGACAATCATGGATGTGTCTACAAGGTGTCCAGAAGCGATACCTTTATGAAATATTACAGCAAAGAGAATTGTAGAGGAGTTCACTAAATTTTTTACAAGATATGTGTTACCAAAGAAATACAGTTGGATCAGGGTTTGAATTTCATGTCACAGCTGTTTAAGGAAGTAATGAACAGCCTGGGGATAAAACAGTTTAAGTCATTAGCTTATCACCCTAAATCACAAGGTGCTTTAGAGAGATGGCATCAAACTTTAAAAACCATGATGAGAGCTTATAGTCAAGGCCATCCACAGGACTTGGATCGGGGGATTCCATTTTTGTTATTTGCTATTAGGGATGCTCCTAATGCATCGACTGGTTTTAATCTTATTGAATTAGCTTATGGTCATGAGGTGAGGGGACCATTTAAGTTGATTCAGGAGAAACTATGGGTTAGGGTTCAGAAACTACTCTCCTGGATTATGTGACAAACTTCAGAGAAAGATTGAAGAGACCATGTGAGTTAGCTAAGGACCATTTAAAAGTATCACAGCAGGTGATGAAGGCGAAGGCAGATAAGCAAACCAAAGCTCAAAATTTTGTTGCGGGGAAAAAGTGTTAGTTTTGTTACCAGTGTCAGGTGAACCATTAAAGGCAAGGTTTAGTAGGCCTTACAAGATTGAAAGGAAACTGAGTGAAGTAAATTAGTTAATAAATACTCCAGATAAGAAGAAAGAAGCAGAAGGTGTGTCATGTAAATATGCTTAAAAAGTACTTTGACAGGGAAGATAACCAAAAAGAGGTATTAATAGTGGTAGACAAGGAGAAAGAGGTAGAATAGAAGGATTCTGAAATTGATTTTCCTCTAATCAAATTGGATAATGAGGGGTTACTTAAAAAGTTAAATGTAACATTGAGTTACCTTCCAGACAAGTGTCAAAGTGATTTGGAAAAGCTATCGCAGTCATACAAAGCTATTTGTGGGAATAAGCTAAGGAAGAAGAATTTAGCTACACATGATGTCAATGTAGGTGATTCGGTTTCAATAAGACAACATCTTTATACATGTCCAGTATAAATCCAGTAAAATTATCCCAAGTACAGAAAGAAATCCAATTCATGCTTCAAAATGACATTATAGAATCTAGTTGCAGTAACTGGAGTTCACCTATTATGGTGGTGCCAAAGCTGGATGGAACACAAAGACTGGCAGAATTTTCTGGCTGACGTGTGGGTGGCGGAGCCTACACGTCAGTGCTTAAAATGTCGCGCACTGACGTCGCGCGAGCATCCCGACGTCAGCATGCGGCATTGCGATATTTAGGTCGGCGGGTGCGTTATGCAGCGGGATGCGCGCCCACCATTAATTAAAGGCCCTGTTAAGGCCCTTAACTTGCCAATCGACGAGGGTTTTGAGGGGCCCGCGCGAACTTCGGCTCGGTGCATGGGCCCAACGGGCAGGCGGGTAGGTGATTTTTTATTAAAACTCGTGCACTGGCGGGATATGTGGACTCAGAGGGGTTGTTCGTGTTTTTCATGAAGTATTTAACGCAGAAAGTGTTTTAAATTTGCCTGTGTGATTGTTACCAGTTCAGATTGATTTCCAAGAGCTTTTTGTGTACTTTGAAGCTTCGGCTCCCCAGTCTGCAGACAGTAATCTTTATCGGGCCTGTAGCTTTCTGGAGGCCTCCATTTAGCCTGGGTATGGGTTCTGACATCTCCACTGGAGGCAGCTCCTCTGAGGAGGAAGGGAGGGATCGAATAAGGAGGAGGCCAGGAGTGGACAATCAGCCCCCAGGGGAGCCACCTTTGGGAGGCCAGGCGCAGGCACAAGGGGCACAGGGCCAAGAGGTTGTCCAAGGTAGAAGGGGCCGCAGAAGACGCCACTATCCTGCTGCCAGGGTATACAGGCGGTGAAGCAGCTACCTCAATATGACGGACATGCAGTGCCGAAGGAGACTCTGTCTCTCAAGGGAAACAGTCAACTATATCTGTCAGATGATTGGCCCTGAGATCTCCCCTAACTGTGTGGGTGGACACCCCATGCCAGCGGCTCTGAAGGTCACAGTTGCCCTCCACTTTTATGCCTCTGGCTCCTTCCAGGACTCGGTGGGTGACCTTTGTGGTGTCTCCCAAACAGCTGTCCACACTTGTGTCAAGCAGGTTACAGATGCTCTGTTCAGACGGGCATTGACCTTCATCCACTTCCGCTTCGCGGCCATTGCTGGCTTCCACCGCGTCCAGGGTGCAATAGACTGAACACATGTGGCCATCAAGGCACCAGCAGGTGAGCCTGGTGCCTTTGTCAACAGGAAGGGATTCCACTCCATGAACGTGCAGATAGTGTGTGACCACAGGATGCTGATTCTGCAAGTTTGTGCAAGGTACCCAGGCAGCTCCCACGACGCCTACATCCTCAGACACTCCCAGTTGCTGGGGCTCTTCAGTGCTTTGGCTCAGCTGGATGGTTGGCTGCTGGGTGACAAGGGCTATCCCCTCAGAAGGTGGCTCATGACGCCTCTCTGCCATCCAAGAACAGAAGCTGAGGAGCACTACAATAGGAGCCACGGCACCACAAGGGCTGTGGTGGAGAGAGCCATCGGTCTTCTCAAGATGCACTTCCGTTGCCTGGACCGCTCAGGGGGCGCACTTCAGTGCCCCCCAGATCGCGTCTCTGTGATAGTGGTAGCATGCTGCTCTCTGCACAATCTTGCGCTGGAAAGGGGGGATGCAGTTGACAAGGAAGACCTTGACACAGTGGATGAGGCTACACATGATGTATTCAGCAGTGGCTCAGAGGATGAGGAAGCACAGGGCAATGATGAGGGGCAGCACGCCGACCCGCTACTGCACCAAGGAGGCAGGGACACCCAGGATAATTTAATCCAGCGATCCTTCAGCTAGCTTCACACACATGGATCAGCAGGACCAGCATTGCCTGGCGCTTCCACACGTGGCACTTAGGTGCTACATCTTCCACCTCATCAGCTGCAACTAAGGGCTTAGTGCAGAAACATCAATGTCCACTCAAACACTCATGATATGTCTGTGAAAAAGACAAACATAGCACAAAGGAAACACCCTCAGCCATGGTCAGAAAACTGGACTTTATTCCGTCCAACATCAAAGAGAAACGTCTCTATTATGAACATAACTACTTGTTCCCTAATCTAAGGCTCACACAAAATCACCAGTGACAAACCCGTGAAGTGCCTAACGTGCCTTATGCTTACGTTTGCGGGTGCTACGTCTTGGTGCCGCCCCATCGCTTATAGTGGCTTGTGAGACAGCCTGCTGACTCTGCTGTCCTGTTGGCCTTGATGACCTTGGCGGGCGTCCTCTGGCCCGTGGAGCCTGTGATGGCCCCACCTGGGAGGGAGTGGTCAATTCCAGAACTGGCACCTCCCCAGTTGTCGCAGCCTCAACGGATGCAAAGGTCACTGGCAGAGGGGCGGAGGAGCTGCTGCCCTCATCCGGAGCGCCCTGAGAGGAGCTCGCAGCGACGACAGGCAGCAGCTGCGCCGACGTGAGGTCACATTGGACCTACCTGCTCACCGCAGATGCATGGGCACCGAGCGCCAACACTTGGTACCCAGAACATCTCCCATATTGGGAATGACCACCCGTGGCCATTACTGCTGTGAGGGCTTGCAGGTCAGAGCGTAACCCAATCAGAAGAGTCTCAATCCGTTCGAAGCCCCTCTCCATGAGAGTCGCCAATCTCTCAATGGAGGAAGCCTGAAGCTCTGTCCTGAGGTTCATGCCTTCACTGACACTCTGCCTGGACTCCTCCACCGCAGACACCAACTGAAGCACACCCTCATGCAACCCTGCCAGATGCTCCCGCAAATCCTGCTGCTTGTCCTGCAGCTGCTGCATTGGTGACAACTCCAGAGGCACATCGTCACTGCTGGAATCAGCATGTGCCTGGTCCCCTGCAGTCCTCCGGCTGCTGGCGCCATTGGCACTCTCTGTCCGTGCCATCTCCTCCAGCGAATGTGAAGTGTCCTCTCCACTGTGCCCTGGCACACTAGCCGATGTTACATTCCCCACCGAAGTGTTTGTGTCTGCGCTGGTGCCTGGCTGGCTGAAATTATGTGCCGCAAGTTGCACGTCTTGGCCCTCAGGTGTGGAAGGGGGGCTCCAGTCTTGTTGGCCGCAGCCATGCAGTGGTGATGCTGAAATTAACAACAAGGACAGTGCATCAGTTCGCGTTCAGTCAGTAACACCTTTCATCCCTTCCCCCCCCCCCCCCCCAGCCTCATAATGCACTCAACCTTCAAGAACTTAAGGAGATGAACATTGGTGGGGTGGTAAATAGTCAAGAGGAGGCCCAAACATTAGACGCGCATACAGACAGGCTGGTCAGATGGCCTAAGGAATGCCACATGGAATGTTATGTGCCATTGGAGTGGGGAGAGTGCAGAGGTACCTGACCTGGATGCATGCTGGCTAGGATAGTTGCAGCGATGAGGAAACATTGCAAACACTTGTGACATTTGCCGTGGATCACAGGAGACTGACAGGTCACATTATTGACCTTCATACCATTATGAGGGGCAAAGAACGGGTGGGCAGAAGGCAACATTTCCCCTTGGTGCAGGGATGAGTAATGTGATGGCATTTGAGTTGAGTGCCATGAGGTTGACAGGTGAGATGCTGAGGACCTTTTGGCCAGAGTAATGTGGGGCGCACTGGCTGAAAGGGTGATGGAGGTACAGACCCTCCTAAGATGCAAGTCTTTGGCTGTGCAGCAGTGATGCCATGGCATGTTAGGCCATTTGGGATAGTGGTCACAAATGGGATAAGGCGACTTTGGAAGGTGCTAGAGACATGCATCCTCAAGGGGACGAGGGACCTTTGTGAATGACCCACACGTCAGAGTGTCTCAGTCTGTGAATGAGCAGTGTTGCAGCATTAACGATTGCAGCAACCATCATTGCTTTGGATGGTGGGAAGACAGAGCGGATGGGACTGTGGCCCTCAAATACCTGGCCGTTACACCCCAGCCTCACCGGCACCTGTCGCCCTGGCCGCCTGCCTCCTCCCCAGCTCCATGGCCTGCCCTTGAAGGTGGTGAGGCGCTGGAGCAGGGTGTTCCCACCACCAGTCCTCTGGCGCTCCCGGATATTGCTCTCAGTTTTTGCCTGCAGAACGGAGAAGAGCATTTATTGGGGCTGATCGCTCATGTACTCTGCACGCGCACGCCGCACCCCAACCACAGTGGCCCATCTGAGGCCTCCAGCGGCTCCTGTCCACACTACTGGTGATCAGTCCCCAGAAGATAATACGGCTGCTTCCAACCCCCTCCCCCAATGGCCACCTTGGACACATTCGGCGTCCATCACTTTGAATAACACACGGGTCTTAGCGCCCATGGCAAGGAGGCGCAACTAGGTGCGGCGCCGAGGCCAGCAGATGGCTCTTGGCCACGACACCTTGAGGCTCCCCTTCCACCATCTCATCACCATCAATAAGACATGAGTTGGAATTCTGAGTATGTGTCTAGCTGCCTCCCCTGCAGGTTGCCCCCAGACTACTCAAATGCGACAAACACCAACATATGCTGTGGGGAGAAGCCATCTTCTCATCAACCACTAAGGCTGATGTAAGCATGGTCAGTACCCGTTTGCCCACCCAGTGTGCACCAAATGCCCAATGCAGTAATGACACTAAAACGTCGGGGTGGTGGGGGACTCAAAGGCTAAGGCTACCTGCTGGGTCAAATGGCCAAGGCTGACATGGTATTCACCCTTCCAGAGCGCAGCAAACCATTGAATCGTTTGCGGCACTGTGTTCCTGTGCGCCGCACATTGTCATGGGCACTTACTACCTCACCCACCTCCTGCCACGCCGGCCTGGTGACATGGGCAGCCCTCCTCCTCCCATCCTCTTGATACAAAATATCCTGCCGGCTGTACACCTCTTCGAGGAGGACAGCAGGCAGGCATCTGAGAACCGAGGGGCACAGTGGCCCCCCACTGACCTATCCTACAGCCTGCCCCCCTCCTCCTGCTCATGCTCCTGTGCACTGAAACCAGCATGTCCTTCTCTGTGAGTGGCCATGGTGCACTGCCTCAAGGAGGCTGCCTGGTCACTCTTTGTACAGACTGCCAGTTCCCCATTGGAACCGGCAGTCTGAACACGCCCGGCTCTGCAACGATTTTCCCGTTCTACACGGGAGTTGCTAACCCGCTGGGTGGGCCTTAATTGGCCCGCCTGCGCAAAATGGCAGCACAGCCCATTTCGGCGGCGGAAATTGGCTGCCCGCCCGCTGCCGAGTCGGTTGGGCCCGCCCGCCCGTCAAGGGCAAAATTCTGCCCACTGTGTGTGTGTTATCAACAAGTAATTGAAGTGACAAAAATGGATTCATGTCCTGTTCAATGGTTGGAAGATTGTATTGAGAAAGTTGGACAATCAGCGTTTATCACAAAGATTGACTTACTGCGAGAATATTGGCAAGTACTGTTATCGGAGAGAGCAAATATTGTATATTTGTAATGCCAGATGGACCATATCAGTTTAAAGTTATGCCATTTGGTATGAAGAATGCACCAGCAACATTTCAAAGACTGACAAACAAAGTAATTGTAGGACGGAGCAATTGTGCTGTTTATATTGACGACTTGGTAGTTTTCAGTCAAATGTGGGAGGAGCTTTTTACAACATCTGAAAGAATTGTTTGATCGACTGCAAGAAGCTAATTTGGTGGTGAACTTGGCTAAGAATGAATTTGCATAAGCGCAAATTACATATCTAAGTCACATCATTGGACATGGTCAGGTGGCTCTGAGAGATGTGAAAGTAAAAGCCATCATGAATTTCCCAGTGCCTACAACAAAATGGGAAGTTTGCGATTCCTGGGCATGAGTGGATTTTACTGGAAGTTTGTACCAGATTTTAGCAGTGTGGTTGCTCCATTGACTGAACTACTAAAAAAGGACAAGAAGTTTCAGTGGACACTGGAATGTCAGAATGCATTTGACAGTTTAAAAACTGTGTTGATGACTACACCAGTCTTGGCAGTACCTAATTACCTAATTATGCCAAGCAGTTTAAGTTGGCGATGGATGCAAGTGATTTGGGTGTTGGCGCTGTGTTGTTGCAAGAAGATGAAACTGGAATTGAGAAGCCGAATGGATTTTTTCATGGAAGCTGAGTGTACATTCGAGAAGATACTCAACCATCAAAAAAGGGACTCTAAATCTGGCGTTGGCCTTGCAGCATTTTGAGGTTTATATTGCAAGTAATTCTTCAGAAACAATTGTTTATACAGACCACAAACCTTTAAAATTTCTGAATAAATTTCGAGACCAAAGTGCGAGCCTGTTCAGATGGAGTTTATTACTGCAACCGATTGATTTACAGATTATACATGTGGCTGGACGAGAAAATTCAATTGCAGATGCACTGTTGAGAGTTTAAAGGTCGAATGAAATTGAACATTTGAAACGTGGACATGGGACTGAAATGACCTCTGTGGATATAAAAGATTTGTATATATATTGTCATGTTAATGCATGTGCCAGTAGTGTAATAACTTTGTGTATATAGTTAAGTATAGTAAGTAATGTAAGACGGTTGAGAAAATTAAGCCGTCTTTTAAAATGATGATGGTTCATTTCTTCATAAGGACGGAGGTGTCTCGAAACTATCATACTTATCATAATATTATTGTGGGATGGAAGGCTGTGTGGGCCGTGTGAGATCTGAAAGGAACGTTGTGTGAAACAGATTTGGGGAAAAGCCTCTAGCCATTGAGCAGAAGTCTGTTGTTCCAGTAAAGGAAAGTTATGTTAAAAGCCTTTGGAATTCCACTGTCAAGTGGGTGCTTGTGGTAACTTTGCTGGATTGTCTCTATAAATTTAAAATCTATTTTGGACTGTTGCCTTAAAGAGAGTGTACGGTTGAGAGTCTGGTTAATTAGGAAATTTGGACATTGTTATTAATGTTAACTGTGTAACTGTAATCTTGTGCATGTGTTTTATTCTTTACTTTAGTTAAGAAATGTTTTAATTTATTTTTAAAAATTTCTTAAGGTGTTAGGGGACTCATTACTTCTGAATTCAGTGCACAAACCTTCTCGTAATAAATACAAATTGCAAAACCATTGTGATAGTGTGGCCAAGTTTCCCTTATGGATTTGGTCAGCCTGACAAACACCACCTGCCGTATCACAACAAGATATATGCTCTGATTGTATAACTGCTAATTGTGTTGGTTGCTGATATGCAGGTCTGCACCTATAGTTCCCAATACTGTCAGCACAAGGACTGCAGTGGCTCAGTACTCTCATGTTAGGGCAACAAATACATCCTGAAAGAATTTTCTGCTCTCGAAATGCCCAATTTATGGTATTATGTTGAAGGGAAATTTGCTTTCTAATCACAGCTTGTGAAAGCATTTCTCAGTTTGTGCCCCCTTTACCCCAATTCACCAACCAGTGAAAATTACCTATTACTATTTACCCTTTTAAAATCATAGTATAAATAATACAGCACAGAAGGAGGCCACCCAACCCACTGAGTCTCTTCCAATGAACAATCCAGTTTGTCACACTCCCCTACTCTTCACCAATTTTTTTCCTTCTAGTACTTATCCAATTCCTTTTGAAGGCTTCTACTGAATTTGCATCCATCATCCTATCGGGCAGTGTGTTCCAAATTCTAGCCATTCCTTGCATAAAAATTTTATCCACATGACGTCTCTGCTTTTTCCCCCGCTGTTACCTTAAATCTGTGTCCCTGTTTATCAACCCTTCAGCCATTGGAAACAGTTTCTCTTTATTTACCTATCTAAACCCTTTGTGATTTTAAACAGCTGCATCAAATCTCCTCTTAGCCTTCTCTACTCTCAGAACAACCCAGCTTCTATCTGTAATCCCTCATCCTTGCAAACATACTGGTAAAACTCTTCCAAACCCTTTTCAAAGCCTTCACTTACTTCCTAAAGTGTGGTGTCCAGAATTGGATACAATACTGTACTCCAACTGGAGCTGAGATGGTGCTTTGTGTACTTTTAGGATAACTTCCTGACTCTTGTACATTATACCCCTACTTGTAAAGCTCAGGATCCCATATGATTTATTAACTGTTTTGTTAATCTGTCCTGCCATCTTCAAAGATTTGTGCACAAACACCCCAACTCTCTCTCATCTTGCATCCCCTTTAAAATTGTGCCAATTATCATATATTGTCTCTCCTCATTATTGTTACTAAAATATATCACCTCTCACTTTTCTGCATTGAATTTCATTGGCCACCTGTATGCCCATTCCACCAGCTCTATGTCCTCTAGTTGAATCCTTAACCATCTTCCTCCATGTTTATTATATTTCCAAGTTTCATGCCATCTGCAAATTTTGAAATTGGGCTGATATCAAGCTCAAGTCATGATATCAAAAACATCAGTTATCCTAGCACTGAACATTGCGGAGCTCCACTGTAAACCTCCCTTCACTGCAAAAACAAAAGCTAACTCTCTGTTTTCTACCCTTTAGCCAATTTTGAATCCATGCTGTTACTGCCACTTTTATCCCAAAGACTTCACTTTTCTTAACACGCCTCGTGTTTTTTTTTTAAATTAAATTCTTTGGAAGTTAATTACACTGCCATCATCCATCCCCTTTGTTACATCATCGAAAAACTCAATCAAGCTTGTCAAACATGATAATAAATCCATGCTGGTTCTCCTTAGTTCATCATGCATATTCAAGTGGCTGTTAATTTTCTTTCAGATCATTTCTAAAAGATTCTCCACCGCGAATGTTAAACTGGCTGGCTTGTAATTGCTAGGTTCATCCTCCTTTTCAGGATGAGATAGCTCAGTTGGCTAGGGCATGGTGCTTAATAACACCAACAGCATTTATCCAGTCCCCCTACAAGCTGAGGTAGTTCTTGGACCCTGCCACTTCTACTTGCCCTATTGTGATATCAAGGCATCATGAAAAGACTGAGGGATTGAGATGTGTGCACAGCCAGGTCTGCAACCTTTGGATAGCTGTGGGCACTACAAGAAGATAGAGAGAGAGATCCTCTTTTTCTGAACAAAAGCGTAGCATTTGCAATGCTTCAGTTCTTTGGCACCACCTCTGTAAAACTGAGGATTGGAAGATTGTCCCAGCACTGCCACAATTTCTAACCTTACTTCCCTCAGCAATTTAGGATGCACCCCATCTAGACCTGTTTTAGGCTATTGCTGAAAGTCATGATGTACACCATCGACTCCATTACTGGAATACGATTCTCCATCTTCCTGGTGGGTGAGCTTCGATGGTGAGTATTGGCAGACTGTCTGACTGCAGAGCCCAAGCTAGTCCTCATCCAGCTTCCACACACACACAATTAAAGCATAAATTATATAGGAACCTGAAGCTGCCTTCCCCAACTCAGGACTTCTATGCCCACTTACAGCATTCTTAAGACTCCAACTGAGTTTAACTTAGCTAACAGTCAAACTAAGACTGAACCTGAGATCTTCCTAATTTCAGTGGAAAACAAAATATTCTGTAAAAACATATTAACATCTTTTTCTTGTGGCATTGATACAAATGTTGTCAACTGCTCAGCTGCACATTTCAGTTAAAAAGCTTTGGAAGTTCAGATACTCCATTTATCTAAAAATATGGGTTAGAGGGAAAAAAGCAAGGTGCAGGAAATCAGTACAGATGGGTCAGAGAGGAAATGACACATTGTGCTTTGATTAAACTTTCTGTCATCCCAGTTCTGCTAGCACATCTGGCCTGATATTGTAAATAAAGTTTGTGTTTAATTCTGCAAGTCTGGTGCTCTCTTTTGTTTTTCCTACAGTTCTCAAACACAAGGAAATAATAAGATGTGTCCAGTGAAGTCTCATAGTAGCTTTTGATCTGATTCAACAATCCTGTCATAGTTAAAGATAAGTAAACAGCTCAGATCTGAGTCTTTAATGGTGTGTGATATGCCATATTTAAACAAAGATTGCTTTCAACTGTTCCAGAGGATATGTGATCTGAGTAACTGTTTACAGCACAGCTGCTCATTTGGGATTGCATGTATCCTGCAGCTGTTCTGGTTTAACAGGCTGTTAACTCTGCCGTTACTTTAGGGTTAATATGGACACATTGCACCACTTATTTGAAACTGGATAAAGATCTAAATGATTTGAAACAGGCTGTCTAATCACTCTGATTAGAATATCGGACAGATTTCAGTTCTTCTTTGCCCTTCCCCCACCATTCAACACATCAATGGTTGAATTATGAATCGATGTGAACATAAGAACATAAGAAATAGGAACAGGAGTAGGCCATTTGGCCCCTCAAGCCTGCCCCACCATTCAATAAGATCATGGCTGAACTGCCCCAGGCCTCAACTTCTCTGTTGTGCCAGCATCTGCCTCCGCATTAAATACTTTCAGTGATCTAGCCTCCACAACCCTCTGAGGTAGAGAATTCCAGATATTCACTACCCTCTGAGAGAAGAAATTCCTTCACATCTCAGTTTTAAATGAATGTCCCCTTATTCTGTAACTATGCCCCCTAGTTTGAGATTCCCCCACTAGTGGAAACATCTTCTCAACATCTACCCTGTCAAGCCCCCTTAGAATCTTGTACGTTTCAATAAGATCATCCCTCATTCTTCTAAACTCTAATGAATAAAGGCCTAACCTGTTTAGCCGTTCTTGATAAATCAACCCCTTCATTCCAGGAATCAGCCTAGTGAATATCTTTTGAACTGCCTCCAATGCCAGTACATCCTTTCTTGAGTGTCTGGAATTGGCTGCCAGAGGAGGTGGTGGAAGCAGGTACGATAGTGGTGTTTAAGAGGCAGCTTGACAAATACATGAATAGGATGGGAATAGAGGGATACAGACCAGGGAAGTGCAAAATGCTTTAGTTGACGGGCAATATGATCGGCATAGGCTTGAAGGGCCGAAGGGCCTGTTCCTGTGCTGTACTTTTCTTTGTTCTTTGTAAATACGGGGACCAAAACTGTACACAGTGCTCCAGGTGCGGCCTCACCAACACTCTGTAAAGTTGTAACAAGACTTTCCTATTTTTAAACTCCAACCCCCTAGCTATACAGGCCAAAATTCCATTTGCCTTCTTAATTACTTGCTTCACCTGCATGCTAACCTTTTGTGTGTCATGCACAAGAACACCCAGATCCCTCTGTTTTGCACTCTTTCCATTTAAGTAATAGCCTGCCTTTTGATTTTTCCTACCAAAGTGCATGATCTCACACTTTCCTACTCCATCTGCCAAGTTTTTGCCCATTCACTTAATCTATCCAAATCTCTTTGCAGATTCCTTATGTCCTCATCACAACATGGCCCCTCACTTATGTTTATATCATCAGCAAATTTGGATACATTACACTCTGCCAAGACATTAATATAGGTAGTAAATAACAGAGGCCCTAGGGCTGATCCTTGTGTCACTCCACTGGTTACGTCTTTCCAACCTGAAAAAGACCCATTAATCCTGACTCTCTGTCTTCTGTATGTTGACCAATCCTCAATCCATGCTAATACATTACCCCCAATACCGTGAGCTCATATCTTGTGCAATAACCTTTTATGCGGCACTTTATCGAATGCCTTCTGGAAATCCAAATACACTACATCTACCTGTTCCCCTTTATCAACTCTGCTTGTTATATCCTCAAAGAACTCTAGCAAATTTGTCAAACATGATTTCACCTTTCACAAAACCATGTTGACTCTGTTTGATTGCAATAAGCTTTTCTAAATGTCCTGCTATTTCTTCCTTAATAATGGACTCCAGCTTTTTCCCAACGACAGATGTTAGGTTGACTGGCCTATAGTTTCCTGCTTTTTGTCTCCCTCTCTTCTTGAACAGGAGTGTCACATTAGTGGTTTTCCAATCTGCTGGGACCCACCCAGAATCCAGTGACTTCTGGAATATTTTGGCCATTGCCTCCACTATCTCTGCAGCCACTTCCTTTAAAACCCTTGGATGCAGGCCATCAGGTTCTGGTGACTTGTCTGCCTTTAGTCCCATTAGTTTGTCAAATACTTTGTCCCTCGTGATAGGGACTGTTTCAAGATCTTTCCTCCCATTAGCGATCATCTGCAAGCACTGCAGGAACACTGATCTCTGGACCAATAGGTTTGAACTTGAATTCAAGCTTTCATAAATGAGCTATTAGGTACAGAGTTGCATACTAAATATTCTAATTTGTACACCCTGAAATAGTTAAATTATGCATTGAGTGTACAATGTCATTTCGTAATTTATAGTGCTTAGTTTATAAATCATATTTTAAAATCATTACTGTGCATAGAAAATAGGAGCAGGAGGACAACTGCAGGCACTTGCCAGCCGATATAAATAATTAATGAATGGATCAATGGATTCCCCCGGCCTCTGGGTTCTCTGATTGAATTTTGCTCTCTCTATAACTAAATTTTTTCTGGGGCTAAGTATTTCTCAAAGGCCTCCGTCACCTCATCATATGATGCTGAGGCTTCCTCAATACCATGCCGCATGAGGACATGGCTCCAACAGCATATAAAAGCGTGTGGACCTGGTGTTTCTGGGGTTTCTCTTGTAACCCCAAAGCCATTCAGTACCATTCAAATAGTCTCTTCCAGAGCTCCCATCACGGTTCTTGCTGTGGACCTTTGCTGGAAAGGCTGTGAAAGGGGTAGTGGCTGCTCAGTGGCTAGCACATCGTGTGTCTCTCATTGTCTCCTCACCACAGTACTTTTCGAGTCTGACCTTTTGTCACCGCAAAGTCAATTTTCATCTTTCACCGGTCGTCACTAGTTTGCTAGGCTGTGGCCTCCAGCACTGCCACCATGGTAGCGTTAGTGAGGCTTTGCTAATACCATGCTTTCTAGCCTTACCAAAACTTGATGAGGCTTTGCTTTCCTTTGACAGACTTGAGATATTTGGTATGGTTCAACTTCAATCAATTTATTAAGAACTATTTACAAAGACTTCAGAGAAAGCACGTGGTATTCAGGACACAGACTATTCTGCGTCTAGCTCTCTTGGACACACTTGGTCACTGACTACTGATATCACAGTTACATCATTAGCATCATCATGGTCTCATTAACATTTCTATTAACCCATTACTCTACAATAAAGAATTTACAGGCTAATAACTGGAAAACATTCATTAATAAACCTGCAATAACAATGTCAGTCTTAGCACCTTGAATATTAATATCATGGAGCCACTTCTCAGACAATTTGAATCATTCCACGTGATGTCAAGGAACAGCTGAGCACACTGGGTACAACAAAGGCCAGGGGTTCCAACAACATCCCGGCTACAGCATTGAAGATTTGTGTTCTAGAACTAGCCACATCTCTTACGGAGCTACAAAACTGGCATCTAGACAGCAGAGTGGAAAATGTCCTGTCCAGGTATGTCCTGTCTGTTAAAAGCAGGACAAATCCAATTCAGTCAATTACTGTCCCATCAGTCTACTCTCAATCATTAGCAAAGTGATGGAAGGTGTTGTTGAACGTGTTATCAAGCGGCACTTACACATTAATAACTTGCCCACCAATGCTCAGTTTGGGTTCTCCATGGCCTCTTGGCTCCAGACCTTATTAGAACCTTGGTCAAATATATGGACAAAAGAGCTGAACTCCAGAAGTGGAGTGAGAGTGACTGCCCTTGCTATCAAGGAAGAACTTGACCACGTGTGTCCACAAGGAGCCCTGGCAAAATTGAAATCAGTGGAAATCAGGGGGAAAACATTCATTCAAGGACATCTTCAGCAGCTTCATCAGTGTCCTTCATTCTGTCATAAGGTCAGAAGTGGGGATATTTGATTTTGATTGCACAGTGTTCAGCTCCATTCACAACTCCCCATACTGAAGCAGTATGCAGCAAAACCTGGACAATATTCAGGCCTGGGTTGCTAATTGACAAGTAAAATTTGCATTACACAAGACAATAACCATCTGCAACAGGGGCAAATCTAACCAATTCCCCTTGACATTCAATGGTTTACCATCATTGAATCAACAGTTAAAGACTAATGGAATGCTATCCTTTATTACAAGAGAGATTGAACATAAAGTAAAGATGTTATGCTTCAGTTATACAGGGCATTGGAGAAGCTGCATCTTGAATACTGTGTGCAGTTTTGGTCTCCTTACTTAAGGAAGGGTGTAAATGCATTGGAGGCAGTTCAAAGGAGGTTTACTAGGTTGATACCTGGAATGAGAGGGTTGTCTTATGAGGAAAGATTGGACAGACTGGGCTTGTTTCCACTGGAGTTTAGTAGAGTGAGGGGTGATTTGATTGAAGTATACAAGATCCTGAATGGTCTTGACAAGGTGGATGTCGAAAGGATGAGACAATGGGGCACTGTTTTAAAATTAGGGGTCACCCTTTTAGGACAGAGATGAGGAGAAATTTTTTCTCTCAGAGAGTTGTGCGACTTTGGAACTCTCTGCCTCAGAAGGTGGTGGAGGCAGGGTCATTGAATATTTTTAAGGCAGAGGTAGATAGATTCTTGTTAGGCAAGGGAATCAAAGGGGTTACTGGGGTTAAATGGGAATGTTGTATTCGAAACACAAGAAGATCAGCCATGATCTTATTGAATGGCGGGGCAGGCTCGAGGGGTCGAATTGTCTACTCCTGTTCCAATTTCTTATGTTCTTATGTTCTAACATCCTAGGGATGACAATTGACTGGAAACCTAACTGGACCAGCCACATAAATATTGTGGCTACAGGTCAGAGGCCGAGTATTCCGCAGCAAGTAGCACACTTCCTATCTCCTCAAAGCCTTTCCATCACCCACAAGGTATAAATCAGGAGTGTGATTGAATACTCTCTGCTTGTCTTGGATAAGTGCAACTCCAACAACACTCAAAAAGCTTGTTATGATCTTCGTAAAGACTGATAACTTTAAAAAAGATATTTGAATTCCAGTGACCAATTAAAAAGATGACATGACAATATTTCAAGCTTTAAGCAAACTAAAACCAACATTGACTCACACTATTTTTGGAGGCAATTTATAATTTAAGCCACAGAAAAGATCCCCATGTGACTTTTAACACAACTGATACTCCCACCCCATGGTTATACTTCACCCTGTGAGAGCACAGAATGTGATAATGTCTTAGTGTGACAAGGTACAAGTGCTAACTTGGAACTTGGTGCAGGTGGAAATCTCTCTGATAAATTTCTCTCAAGCTATAATTTAGGATAGCAGTCAGAATTTAGAACTTTAAAACTGCAAGCTAGTTAAGGAGCCTTATTAACGGAAACTGCATGGCAGTCAATCAACTGAAAGTGATTAGGTGTTAATCACTGTAGCAGGAAGCTGACTTAGCTGTGTAACTTGGGTATGAGTCATCAGGTAAATGTAGACAGGTTTTGCTATCACTTAAAGTACAACGAGGTACAAGTGTTAACTTGGGAATTTAGTGCAGGTGGGAATTCGGTGCAGAGGGGGAAAGAAAGTGTTGCTTTTTATATCTTTTCCAGCTTCCAGAAGCTGGTGAGTGTTCAAGGCTTTAATTAGGTGATTGTTTTGTGAGATTTTAAGATTGGCAGTAGTTTAAACTGGTACTGGAGAGTTATAAGTACTACATTAAATTTATAGCTTAACTAGTTCAACTACTTGGTATAACTACAGAAAACAGTTGATTGATATTTCTAAACTTGAAACCTAATTAGTTAAATTAAACACAATAAAGATGGCAGGGCAGATGATGTGTTGCCACTGTAGCATGTGGGCATTGGTGAACAACAGTGTGATACAAGGCAACCACATCTGCAGTAAACGTTTGCAGCTCAAAGGAACTTCAGCTCCGAAGTGAAGAGCAGGAGACTGAACTTCTGACACTGTAATGCATCAGGGAGGGGAAAATTACCTGGACACTTTGTTCCAGGAGGCAGTCACACCCCTTAGGCTAGGTACTTCAGGTTTGGTCTGTGGTCAGGGACAGGAGCGTGTGCTCTATTACTAACTTTCTCTCCTGACAGTAAGTTCCCTGTGATGAATGCTATCCCCTGCAAGTGTAAAGTGATGCACTCCTATTTTTGTACTTATACTATATTTTAAATATACCATATTTTTTGTGTCAACATAACTAACAACTTCTAACCAAACATTTGCAACTCTTAACCAATGGGAAAAGTGTACCTAGCATTCCCACAACAAATTGAGCCAATCAGCTTTGCAGACTTGGCATCCCTACTAACTGCTAACTATAATTTGTATCTCAACAGGACGCTCTGGAACACCTGATCTCAGACCATCTTCCTTGAGCCAATTAGCTTCTCAGCATTGGCATCCCTTCTGACTACTGACTATAACTTGTATGTTTTTGATGGGAGGTCCTGGAACACCTCGTACTCTGATCACCTTTCTGATCGTAGCTTCCGCTTTTTCTTAAAGCTACCTGTCAACTTTAAGACTTCTTAACATATCCAAAAATTCATGAATTATCCCAATAACAATTACAAATTATGACTTTTCATCACTAAGCTTATGTACAGTACAATTAGATAACTTAAGCCTTATTAATTACACAAATGTGCCAATGAGGTGAAGTCTAACAACTCCCCACCTTAAGGTTGAGAGAAACAATTTCCTCCCCTTTTAAATACTCATTACAAACGTACATCTCTAAGTCTGTTCTCATTTCTTTGAAGCCTCGGATCTTGAAGACTTTACATCATCTGAAACAGACCAAGTACTGTATTTACTTGTTTGCTGTTTAAATCTGAATTATATACACCATCTTGTCACTTTCTTATTTTCCTTTGTTTCCTGTATATACCTTATAAGGTATACTGCTGGATTCAACTTATCCACTTTTGGGAATGATTCTTCTAATTAACATCAAAAGCATTTTCTTTCTTACTATAATTCATGACCATTTTGTATCCCCAATTCGATACTCAAAAAGCCTGACCTTTTTATCAAAATACCTTTTTAGCCTGGTCTTTAGCTTTCCCAATATCCCTCGCATAAATTCATAAACTTCCTGCATATACACTATTGTTTGTTCCAACCATTTAGAATTACACAATTTATATGTAAGAAGAGTTGTACCAGTCAATGTCAAATGACTTGGAACCCTCATTAACTTCCAGTTACAGCCTGATAAGGTGGCATCCCTGTAGTTCTGAGGCTAAGGCCTGAGTGCCATTAAACAGAGGTAACATGTTTGTTGATTGACTGGGGGGTAGCCACACATAGCTTTTTCAATATATTCTTTAACGATCAATTACAACACTCAACAATCCCAGAAGACTGTGCATGATGAGACATGTGCAACTTATGGTGAATTCCCATTAACTCTTGTAGCTTAGAAAAGATTTCCCTGGTAAAGATTTCCCTGGTCACCGTCGACCTGTATGGGAAGACCCCACCTACACAACACATCATTTAACAATGGACGGAATCTCCTGTGCCGCTGGTGTCAGGTGTGTTCAGTGGCGTGAGCGGACAATATGGCGAGTAGGCCAAAAATCGGTTTCATGACATCGTGAAACCAGTTTGTGATCATCCTCTCTGCCTGCCGATGGCAGGCCACGTTTCCCACCATCGGACGCTGGGAACCTCATCGTAATACATCTGCATATCATTACAAGCCCAGCCCTCTGGACTCGTCTGCCTCCGCTGGAATCGTCTGCCCACATCAGCGTGATTACACGACCACGTGTTTCACAACTGCATATAAAAGGCATGCAATTGGCAGGCTGCACTTTGAGGGGAACTTGGAAATGAGTACACAGTAACATTGCAGAACGCTCACCCTGTTCAACTTCAAGGTTGAGGTGTGGGGGTGGAGGGGGCGGGGGTGGAAGCAAGGGCTGCAATGTGGTTGAGGCGCATTGAGTGGGGCGGAAAGGGCTGCCCTGCAATTGAAGGTAACGCAAAAGCATGTGCAGGGGGCATGGGCGAGGGAAGCAGCCACGTATTAGGGAAACTTTGTATAACGTGACCATTCCTCTGCAGCAGAGACAGTTCAGGCGCAGCCATATTGACATGCTTGGATTCGGGCCACTAGCTTACCTGCTCACTCAAGCAATGCAAAGGCATGAAAGTGCCACCAAGTGCCCCAGAGCTTATCACCCCTTGGGCACAGACTGCAAACTAATGAGCATTTTAGTGATCTGCAGAACAGTTGGACGCCTGCGTACATTGTACAACCTCCATGTGAAGCTGGCCACGGAGCCGTCACTGGTGGAGGCACTCAGAGCCTCTTGCAATGTCATGAGTCTGGTTTGGACCAGTCTCCCCCATGGTTCAAGCTAACAGCGCAGCCTTGCAGTGTGGGTTAGGGGAATGCCTGTGTCTGAGCTGAGAGCACAGCATGCAGTCCAGTGGGCAAAGCTGCTGCCAATCAGTCAGGTGGAGTGGAGCGGAGGTGGGTGGGGTTTTGGGCAGCCATGCAGCACGCATCTGATCATCCAAGTGGTGGCCAGCACTGTCTGGGATGCATTAAGGGGCCTTCAGACTTAATCAAGAGAGGTTCTTATTACACCCATGCGAACCCATGCATTTCTCTATTTCATCCTGCAGGATGAGTACATCAGGATCATGGAGCCTGGTGACCTAGCTCTATGCCTCATGGCTCACAGAGAGTGGAGAAGAGAGTGACTGAGGTGCCTGGCTGGGCACAGGGAGGAGCAGCACTCTCTGGTAGAAGGGGCGGCTGGGGCTCCTGCACACGCTGCCAAAGAGCCACTTTGAGCTGTTGCTAGTTGGCACCTAGCAACACCCAGGGTCTATAGATGCCGCCTTTCATTCCTGCAGATGACTGAGAACCAGTGTCACTGAAGACTGCACTTGTCCAGGGAACTGGTAAGTCACATCTGCCAACTACTGCAGGATTTGGCGCCACGGGGGCATGGGGGGGCATCCACTGCCAGTGGCCATGAAAGTGACAGCGGCACTCAATTTCTACACCAGTGGCTCTTTTCAGGGCTCCGCAGTGACCTCTTTGGGATATCACAAGCCTCCAACACAACTGCAACCACGAGGTCACGGAGGGCAGACAACTTTGTGCATTTTGGCCAGGGCCAGGTAAGCCAGGATGCAAGAGCGATTGGATTTGTCCAAATCATGGGTCTCCCACAGGTGCAGGGTGCCATCGACTGCACTCGTGTGACACTCAGATCTCTTTCACCACAAGCGGTCAACTATGTCAACTGCAAGAGATTCCATTTGCCGAATGTTCACCTGGTGTGTGACCACCACAAACACATCCTGCAGGTCTGCGCACAGTTTCCAGGGAGTGTCCATGACTCCTACATTCTTAGTCGGTCTCAGATCCCTGACGGCTTCCAGTATCCACAAAGGCTGCCGGCTGGGGACAAGGGCTACCTGCAGAGGACGTGGCTGATGACACCCGTGCGGCGGCCTCAGACTGCAGTAGAGCAACGGTATCATGAGGCTCATGCTGCAGCTCGCAACTTGGTGGAGCAAACCCTCAGGATGCTGAAAATTAAGTTCTGGTGCCTGGACCGGTCTGGTGGAGTCCTGCAATATAGTCTGCAGAGGGTATCACACATTGTCGTCATCTTCTGCACCCTTTACAACCTGGAACTGCAATGGGGAGAGGAGCTGGCTGAGGAGGAGATGGAGGAGCTGCATGTCTCCTCCGATGAGGAGGACATCAACGGGGATGAGGGTGATGAGGTCCTCAAAGGCAATGATGAAGGGAATGAGGCCCTCGCACTGGCCAGATGAGGCAGGCGCGCTCAGGAGGCTCTCATAGCTGCTAGATTTGTGGAGGATGATGATGATATGCAGTGAGGAGACAACATAGATCTTTACATAGCCTCTGTGAATGTCTGACTCCTGTCTGGCCGACGGCAGCTCACTTGTGCTCTGTGATCTGGGTCATATCACACAGACACAGCCATGAAACTTTGAAAGCGTCTGATCCTTTGTCCACCTTCAGCACCTGAGCCCTTCAGGAGCACAGTGTCACTAGTCACAGATGCTGAAGAGATGGGAGCCAGCCCCACCTTAAAGGTGCTGAGAGCACACAGAGAAAATGATGGAACTCTGTGACACCTGCCCACAACATTCTGGCAGCAATGACAAGCACCATAGAGGTGCAGGCATCACTTATGTGTCCAGTGAGTGTGAGGCTGGACCATCGCTTTGGTCTGAAGGCTGCACAAAGCACAGGGAAGAGGCCCTGGACTGAGACACCTGCCTTTATCTTGTGCAGAAAGTTCCCACATCTGAGTGATACGAACACTGCTCATCAGAAAAATAAGCGACAGGCAGGGAGACATTCTTCAGCATTTATTGACAATAGTGAACATGTACAAGTGATTAAAAACCATTTCCAGGCTGTGCAATATGCTCGGTGGGCACCGCAGGGTCTGGGGTATTTTATAGACCCCTTTGATCACGTTTTGATTTAATGTTTGTAGCTTCCTTTAAATTTTGTCTTTGTTTTTGCTGTTTCCCTTTAAGGGGCTGCCTTTTACTTTGTCCCTGATTTTGTTAATTTAGTTAAATTGGTTGGACTCGAAAGAGTTACACCTTCTTAACCTTCCTAACCCTGCCACTACATCTTGGTGGTCCCCAGGCATCCACAGCAGAGGTGGAGGCAGCCTCTGACTGTGACGCCCAGTCTGTGATGACCTTGATGGTCGTCCTCTGGAGGGCTGAGGCCTGGAGGGACCCGGCCTGCTTTTGAGGTCATGTGTGGCAGTGGCACCCTCCTCAGCCTGTGGAGCTGCTGAGGTCACAGGAAGAGGGGATTCAGGTGGGCCAGATACTCCCGGGATCACCTGGATAGATGGTTCCAGTGGGGGGTAGACCTGCTGATCCTCCTCCATATGGGTGCCTGAGGGCCCCTGGCTGACTCCTTGAGGAGAAGGTGTAGCTGGAGTGAGATTGAGCTGCTCTGCACCCCTCCCACATGCACATTGTTTGAGGCCAACTATAGTGTCAGCGATGGAGTTCAGCCTGTGCAGCAGTGCAGGTCTCCATGGCGGCTGCCATCCTACCAGTGTTGACCTCGGTGCATTGCAATGCAGGCACTATCACCTCAGCCTGAAGGCGGATGGACTCCTCCATCATTCCTGGCAATCTGCGGGGTGCAGCAGACACCCCTTCCTGATGTTCTGGAGCTTGCCTTTGCAGCTCCAGCAACTGTGACATGACCGAGTCCAGAGGCTCATCATCTGATTCGGACTCAGCAACATTCTGGCCTCCAGCAGTTCATTGAACACCGGACACCTGGGAAGACCCTGCTGCCGCCTGCTGTGAATCAGACAGTGCGATGAGCTCACCAGATTGTGATCCCGAGGCTATTCTAAAACTAGGTTCCACCGAGGTGTGTCTCTGCACTTGGTGGAGGGTGTGGGTGAGCGCTGTGACAGGACTTAATGGAGCATGCCTCCAGATGGTTTCTTCGGGGCTTGATTGGAGGCCCTGGGTCGTGGACTTCGTTGGCTGTTTCCCAAGTGTGCTTGTGAAAGCAAGGAGAGATAGTTAGTGCATGGCAGTGGCCTGTGAAAGAGGACACATCACTCACAGCATGGTTATCTGATGGATAAAGACAAAAAGCTAAAAGCAGTTCTGCCGAAGGGTCATGAAGACTCGAAACGTTAACTGATTTCTTCTCCACCGATGCTGCCAGACCTGCTGAGTTTTTCCAGGTAATTCTGTTTTTGTTATCTGATGGATGTTGCATTGCTGGATCCTCACTTGGTAGACCAGCGCCGACCTCACCATCAGCACAGGAATGTTCCAGATCCTTGCTGGCCAGCTGGATGGATCTGTTTTCAAAGTCTGCGAGGACCTTGATTTCAGGCTTCATCCACCAGCCTGCAACTTCTCCCTCTTGTTGTGTGCCAGCTTATCCTGCATGAATACAGATGGAGAGAGTGTAAGCAGGATGTCTGCCAGGTCAGATGATAAGTATGCCTGGCATGTGTGGGTGGTGAGTGGTCCCATGGATGGGGTAAGGACAATGATGGTGTGTGTGAGAGAGTGAATGGTGATGTCCCTTGAACCGGCAGTGAGTGAGGGCCCTGTGGATGTGTGATGGGGTTGTGGGTGTGTGAGTTGAGAGTGATGAGAAGAGTGGCTTACCCTGATGAAACGGAGGAGATCATTCATCCTCTTGCAGCACTGGGTGTCTGTCCTTTTTTGAAGGGCATTGGCACTGAACACCGCTGCCACCATCTCCCAAGCTGGATTAGTGAGGTTGCTGCCCATCCTGCAGCCAGAGCGGGAGTAGAGAACATCACGGTGAGCCTCCACTGCATCCAAAAGGTGCTCAAGGGACGTGTCATTGAACCTGGGGGCTACAGTCTTTTTGCCTTTCAGGTCCATGTCTTCTTTGCAGCAGTCATGGGCTGGAAGCACTGAGAGGCATGCGCTGGTCTGGACTTTAAATATGGTGCCCAGCGTGCTGAAGCGGTGAGGTGATGGCATGGTGGGTGAATGAGAGCCCGCCTGCCATTTAAACGACATGTTTCCCGGGAATGCATAACTAATGCGGCAGATTTGGGACAATACGACATGAAAAGCCACCATTGTGGCCAGCGGGTAAACATCATTTTACCTGCCCGCTACTGTGCTTAGTGCAAATCTGGGCCGATTCCGCCCAATATCTTTGCAGCAGTAAGTGCAGTATTCAACTGACAAGGAAATGCCTCTATCCACTTAGTAAACTGATCAATAACCACAAGTGCATGTGTAAAATGTCCTTGTGATGGTGGCAATCAGTCAATAACGTCAATTTGGAGGTGAGCCTAAGGACCCTCTGGTACTGCCTGACTTCTAAGGAAAGCCCACAAACCACAACGAAGGGCTTACCTGTAAAATCAGCAAACACCTAACAACATAGAGGGTTACATCCTCCTTTAGTTTAGGCCACTGCGGAGTAGTTAAAATTTTTCTTAAGTCATCGCAACAGAAAAATGACAACCTGTCGGATGCAAATGAAACAAGAAGAAAAGTTCATCTCTTAACTCGGGAGCAGCACAAATTACTGGACCCTGATCTGGCTTTTGCCTATACATTAACAGAGGAGGAAAATCTTCAGAAGAAAGAAGCATTTTGTGAGCCCACAAAGTAAGTGCAGGCAAAGACTGAGCTTGCTCATGCCAATAAATAACTACCTGATATGGGCATTGAAGAGACCCCAAATCCATTGCAGGCCTAACTAGTGAAACAGGAGTTGCTGCATCTTCTACCTTTGAATGATTATGAGCTGCTATACTCTACCTCTGGCAATGGATCTCCAGATTTAGCTGCTTCCTTAACTTATTGCATTGTTACCTCATGTATGATTCAATTCATTCCAGATAAGTGCTGTGACTTTAACTATGTAGCACGGCGCCTTTTTCTCTTTCAAAACCTGCCAAAGAAAACAAAGATGTGGTGCATGGACCAAAGATCCATGAGCCAAAGATTTACCATCTGAGGAACTATAAGATTTTTTCTTATAAAGAGGAAGAGTCAGCATGGTATTAATGACATAAGCACTATCAGACCATAAATTCACAGGATAGCTAGCAGTTACTTTAACTGCAAAGAGTAAAACCATCAATTCTGCATACTGAGAAGACACTTGAACTTGAGGGTATGTTCAGGCAATACGATTGCAAATCCTGTGTGAGGAATCCCTTGACATAGTATGATTAACCATCAATATACACATCAGGAACTTCGTTACTGGAAGAAGGGTAATACCATGTGGACTCACATCTAGGGCTCTGTGAAGTAATTCTATTGTCCATCTATTTAGTCCCTGTGACGATAATAAAGTGTCTCTTGGCTTTACTAATAAATTCAAAGGAGTATGAAGTGAATGGATGATGTCTTTCTGTAGGCCTGTGATATAAGTAAAATAGCTTAGTGCCCAAAAGATAGCTAACAAATGTCATTCACAAATCGAATAAGGCCTCTCTGCCCTCTGTAGGTTTCGAGAGGCATAAGCTGCTGGATGCCTGTGGCCTGCATAGTTCTGCCCCACTACTGCCTTTGCAATATCCTCTCTGAAAGCTGCTTCCAAATGAAATGGCTGCTCTGGACCTGGTTCTACTAAACTGTTAGCTGCATAACTGCTACTTTTAACTTCTCCACAGCATTAGTGTGCTCTGCTGTCCATAAAGGCAATACAAGACAATAAAGGCAACCTTGCCTTTAAGAAGCCCATAGAGAGTTTGGCCATCTCTGCAAATGCTGGATTAAAGCTGCACTGGTAACACACCAATCCCAAAAATGAACCAAGTGCCGACTTGGATATTGGAAAAGGAATCTGCTGAATGACTTCTGCCTTGTGACTGTCTGGACTCAGACTGCATGACGATATTGAAACTCCCAGGAAAACGATTTCTTCCTGCAACAGCTGAACATTCTGGGGGTTAAACTTCAAATAACAAAGACAACAACTTGTTTCAGATGTTCATCAACTGTTTCAGTGCATAAGCAAATCATCCACACACTGCAACAATCTTTTTGGCTACAGAAAGGCGATCAGAAGTTCTGCCATTCTCTTATGAAAAATAATGGGAACGTTATGAAATCCCCGTGGGATGACCATCCAAGTGAAGATGCAATCTGCAAATGTGAATACAACCTTGTACTGATTTCAAATAAAAGCAAAATACTGCAGATGCTGGAAATCTGAAATAAAAATAGAAAATGCTGAAAAAACTCAGTAGGTCTGACAGTATCTCTGGAGAGAGAAACACAGTTAACGTTTCAAGTCCGCATGACTCTTCAGAGCAAAGAGAGGTAGAAATGTGATGGGTTTTATATTGTTGAAGAGAAGGGTTGGAGCATGTGGAGCAAAGTAGAAGGTCAGGGATAGGTAGGAGCTCAGGAAAGATTTGACAAAGATGTCATGGACACAGGACAAAGGGAGTGGTCATGATAGTGTTAAATACTAAGGCAGGTGGTAATAGTGACATAAAGTTCAGTTAGCAGAATGCGTTAATAGCAGAACAAAGGTCAACGCTCTCTGAAAGCAAAATACGACAAGTTACGGACAGGCCCTTGTGGGGAGAGAGGGTTGGAAAAAAAATCAAAATGAAGGACAGAATTCGTGGTCTGAAGTTGTTGAACTCAGTGTTAAGTCCAGAAGGTTGTAAAGTGCCTAATCGAAAGGTGTGGTACCGTAAAGTGCAGAAAGCTGGAACAATCTCTTTTTGCTACTGGTATGCTCCAGAATCCATTTGTGATATCCAGTGTAGAAAATACTTTAGTTCTTGCTGGTATTTCAGAAATCAATATGGGTGCTTTGCTAACAATGGGTGTGCACTTAGGCGTTACTGTATTTAACCCCCTGTAGTCGGCCGTTAATCTCCAAGAATTGTCCAGCTTCCTCACTGGTCATATGGGTGAATAGGTAAAAGTGTGTTGCCTTAACATGCCCCGCTTAAGGAGTGACTCTTCCAAAAAAGGAATGCTTTCCCAGGGAATCGGATACTGTTTGAGAAAAGAATGACCAAGTCTGTTAATTATTTTTTCACTCTTCAATTTTGCATAATTATGCTTACTCCTAGCAAAAGCTAGTGAATGCTCTCTAATTGTCTCTTGGACTCAGCTGTCTGAATGGCAAGGAACTTCATGTGCTGAAGGCTTTTTGATCGCAAAGACTGAATCAACATCAGAAATCTCAGCTGGTTCATTAGTTCCCATACCTATCCAAACGCTGCCTTGGTTATAATCAAAATAACTTGACATTGTTTTAACTCATTGGACCAGTATCCCTTTTCCATTAACAGTGTTGATAAACGCTGGGGATTCAACAGTTAATGAGATCCTTTGTACTTTAAGGATCAAGGCATTTCCTTTATATGTGCTAGCCTCTTATGACAGAAAACTAGGTACGAATGTGAGTTGCGAGGAGGATGCTTCAAGCCGATTTAGACAGGCTAATTAATTGGCAAGAGCATGACTGGTGGAGAAATGAGAAGTTATCCACTTTGGTAGGAAAAATAGAAAAGCAGAGTATTTCTTAAACGGTGAGAGATTGGGAAGTTTTGATGTTTAAAGGGACCTGGGTGTCCTTGATCATAAGTCACTGAAAGCAAGAGCAGCAAGCAATTAGGAGGGCAAATAGCATGTTGGCCTTTACCCCAAGAGGACTTAAGTACAGAAATAAATAAGTTTTGATGCAATTGTATAGAGCCTAGGTAAGACCTCACCTGGAGTATTGTGTACAGTTTTGCTCTCTTTCCCTAAGGAAGGATATACTTTCCATAGAGGGAGTGCCTTTCACCAGATTGATTGCTGGCACGACGGGATTGTCCTATGAGAGATTGAGGAGACCGGGCCTGTAATCTCTAGAGTTTAGAAGAATGAGAGGTAATCTTATTGAAATTTTTAATGGCCTTAAAAGGCTGTTGACAGGCCGGCAGGTGAGCAGCTGCCTCCGGCGCATGCCTGCTGAACAAAGTATCGAAATGATGTGCGATGACGTCGGGATGCACGTCCGATGTCATCGCGCGTCATTTTATGCGTCGGCATGTCGGGCCCGCCCCCGCACACCAACGGCACTATTCTGCCCCGAGTGTAAACACCTTGCACCTTCATCTCAGTAAAACAATCTAATCCTTCCTTTGATCTTTAAGAATCAAACCACCCAAGCTTACTGTGAGGCAGCCTGCAGAACAGGTCACATGACCCCCTTCATTTACCCTAAGTTTTAAGTGACATTCCCCAAGTAAAATTATTATAAGATTATTATAACAAAATTCTCTTCCACAGAGAATAGTGGAGGCTGGATCATTAAATATATTCAAGGCTGAGTTTTATAAATTTTGATCAACAGAAGCATTAAAGGTTATGGGGGACAGACAGGAAAGTGGAGTTAAGGCCAAAATCAGATCAGCCATGATCTTATTGAATAACAGAGCAGACTCGAGGGGCTGAATGGCCTACTCCTGCTCCTATTTCTATGATCTTATGATCTTAAGTGGACACTTTATTTTGCTGGAATCAGTCCAAAACTATTCTCTACTCCCAACGGCCTGCTTCCTTTTCCCTTTCCCAGTCGGGTAACTTCTAATCCCTAAACTGACTTTCATGGTGAGCGTTACCCTGGAGATTCCTCCGTCTAACCAAAGCTAGGCAAATCTTCCAGCCTCATTTAAATCCTTACAAACTTGATCTGTTCAGTCTGAGTATGAGCTCCCACCTGTATTCTGTGTGGCGAATAATAAAGACAGTGTTTTTTCTGCTTCAGGTTCAGGCTTGACTGCCTCTATGTCTCTGCTCTCTCTATCTCTCTCAGGTTCCTGAAGACTCCCTTGTCTCTGTGAATTTCAGGGATGTTTTAGAAAAGCTCTGTAACCACTTACTACATCGGCTCGCTATGGACTCTTTCCCTCTCAAGCTCATCTCCATGGCAACGTGAATCACTTGGACCTTGGGTCCATGTAATAATACTCATTAACTATCTTCTAGACACTGCCCCCCCCAACTCCATTATTTCTTGGAATTGAATGGACAGTTTAAAGGAGAACTGTTTATAAAATCTGACATTCCTAACACCTCCTTGTGAGACTGGAGTCAACCCACAGTCTACAGGTGTGAACACCTTACACCTTCTTCCCAGTAAAATAACCTGGGCCTCGCTTTAACCTTTAACAATCAGCTCACCAAAGCTGGTTGTTGGGCAGAATTCAGAACAGGTCACATGACCTCCTCCATTCCTTCATTTTACCCTAAGTTAAAGAGACAGTCCAAAAACATAACAATCTGATAAACCTCATATTTGTAACAAGCTCAACACCATCCAGAATAAAGCAACCCGCTTGATTGGCACCCCATCCATCACCAGCACACTGTAGCTACAGTGAGTACCATCTACAAGGCTTCAACAAAAGCAGCTACCAAAGCTGCAACCTCTACTACCCAATGGGAAAGCAAGAGCATGGGAGCACAACCACGTCCAAGACACACACAATGCTGACTTGGAAATATATCACAGTTTCTTCATTGTCACTGAGTCAAAATCCGGGAACTCCCTCCCTAACAGCACTGTGCGAGTGCCTTTACCACATAAACTGCAGCTCTTTGAGAAGGTGGCTCACCATCTCCACCTCCTTCTCAAGGCTAATTAGGGATGGGCAATAAATGTTAGTCTTGCCTGCAATGCCTACATCCCATGAATGAATAAAAAAATGATTGCCAGTCAGAATCCTCACGAACACCCGCATTTAGCACAAAAATAAATCCAAACGTGAACAAAGCTACCCTGTGAATTTAAAAGTAAATGTACATCACAAAAATGATAGTGATTTCTCATGAGCAATCAAATCAAGGAATTGAAATGATAGCTCTGAACCACAGAAGCTTTGCTCTTGCAATTTATCATATTTTTTGAAACACTTAATTACATTACTGGCTTGTATTTATTCCTGGCTATCCTTTAACATATTTTTTGATATTCTACGATAGTAACAGACATTTGTGTGATGCATATATCTTCAGTTCTTAAATTAGGTATTATCTTCTCACTCTTTATGCCTTTCTCTGCTCAGTACATCATAATGATAAATATTTTAAAAGTATGAACTATACACCATGTATTGGAAAATGCAGACATTGAATTTTAGAGTAGTAATTCAATCTGCTGGTTCTGCTGATGTTCATATAAGTGGCTCAAGCTTCTTTTGATGGCTTATGCCGATGATGTCATCTTAACTGCTTGCAACTCACTGCCAGCCATTTATTAGGGTGTAGGATCATTCTTTAATTTCATTGTAAAAATACAGCATTGCAAGCATAAAGCATATTTGTATTTGTTTGTTCTGCAAAAAATATTATGAATATATCTGTCAATAGAGTAAAATATTAATTTAAGCCGTCAGTCATGGCTCAGTGGTAACATTGACACCTTCTGAGTTACTGGGTTCAAACGCCATACCAAATACTTAAGCACATAATCCAAAGTGACACATCGGTGCCGTACTGAGGCATTGCAATCCTGTTGGAGGAGCTGTCTTTCCGGTAAGATGTTAAGTCGAAACCCATCTGTACTTTCAGGTGGATGCTAAAGATCCCATGGCACAACTTGGAAAATGGCTTGGGAGTTGTCCTACAGCTCGATTGTGCCTCAACCAGCACCACCAAGACAGATTAATCTGTCATTTATTCCATTGTTATTTGTGGGACTTTGCTGTGTGATAATCGACTGCTGTGTTTGCCTATATTACAACAGTGACCACACTTCAAAAATACTGGCTGTGAAGCGCTTTGCGTTGTCCTGAGGTTTTGAAAAGCACTATAGCCCTTTACTAAAAATAGAAAATTCTTGAAATGCACAGCAGGTCAGTCAACAATTGATAGAGAAATATACAATTTTAAACGTAACCCAAAATATCACGGTCTAATTGGTTATGAGTTAATTGCTCCGCAGAGTCACATGTTCTAAGGACTTAATTTGATACTTTAAATGTTGCTGATGAAACAGTTGTAACAGGTCTAAACAGGTATTGTGGTAAGTAAAATAATGGTAAATAAATCTTGGTTACAAAGAAGAAAAAACTATAAATCGGCAGCAGCCTTGTCAAGATTGTAGTGATACCTCTCTGCAAGCTTAAAAAATAAAGCATTACCATTATTATTTAGTTTCTGAGAATGCCATTAATTTTGGTTCTGTATGATTCTCTAATCCTACATTATGATGCCCAGAAATTTACAGAGAATCAGTATTGTGAATTCTCATTGAAAAGGCAGCAGACAGATATCTTGGGTAAGTGAAAAGGGTACCCTCTGCGTCAATCAGTTGGCAGCTGTCTAGTACAGTCCTTCCCAAACATTTTTGCGGTGTGACCCCCATTTTGATGCTTCAGACTTCATGTGACCCCAGAGTGAGAATTTGAGGGGTGGGGGGGTGGGGTAGTGCAAGGGTTGTTGATCAAGGGCGGGGGAGGCTTTAGTTGTTGAGTGAGATTGGGAACCAGAGTTGAGCATGGGTGGAATTGGTGAAAAGCAGGGCTTCTCCAAAATAAACCAAACGCCGACCTATTCACAGGCTTTATTTGCAGCAGTGGCATTCAGGCCTCAGAGAGCAGTCCATTAAGCCATGCCCACCAACAATAAAAAGGGAGCATTTAGAGGGGCCTCGCAACTGTCAACAATCAGTCTGAGCTTCATGGCAGTCACTGTTGCTTCAAGCTCACTACCTCAAAATCTCAATTCGTGACCCCACAGTTTGGGAAGCCCTGCTGTAGGAGATGAAAATGAAAAGGTCTTGATGAAAAAATATATTTCACAGCAAAGTTCGGTTGAAATTTTAGTATCTTTTCAGAACACCAGGAAAAAATTAAATTCATGGTCTCCCTTTTGCGCTTGAGAAACAGACAGTTGGAAATTGAAAATTGGGAGATGTGATGGGGAGCATTCGGCTAGTTGTCTGAGGCCTTCCTGTTGCATTACTCAGGCCATCATGTAGGTGAAACAGGAATAAGGCTGCTTAAGTTTGTAAATTAGGATCCTACGCAGGCTATAGGACTCCAGTTGCAAATGTATGCACAAATGGGAAGAACATGAACATGTAATACAGAGATAGAGATGCTCAAAAGCTGGGTGAAAAATTATTTTTGTGGGGTCAGGAGGAGCAGCAATGCAGTCTTTTGGATGAGATGTTAAACAAAGATACTCTAAGGTGGTCAAAAAGATCCCATGGCACTATCTGTAGAAGATCAGGAATGTTCTTCCTGGTGTGTGGGCCATTATTTATCCCTTAACATCACTAAAACAGATGATATGGTAGTTTATCTCATGAATTTTTGTGGGATTTTGCTGAACATTTCCCAATATTACAGCAATGGCTACACTTCAAAAGCACTTCCTTGTAAGGAAAACTTACAATGTGAGATTGAAAACAGCGTGAGAGGAGAGGCAGTCGGGGTCTGTAAACACCGTGAGAAGAGAGGCAGTCGGAGTCTGTAAACAGCGCGAGAGGAGAGGCAGTCGGAGTCTGTAAACAGCGCGAGAGGAGAGGCAGTCAGAGTCTGAAAACAGAGCGAGAGGAGAGGCAGTCGGAGTCTGAAAACAGAGCGAGAGGAGAGGCAGTCGGAGTCTGAAAATAGAGCGAGAGGAGAGGCAGTCGGAGTCTGAAAACAGCGAGAGGAGAGGCAGTCGGAGTCTGAAAATAGCACGAGAGGAGAGGCAGTCGGAGTCTGAAAACAGCACGAGAGGAGAGGCAGTCGGAGTCTGAAAACAGAGCGAGAGGAGAGGGAGTCGGAGTCTGAAAACAGCACGAGAGGAGAGGCAGTCGGAGTCTGAAAACAGAGCGAGAGGAGAGGCAGTCGGAGTCTGAAAACAGAGCGAGAGGAGAGGCAGTCGGAGTCGGAAAACAGAGCAAGAGGAGAGGTAGTCGGAGTCTGAAAACAGCACGAGAGGAGAGGCAGTCGGAGTCGGAAAACAGAGCGAGAGGAGAGGCAGTCGGAGTCTGAAAACAGCACGAGAGGAGAGGAAGTCGGAGTCTGAAAACAGAGCGAAAGGAGAGGTAGTCGGAGTCTGAAAACAGCACGAGAGGAGAGGCAGTCGGAGTCTGAAAACAGAGCGAGAGGAGAGGCAGTCGGAGTCTGAAAACAGAGCGAGAGGAGAGGCAGTCGGAGTCGGAAAACAGAGCAAGAGGAGAGGCAGTCGGAGTCTGAAAACATCACGAGAGGAGAGACAGTCGGAGTCTGAAAACAGAGCGAGAGGAGAGGCAGTCGGAGTCTGAAAACAGCACGAGAGGAGAGACAGTCGGAGTCTGAAAACAGAGCGAGAGGAGAGACAGTCGGAGTCTGAAAACAGAGCGAGAGGAGAGGCAGTCGGAGTCTGAAAACAGAGCGAGAGGAGAAGCAGTCGGAGTCTGAAAACAGCACGAGAGGAGAGGCAGTCGGAGTCTGAAAACAGCACGAGAGGAGAGGCAGTCGGAGTCTGAAAACAGCGCTAGAGGAGAGGCAGTCGGAGTCTGAAAACAGAGCGGGAGGAGAGGCAGTCGGAGTCTGTAAACAGCACGAGAGGAGAGGCAGTCGGAGTCTGAAAACAGAGCGAGAGGAGAGGCAGTCGGAGTCTGAAAACAGAGCGAGAGGAGAGGCATTCGGAGTCTGTAAACAGCGCGAGAGGAGAGGCAGTCGAAGTCTGAAAACAGAGCGAGAGGAGAGGCATTCGGAGTCTGTAAACAGCACGAGAGGAGAGGCAGTCGGAGTCTGAAAACAGAGCGAGAGGAGAGGCATTCGGAGTCTGTAAACAGCACTAGAGGAGAGGCAGTCGGAGTCTGAAAACAGAGCGAGAGGAGAGGCATTCGGAGTCTGTAAACAGCGCGAGAGGAGAGGCAGTCGGAGTCTGAAAACAGAGCGAGAGGAGAGGCATTCGGAGTCTGTAAACAGCACTAGAGGAGAGGCAGTCGGAGTCTGAAAACAGAGCGAGAGGAGAGGCATTCGGAGTCTGAAAATAGAGCGAGAGGAGAGGCAGTCGGAGTCTGTAAACAGCGCGAGAGGAGAGGCAGTCGGAGTCTGTAAACAGCGCGAGAGGAGAGGCAGTCGGAGTCTGTAAACAGAGCGAGAGGAGAGGCAGTCGGAGTCTGTAAACTGAGCTAGAGGAGAGGCAGTCGGAGTCTGTAAACAGCGCGAGAGGAGAGGCAGTCGGAGTCTGTAAACAGAGCGAGAGGAGAGGCAGTCGGAGTCTGTAAACTGAGCGAGAGGAGAGGCAGTCGGAGTCTGTAAACAGCGTGAGAGGAGAGGCAGCCGGAGTCTGAAAACAGCGAGAGAGGAGAGGCAGTCAGAGTCTGAAAATAGTGCATGAAAACAAATTGTGACATCACAGCAAAGAAGCATTTTGGTTGGAGAAGCAGCTAGCTGTTTGGTGAGTATCTGGCGAGTATCTAGCAAGTGGTTAAGGTTTATTCTATCCCTAAGGTTTAAAATAGTATAGGAACTGTACTTCTGTAAGTTGATACTAAGTTGATCGACTGGTAAGTGCTTAGTGTTAGGGAGTTAAGGTAGATTTATAAATAAAAAAGAACTAAAACTTTAGTTTTATTATTTCATTTTACTTTAATTTTAAACACCTTAAACACACACCTGTGTAGTTAAGAAACATTTATCTTTTAGCAGTCAGTGTTTCCAGCATTTAATAAGCACAGTAAATTTTATCATACATAGGAATTACTCTAAGTTCATTAAGAAAGTAATTAAACTAAATTAGCTAAATAACATAAGTAACAATGGCAGGACAAATGTTATGTTGCAGCTGTGGAACGTTGCAGCGCGATGCGCACCCACCATGAATTAAAGGCCTTCTTAAGGCCCTTAAGTCAGCAATTGTCGACGATTTTGAGGGGCCCATGCGGACTTCGGCTCGGCGCACGGGCCCAACAGACAAGCGGGTAAGTGATTTTTTAACAAAACTCATCCACGGGTGGGATATGTGGGCTCAGAGGGGTTGTTCATGTTTTTTCTGAAGTATTTATTGCAGGAAGTGTTTTAAATTTGCCTGTGTGATTGTTACCAGTACAGATCGATTTCCAACAGCTTTCTCTGTACTTTGAAGCTTCAGCTCCCCAGTCTGCAGACAGTAATCTTTATCGGGCCTGCAGCTTTCCAGAGGCCTCCATTTAGCCTGGGTATGGGTTCTGACATCTCCACTGGAGGCAGCTCCTCTGAGGAGGAAGGGAGGGATAGAATAAGGAGGAGGCCAGGAGTGGGCAATCAGCCTCCAGGGGAGCCACCTTTGGGAGGTCAGGCGCAGGCACAAGGGGCACAGGGCCAAGAGGTTGTCCAAGGTGGAAGGAGGCATAGAAGACGCCACTATCCTGCTGCCAGGATACACAGGCGGCGAAGCAGCTACCTCAATATGACTGAGGTGCAGTGCCGAAGGAGGCTCCGTCTCTCAAAGGAAACAGTCAACTATATCTGTCAGATGATTGGCTCTGAGATCTCCCCTAACTGTGTGGGTGGACACCCCATGCCAGCGGCTCTGAAGGTCACAGCTGCCCTCCACTTCTATGCCTCTGGCTCCTTCCAGGGCTCAGTGGGTGATCTTTGCGGTGTCTCCCAATCAGCTGTCCAAACTTGTGTCAAGCAGGTTACAGACGCTCTGTTCAGATGGGCATTGACCTTCATCCACTTCCGCTGCGACCAAGCAAGTCAGGCACAGCGAGCCAGAGGCTTCGCGGCCATTGCTGGCTTCCCCCGCGTCCAGGGTGCAATAGACTGCACACATGTGGCCATCAAGGCGCCAGCAGGTGAGCCCGGTCCCTTCGTCAACAGGAAGGGCTTCCACTCCATGAACTTGCAGATAGTGTGTGATCACAGGATGCAGATTCTACAAGTTTGTGCAAGGTACCCAGGCAGCTCCCACGACGCCTATTTCCTCAGATACTTCCAGGTGCCAGGGCTCTTCAGTGCTCCGGCTCAGTTGGATGGTTGGCTGGTGGGTGACAAGGGCTATCCCCTCAGAAGGTGGCTCATGACGCCTCTCCACCATCCAAGAACAGAAGCTGAGGAGCACTACAATAGGAGCCACGGCATCACAAGGGCTGTGGTGGAGAGAGCCATTGGTCTTCTCAAGATGCACTTCCGTTGCCTGGACCGCGCAGGGGGCGCACTCCAGTGCCCCCAAGATCGCGTCTCTGTGATAGTGGTAGCATGCTGTGCTCTGCACAATCTTGCGCTGGAAAGGGGGGATGCAGTTGATGATGAAGACCTTGATGCAGTGGATGATGCTGCACATGATGTATCCAGCAGTGGCTCAGAGGATGAGGAAGCACAGGGCGATGATGAGGGGCAGCACGCCGACCCGCTACTGCACCAAGGAGGCAGGGACACCCAGGACAATTTAATCCAGCGAACCTTCAGCTACCTCCACACACATGGATCTGCAGGACCAGTATTGTCTGGCACTTCCACATGTGGCACTTAGGTGCTACATCTTCCACCTCATCAGCTGCAACTAAGGGCTTAGTGCAGAAACATCAAGGTCCACTCAAATACTCATGATATGTCTGTGAAACATACAAATGCAGCACAAAGGAAACACCCTCAGCCATGGTCAGAAAAGTGGACTTTATTCAGTCCAAAATAAAACACAAACATCGCTCAGACATACAGAACTATTTTTTCCCTATTCTGGGGCCAACACAAAATCACCAGTGACAAACCCGTGGAGTGCCTAACGTGCCTTATGCTTACGTCTTCGGGTGCTACGTCTTGGTGCCGCCCCATCGCTTAGAGTGGCTTGTGAGACAGCCTGCTGACTCTGCTGTCCTGTTGGCCTCGATGACCTTGGCGGCCGTCCTCTGGCCCGTGGAGTCTGTGATGGCCCCGCCTGGGAGGGAGTGGCCAGTTCCAGAACTGGCACCTCCCCAGTTGTCGCAGCCTCAACAGATGCAACCGTCACTGGCAGAGGGGCGGAGGAGCTGCTGCCCTCATCCGGAGCACCCTGAGAGGAGCTCGCAGTGACGACAGGCAGCTGCTGCGCCGACGTGAGGTCACATTGGATCTCCTGGCTCACCGCAGATGCATGGGCACCGAGCGGCGACACTTGGTGCCCAGAACATTTCCCACATTGGGAATGACCACCTGTGGCCATTACCGCTGTGAGGGCTTGCAGGTCCGAGTGTAACCCAATCAGAAGAGTCTCAATCTGATCGAAGCCCCTCTCCATAAGAGTCGCCAATCTCTCAATGGAGGAAGCCTGAAGCTCTGTCCTGAGGTTCATTCCATCACTGACACTCTGCCTGGATTCCTTCACCACAGAGACCAACTGAAGCACAACCTCATGCAATCCTGCCAGATGCTCCCGCGCACCCTGCCGCTTGTCCTGCAGCTGCTGCATGGCGGACATCTCCAGTGGCACATCATCACTGCCCGACTCAGCATGTGCCTGATCCCCTGCAGTCCTCCGGCTGCTGGCGCCATGGGCACTCTCTGTCCCTGCCATCTCCTCCAGCGATTGTGAAGTGCTCTCTCCACGGTGCCCCGAGACACTAGCTGACGTTACGTTCCCCACCGAAGTGTTTGTGGCTGCGCTGGTGCCTGGCTGGCTGAAATTATGTGCCGCAAGTTGCATGTCTTGGCCCTCAGGTGTGGAAGTGGGGCTCTGGACATGTTGGTGGCGGCCATGTGGTGGTGATGCTGAAATTAACAACAAGGACAGTGCATCAGTTAGCATTCAGTCAGTGACACCTTTCATCCCTACCCCCCCCCCACCCCTCCAGCCTCATAATGCACTCAACCTTCAAGAACTTAAGGAGATGAACATTGGTAGGGTGGTAAATAGTCAAGAGGAGGCCCAAACATTAGATGCGCATACAGACAGGCTGGTCAGATGGCCTAAGGAATGCCACATGGAATGTTACGTGGCATTGGAGTGGGGAGAGTGCAGAGGTACCTGACCTGGATGCATGCTGGCCTGGAGAGTTGGAGTTATGAGGAAACATTGCATACACTTGCGATATTTGCCATGGAGCACAGGAGATTGACAGGTCACATTATTGACCTTCATACCGTTATGAGGGGCATAGAACAGGTGGGCAGAAGGCAGCATTTCCCCTTGGCGCAGGGATGACTAACGTGGTGGCAGTTATTTAAGTTGAGTGCCATGTGGTTGACAGGTGAGGTGCTGAGGACCTTTTGGACAGAGTAATGTGGGACGCACTGGGTGAAAGAGTGGTGGAGGTACAAACCCTCTTAAGATGCAAAACATCTTTGAATGTGCAGCAGTGATGCCATGGCATGTTAGGCAATGGGGATAGTGGTCACAAATGGGATATGGCGACTTTCGAAGGTGCTGGAGACACACACCCTCAAGGGGCCGAGGGACCTTTATGTATGACCCACACGTCTGACTGTATCAGTCTGCGAATGAGTAGTGTTGCTGCATTAACGATTGCAGCAACCATCAGTGGTTTGGATGGTGGGGAGACAGACTGGATGGGACTGTGGACCTCAAATACCTGGACGCCGCACCCTAACCACAGTGGCCCATCTGAGGCCTCCAGCGGCTCCTGTCCACACTACTGGTGATCAGTCCCAGAAGATAGTAAGGCTGGTCCCAACGCCCTCCCCCAACAGCCACCTTGGACACATTCGGCGTCCATCACTTTGAATAACACACCGGTCTTAGCGCCCATGGCAAGGAGGTGCAACTAGGTGCGGCACCGAGGCCAGCAGATGGGTCTTGGCCACGACACCTTGAGGCTCCCCTTCCACCGTCTCATCACCATCAATATGACATGTGTTGGAGTTCTGAGTATGTGTCTAGCTGCCTCCCCTGCAGGTTGCCCCTAGACTACTCAAATGCGACAAACATCAACATATGCTGCGGGGAGAACCCATCTTCTCCTCAACCACTAAGGCTGATGTAAGCATGGTCACTACCTGTTTGCCCACCCAGCGTGCGCCAAATGCCCAATGCAGTAACGACACTAAGATGTGAGGGGGTGAGGGCTCAAAGGCTAAGGCTATCTGCTGGGTCAAATGGCCAAGGCTGACATGGTACTCACTCTTCCAGAGAGCAACAAATCATTGAAGAGTTTGCGGCACTGTGTTCCTGTGCGCCGCACATCGTCATGGGAGCTTATAGCCTCTGCCACCTCCTGCCACGCCTGCCTGGTCACGTGGGAGGCCCTCCTCCTCCCATCCTCAGGATACAAAATATTCCGACGGTTGGACTCCTCTTCGAGGAGGGCAGCAAGGCAGGCATCGGAGAACCGAGGGGCACAGTGGCCCCCCCCGCTGACCTATCCTGCAGCCTGCCCCCCTCCTCCTCCTCCTCCTCCTGTGCACTGAAACCAGCATGTCCTTCTCTGTGAGTGGCCATGGTGCACTGCCTCAAGGTGGCTGCCTGGTCGCTCTTTATACAGACTGCCGGTTCCCCAATGGAACTGGCGGTCTGAACACGCCCACCGCTGATTCGATTTTCCCGTTCTCCATGGGAGTCACAAACCCGCTGGGTGGGCCTTAATTGGCCCATCCGCACAAAATGGCGGCGCGGCCCGTTTTGGCGGTGGCGATCGGCTGCCCGCCCGCCCGTTAAGGGCAAAATTCAGCCCAAGGTTACTGTTTCAGGTTGATGACATTTTGTCAGACTCTTCTTTTTCATTGCAGTTCCAAACAATTACATTCACGTTTGAGGGATGTTGGAATGGTTGGGGGCACCGCATGGAGGGGGGGAGGGGGAGAGGTATGGGGGGCGGAGATGTTTTGGGTAGCGGGGTGTCTGTCAACTCATGGGAAATAAGTAAGTAATTTCGCCGCATCTGTCTGTGACATTTTACTGCCGACACCTCATTATCATTTTATTTCTGGGTTTGGCATTGAGTGCATGGTAGCAAGCGTGGTGCAGACCCATGTGACACAATCTCAACTCAAGTATTTACAGGGTCTTTCCAAAGATGGGATTTGGAGGAGTTGGATAGTTTGGCACAAAGACTGCAATTGCAGAACATGGACTTGGGACTCTCAAAAGCTGCATTAATGACACCACCCTTAATGTACTGCTGGGGCAGTAAGGAGGCAGAGAGAAAGATACCCTTCCCAGCAACTGGAGCAAGAAATGCGCTACTGCTATGAAAGAGATATGGCTGGAGGTGACCCAGGAGTTCAACAGCAGGAACATTGTGCTACACTCCTAGATTCAGGTCAGGATGTGCTTTACTGAATGAACCAGGTCATGAAAAGTGAATATGGTTGCATGTTCACCTACAACCTATTGTGCACATCATCCTCCCCTGCCTCACTCTGCCTTCTCAAGCCTGCCTTAGGACATCACTCCTCACATGCACTTACCTTGCAAGTGCATCCTTCTTCTTTCTATGCGCCCCTGTACATACCTCTCTATCTATCCACCACTCCAATTGTTCTTATCCTTATGTAATTTCAACCCTCTTCCTGATCGTCACCCTCACAAAATGCACTGCATCCATTGGGTGAACACATGTCATTACAGTCATTCATTGCAGGAGAAGAGAATGTAGAACACTAGAGAGAGAGACAACCAGATGTGGTCCACCAAATGTCTTACAGCCAATCACTGCAGGGGAGGGAGTGCTGGAGATGAGTGGTGTCTTAGGGCGGAATTGTATGGTCCCGTTGTCAGCTGGTGTCATGGCGGGTGGGGGAGGGACAATTAGGCGGGAGGGGCAGAAATCGATTTCAAGCCAGTGCAAAATCACAGTGGGATCATCCAATGGCGTCCACCATGGCAGAACAGGAATCCCGCTGGGGGCCGGCATGAACCCGATTTGCATCCCGGTAATGGGATGCAAAGTAAGACCCGACGGAATCGTCCCCTTCACACCCAATTTACTGTTATACCGGCAGGAAAACACGCCGGCCTAGAAGATACCTGGGCAACTGTGATGTGCAGAAGTCGGGGCTTACTGTTAGGGCCTTGCTCAGATTGCGGACATCCGAAGAGAAGAAGATGCTGGAGTCCTACAGCCACCAGAACCTGGGGGAACACATGCATCGCATGCTGGGTGGATCCTCATGCACGTGGCTCCACTGCAAAGCAGCTCTCGGAAGATGGGAGGTCCCCGTTGATGCTTTGGGTCTGCTTTGGAACATCACGGTCTTGGCCATGGGCTGCTACGAATGTCCAGTGAAGGGTGGGGGGAAACAAAGGTCTAGGTGTGAGTGGGAGAGGAAGATGTACTGGGGGGGGGTGGAAATTGGGAGGGGGGATGAAGGTGTCGGGGGGCGGGGTGGGTGAGGTTGGGAGGGGTGAGAACAAAGGTGTCGGGGGGGTGAGGGTGTCTGGGGAGGTATAGGCAGAGGACGGAGTAAGGGTGGAGGAGGGAGTAAGGGGGCGGGGGGCAATGTCCAGGTGAACATGCAAGGGAAGGGTCTGTGCAATCAATGGCTGCCAGCTGAGGAGCAAACTGAGGGTGTGTGCGGTTGGAGGCAATTTTTAAAATTCATTTACGGGATGTGGGTGTCGCAGCCTCAGCCTGTATGTATTGCCCGTCCCTAATTGTCGTTGAGAAGGTGGTGGTGAGCTGCCTTCTTGAACCACTGCAGTCCATGTGTAGGTGCATCCACAGTGCTGTTAGGGAGGGAGTTCCAGGATTTTGACACAGTGACAGTGAAGGAACAGCAATATATTTCCAAGTCAGGATGGTGAGTGGCTTGAAGGGGAATCTCCAGGTGGTGGTGTTCCCATCTATCTGCTGTCCTTGTCCTTCTAGATGGCAGTGGTCGTGGGTTTGGAAGGTGTTGTCGAAGAAGCCTAGATGAATTCCTGCAGTGCATCTTGTCGGTGGTACACACTGCTGCTACTGTGCATTGGTGGTGGAGGGAGTGAATGTTTGTGAAAGGGCTGCCAATCAAATGGGCTGCATTGTCCAGGGTGGTGTTGGGCTTCTTGAGTGTTGTTGGAGCTGCAAGTGGAGAGTATTCCATCACACTCTTGACTCGTGCCTTGTGGACAGGCTCTGGGGAGCCAGGAGGTGAGTTACTTGCCACAGGATTCCTAGCCTCTGACCTGCTCTTGTAGCTACAGTATTTATATGGCTAGTCCAGTTCAGCTTCTGGTCAATGGCAACACCCAGGATGTTGATAGTGGGGGATTCAGTGATGGTAATGCCATTGAACGTCAAGGGGCGATGGTTAGATTCTCTCTTGTTGGAGATGGTCAATACCTGACACTTGTGTGGTGCGAATGTTACTTGCTACTTTGTCAGCCCAAGCCTGGATATTGTCCAGGTCTTGCTGCATTTGGACATGGACTGCTTCAGTATCTGAGGAGTTGTGAATGGTGCTGAACATTATGCAATTATCAGCAAACATCCCCAATTCTGATAAAAGCAAATTTCCCACTTCTGACCTTATGATGGAAGGAAGGTCATTGATGAAGCAGCTGAAGATGGCTGGGCCGAGGACACTGCCCTGAGGAACTCCTGCAGCGATATCCTGGAACTGAGTTGACTGACCTCCAACAACCACGACCATCTTCCTTTGTGCTAGGTATAACTCCAACCAGAGTACCTGACCAAAAGTCACCTGAAAATCCACATATTACATCTACTACATACCCTTGTCTACTTTTTGTAACTTCTTCAAATAATTTAATTGGTCAAGCATGAGCTTCCTTTTTGAAATAGGTGCTGACTACTTTTTATGATATTTTGTGGTTCTAGACATCTTTCCATTACGTCTTTGAGGAATGATTCCATTATCTTTCCTACCACTGACATTAAGCTTACCAGGTTATAGCTCCTTGGGCTTTTTCCATCTGCCTTTTTAAATATAGGAATATCAGAATCAATTAGCTTTGGCACTATTTCTCTTTCTAATGAATTTTTATGAATATGTAATAGTGCCTCTGCTATCTTTTCCCTAACTTCTTTCAATTTGTGTGGACCTCGTCCATCTGGACCTGGGATTTTATTCTCTCGAAGCTTGACTAGTAAATCAAATATGTCCCCTGCTTTCTTTTTAATGTCATGATAATTGTTTTGATCTCTTTTTGTAATGCCACCCTTTTAGTCTACCTGTAAATACTGAGGCAAAATAATTATTCCATCTTGATTCTATTTCACTGTCATTACCTGGGAGTTTATCTTGTGCTTCCCTTTGTGACCCTTTAGCTATCCTGATTTCCCTTTTGATATTTATGTGTCTATCGAACACCTTGCTATTTTATTTTATATTCCTTGGATAATTTAATTTTGCAGTTGCTCTTTGCTTTCCTGGTTGAATTCTTTCTGAACTTCTTCAAATGCCCTTTGTCATCCTCTTCTTTCTTCTATCTCTATGCCTTTTTATCTTGTTTTAATTTTGCCTTTATCTTTTATTCATCCACTGTTTTCATTATTGGCTCTTGTTTTTAGCAGGATATATTTCTCCTGAATTCTAATGATCTTTTAAAATATTTCCTATTGCTGTTTGATCTCTTTGCTTGTCAATGTTTTTTTTCAGTTTAGATTTCATTGTTTCATTCACCTTCTTTCATATTTAGCTTTTCTCCCCAATCTTTGACTTACATTAGCATTGGTCTTTGACTTACTTATATCTTTCTCAGTCATTATCTTAAACCTTATCATGTTGTGATTGCTTCTGTTTACATGTTACTGAGAGTGGTGCAACATGTCTGGGTGATGTGTCTGTCATAGCTGAATAGCTGGAAATATGTGGAATATGGTAGATGTAGATGTGAGGCTTGCAGCAGTGGTAATTCTGTGAGGGTTAAGTGGAGTATATGAATGTCAGGCACTAGGTCCTGATTGCGAGAGATTGCTTATGGTTGAATGATGGGGATGTGGTTCATTCAGCAGTGTGTGAGGTATGTGGGTTCATGGTGCAGTGGCTAGGAGATGACCTTTGAAGTTTCATTCACTGACCTTGACCATTCTTGTGAGGTCATTAAACCTTTAGGGGCACTGCAGCTAAATTCATAAGGCCACGCTCGTTGAATTGACCTCTGTGGATACCTGCTCCTGCTTCCTTTGCAATATATATCTTGAGGGCCTTGTGAAATCCTGTGACATCTCTCTTCCTTTCCACTTCCACCTCCAGCGCTGCATCAGGGAATCTGAGATCCCTCTCTCTGGCCTGCCACTCCACTGCTACACTTTCTTCCTTCTCAGAAACACTTTTGGCAAGAGTGTCAGCATTTGCTGCAGCCTGAATGCACCTCCCCTTTAAGAGGGGTAGGCTAACTTTAAGAAGTGTAGGCCAGCTTTAACTCATGCTCGCTGTGCATGCACCTGGGCCTCCAGCATGACATTTGCTGCTGCATCACCTTGAGTGTATCACAATCCCAGCAGTGACTTCAGATGTAACAGTTTTTATGTATTTTGTTGCATTTATCATCCATCATTATTACATGCTCCCTGTCTATTATGTGCTGCTCACTGCAGTGTCAATATAAATATTTAATTGAGCCGGCCTCACTTAAGGTTGCTCATTCCAGCACAAGCACATTTCACCCCTCAGAGTGTTAGCTTTAATAACATTAAACCGGATAATTGTTTTGGCAGAAAGTGTGATAATATCAACAGGTAAGCATTTGATTGTGTTCTGAACTAGACATACGGTCTTGTTACATGCACAGCTATTGGATCCTTGTTAATTTTATGTATTAGGATGATTATGAATAGTTGAGTGATAATGGGATGTCCTCCACCTTCTAGATGCGGAACAGCTCCAAATCTCAGGCTTGTGAGCGGGGAGAAAGATGTTAACTGACATGTTTTCCCTTGGGGAGACAGTGGTCCCTGTTTTTTTTTGGTCAGTAGTGGAAAGGTCATTTTTAGTGCAATGCCGCTAATCGAACTGAAAGCTGTGGCTTCCTGAGACTGTGGGAAAATGAGGGGAAAAGTCAGCAGCTGGATAATGCTTGTCTCTCAAGCTGCTGTGTTTCTTGTTATGTCACTGAAAGTCAGGAAAGGATCTTCATCCTGTTAACTGGTGACTTGAGGCCCTATGCATTAAGGGAGAGATATGATCCTTGTCTATTACAGGGCTCATTTGCCATGTTCAGGACATGATTTATTCAAGAAACAGGACTAACAAAACTAACCTCAATCAAAACTATTTGAGCAATTGTGTGAAAATTACGCTTATCTTGCTTCTTTGGTGCCACTCAACACTCTATCGGTGTAATTTTATGAATCAGTCTATCCTGCATGGGTATTTGCCCACTGGAATTACATATGAGGAATTTAAGCATATCCCTCCCAAGATTTTTCATCTATTATGGACATAAAAATCAATGGGACCACATGTCCAAAATCTAGATATGTATTCTTGTTGGGCAAGGTTCCTCACCAAGGATGTAAGTGAGTAAAATTATCCCTTATATGTATAGGATTTAGAATACTGTGCTAGTCAATCACAGAGAATTCCGAAACTAACATGATGGAAGGTTTCTGGAATCATCGCAGAAAATAGTTGGCAACAAATGAGTCCGAAGTATGACTACCAAACTAAACTACTACAAACTTCAAACTGCCATAGCTTTTGGTTCAGGAGCACGCACAGTAGCCCAACCTTAGCCCCTGGCAAGAGTTGTGCGGGCAGGGACCAAGACCATGCGACCCTCTGCAACGTGAGACATGGGAATTTTTAAAAGTCTGCTAAATTCAATTTGCTGTTCCTGTAATCCTTAAACAAAGTACTGTTTGGCGTGCTGGGGTTCCTAAACTTGGCAGCTGTTCTGCCAACAAGTGTACTGAGAACAGCTCAGCTGCAGAAAATCTGTCAGCAATGGATGTGTTTTTTTTTATTTCCATCAGCTGATAAAACAAATGAGGTGTAGATTCCAGAGAATCTGTTTGTCAGAGTTAGCCATTCTGATTTGGAAGAGTTCACTTTTCAGCTGATGGAACAAAGGGTAGGGGTCAAAATGCTGGCTCAGAATTGACTGACTGTTGCATCTGTGTTAAGTCAAGAAGTGCAAGAAACATCTTTGCAGTTTGAAAAGAACATCCTGTTCTACCTTCTGAAAGTTTCCAAAATGTGTTAATTAAAATATTGCACTTAACGTTTAACAGAAGCATCCTTTTGTTTTGCTTTGTTAGTCTGACGCACAGCTTTATTATTAAAATGAAGCTGTGCAGTAAAGTTAAAGGAACGTAGCTGACTCTTTAGGGAATTTTCAGGCAAGCTCTGTTTCCTGGAACAGCCTGTTCGGAATACTCAGCTGCAAAGCCTGCATTTTGGCAACAGCAGGAAGGCTGAGCTGAAGCCAATATTTTATCGGCTGCTGCACAAGCTTTTTGATCAAGTTATTTTTTAATCATAGTTTTTATTATCTATTCTTTTATTACAAATTTGTCAAGCTGGTAATACTAATTTCGCCATAGAATTCTCTTGTTGAGATCTGATGTGCGGCAGCTTTTCTTGTCCTCAGCCCCATGCCAGTGATGGTCTACTTGAATCCTGCACAACTTTATTATGTCACTGCTACATTTATTTAGCAGCATAGAACATATTCAATACACCCTTAGCATGAATTATTGATGTAAGGTGGCTGAGTTGTATTATTAATAATCGAGTTGATCAGCAGCTACTTCTTGGGTGGAAACTTTAAGTTTATTTGCAATATACTCAGCAGCAACTACACGTGTGCTTTCAACTCCAACTCTATCTCTACACTGTCTGCTGAGGTAGTTTGTGCTACTCTCCCATTGGTTACTACAGATCATGTGATCTTGTCTAACAAATATTATTCTTAAAGGTACATTACACACTAAATAAAACCATAATTACTACCTTCCTCCCCCTTTAACTTGGCTATACATATATTCACAAGTACCTTTTTTTCAAGGCAACATAATATTTACACTGGGTAAGAAATTTACAAGTTCAGTCTTTCAGGTAGTTTCCTGGTATGTGTGGACGTCACAGCTCCACAACTTCAGATTCTTTGTCAGGAACCTCCTTTTCCGGAGTTGCCTGGACATCAGGTGCTTCAGTGGGCGCTTGCAGTCCTATATCCTCAACTCTTACAGGAACATCAGACTTGTCAGTCCTGGGTTGAGTATCCTCGGCAGGAAACGCAGACCCAGTCATGATCACTGGTGGAACCAAATCTTGGTGATTTGTCTCTCTCTCTTCCTTAATTGGTCCACATGTTTACGGATGATCTGGCCTTCCACCTCTATGTAGTAAGATAGAGGTCCAGTCACCGCACTTATTTCACCCGGTAACCACTTTGGTCTTTCCCCAAACTTTTTCACGTGTACTGGCTCTCCTGTGGTAAATTTCCTTTTAGACTATGCCAGCCGTGTCTAGTTTTCTGGCTTCCCTGACTCCTTTCCGCCTTCCCCTCTAAATTTGGCATTATTAAGCTCAATCTCGTTCTGAGACAGTGTTTCAACAATAACTCTGCAGGTGTGGCACCTGTTGTTTTGTGAGGGGTAGTCCTTTAATAAAAAAGAAAGCGTGCTTAGTTGACAAGGAATCGCCAGTTAGCTTTTTCATACTTGTCTTGAACGTTTGAACTGCCCTTTTGGCCAGTCCATTTGAGGAAGGGTGGTACGGTGCAGTTTTTACATGAGTAATACCATTGAGGCTGATAAACTGTTGAAACTCAGCACTTGTAAATGCCGTGCCATTATCGGAAATGACTACTTCTGGTAGTCTGTGACTGGCAAAGCTCTGATGTAGTTTTTCAATTGTAGTGCCTGACGTTGGTGACTTCGCCTTATATGCATCCAACCATTTTGAATGGGCATCGACAATGAGCAGAAACATTGTTCCCAGGAAACGTAGTCAATATGTAACTGCACGCAAGGTCTCCCCGGTCACTCCAATATGTGTAACGGAGCTGTCACTGGCAACCTTTGCAGTTGCCGATGTTGCACACAGTGCTTCACTAAACAATCTATTTGCCATCCATCCCAGGCCACCATGGATAGCTGGGTGCTATGGTCTTTATTTGGAAAATCCCTGGATGGGCACTGTGTAGTTCAATTAAAAGTGACTTCCTTTCCTTTGGAGGAACAATTACTCGTGCTCCCCACAATAAGATGCCATCCTGGCTGGTTATTTCATGTCTTCTGTTGAAGCACAGTTTCATTTAATCAGATACTGGCTCCTGTGACCAACCATGTAGCACTTGTTCTCGTACTTGAGGTAGGATTGGGTCCCGACTTGTCCAGTCTCTGATGTATCGAGCACATAAGGGTGAGGAATCTAAGGAATTTAACAAGTAAAACAAGTTCCTGTGGAACTGGGATGTTCTCATCATTTTCTTGTAAAGGCAAATGACTAAGGTCATTGACGTTGTGATTTGATTGCCAGGCCTATGTATGAAAGTGTATTCGTATACTGCCAGAATTAAAGCTCATCGTTGTATTCTTGTGGAGGCTATGGGTGGTATAGCCTTGTCCTCACTAAGCAATCCTAGCAATGGTTTGTGGTCTGAAATGATTGTAAAATGGCGGCCGTGTACGTACTGGTGAAATCTCTTGAGACCAAAGATGATGGACAAGCCATTTCCTATCTGCGAGTATCCCTTTTCAACTGTGGTGAGTGTTCTTGATACGTAACCTAGTGGCTGTTCTGTGCCTTCATCCATCCAATGAGAGAGCACTGCTCCCAATCCGTAGGGAGATACGTCACATGTCAGCACCAATTCTTTCATCTGGTCATAATGCATTAATAGATTGGACGAGTGCAACAATTGTTTGACCTTTATGAAAGCTTCTTTCTGGGGTGCCTCTCAAGATTAATGTTGGTTCTTTTTGAGTAGAGAATGCAAGGGGGCCAGCACTGTAGACAAATTAGGTAAGAACCACCCATAATAGTTGACCATTCCTAGGAATGATTTGAGCTCTGAGGTGTTCTTTGGTGCAGCTGCCTCTCTTATAGCTCTCATTTTCTCCTCAACCGAGTGGAGGCCTTGTAAATCTACCCAGTAACCCAAATAGGTTACTTCGCTCGCTTGGAATGTGCACTTTTCTTTTTTTAAATGCACTCCAGCTTGCAAGAAATGTTTTAAGACTTCTCCTAAGTTTGCCAAATGCTCTTTTTCAGTGAATTCTGTCACAAATACATCGTCTAAATAGACTACAACCTGGGGCAGTCCCTGCAGTAAGCTTTCCATTGTTCTCTAAAAGATGGTACAAGCTGAGGAGACATCAAAAGGTAACTGGGTACATTGGTACACTTTGGGAGTATTAATTGTGGCAAATTCCCAGGAGGCATTATCCAACTCTGGTTGTTGATAAGCAAGACTCATGTCAAGCTTTGTGTACATTGTCCCTCCTGCCAGCTTGGCATACAGGTCTTCGATTTTTGGAATGGTGTGCCTGTCTAGCTTAGCTACTTTATTAACCATCAGTTTGTAGTCTCCACAAATTCGGATGCTTTGGTCGGGTCTAATGATGGGGACTATGGGGGCTGCCCATTCTGAGAACTGCAGAGGTTGTATAACGCCCAGTTTCTCTAGTCTGTTCAGTTCAATGTCGACTTTTCTCTGCTTAAGCCTTTTACTTGAGTGTCTTCACCCATATATATTTTGAGTTTGATGGCTGTTTCTTCTAATCTTAATTGATGTTCACCATTATTCAGACGTCTGAAGGTATGTTCCCCAATTACTATAGTGGAAGCTCCCATTTCCACTTCCGTTCTAACAGGTTTGCCATTTACTTTCACTGTGACAAATATCGGTTCTGTCTTTCCAATTTACAGATTAAACAAGTAAATGTCTGAATTTGTTGTTTCAGGCTCTTCTACACTGTAAATTTCATTGGGCTTCTTCTTTTGTTTACAAGCCTGCTTGAATCTTTCCTTGCCTTATCATATGTCCATTTCTATGACAATAGTAACATTTGATTTTTTTAAACTAACAATGGCTAAAAGACTGATTGTTTCCACCTCTATTAAAATTATTCTTCGATTTCACTGCTAAGTTACTTTTCTTTATTCTTCGGCTAACGAGGGAGGTTTCCCGCTTCTCAGCAGAGTCTCACTTTTTCGCGCCTCTTTCGGCTGAGGTTTCCCCTCCGATGTGGAGGACGGCACTATTTTGTATTGCTTTTGAATCTCTTACTGCACTTTCCATGGGCAGCACTATCACTAGCGCCCTCTTGAAATCCAAATTCACTTCGAACAATAATCTTTTCTGAGTAGTGTCCTCTTTCACACCACACACTAAACAATCTCTGAGCATGTCGTTCAGAGTCGTACCGAACTCACAATGTTCCATTAGCTGCTTTAAATTTGCCACGTAGCATGCAATTGTCTCACCTAGGGCTCTATTTCGCGAATTAATCCTGAACACTTGCATTGTGACTGAGGGCTTGGGTTGGAAATGACCCTTCACGAGGTCCACCAATTCAGCACAGAGCTGCCTCAGGGAGCTGAAGAACTGTGGAAACAAAAATAAAGATTTTACAAATGATATAAACATGTCCCCACATGTGACTCAGTGACATGTGATTCAGTCACATGTTAAAAATGATTTTAATTTTTTTAATTGATTTTTATTTACTGTTGGAAACCTCATCCTGCCTGTGGATGAGGTTTTGTAAAAAAATGCAAAGGCCGCCTGGCCTATTTGCCTGCCCGCCCGCCAACCATAAGGTTGGATGGCCAGCGAAAAATACAAATTAACTACTTGCTTAAGGGCCTTAATAGGCCTCTTAATTGTCAGTGGATGCACTGTTGACTCTTGCGCTCGCCTGCTGACTGAAATATCGCGCGAGTGCGCGATGGTTTCAGGACGCTTGCCTGATGTCATCACATACTATTTTACCCCCAATGGGGTTGGGCGCGAGCCCGCCCGCAGCAAGTAAAATTCTGCCCACTATAATAATAAACTCACATCTTACTAGTCCCAACATCCAGAACATTATTATAAAATTCCAGCTTGTTTCCGTCTGTTTAACAAGGGAAGGTGTTTAATAACTACATCCTGTTTATAGGAACATTTTGCTTCACAGGTAAGAATAGGATGTTCTTGTTCCAATGCCCCATTTGTGTTTGTGAGAGATTGTTGAATGTTTTTCAACTAGTTTTTAAGATGCTCAATCATAACAAGTTTGTCCAGACCTTTTCCGAGACAAGCTTTCCCCCCTGGATCAGAGTTGGAGCTGGACCGTAACATCATCACTCATCAACGCTTGTATTGGAAAAGAAATACTTTGACAAGAAATAAAGGACTGCTGCAAATGATTAATTCAGTGTGCAATACCTCAGAATGGACAGATTATTTTCTGATTTCCAGGTCAGATTCCATACAAAGGGTGTAGTTGACTTGTCTCTTTCTTAAAGAAGGTGTTCACTTCACTCTTCTTGTCATTTATATTTGCACTTCTTTCCATTTCTCTTTTCTGCTCCTCATGTTGCCTGTGTATTCAGCCCAAATATTTCTCTAGGCATAAATCTGCTGATAGTACTGGTTACTATGGACATCTTCATAACCATCATTCTGATTTTATTTTACTTATTTTATTTCCTCTCCAGCTTTCTTCAATTTTTAAAAATATTAAGAATTGAATTTAGCTTCTCACTTAACAAAGCGCCAAATGTTCGCTTTTATTCTCATGATTACAAGCTCGTTTATCAACCAAAAGAATAGAGGTGGCTATTTTCATATGGCATGAAGACATATTAGACAGTTATGTGACAGTTAGTGGACAGACTTGCTGCTGAGCTATTAATGGATACAATGTATTCTGATATATTTTCACTTTACACCGTGGAACTGAAGTATCACGTGAGGAGCAGGTGCATACAAAGAGAAGCAAGCTATTCTTCAAGATTTGGGCATTCAAGCAACAACAAAGTTTACTCAATGCTTTGCTGTGGTGTGTATTGTTTGGTTGGAGTTATGATATATGGATAGCTCTCTGTCTGAAACATATGCTATGCTGAATGGCTGCATTGCAGCCCAACATGCGGAAAGTTAAATTTTGAGCACTTAAACATGCAGGAAATGAGACTTTCAGAGAATCACAAGTGACTCAGGAAAACGGGCTCTGATTACTGCTTTGTCTGACATGGATCAGTAGATACATGAGCTGAGCCATATAGAAAAAGAGCAAGTTAGGTGTTGCTAGCCTCAGCTTAGAGGTGCTACAATTACTTTCAACATCTTTGGTCAAAAGCAATAAAATCTACCAGGGTTTATGATTTTGATTGCTGGAATGTGCACATGTGTGGACATCAGATGAGGCCAAGGGATTCATTGATGGATATTTCACCTGGAAGTGACGTCTGTGACCTCAGATTGCCCGAGGCCTGTATTATAAAAATAATAATTTAATTATTTTTAGCTTCCTTAATGGCTCAGAGTTAAATGCAAAACCTGGAGGTTTACTGAACCATGTAGATCAGGGAGATCCCAGCACTGATCTGTGCTGATAAAAACAAAGAACTGCGGATGCTGGAAATCCAAAACAAAAACAAAAACAAAAATACCTGGAAAAACTCAGCAGGTCTGGCAGCATCTGTGGAGAAGAGCACAGCTGACGTTTCGAGTCCTCATGACCCTTCAAGAGAACTAAGTAAAAATAGGAAAGGGGTGAAATATAAGCTGGTTTAAGGGCGGGGGGGTTGGGACAAAAATATATTTCACCCCTTTCCTATTTTTACTTAGTTCTGTTGAAGGGTCATGAGGACTCGAAATGTCAACTGTGCTCTTCTCCACCGATGCTGCCAGACCTGCTGAGTTTTTCCACTGATCTGTGCTGCCCTGGACCACATAGACCAGGAAGATTCCAGATCCAATCCATGCTGTACTGAACCACGTAGGCCAGGAAGGCCCGAGGTCAGGTGCATGGTGTGAGCTATTGGGAACAGATTTGTAAATTTAAACAATGCATGAGGACTGGCAACAGCAAAGTCTATCAGGAGCAGAGCAGTAGACACCAGAGAAACAAAGGGAAAATGCATCACAGTCAGCACAAAGTGGTTAGTGTTTTAGTGGTTAGCATTTGTGTTAGCTAAACAGTTAAATAGCCTTAAAGCACTGAAGAATCTACAAATATAAACTAAAAAATAAGAGTGGGAATGCGGTGCACAAGCAGAAGGAAGTCTGTTTTTCACCTTCAATACTTATCGTAGTTCATGTAAGCTTGAGGCAGAAGTTTTTAAAATTTTTGCCCAGTGTTTTAGTGCTTAGTTTAACTTAGTGTATAGAAAAGGAAAAAAATACAACAAACTAAAGAGCATGTATAAATATAATAGATAATCTAGGTGAAGATATGGCAGAGCAGGTTGTGTGTTGTGCAGTACATAGGAGTTTGTGCAGTGTGACACTGCCATCAGCAAGCACATCAGGAGGTGTCTCCATCTCGAATCATAGAATCAAAGAATGGTTATAGCACAGAAGAAGGCCATTCCTTATATTCTGCCAACTTCTTATCAATGTTGGCACTGTCCCTTTTATTTCATGGGCTTCAATTTTGCTGGCAAGCCAACTATGCAGCACTTTATTAGACACCTTTTGGAAGTTCATGTACGCCACATAAACCACTTTACCCTCATCAACCCTGTCTGTTACCTCATTAAAAAACTCAATTCTGTTAGTTCAGTACAATTTTTAATAATAGGTGGCATTGCAAGCATTGTAGATGGAAGCATTAAAATTACGTAGCGATATTGGTAGATTAAGTGAATTGTCAAAACTGTGGGCAATGGATTTAAATGTAGGCAAATGTGAGGTTATCCATTTCGGAGCTAAAAAGAATAAAACAGATTATCTAAATGGTGAAAAGCTAGAAACATTGGATGTCCAAAGAGACTTGGGGATGCAGGTGCAGAAATCATTAAAATATACAAGTACAGAAAATACCCCAAAAGGCAGATGAAATGCCAGACTCCATATCCAGAGGACTAGAACACAAGGGAGTAGAAGTCATGAGAACACAAGAAATAGGAACGGCAGTAGACCATTCAGCCCCTTGAGCCTGCTCCGCCATTCAATAAGATCATGGCTGATCTTCTCGTGTTTCGATTTCCACATTCCCATCTAATCCCGATAACCTTTGATTCCCTTGCCTAACAATCTATCTACCTCTGCCTTAAAAATATTCAACGACCCCGCCTCCACCTTCTGAGGAGAGAATTCCAAAGTCACACAACCCTCTGAGAGAAAAAAATTCTCCTCTTCTCTGTCCTAAAAGGGCGACCCCTAATTTTAAAACAGTGCTCCCTAATTCTGGACCCACCACAAGAGGAAACATCCTTTCCATGTCCACCTTGACAAGACTGTTTAGGATCTTGTATACTTCAATCAAATCACTCCTCACTCTTCTAAACTCCAGTGGAATCAAGCCCGGTCTGTCCAACCTTTCCTCATAGGATAACCCATTCATTCCAGGCATCAATCTAGTAAACCTCCTTTGAACCACCTCCAATGCATTTACATTCTTCCTTAAATAAAGAGACCAAAACTGCACACAGTATTTGAGATGCGGTCTTACCAGTGCCCTGTATAACTGAAGCATAACATCCTTACTTTTATATTCAATCTCTCTCGTAATAAGGGATAGCATTCTATCAGCCTTCTTAATTATTTGCTGTACTTGCATACTAACTTTTTGTGACTCATGTACTAAAACATCCAGATCCCTCTGCACTTCAGAATTATGCAGCCGTTCCCCATTTAAGTAATACTCTGCTTTTTTGTTGTTCCTGCCAAAGTGAACAACTTCACATTTTCCCACATTAAACTCCATTTCCCAGCTCTTTGCCCACTCAATCAACCTATTGATATCCATCTACAACTCCCTCATGTCCTCTTTACAACATACTTTCCTACCTATGTTTGTGTCATCTGAAAATTTAGCTACCATGTCTTCACCCCCCTCATCTAAGTCATTGATGTAAATCATAAAAAGTTGAAGCCCCATTTCAGACCTCTGTGGGACTCTACTCGTCACATCCTGCCAATCCAAAAAGACCAATTTATGCATACTCCTTGCTTTCTGCCAGCCAGCCAATCTTCTCTCCATGCTAATATGTTACCCACTACACCATGTGCTTTTATTTTTCGTAATAATCTATGATGTGGCACCTTATCAAATGCCTTCTGGAAATCCAAGTACAGTACGTCTACAGGTTTCCCTTTATCCACTGCACATGTTACTCCTTCAAAAACCTCCAATAAATTGGTTAAACATGATTTTCCTTTCACAAAACCATGCTGACTCTTCCCTATTGCCCTGAGCTCTTCTAAATGCCCAGTTATAACCTCTTTAATGATCAATTCTAACAACTTCCCCATGACCGACGTCAAACTAACTGGCCTACAGTTTCCTGTTTTCTGCCTCCCTCCCTTCCTGAATAGAGGGGTTATATTTGCTATTTTCCAATCTGATGGAACATTTCCAGAATCTAGCGAATTTTGGAAAATTAACTCGAGCGCATCGACTACCTCATTAGCCACCTCTTTTAAGACCCTAGGATGTGGTCCATTGGGACCCAGAGACTTGCCAGCCTGCAGCTCCATCAATTTGCTCAGTACCGTTTCCCTAGTGATTTCAATTTCACCAAGTTCCTTTCTCCCATTCACCTCCTGATTTGCAACTATTTCTGGAATGTTTTTTGTATCTTCGATAGTGAACACAGAAGCAAAATATTTGTTCACTTCTTCCGCCATTTCCTTATTATCTACTATTAACTCCCCACTGTCACTCTCTAGAGGACATACTTCAGCTATACAAAGCCCTGGTTAGACCACACTGGAAAACTGTGAGCAGTTCTGGGCATCATATGTTAGGAAGGTTATATTGGCCTTGGATGGTGTGCAGTGTAGACTTACCAGAATGATACCTGAGCTGGAACCTACTCATGAAAACACCATTTTGCCTGATTAAATCGTACCTTTGCAATTAACCCTGCAGTGAACGAGATACACGTGCCTTCAGGTTCACGACTGGTTAAAGGTGGTTTGCAGCAGGTGCAGTAGTCTTCCTGGTGGATTTGGACTGAGTACGAGCTATTTTTCTTTCATGGAGAGCTTTGTTGGACCTTGGGAGAGGAGGCTTTGATGCATTGAGATTGGGTGGTGACAGTGCAAAGGGGACTGGGGATTGGCTGACCGAGGTTGGGAGGGTGGTTTGTGGCAGACTACAAAGACTCATGGGGGACAGAGGGATGAAGCTGGACTACACAGGGAAGGTCAATATCTACAGACAGGAGATGAAGCTGATTGTGGGGTGAGCCAGGGTTAGAGAGAGAAGGTCAATGGTGAGGCCCTGAGAGTTGAGGGTAACAGATGGCGGGTCAAGGGTGATGGAGTGAAGGTTAATGGTGACTGAGGAAGGGTGCAGGGTGATGGCTTCAGCACCAGGGTCAATGTCAGAGTGTCATACAAACATACGAACAAGGAGCAGGAGTCAGCCATTTGGTCCCTTGGGCCTGCTCCACCATTCAATAAGATCATGGCTGATCTGATAGTAACTTCAAATCTGCATCATGCAATCCCGATAACCTATCACCCGCTTGCTTACTAAGAATCTATCCAGCTCCGCCTTAAAAATATTCAAAGACTCTGCTTCCACTGCCTTTTCAGGAAGAGCGATCTAAAGGCTCACAACCCTCTGAGATTAAAAATTTTGCCTCATCTCCGTTTTAAATGGGCGACCCCTTATTTTTAAACAGTGACCCATAGCTCTAGGTTCTCCCACAAGAGGAAACATCTTCTCCACATCCACCCTGAAAAGATCCCTCAGGATCTTATATATTTCAATCAAGTCGCCTTTTACTCTTTAAACTCCAGGGGATACAAACTTAGCCTGTCCAACCTTTCCTGATAAGACAACCAGCCTATTCCTGGTATTGGCCTGGTAAACCTTATCTGAACTGCTTCCAACGTGTTTACATCCTTCCCTAAATAAGGTGACCAATACTGTACACAATACTCCAGATGTGCTCTCACTAGTGCTCTGTATAACTGAAGCATAACCTCCCTACTTTTGTATTCAATTACCCTTGCAATAAATGATAACATGCTATTAGCTTTCCCAATTACTTTTTGTACCTGCATACTAACCTTTTGCGATTCATGCACTAAGACACCCAGATCCCTTTGCATCTCAGAGCTCTGCAATCTCTCACCATTTAGATAATATGCTTCTCTTTTATTCTTCCTGCCAAAATAGACAATTCTGCATTTCCCACATAAACTGGGATTTTCCGGCCCTGTCGCGGGTGGGACCCCAGCCAAAAGTCCTTTGACTTGCAGTGGGACCGGAAGATCACAGCGGCGGGCGGGAGCGGAAATTCCCGCCTATTATACTCCATTTGCCAGATATTTGCCCACTCACTTAACCTATCTATATCTTTTTGTAGCCTCCTTATGTTCTCTTCACAATTTACTTTCCTACCTATCTTTGTATCATCAGCAAATTTGGCAACCATCCCATCCATCCCTTCATCCAAGTCATTTATATAAATTGATAATAGCTGAGGGTCCAGCACTGATACTTGTTGCACACCACTCCTTACATCTTGCCAACCAGAAAAAGACTCATTTATGCCTACTCTCTGCTTCCTGTTGGCCAGCCAATATTCTAGCCATGCCAATATGTTACCCCTATACCCCTACACCGTGAGCTTTTATTTCATGCAATAGCCTCTGATGTGGCACTTTATCAAATGCCTTCTGGAAATCTAAGTACGGTACATCCACCGGTTTCCCTTTTATCCACAGCACATATAACTTTTTCAAAGAACTCCAATAAGTTGGTTAAACATGATTTCCCTTTCACAAAACTATGTTGACTCTGTCTGGCTACCTTGAACTTATCCAAATGCCCTGCTATAACTTCTTTAATAATAGCTTCTAACATTTTCCCTAAGACAAATGTTAAGCTAACTGGCCTGTAGTTTCCCGCTTTCTGTCTCCCTCCCTTTTTGAATAGTGGAGTTACATTTGCTATCTTCCAATCTAATGGGACCTTCCCCGAATCTAAGGAGTTTTGGAAAATTAAAACCAATGCGTCAACTATCCCACTGGCCACCTCTTTTAAGACACTAGGATGAAGTCCATCAGGACTTTGGCACTTGTTAGCCTGCAGCTCCAACAATTTACTCAGTACCAATTCTCTGGTGATTGTAATTTTCCTGAGTTCCTCTCTCCCTTCTATTTCCTGATTTATAGCTGCTTCTGGGATGTTACTTTTACCCTCTATAGTGAAAACTGATGCAAAATGCCTGATCAATTCACCTGCCATCTCCTTGTTTTCCATTATCAATTCTCCCGAATCACTTTCTATAGGCCCAATGCTCACTTTGTTAATTTGATTTTTAAATATTTATAGAAATTCTTCCTATCTGTTTTTATATTTCTGGCTAGCTTTCTCTCATACTCTAAATTTTCCCTCCTTATTAATCTTTTAGTCATCCTTTGCTGTTCCTTATATTCTGTCCAATCTTCTGACCTTCTACCTGTCTTTGCACAATTATATACTTTTTCTTTAAGCTTGATACATCTTTAACCTTTCTAGTTAACCATGGAAGGTGTGTCCGTCCCTTGGACTTTTTCTTACTCGTTGGAATGTATCTATTCTGTGTATTCTAAAATATCCCCTTAATTGTTTGCCACTGCATCTCTATTGACCTATCCGTTAACATAATTTGCCAACTCACTTTAGCCGGCTCTGCTTTCATAACTTCATAATTGCCCTTATTTAAGTTTAAAAACAAGGGAGAGAATTTTCGCCTGCGTGTGAAAGAGCCCAGAAACCTCCCTGACGCACAAAGGTGCCTCAGGGAGGTAAGTTTTAAGTTTTAAAAGTTCTAATAAAGAAGAAAAAAAAATTTAAGACATGTCCCCTCATGTGACAGTGCCACATGAGCTGGGACATGTCACAGACTTTAATGAAAAAATTTATTTAATTTATAAACCCTTCATGAAATCTCATCCCACCCGTGGATGAGGTTCCATGAAAAATGCGAAGGCCGCCTGGGCTCTTCGCCTAACTGCCAACCTTAAGGTTGGATGTGCAGCTTTCTCAGTAGGCTTAATTAGTTAATTAATAGCCTTAACAGACCTTTGACAGTTTGGTGGGCGCGCAGCCAACTTGGTTGCACGTCCACCGAACTGAAAATCTAAATGACGCGCAGTGACGTCGGGACGCACGCCCGATGTCACCCTGTGTCATTTTACGCCTCGGCAAGCAGGCCCTGCCTCTGCTCGTCGAGCCGAAGATTCAGGCCATAGTCTTGGGCCCAATCCTCTCTCCCTCAAACTGATGTAAAATTCAATCATATTATGGTCACTGCTACTCATTTAGAAGGTATCTGGATCTGCACCTAAAGTGCTGTAACCGGCAAGGCTACGGACTAGGTGTAGGAAGGTGCGATTGAAATAGGCAGCTAGTTTTTTTATTTTCTCATCAGTGCAGACATGATGGGCTGAATGGCCTCTTTCTGCGCTGTAACATTTCTGTGGTTCTATGGATGTAGCTTCGACAACAGTAGGAGGGACTGGATTTTATGGGTTCCAGCAGGGGAGGGACGCAGAACAGGAAATGCATGGTCTGCTCACTCCCACCCCCACTGTTTCAGCACAATGAACCAAGCACAGCTGGCCAATCAGCAGCCACCTGGAGGGACGGCCGGCCAATTAGCATGGGAAGGGGAGATTGGCGCCCAATCAGGTGTGTAGAGCGGGAGAGGAGTTAGGCCGTGAACCAGAAGCCAGTCATGGACACTTATTTAAAAGTATGTTAGCATCGGATTGGTGATAACTTGAGGAGAGATCCATGTGTAGTGATCCACATTGTTTGAAATAAGTCCGAGAAGAAGACAGCATCATAGCTGACACTGAGGCAGTGGAGCAGCAGCAGGTGAGAGCATGTTTTTCCATTCTGGTGACTATTGTGCCAGCAGTGTCTCATTCAGGATCCTTACCAGGGAGGAAAGAACATCTGAGCACTCCCTGTCCCATTTCCCTCCAGGATAAGAAGCATTCAGAAAAAGAATCATATTCTACTCTTTAACTCTGTCTCTCTATAGAGGCTGCAAGACAACCTGACCATTTCCAGCAGTGGCTACTTCACCACCTCTTGCAGCTGCCTAGCTAAATGGAGGAGCCCAAACCATGGACGGCCCCATGGTTCAACAACGACTCCCTGTGAGTCCTCTTTGAGGCTGTGAGTGAACGACGGGAGATCCTCATGCTGTGGATGGCAAGAGGAGACCTCCCCGCCAGACCAAAGAAGCCTGGACAAAGGTCACAGAGGAGATCAGCAGCCATGGGTCATCCAGAGGACCTGGCTACAGTTCTGTAAGAGCCTGAATGACCTCTTATGTTTGGCAAAGGTGAGTGTCCAAACTCTCTGTGTACAGACCTATGTGGGAGAGTTTGCCTTGTGTCAAGTGTGGGATTGCCTAGTGTCTGGGCCACATGCAGAAGGCAGATTGAAGCATGCATATGAACATGTGAACATACAAATTAGGAGCAGGAGTAGGCCACTCAGTCCCTCGAGCTTGCTCGCCATTCGATAAGATCATGGCTGACCTGATCGCAACCTCAACTCTTGATTCCCACCTATCCCCGACAACCTTCTACCCCCTTGCTTATCAAGAATCTATCTACCTCTGTGTTAAAATATTCAAAGGCTCTGCTACTACTGCCTTTTGAGGTACAGAGTTCCAAAGACTCATGACCCTCTGAGAGAAAACATTTCTCCTCATCCCTGTCTTGAACGAGCGACCCCTTATTTTTAAACAGTGACCCTTAGTTCTAGATTCTCCCACAAGAGGAAACATCCTCTCCACATCCACCCTGTCAAGACCCCTTACTCGTCTCAACTCCAATGGATTCAAGCCTAGTCTGTCCAACCTTTCCTCATAAGATAACCAGCCCATTCCTGGTATTAGACTAGTAAATTTTCCCTGAACTGCTTCTGATGCATTTACATCCTTCCTTAAATAAGGAGACCAATACTATACACAGTACTCTAGATATGGTGTCACAACAATGCCCTGTAGAACTGAAACACAACCTCCATACTTATGTATTCAATTCCACTCGCAATAAATGATAACATTCTATTAGCTTTCCTAATTACCTGCTGTACCTGCATACTAACCTTTCGTGATTCACATGCTAGGACACCCAGATCCCTTTTCATCTCAGAGCTCTGCAATCTCTCACCATTTAGATTATAATCTTCTTTTTTATTCTTCATATACTCCATTTGCCAGACCTGTGCCTACTCACTTAACCTATCTATATTCCCACATGGAATGTTGCATGGCACTGGGGGAATCTGACAGGGATCTGAAGTTCAAGACCTGTTAGTTTGAAAGAATCATTGCGAAGTAGCTGATGTTGATAACATACATGTTGGGCACACAAATAACAGCATGATCTTCCCACAGAAGATTCATGACAATGTCCCTTTCCCTTTGCAGGAGAAGAGAGTACATAACACCCATGAGAGATCACAGACCGGAGGAGGAGCACTAAACCTGATCATTTAGACTCCTTTGGAGGAGGAGGTTTGGAAATGGCGGAAAACCAATGGTACAGGACCATTGGCCATAGAGAGGCTGGAGGGCAGCCCTGGGGTGGTGAAATTCCAAGGGCCTATAGCTGTCGCCTGGAAAGATTGTGCTGAAGCGGAGTGTGGGGAAATTGGGGAAGGGAATGGGGAGGGAGCATTGTTGGTATTGACTTTGGTGGCTTGTAGCATTTGGGGAGGAATGTGTGTCTCAATTTTGAGGTGGTTGAGGATTACACCTCAGTTAGCATTTTCCATGGCGAGAGTATGTGTGTAGGAAGTGTGTATCTCTGAACTCAGCTCAAATGATGATGGAACTCTTCATAGTCCTTCTTTGTTCCCCCCACAAACCTTGGCAACTTCTGAGGAGGAGGAGGGAGCCTCAGAGGGTGCACCGTCACATCCTTCCGCAGCACCTAGCACCAGCATAGATACGATCGCCTCAGTAAGTATGCTCAAGTCGACTGAAAGGGTTACATACGCTGGTGCGAGCACACCAGAGTCGCAGGACCAGCTGTCGATCAGAGAAGGTGGAGGTGACCTAGATGCTGAGCCCCAGGCTGGAGCCCCAGGATGAGCCTCTGGGATCATCCATCAGGTGGCAGATGCTGGACGTACAGCGTGAGGTACGTGGAGATGTGGCAGAGCTTCTAGAGCGTTTGTGCACTGCTGCACGGACAGTGGACAGGAACATCCAGGCCATGTGCCCTGTGATCACCCTCTCTTCAGAACGTGTGGCTTCCTCCATTGAGAGACTGGCGACTGTCATGGAAGGCCAGACCCAGCAGCTCACTGATGGGATACTGGGTACGTGTTCTAACCTGCATTCCATCACCTTGTCTCTGAACTCGGGTGCCCAGAGGTAGGTTAAGTGACTGGGCAAAGATCTGGGAAATGGAGTATAATGTGGACAAATGGGAAATTGTTCGTTTTAGCAGGAAGAATAGAAGAGAAGCTTATTATCTAAATGGTGAGAGATTGCAGAGCTCTGAGATTCAGAGGGATCTGGGTGTCCTAGTGCATGAATCACAAAAGGTTAGTATGCAGGTACAGCAAGCAATTAGGAAAGCTAATAGAACGTTATAATTTATTGCGAGGGGAATTTATTACAAAAGTAGGGAGGTTATGGTTCAGTTATACAGGGCATTAGTGAGACCGCATCTGGAGTATTGTGTACAGTATTGGTCTCCTTATTTAAAGAAAAATGTAAATGCATTGGAAGCAGTTCAGAGAATGTTTACTGGACAAATATCAGGAATGGGCTGGCTGTCTTAAGAGGAAAGGCTGGACAGGTTAGGCTTGTATCCACTGGAATTTAGAAGAATAAGTGGCAACTTAATTGAAACCTTTAAGATCCTGATGGGTCTTGACAGGGTGGATGTGGAGAGGATATTTCCTCTTGTGGGAAAATCTAGAGCTTGGGGGTCGCTGTTTAAAAATAAGGGGTCGCTCATTTAAGACAGATGAGGAGAATTTTTTTCTCTCAGAGGGTTGTGAGTCTTTGGAACTCTCTTCCTCAAAAGGCAGTGGAAGCAGAGCCTTTGAATATTTTTAAGGCAGAGCTAGATAGATTCTTGATTAACAAGGAGGTGAAAGGTTATCGGGGGTAGGCAGGAATATGGGGTCGAGGTTACATTCAGATCAGCCATGATCTTATTGAATGGCGGAGCGGGCTCGAGGGCCGAGTGGCCTACTTCAACTCCTAAATCGTATGTTTGTATGTATGTTCGTATACTTTCCAATCCCTGTATTTTACATAAGTACAGAAGAGGGCTGCGGGTGCAACACACCCGATTTGTAGCCGTAAAATCTAGCCTGAGGTCTTCGGAGTACAGGTCGAGGATGGAGATGTCCGTGGTGGGATAGGTGGAGGCCAGGGTGTGGCCGATGCAAAGTACAGAACTTCCAATTGGTCAAAAGTTCTCCTGCCAGGAGGGAGGGTATCCTGCTGCTATCATTGGGAAACAGTGCCTCCTGCTGTTTCAGGACAGAATGGAGGTGAACCGGCAGGAACACATCGCAAAATTGTGGGGCCACTTATTGTTGGCACTGAGACATCACTCCAGAATAGTAGGCAGTAGAAGTTGTAGTTATCTGGGGGGTTGGGGGGCAGGGGGAAGATGGGCAGATGGTAACAGTAGTTAAGGATATCGAGGGAGGGAAGATCAGAAGGTTCTAGCTGCATGCTCATGGCATTCACTCACACAGCCACACTGATGCTGCTAGATTGCAGGGAATGAATATTGGGTGTCCTTTAATTATGGCGTCTGGACCTTTGACCCCTTGAAGTAACAGCGGGGTCATTGATTTCCTGCCTCCCCTGATTGGTTGGATACCTCATCCATGAATATTTAATTGACTCGCTGCTGGGAGATCTTGCATGACTAGCTGTCCTGCCTACAAGCAGAAATCTCATTCACTTTATGTCCAAATGTCAGGACCCTCATCTCTGGGCCACAGGGAGTAGAAGTGTTTCTTCCAAACCCAACAAGTTAACCTCTTTACCCACTCCATGATTGGCCACCCTATTTCCATCAGTTATATCTGATTCCTCCACCACAATCTCTGACTCCTTTCACTGCTCCCAATCTCCAACTTCCACCCTTGTGCGATCTCCATTCCCCTGATTTCTAATTCTCCTGATGCTCTTGATCTCAGATCACTTCCACCTGATCATCCCATGATCTCCGACTCTCTCTAATCTCTAATTCTCCCACCCTCAACTATCTCCAATTCCCTTCTCCCAAATCCCCTGATGCTGTTGGGTAGAAAACCTGTTGGAAACATTTAAAAGACTCCCTGCAGTTAATTTCAGCAGGATACACGTGAAATCTGTTTTTCCAGGTTACCCTTATTGAAATCCTGACCACACCTGATTTTCCTAGCCCCCATCCCAGCTCTCTTCACCGTCCTGAATAAATTTCGGTGTCTTTGTTTTTTAATTGGCTGCCTAAATACATTGGAAAAGTTTCTTATAAGCTTATGTCATATCATTTGGAACAATCTGTAGTTTATTTTCCAGTACCACAGATGTTCTGAATCTTGCTTTACTGACTCTATAGCAAAGTGTATTTTTAATACCTTAAAAGGATACTTAGAAGAATGAAGATGGCACAATAGTTGTGGTTCACGCCTAGAATCCACACATGATAAATTCAGGATCTGTCAGGTTGTCAGGGCACGTGCACTGGGAATTTGCTTTAGGTGTTCTCCTAATCAGTAGGGTTGCCACCTGTGATTAAATGTATTCCTGGAGGTTTCATCACATGACTTGCCCCATGTTCCAGCCATTTGTTGGCCAACACATCCATTCTTCTGATGCACTAACTCCCTACGCCAACTGGAAAGAAAAAGACTCATTACCCAATTGGATGGTGCATGACTGTCAGCCAAACAGCCTTTTTTCCGATTTTCAATGTTTTCATATCTGATGAAGAGAAGTATTCAAAGAAAATGATAAAAAAAAAAGTAATTTGTAACTCAATGATTTTTCTCCAGGGCAGCACACAGCAGTGTCCTGGAGATTGATCTTCAATTTCTGGAGACTCCGGATCAATGCTGGAGGTTTGGCAACCCTACTAATCAGCCACTATAATCATGGTAGATGATCATTAAAAATCCCCAGTAAACCTCTTTAACAACAATTTTTTACTCAAGTTATGGTGACCAATCAGGAACCGTGTAGGAAATGACCAACAATAAAGATGTTCATTACTTTGTGACAATATTGGAAGAAAATAAATCGATGATCAATCAATCTGAGCAACCATTTTTTTACCTTCCAAAATGAGTGGGGAGCTTTCCCTTATGTCCTGACCAATGTCCTTCAAACAAGATCACTAAAACATCACTTTGTTGTTTATGGGAATTTGTTGTGTGTAAATCGTGTTTCCCTAAATTACAACAGTGAGTAAACCTCAAAACGACTTAATTGGCTATAAAGAGCTTTGGGATGTACCGAGGACATGAAAGCTACGATATAAATACAAATTCTTTCATCTCAGCTTATTTTTCCAGGCCGATTTTTAAAAGTCCATCACAACCATGAACAATTCCTCAGCTGAGAGGATGAGGAAGAAATCTTCTCCTAATCCTTTGGCGATGGCCCAATTCATTCAGCTGTTTAATTTCCTTTTCACACTGTTGAAGATGTAGTTGGTTTCTTCATATTTTGTGATTTTTAACTACATCTTGGGGTAATTTGTTAAAAGTGCTGCCATTGAACCAAATTTAGCTCTTGGGGAGGGTGGCTGCAGATGGAGGTTGGCACTAACTTAAAGGAGGGTTGGATTGGGAGGTGTAGATTAGAATTCAGCCAGGGTGCCTGAACTAACCAGACAATGAAAAATATTTTAAAATTCTGGTGATTATTCACACATATTGTTGCTGCAATAATCCTATAAAATTAAACTCATAGTGAACATTGCCAAGTTAGATTGGGTGGGGATATGGTTCAATTAAATTGAAAGCTGGTTGATAGTCAAGCTGACTTGAGGGGAAAAGAGCATGCTGCAGGAAAAGGAGTTATTAACCTAGAATGAAGGCCAAAATGCAAGGGTTTGGTTTTATTGCAGCCAATAGTAGCACAGAAAGTAAATTGATTTTGAAAAAAAGAGGAGGATAGTCCATGTAAGATGAATAATGTGGTGAATTCATTATTCTAGTTCTAATGTTATGATATGGTAGGTGGTAGTTGCAGGCTGACCAAATCCACAAGGGAAACTTAGCCACACTATCACAACGATTTTGTAATTTGTATTTATTACGAGAAGGCTTGTGCAGTGAAGTCAGAAAGAATGAGCCCACTACCGCCTTTAGAGATTTTAAAGATTAAATTAAAACATTTATTAACAAAAGAAGAACAAACTTAAACACACAAAAGATTACAGTTACATAGTTATAATAGTTCCCAAAATTTCTATTAACCAAACTCCCAACTACACACTCTCTTTAAGGCAACAGTCCAAATAGATTCCAAATTTATAAAGTCATCCAGCAATTTTACCACAAGTACCCACTGGACAATGGACTTCCAAAGGCTTTTAAAACAACTTTGGTTACTGAAACAGCAAACTTCTGCAGGATGGCTAGGGGCTCTTTCCTCAGGTCTGTTTCACACAGTCACCTTTCAAGATCTCACATGAACCTTCCATCCTTCTTTAAATTTATTTCTCCCTTCTTCACCTGTAAATGCCATTGTTTCAATTTGCCTTTAGAAGTTACTTTTCCCAGAATTTAAAAATCTTTCATGTTATCATTATGGCCAGCACTTTTGGGAAAAATCAACGTAACAACCTTGCCTTATTTATCTTGCCAGTTGGAAACATTTTCCATGTCCCTTTGAAAATCAAACGCTTCTCCACTTATCTAAAAATGCAAATTTCATTCACACTGTATCTGCTGAGACTTCACCCTAGCTTTACTCATCTCCATTTCAAACACCTGATTTACACTTCACTTCAATGATAATTTAAATCTTGCAGTCTAACTGTCTCTAGTTTAATTAACTTAGCCACACACACAGAACTATACACATACATACATACCAAATTCCAGCAACTGCACATGCGCAGTTAAAAGAAGAAATCTGGAAGTTGCTGTCCAAGATGTTCTGTTGCTCCAAAACATCACCTTGCCATATGGCTCACCATACAAATACATTGAACAGTGTGAAGTTCCTGGAAATACAGACCCATCACAAAAAGTTAGCGCTTGATCATTCCAGCATAAGTATCCTTTTAACAGCATGGTAAGTTTTCAGTACTGCCAAATAACATCTCTGAAAGTTGGAATTGAGAGAGATAAAAGAAACAGAAAGAAAAAAAATTACATCGTTCAATACATTTGAACGATGAATCAAGCGGTGTGATGCTGTTTTCTCATAGCTTTTGGATGAGTAGTACATTTTGGACTCAATAGATGTGGCCCTTGGGTCACATTCACCTGCAGCCATATTCCATCCAGGGTCCCCAAAGACGATTGTCACATGAATGGCACACTACAGGTCAAGGGTCACCAGGTCACATGGACCAGTGTTTCTTAATATCCAAGAAAATTACAATTGATCCCTTTACAATCTATGCAAACTCTTAAAAGTCCATTTCAAACATTCTTAAAAACAATGACAGATTCCAGACATTTTAAAGAACTTACAAATATGGCTTACTGTACTGCTTCCAGGTCAAAGATAGTCACAATAGCATCTCTGGTTTTGGTGCTATGGGAGGCAGGTGACAATGGCTGTGATTCCACTCCCAATAACCATGCAGATCACTATATTTTGAAGAAGAATAGTTTGGTCATCCCATACACTCACTGGAAGAATGCAGAGTGGGCAGATAAGTGTCAGTCAGTGTCTAACGCTGACCTGGCCTCTGACTTTCCGTTTTGGATCTCGCTGGCCCTGTTAATACCTTCTCTTAAACACATACGGCTGAACATGTGACCAACTACATGAGGTACACCTCCCACCAGCGCTACTTAAAGCCAACACCATTCAACTTTCAGGGGAAAAGCTTCTGACAATCTTTTTGCTGCTACAGAGCTAGTGGAAGTGCTAAGTGCTGTTGCAGGAGCTGACAGAAGTTGTTTCAGTCAGAAGGGAGTGGTGCTGGGCCATTGGAAGGAGTGCTGTAGTTTTGAACAGCCTACAAGTTCACCTCCTGCCCCTTGTCATGGGGGCTATAGACGCAGTTCCATTGGACTGCAGCATCACATGGAGATGGAAAAGAGGCAGCAAATAAATAAGAGAAGCTCTTCACACAGGTTGAGGAAAATGGCTCTGAGTAGGAGGCCTGACCCACCAAGGGTAGTCAGAGTGCATGTCTCCTACATGAACCTCAGTCAGCAGCAGTGTCTGCAGTAGTTTTGCTTCACCAAGTAGGTGCATAAGGCAGGAATCTGGACTCTGGTGGATCTCTTGCGACCAGAGTTGAGATGGAGGACATCGAGGTTGCCTTCCACTGTGTACAGCAGGTGCTCCAGAGAGGCATCACTAAATTTGGGGGCTGCTGTCTTCTTTGCTTTCGGGGCCATCTGTCACCTGGAGCAGTCCTGGACATGAAGTAGGCTGCGCTCTGGTGCGCTTTAAATATGGTGCCCAGATCGAGGAAGCACCGAGGTCATGGCGTGGCAGGCAAATCTGAGCCCACCTGCCAACGATCCGGTGTGTATTATCAATGAGACGGGCGCGCTGGGAAGGGGACAATGTGGTACAAAAACCCACCATTGTGGCCGGCGGGGAGAATGACTTTTTTCACGCCTGCTACTGCACTTAGTCCATATCTGAGATGATTCCACCCCTGTTTGCCACAGCTTTAGTGATAATCATACTAATAATGCTGAGTATTGTCTCCTTCAAGGAGGTGTGGACACATAGCCATGCCTGTCCTCATCGGTTCTCTGTTGCAGATAAGTGGGTGAGGGTGAATGTTCAGCATGAGTTCTGATTGCATGAGATTGCTGATGGGTGAGTGATTGGGGTATGGTGCATTGAGTAGTGTGTGAGGTTGGTGGTGTGGTTATTGAAGATGTATTCACTGACCTTGACCACTTGTATGAGATAATTGAATGTTTTCCGACACTGTTACCAGGCCCTCTGGGCCAGACTTGATATCTGGGTTTCGCTGCTCCCACTGCCTTTGTAGTGTAAATTTGGAGGTCCTCCTAGCTTCCTGCAGAAAGATGATATCTCTCCTCCTTTCCAGCTCCTGCACTGAGATCCCCAGCACTGCATCAGGGAACCTAGGAACCAAATATCTACCCTGCTGTTCTATTGCTCTGACTTCTTTTTTATCAGAATGCATTTCCCAGCCAATTCCATCAAGTGCAGGATAATCAAACCTCACGATCATCATACCTACTAATGGGCCTTATTGAATTTCTCCCCCCAATTCCATCTTGGTCAGGACTAACAGAATAATTTCTCACCATCACCCAATATAACCTATCATGCCTCCCACCCACTACCATGGTCCCCCATATTCCCCATGCCAACTCAATGCTAACTCACCAAGTATCCACCTGGGGCATACCTCAGGAGCCTTATGGAGATGAAATAAAATAAACTTCCAAAAATCTAAGGAGCTCTCAATCTACGCAGGAAGCCGTTTTCAAAGCCTGTTGAAAGCTTTTAAATCTTAAGTCACTGCGATGTCTCAAGTAAATCTCTTATAAAAACAAGCAAACATCCATTAATACCCCATCAATACATCAATAACAGCTAATTCTTTAATAGACTCTTTAAGGTGTCAATCAGACTGAAATAATTGTAGCTTTTGAAACTCAGCCAAGCTTGCCTAATGGTATAATAACAGCCCTTAGAGAAATGTCAATAAATGCTGCAAGAACAGATGCTACACCAGTAGGCCTGTCAATCAAAGCAATTCAGCAGGTTTTTTTTTAAACAATCACTGATGCCTATGGCTCGGTCTTTTCATGTTTAAAGTTCTGGAAATATAAAAGGAAAACCTTTAGATCATGACTGATAAATAGACCTTCTCCACCCTTCAAGAGCACTTGTGTCTACTCCATGAATTTATCACTCCCACATTGTAGCCCGTGCAACAGCCAAAATAGGATCTGTTTGAACTCAGCCCTGAGTTCAAATGGCCCTGCTGAGATTGCATTTCCCACATGCTTGAATCATGCCCTGGTCCTTTTCCCTTACTGGCAAAAATTGGACCTGTCTGTAATTAGGGCAGGACTTCCCCATCCGAATCCCATCTGCCATTATTAAAAGTCCATGCAGTCTTCCCAACTCGGCGAAAATCCAACTCTTGGTGTCTGTTCAAGGTTCCAGTTCTCAAGTTTTTGCAGAAAATAAGAAATGAAGTAAGCTTAGAAATTGCTGTCACTAAATCTTACAGCTGGAGACAACTGTGCAATAGGATTAAAAATACTAGAAATGCAATATGATGTTTACTTGCTGCTCAATTCCCAACATTAACAAAACTTCTTAGAGAGAAAATGAAATACAAGCATTAATGCATTCAAACTGTGCCTAAACAGACTGAGATTTAGCAGGGAGACAATGACATTTCTGCTTTAAGAAGACATCAATGCAGCATGTAGCATCTGTGCACAACCAACAAGTTCCCTCAATGCTTTTGCACTTGGTTCCTTTCAACCTGCCACTGGGGACATCACTGTGTCAGTTAGTTTACAGCCACAAGTGTATCGAGGAGGTCATAGTTACATTATTCAGTGGGACCACTGACTTAATCACTTTCTCCACTGACCAACAGCAGCAATATTAGATGGCAATGCAATTCTATAGAGCTACTGATTTTCCCTGAGCTTGGTGGCTCATCGACTGCAGCCATGAAGCTGTTCATGTGCATGTGCACCGAACTGTTTCCTATATTACCAGAAAGGGACTTTTGTATATCAATGCGGATAAGGTATGTGACCATCAGCCTCAATTTGTGCTTTCCTGGAAGCCCTCATTGGGCCTTCATTTTAAAGCTATCACCTGTGTCACTGTTATTTGAAGGAAAATAAATATTAGCTCTAGGGAGAACAAGAAGTTAACTGCAGGATGGGGTTTAAATATTCTCCACAGCTTTCTCACTCAACATGCAGCCAAATTGACAAGCTGACTCTCTGTCAGACAGGAAAGCAGTTGATACCAGGTAAATAAGAGATTGTCATGGAGGGGAGAGTCATAAATTGTAGGCAGCGTGAGCAAGGTTGGAGATCCTGGGATCTGTGAAGATGCTTGCTTGGGAGCTCATGGGGAACACCACTGCTCTTCCTGGTCCATAATCAATGCTGTAAAGGTATTTATCCCATGGATCCAGCCCTTCCTGTCTTCTTTTACCAGCCAGAATTCCCAAGCCCTTTCCATGGATGAAACAGTTGGCAGCATACAGCTTGCTTCAAAGATTTTTCTAACCTACCCGCCTCCTGAGGGTGGATTGATTGCCCGATCCTCTGGCCCACCTTTTTAAAATCAGAAATGGACAGAGTTTCAGAATTTTTACCTCCCTCCCGCACCCAATCCACTGTCCTTGGAGTTAAATTCTCCCTGAACTGGATCAAGAAAAAGTTGGATGAAATAAGATCTGGCCCAATTAACTGGGCTGAATTTTAACAAAAAGGATGTCCAATTAAGAATGAGGATTAGATAATATTTATAACACAGGAACTGGCCATGTACCTCAATGGGTTCATTTCACTACTTATGCTCCATATGAGCCACCTCCCATCATTCCTTATCCAAAACCATCAACATACCTCTCTACTTCTCTCTCCCTCATGGACTTGTCTTCTTTTCCCCTAAATGTATTTATGTTATTTTCCATAATGACTTATTGTGGTTGAAAATTCTACATTCTAACCATTCTCTTGGTAAAGTAGTTTCTCCTGAATTTCCTATTGGATTTATTAGTGATTATCTTATGTTTATGACCCCTAGTTGTGGTCTTGCCCACGATTGGAAATATCTTCTTTGCTGCTACACTATGATCTAAAGAGCTCTATCTAGTTACCTCCCAGTCTTCTCCTTCCTAGAGAATGGAGCCCCAGCATGTTCATTCTTTACTGATAGGCACAACCTCTCAGTACTGGTATCATTTTAGTAAATCTTTTTTGCACTATCTCTGGTGCCATGATACCCTTTTTACAGGGTACCAGAACTGTTCACAGTATTCCAAAGCAGTTTAACTAAAGTTCGATACAAAAAATGGGCACCACATATCCAAATTTTGCACCGATAATACTATGTCCCTAAGACATGAAAGGGATCATAAACTGTTTAAATCAAGCCTTATCTTTTCGCTTATTTATAAAGTGGACTTTGTTGAACCATTAGATGGCTGCCAAAGGTCATATGATTTGCAACTTGGTTATTGTTTCTGGAAATTTCCAATAGCAGTTGCAGGACAGAAGCTCAACCCTCCTTCTTGTGGATTCTCCTACCTCTTATTCTGAGGACACATTACAATCAACGAAACCAGGGACCAGTAGACAATTTGTCTCCCCAGCCTGGTCCTATAACAAAGGGAGAACGATCAAAGCTCATTATACCTGCTGAGGAGCGAATAGCCATCATGTATCTCCTAAAGCGAATAATGGATTTTGACCAGAGGCATAGAAACTGCTTGTTAGTCTGCAACTGACTCATTGATGGGCAACATCACATGACCTAAGCTTCTGGTTTTTGCAAAGTTTAATATTACATTTCTAGACTCGCAACTCAGTCTGCTGTTTAACCTCCAGCCTGCAAACACCACAACAGGACTCTAGGCTGATCAACAGTCTACATCGAGTGTAAGCCTTCTCAAAGACTGTTTCTCTGGAAGATTCCTGTCATCGCCTGCCGAGCAGACCATGTCTTTGTATACCAACCTCATCTTGCTGCGTCATCATCAACTTTAAAGGAATTCTGTAACTACTGCCTCAGCTAACTGAACCCGCCTGAACTGTAACTCCTCTGTGAATGAACCCTCATTGGACATTGACTTTCTGGACTTTGGCAATCACGCGAACTGATATCCATATCTGTGGTTCTTTTTTCTTTTGGCTCCTCTTTCCTATCTTCCTGCTGTGTGCTTGTGTGTGTGTATGAAGTTGTGACCAACCCCCAGGTTTGAATGTGTGAATAAACTATACTTCTGATTTAACCCTAAAGAGAGTAGGCTGTAAATTATTTTAAAAATTGACCACACCAACAGCGGGTTTGGGGAAACACGCCACGGCCTATTTCAAAAATTAAAGCACCTCTGCTTACAGATGGATGATGAGAAAATAAAGAAGTGCAGGTTTGCCTCTCCCCTGTCCGCAACAAAAGTATGATTTCAAAATTTGATGGCAGAAAAATATGGTGTTTGACATATAGTGAGGAGGACATAGATGGGTAGCAGAATTTTCAGATGGCACATTCAATTTTCTGCAGTGTAAGGTGATGTATATTGTGAGGGAAAAGAAAGGGGGTGTACAAACTAAATTAAATCTGCTGAAGGATTGTGAAGGAACAGAGACACCTTGTGGTTAAGATACATAATTCCTTGAACATATGAGTGCATTGAGATAGTGATAGCATTTTGGATTTTGTAATAAGGGCATTGAGATAATGATTAATTTGCACAGGGCAATAGCTGGGCGACAGTTAGGGGAAATTTTAATCTGGCAGATAGAGTCTAGAACTGCTCCCCTTGGAGTAGTGAAGGCTAAGAAAAGGCTTAATGGAGCTTCAGAAATGATCAAACTTTTTGATTGGGCAAAAGATCAAGTTATTTCCTCTGGTCAGGAAGTCAGTGATGAGGCATTATCAATTTAATATTGTCACTGGGAGAATGAGGAGAAAGATTTGGTGTTTTTTTTCACGCAGACCTTTTGATAGAGCATTTATTCTTGCTACATCGAGTGGTTGAATTTAATTACTTTTAAAGAAATTAATACTTCTACATGCATTTTGTGTTCTGGAACATCATAGTTCTGAGAGTCATGCAAATTTTTTCAGGCAAATTCATTCACTAGTGGCCAAATGGAACAAAATCTATGATTTTGTCATCTTCTAAATGAAATTATTCACTGTAAAAATGACCAAATTGTGCCAGTTGTGAAGTGGTTGTGCTGCGTCAAGTAAACTACTTTCCCATTAAACGTTTTTCTATAATGTAAATTCGATACATTAAGGAGTGCACTATTAATATGTAATTTAATAATATCTCAAAAATTAACGTAAAACTTCAGAAATTTGAATCAATGGAATGTGAATTTTGAATGGATACTAAGCTCCTCACTTTGTTGTCTGTAATACCCAGTAAATATGTGCAATTAGAGCAGTACTGAGCAAATCAATGATGTTTCATTTCCACCCACAATGCAAATGAAGGAAATTTCTGTTGCTGAAAATAAGCACCACGGGAAGTAACCACTAGAAACAAGCAACAGCTTTACCGTAAAGCGCATTGAGAGTACATCGGAATTTAGGATTTGGTGCCATTTTCTAGCCTTGATATTGGATGAACACTACATTGTAATTTTGTCCAATTAGGTGGTGGCATAGTGGTATTGCCATTAGACTAGTAATCCAGGCACCCAGAGTAATGCTCTAGGGACCTGGGTTCAAATCACACCATGGCAGATGGTGGAATTTGAATTCAATAAAAACATAAAAATTAAAAGTCTAATGATGACGATTGTTGTGAAAATCTGGTTCACTCAGCTATCCTCACCTGGTCTGGCCTAAATGTGACACCAGATCTGCAGTAATGTGACTCTGAAATGGCCTAGCAAGCCACTCAGTTGTATCAAACCACTAAAAAGCCTCAAAGGAATGAAACTGGATAGACAGATCACACAGCATTGACCTAGGCACCGGAAATGACAATACCAAACGCAGCCCTGTTGACCCTACAAAGTCTTCCTCGGGCCAAAATTAGGAAGGCTGTCTCACAAATTAGTCAAGCAACAGCCTGTCATACTTAAAGAATCATACCTTACAGATCACGTCCCTGACACCACCATCAGAGGTGGCGGCACAGTGTTATACAGTTGGGAGGGAGTTGCCCTGGGAGTCCTCAACATTGACTCTGGCCCCCCATGCAGCAGGTCAAACATAGGCAAGGAAACCTGCTGATTACCATGTACTGCCCACCCACAGCTGATGAATCATTGCTCCTCCATGTTGAACACCACTTGGAGGAAGCACTGAGGGTGGCAAGGGCATAGAATGTACTCTGGGTGGTGGACTTCAATGTCCATCACCAAGAGTGGCTCGGTAGCACCACCAAGCTGGCTGAGTCCTAAAGGACATAGATGCTAGGCTGGGTCTGTGGCAGGTGATGAGGGAAAAACATACTTGAACTCATCCCCACCGAGGTGCCTGCTACAGATGCACCTGTCCATGACAGTATTGATAGGAGTAACCATGACAAAGTCCTACCTTCACATTGAGGATACCCTCCATTGTGTTGAGTGGCATGACTGCCATGCTAAATGGGATAAGATTTCTAACAGATCTAGCAACTCAAGACTGGGCCTCTGTGGGGCAGCAGCAAAATTGTACTCAACCACAATCTGTAACCTCATGGCCTGGCATATTGCCCACTCTACTATTACCATCAAGGCAGGGGATCAGCCCTGGTTCAATCAGGAGGGCATGCCAGGAGCAGCACCAGGCATACCTAAAAATGAGGTCTCAACCTGGTAAAGCTGCAACACAGGACTACTTGCATACCAAGCAGCAAGTGATAGACAGAGCTAAGCGATCCCACAACCAGTGGATCAAATCTAAGCTCTAAGTCCTGCCACATCCAGTCATGAATGGTGGTGGACAATTAAACAACTCACTGGAAGAGGAGGCTCCACAAATATCCCCATCCTCAATGATGGGAGAGCCCAACACATCAGTGCAAAAGACAAGGCTGAGGCAATTGCAACAATCTTCAGTCAGAGGTGCTGAGTGGATGATCCATCTCGGCCTCCTCCGGAGGTACCCAGCATCACAGATGCCAGTCTTCAGCCAATTCGATTTACTCCACGTGACATCAAGAAACAGCTGAAGGCACTGGATACTGCAAGGGCTGTGGGCTCTAATAATATTCCGGCAACAATTCTAAAGACTTGAGCTCCAGAACTTGCCGTGCTCCTAGCCAAGCTGTTCCAGTACAGCTACAACACTGGTATCTACCCAGCTATGTGGAAAATTGCCCAGGTATGTCCTGTAGACAAAAAGCAGGACAAATCTAACCTGGCCAATTACCGGCCTATCAGTCTACTCTCCATCATCAGTAAAGTAATGGAAGGGTCATCAACAGTGCTATCAAGCGGCACTTGCTTAGCAATAACTTGCTCACTGACACTCAGTTTGGGTTCCGCCAGCATCACTCAGCTTCTGACCTCATTACAGCCTTGGTTCAAACATGGACAAAAGAGCTGAACTCCCGAGTTGAGGTGAGAGTGACTGCCCTTGACATCAAGGCAGAATTTGACCGGAGTGTGACATCAAGAAGCCCTAGCAAAACTGGAGTCAATGGGAATTAGGGGGAAAACTCTCCACTGTTGGAGTCATACCTAGCACAAAGGAAGATGATTGTTGGAAGTCAATATCTCAGCTCTTTACATCATTGAAGGAGTTAGGAACATAGGAACAGGAGAAGGCCATTCAGCCCTTTGAGCCTGCTCCACCATTTAATATGATCATGGCTGATTGAACACTTCAATGCCTTTTGCCCACCCTATCCCAATAACCCTTTATATTATTGTTAATCAGAAATCTATCAATCGCTATCTTAAACATATTAAATGACTGAGCTTCCACGGCCCTTTTGGAGAGAGAATTCAAAAGATTCATAATCCTCAGTGTAAAGAAATTTCTCCTCATTTTGTTTCCCTTTATTTTGAAATTGAGTCCCCTGGTTCTAGACTCTCCAGCCAAGGGAAACATCATACCTGCGTCTACCCTGTCTATTCCTTTAAGCATTTTGTAGGTTTCAATGAGATCACCTCTGATTCTTTGAAACTCTAGAGAATACAGGCCCAGTTTGCCCAGTCTCTTTTCATAAGACAGTCCTGCCATACTGGGAACAAGTCTGGTGAACCTTCTGCACTCCCTCTATGGCAATAATACCCTTTCTGAGGTAAGGGGACCAAAACTGCACACAGTACTCCAGGTGCAGTCTAATCAAGCTTCTATACAATTGAAGCAATACTTCACTACTCCTGTATTCAAATCCTCTTGCAACAATGGCTAACATTCCATTAGCCTTCCTAATTGCCTGCTGCACCTGCATGTTAGCTTTCAGTGAGTTATGGACAAGGACACCCAGGTTCCTTTGCACATCTACACTTTCTAATCTCTTACCATTTAGGAAATACACTGCACATCTGTGCCTTCTACCAAAGTGGATAAACTCACATTTTTCCGCATTATATTCCATCTGCCAAGTTCTTGCTTACTCACTAAGTCTGTCCAAATCCTCCTGTAGACGCTTTACATCTTCCTCACAACACGCATTCCCATCTAGCTTTGTATCATCTACGAACTTGGAAATATACATTTGGCCCCCACATCCAAATTATTCATATATATTGTGAACAGCTAGGGCCCCAAGTACTGATCCTTGTGGTACCCCACTAGTCACAGCCTGTCAATGTGAGAATGTCCCATTTATTCCTACTCTCTGTTTTCTAGCCATTTGTTAATCCATGCCAGTATATTGCTTCTTATTCCATGTGCTTTTCTTTTGCTAATCAACCTTCTGTGGGGGACTTTATCAAAAGCCTTCTGAAAAACCAAGTATACTACATCCATTGACTCTCCTTTATCAATTTTGTTAGCAACATCCTCAAAAAACTCCAACAAGTTTGTCAAACATGATTTCCCATTCGCAAATCCATGCTGACTATGCCCAATCAGATCATGATTATCCAAGTATCCATTTATCACATCCTTTATAACAGATTCCAGCATTTTCCCCACTACTGATGTAAGGTTAACAGATCTGTAGTTCCCTGTTTTCTCTCTTCCTCCCTTCTTAAATAGTGGGGTGACATTTGCTACCTTCCAATCTTCAGGAACCATTAACAGAATCTATAAAATTTTGGAATGCATCCACTATCTCTATAGCAACCTCTTTCAACACTCTGGGACACAGAATATCAGGTCCTGGGGACTTATCAACTTTCAGTCTCATTAATTTCTCCAATACAACCTTCTTACTTATACTAATTTCCTTCAACTCCTCATTCTCCCTAGTCCCTTGGATCTCTAATTCTGGGAGATTTCCTATATCTTCCTCGGTGAAAAAAGACACAAAGTAATCATTTAGCTTCTCTGCCATTTACCTATTCCCATTATAAATTCTCTTGATTCTGCCCGTAATGGACCCACATTTGTCTTCGCCAAATGCTTTCTTTTTACATACTTATAGAAGCTTTTACAGTCCATTTTTATGTTTTTGTTAGATTGCATTTATACTTTATCCTCCCTTTCTTTACCAATTTCTTGGTATTCCTTTGCTGCATTCTAAAAACCTCCCAATCCTCAGGTTTGCAACTACTTCAGGCAACTTTATCAGCCTTTTCTTTTAATCTTATACAATCCTTAACTTCCTTTGTCAGCCGCGGTTGGCTTTTTTGGGTTTCTGCACCTTGAAGGAATGTATAGGTGCTGTAAGCTATGAAATAGTTCTTTGAAGACTATCCATTGCCTATGTACAGTCATACCTTTTAATGTATTTTCCCAATCCACCTCAGCCAATTTGTCCCTCATGCCTTCATAATTTCCTTTATTCAACTTGGCACCCTTGCTTCAGAGTGAACTACCTCACTTTCAAACATAATGTAAAATTCTATCATATTGTGGTCATTCATCCCTAGAGGTCCTTTTACAACAAGATTATTGATTAGCCCTTTTTCATTACATAATGCTAGGCTAAAATAGCCTGTCCTCTAGTTGGCTCTTCAACATACTGCTCTAGAAAACTATCCCTAACACACTCCAGAACCTTGTCTTCCACAGCATTGGTGTTCAGTTGGTTTACCCAGTCTATACACAGGTTGAAGTCACCCACGATTACTGTATTGCCCATGCTACATGCCTCTCTCATCTCTGGATTAATATCATGCCCCACATTACCACCACTGTTTGGTGGCCTGTAAGCAACTCCAATCAATGTCTGCTGCCCTTTGCTGTTTTTAGCTCCACCCAAACAGATTCCACACGTTGTTCTTCCGATCTGAGATCCTCCTTTATTAATGCACTGATCCCATCCTTTATTATTAGTGCAACTCCAACTCCTTTGCCTTATTGTCTGTCCTTCTTAAACACTCAATATCCTTGAATATTCAGTTCCCAGTCTTAGTCACCATGCGGCCATGTTTCCGTAATGGCAATTATAACATACCCATTTACCTTTATTTGTGCCTCAGAGTAGAGTCCTAGGCTCAACCATCCCCAGCTGCTTCATCAATGACCTTCCTTCCATCATAAGGTCAGAAGTGGGGATGTTCACTGATGATTGCACAATGTTCAGCATCATTTGTGACTCTTCAGATGCTGTAGCAGTCCATGGCCAAATGCAGCAAGACCTGGTCAATATCCAGGTTTGGGCTGACAAGTGGTAAGTAACATTCATGTCACACAATTGCCAGCAATGACCATCTCCAACAAGAGAGAATCTAAACATCGCTTCTTGACATTCAATGGCATTACCATCGCTGAATCCCCCACTATCAACATCGTGGGAGTTACTGTTGGCCAGAAACTGAACTGGACTAGCCATATAAATACTGTAGCTACAAGAGCAGGTCAGAGCCTAGGAATCGTGCGGTGAGGTTAAACGGAGGGAGACTGGGCTGGGGTCCTAACAGAGGTCAGTGATTGGGGATGGGGGGGGGGGGGGGTGCCTGAAGTTGGGGTTACCCAAGGACTCCTGTCTGTTGTGTGTCAGCGACAAATTCTTGTGATTAAGATGATCCTCGACCTCTGCAATCAATCACCTGAAATGGCTCAGCTGTGTGTCATGGCACTTCAGCAGGTGTGGGAGCAACTTGGACTTACTCACTATAACACAGAAGTACAACCATCAGGTAGTGGGAGAATCCCAGTAAAGGTGGAGCACTGAGGGAGGAGCCCAGCCAGTTTTCAAAGCAACAGCAAGGTAGGAGGATCCCACTAAGAGTGGAGCATTGAGGGAGGAGCTGTCCAATACAAACACCAGAGGATTCTCAGAATTCTGAAAGAGGCGGAATTTTCCATGCCCATTGGCAATGGGTATTATAGCAGGCATGAGCGGACAATATGGCAGGAAGGCCAAAACTCGGTTTCACGAGTCCACTCCATCCATCAATGGCGGGCCATGTTTCCCGCCATGGGAACTTCATTGTAATACATCTGCATTTGCCCATATATATATAAGCCCAGCTTGATGGAATCATCCATCCATGTTGGATCACCCGAGCACATCGGCGAGATTGCATGCTGACGCATTTCACAATTGTACATAAACGACATGCACTTGGCGAGCTGCACTTCACTCAGGACTTTGAGGTTTGTTTGCCTACCTTGCTTTGGACAGCATTTGCAGTCGTCAGTGTCAGGCTTCGCAGGCAGCACCACATCACTTTTAGGGGAGCTCACGGGCAAGTGTCTACCTACCAGACCAGCCGTAAGGCAGGGGTGGCTTGCTTGGGGAAGGTGGAGAAGTGCCCTTAGGCAAGAGAAGAGGCTGCAGGGCTAGGGCTGTACTGGGGAAGGGGGGTATCCCAAGGTGTGTGTGGGGTCACATGTTGATCTGCGCAAGTGGCCTCAAGATGGTGAGGGCTGAGGAGGCAGTCTCCGGAGATGAGTCCAAATGGAGATGTGAGGGTGTGTGTGAGAGAATGGATGGTGATGTCCCTTGAGCTGCCAGTGAGTGAGATGCCAGTGAATATGTAATGGGCTTGTGAGTGTGTGAGGTTTAGAGTGATGAAATGTTTGCCTTACCCTGGTGGCACAGATGAGATCATTCATCCTCTTTCTTCACTGAATGGCCAACCTCTTCTGTGCAGCATTGGCACTGATTGCCATTGCCACCGCCTCCCAAGCCGGAGTGGTGACACTGATGGGTCTCTTGCGGCCAGAACAGAGGTAGGGGACATCATGGCAGGATCTAACGGTGTCCAGAAGGCGTCCCAGGGACGTGTCACTGAATCGGGGCGCTGCAGTCTTCTTGCCTTTTGGGGCCATGTCATCTGTGCAGGAGTTCTGGGCTGGAAGCACTGAGAGGTGTGTGTGTGGCTGCACTTTAAATATGGCACTCAGCACGAGGAAGCGGCGAGGTGACAGCATGGCGGGTGAATCAGAGGATGCCCACCAGCGAAATGGCGTGTTTCCTGTGAATGCATGATTAATGAGGCGGGATTGGAACAATATGGCGTGAAAACCCACCATTGTGGGTAAAACATCCTTTTTCCCGCCCACTACCGCAATTAGTACAAACCTGGGACAATTCCGCCCCGATTGATGTCAACATTGACATCACAGCAAGTACTCAGAAGGAGCTCTGAGGGTGAGTAAATCGGGTGAGTAACAGGAAGTAATTATATTCTTTAACAAAAACAGCCTTCAATTGGAAAGCCCAGAGGTAAGGGAGTACGAGGTGGCTGGTGAGTCGCTGGTCAGCATTTTTAAGTTGAAAGAGCTGAAAGCCAGAACGGAGATTTCTTTCTAAGTTAGAAAACTGAAATAAAAACAGAAAATGCTGGAAATATTCAGCAGGTTGTTGAAGCATCTGTTGAAAGAAACAGTTAATCTTTCATCAGAACTGGAAAAAGTTAGAAAAGTTTTGAGCAAGGGGTGGGTGGGACAAGGACAAGAGGAAGGTCTGTGATAGGGTGGAATACAGGAGAGATTGAATGACAGAAGAGTTAGTCTTCCAGATAGGGCAAGGAAAGAAACAAAAGATGTGCCTAGAAAAACTGAAATATGCAAAGTAAAGGGAACAAAATGGGCACTGAGATTATGGTCTGAAATTATTAAACTCAGTGTTGAGTCCTTAAGGCTGTCTAATCGAAGGATGACATGCTGTTCCTCAAAGCTTATGTTGAGCTTCACTGGAACAGTGCAGTAGGCTGAGGGCAGAAATGTCAGCCTGAGGGCAAGATAGAGAATTAAAATGACAGGTCAGTGGAAGCTTGGAGTCATGCTTGTCGTAATGGTGTTAGTTACAGAACATGACTTCGTAGTCTTCCGTATGTGAACAGCATGTCATTAGTAACTACTTGTAACTATACACATATATACAGTAAACGGTACAGGCATGGAGCTATTTCCATGTCTAGATCTTAACCTGTCTCTGCTCAACACTACACTGACCCTAGGTCTGGGCAATGTGCCTTCTTACATCACTGTGTGGGCATTACTCTGCTCAATCCCACATTAATCCTGTATGTGCCAGACCCTTATACTACACCTACCCCAAGTCTTTATCCCATGGATTTAGAGTTACATCAATTTACTTCAAGTCTTACATTGTTACAAGTCTTGTGCATTTACCTTATTGTTACAACCTTAATACTATTCCAACATTATTGCGATTACAGTATTAGCATTAACAACATTCTCACTACCCCATCTCCCCCCTTCAAGTCCATGAAGGTAGAGGTTCAGGTGGTCTGAAGGCCTCATAACCCATTCATATGTCGTTCCCGTGTTGGAAGAGTGGCTGCACTGTTGGTTCTGGTTCTTGTTGTTGGCTTGAGGTTGAACTGACATTTGGGTGTGCTTTCATTCTTTTCTTCCATTGCTTTATGTTGACCCAAGCCCGCCGGTTTGGCTGTTGTATTGATCCACGGTTGCTGTTACTCTCGATTGTTTCTTGCGAGGTGGATGAATATGGTATTTGTCTCCTTGGCACTGCTTTTTCTTCTTCTTTCTCCATGTAGGCCATCTCGAAGCCCTCTGAAGTAGAGGAAGAGCATTGGTGAGGCCACAGCTGGAGCACTGTGTGCAGTTCTGGTTGCCACATTATAGGAAGGATGTGATTGCACTAGAGGGGGTGCAGAGGAGATTCACCAGGATGTTGCCTGGATTGAAACATTTAAGTTATGAAGAGAGGTTGGATAGACTTGGGTTGTTTTAATTGGAGCAGAGAAGACTGAGGGGCGACCTGTTCGAGGTGTACAAGATTATGAGGGGCATGGAGAGGGTGGATAGGGAGCAGTTGTTCCCCTTAGTTGAAGGGTCAGTCAAGGGGGAATAAGTTCAAGGTGAGGGGCAGGAGATTTAGGGGGGATGTGAGGAAAAACTTTTTTACCCAGAGGGTGGTGACGGTCTTCAATGCATTGCCTGGGAGAGTGGTGGAGGCGGGTTGCCTCACATCCTTTAAAAAGTACCTGGATGAGCACTTGGCATGTCATAATATTCAAGGCTATGGGCCAAGTGCTGGTAAATGGGAATAGGTAGGTAGGTAGGGTGTTTCTCACGTGTCGGTGCAGACTTGATGGGCCGAAGGGCCTCTTCTGCACTGTGATTCTGTGATTCTCTGAAAACTAGGTCATCAGTTCTTTCAGAATGGCATTAAATTCATTTTGTGTCGCTTCATAATGTTCCCAAGGAACAAACTTGGACCTGAGGGATCCTTGTACTTTGTCTTGAGTTTTCTTGTAATTTCCCAGAGTCTCATTGAGTTTGTTCTGCTGTTCTGTCATTCAGCTGCTCAAGGTATTATTTATTCCATCTTGTTGCTGAAGGAGAATGCAATGTTTTTGAATTTGATCCTAAAGGACAGCTAACTGCTTTTTAAACAGTTTATTTTCTTGACTGCTGTTGTCTTCTCACTCTGTGTATCAATGTATAGCTTCATCATTGCTGATAGTTCCAATGCAGCTTTTTATGAAGCAGCATTCAATGTCTTTTTCAACTCCTTGTGTTTTTCGATGGGCACGTATTGGTTCATCAAACAGTCTTTCAAAGCAATGAGTTGAGTTCCTTTCTTGTCTGTTGTCATGCCTGGTGGTACTTCAAGTTGATTCTTCCAACTCAGCTTTCAGATGAACATTCTCTGATTATACTTCTGTTTGTTCTTGATCTACCTGCCGAAGGGCTTTTTCCTTGCCGTTCACTATCAGTTGTTGAAACAGTTCTGGAAACATGTCGACATCTTCAAAAAGGAAATGATTTGGGAATTCCTCCTTGGGCTTCCCATAAAGGTGTATTACTTGGGCGTCTGGAAAGTTCTGTGCCTCTCTGGCACCCTTGCGTGGTTTGTTCGTGTGTTGTCTTTTGCCTTTTCGTCATTTTGCTGGGGGTTTTGTATGTCTCTTTTTAAACTCTGCCTGCTCCTCCACTAAAACATCTATCAAAGGCTGTTACTATTTCATCAAAGCTGGCTGAGGACACATCAATGCACTGCATTAGGATTACATCATCAGCAAGTTCACCAAACAAGGATTAAAAAGGTAGTAACCTGGACTTCTTTTGATTTCTTACTGAGACCTGATATTCTCCAGTAGTTTAAAAATTCTCTTCTCCAGGACACCCAATTTTTCATTAGGTTTGGCCCTGGGATGAGTCTAAACTGATATGGTAAGTTGCATTTTTGATCCATGGTGATTTAATATTTCTCCTGCAGTCACTGCTTTAAATAATGTTGCCCTTTTAAGAATGGCTGTGCAGGAACTGTTTTCTCCCCATACTCTTCAGCAGCTACTACTTTAAATGTCATTGATCCTTTAAGAATGGCTGTGCAGGAGCCATTTCTATTTTCTCTCTTCAAAATGGCCCCCCAGGTGCCTTCTTTCTTCTGATTCTCCTTCACTTTGTTGTGTATGGTGGGCTTCTGCTGCGATCGTGGGCCGCCTCCTTCTCCTTTTTAAACCTATCAACTGTTTAACAGTTTTCTTTTGCAAATTTAAACTAATAGTGTTTATCAGCAATTTGCTCCTCTGAGCTTTGGAGATTGATTTCAAGGTGATTTTTGCTCTGCCTTTAGTGTTTTTTAAACTTCTTGTTTTCAATGGAGTTTGTTTCAGCTTTCCGGGTTTCAAGATGATGTTGCTGGTCTCTTTGGAGGCAGACAGCAGTCCTTATGTCCTTATGCTTGTCTGTTTTGGCGGGCTCCACAAAATGGTGGCGGTGTGCTCTGGCTGAAATTTTTTTAACAATGGCTGCATGGGTCTGCTGTCTGCTGATTTCTTTAATTCAGCAAGTTATTATGATGAGTAGTGAGGAGTTCGAAGTCAACACAGTATTTCACTCTTGTGGTCACACACGATCTGGATGTTTAAAGAGTGGAAGTCCTTTCTATTGACAAGACACCCGGCTCCCCCACTGGCACCTTTATGGGCACAGGCCTGCAGTCAATGGCTCCCTGAATTCAGGGAAATCCTGCAATTGCAGCCAGCCCTCTGGCTCGCTCTGCCTGACTGGCCTCATCTGTCCTGAAGTGATTGAAGGTGTTGACCCTTCGGAACAGTGCATCTGTAATCAACTTGATGCAGCTGTGGGCAGTGGATTGCGAGACTCCACAGAGATCTCTCACTGACTCCTGGAACCAGCCTGAGGCATAGACATTTTGGACCACTGTCACCTTCAGAGCTACCAGCATAGGGTGGCCACCTCCTCAGTTGGAGGCTATTTCGAGGCCGATCATGTTGCAGGTAGAGGTGATAGTGTCCTGAAGAGGCGGAGCCTTCTCCAGCACTGAACATCTGTCATGTCCAGGTAGCATGATCACTGCCTGTACACTCTACCTGCTGGGTATTGGTACCTTCTCTGAACCCTTCTCCCTTAGAAATCCTGCTGGCCCTCCATCTTTTCTGGCTGCACCTCTTGGTCCAGAGGGCAGGCTCTGGGACGGTGCCTGGGGACAACTGGCCTCCTCTCTCTTTTGGCCCTCTCTTCCTCTTCTGAGGAGGTCCCTCCAGCTAGTACACAATCCACATGTTTGTCCAGATGGTTGCACAGGTTTCTGCACTGAAGGGTCCTTTTTGTAGAATGCCTCTGCAAATGTTTGGCAATTCAAGAATTATCTAAAACAACCAAAAATTGCCAGAAATAATCTTGAATCCAAAAAGAAACAACTCACAGCAAAACTCCTAACTCCTCACCTTACCAACATCTTCTTGGCCTTTTATCCTGCCCTGGATGTAGAATGAATGAAAAACGTGAAGGCAGCCTGGCCGATTGGCCTGTGTGCCGAGTGTTAAAGCACATGGGCCACTCAAAATTGCAGTCTATTGTGGATTTAATGGGCTTAATTGGCCCTTTAACAGTCAGCGGGCGTGCTTCCGATTTCTACACATGCCTGCCAACCGAAATATCATGAGGCAGTGCGATGACCTTGGGATCCCTCCTGACATCATCATGCCATATTTCACAAAGGGTCAGGCCTACTGCGTGCCCGCACGACGATCATAAATTTGTCCCCATAACTGCTGCTGAACAACCTCTCTGGCCCTGACGGCCTAATTTTATATTTGCATAATGTCATCTTTTTATATTATGAGAAATTCCATGGTTTAATAAGAAATGAAGTTTATGATATTTCTGCTTCTAAGGTGTATTTTTCTTTCTGTAAAATTTATAAAGCTTAAGGCTTAACAGTGTATTTTACTTCCTGGTTTGCTGCCTATGAGAGTTCTTCAATGTAATTGGCTGCTTAGCACGCTTGATGACATCACTATTGCTGGATATATAGCAATCCCCTTCACTTGGTGCCAGATTCAAATTTACATTGGGAAAGATAAAATCGTACAGAGATCTCTAAATGTTTATGGGCAGCTTTCTTTGACGTCAGCGGTGAGCTCAGTTCAGGCCAATGATCCATTAACAGTGCTTGTCCCAATTAGTTTGTAAAGAGAAATTCAGCAATTGTGGAGGAGATACATCCCAAGTTTCGATTCTCCACAAATTGCTGGTCAGTTTTCCCTGTTTCTCTGATAGCCTCAATAACGCTGAAAAAATCATTAGCTCTCTGTTGAAATTCATTGCATGTCATAAAATTGCTGGATGCACAAATTTAATGCAAATCAATCTCACTGCAGCCTTAAGGTTGGTAATTCAAATCAATTTAAGTAAAGAAAAAGTGCTGGATAAGTTAATGCAACTAGGTGGTGATTAATTCCCTGGCCCTGATGACCCGCACACTATGGTTGTAAAAGAGGTAGCTGCAGAGATAGTGGATTCATTGACTTTGATCTTTCAGAAGTCCTTAGATTCTAGAACAGTTCCCAAGGATTAGAAGGTGGGAAACAAAACCCCACTAATTAAGAAACGAGGGAGAAAGAAGACGGGGAACTATAGGCCAACGGCTTAACTTCAGTAGTAGGCAAAATGCTCTAACCTATTATTTGGCAAGTGGTGACACTGCACTTAGAAAGTCATGATATGATTAAGCAGAGTCAACATGGATTTATAAAAGGGAAATCATGTTTGAAAAATCTGTTAAAGTTTTTTGAGGATGTAACTAGTAGAACGGGTCATGGGAGAACCAATGGGTACATTGTATTTGGAATTTCAAAACGTATATGGTAAGATGCCATACAAGTGGTGATACCATAAAGTTAGGACTTCCGGGATTGTTATATTATCATGGATTCAGAACTGGTTAATGAATAAAGAACAGAGAGCAGGAATAAATGTGACATTTTCAAATTGACAGGCTGCACCGATCAGGATCCACAAGGACCAGTATTTGGGCCTCAGCTATTTACAAACTATATTAATGACGTAGATGGGACTGAGTGTAAGTTAGTTATAGAAATAAAACAATCCAGATATAAACATAAATTTTAAGTGGGAAGCATATTGATGCACAAATTGTGAATTACTCCAGTATTTCTCGGAGATTAATGTAGCACAAATTACATCAATTTCCGCTAACCTGAGGTTTAGAAGCAGAAACACAATACTTCAGATTTACTATGGAAATAAAAAGCTATTGCTTTGAAGTTAAAATGTAGCAAATTTTTAAATTTTAAAGGAGATTCATATCTCAATTTACCACTCCCCAAACTGCCAAATAAAAATTACAGGAAGAGCATTTCTGCCACTAAATTGCCAAACGACTATTTCAAAGAAGCTGCCTGGAGCAGACTGAAGCTGTTATTTCTGACCAACTACAGCTTGGACTGTTTCCCATACATTAGGCCAGATTATGTTTGGCAGGGCAACTAACTGTGTCTACTGTCTGTTAGACTTGCTCTAGCTTGCATCCTGCGGCTCAAAATTCTTTTGCCCACTAAGATGCTGGAAATGCGAGCTGATAACATAACAGGTGAGGGAACAGGACACCGGGGTTCTGAGTTAACCTAACAAGCAACAGTGTATCTCTGACCAATAGATTTAAGGGTAGATGAATAACCAGCAGAATGACTGAGAAGGAAGTATAATTCGGAGCGGGTGAATTCAATGTCAGATCAAGTACAAAAAGAAAAATAAACAGAGGGAAATAAAGATTGGATTAAGAGAGAGAAAAAGGGACAGAAAGAAAAAATAAATCTTTGAATATTTTAAAAAGGTATTGAGATTTTTAAAATCATAATCAACAGAATTAACACCTGAAGAAATGAGACTCCACACTTGCAATAGTTAATGTTCAGTGGCAGAGAGTTTGATAGGCCATAATTAACAGTCGCCATATCATTAAAAGGGTATGTATGATTGTAATAACAAGACTTAAATATCTGCAATAAAAACAGAAAATACTGGCAATACTCAGCAGGTCTGGTAGCCTCTGTGGAGCGAGAAACAGAGTTAATGGGTGGGGTTTTACGGTCCTGCCTGCTGCGGGCATCATGGTAGGCGGGACTGGAAAATTTAGTGTGGCCAAAAGTCATTTCCCACCGATGTAAAAACAGATTGCAATTTTCCCCTCCTGACTTTCATGGCAAGTTGTGTTGCCCGTCACACCATATTGGGAACCATATTTGTATGCTTTTGCATCTCCACTCACCTGGGAGTCGGAGAGGCAGTGGGATCAGTCAGCTGCTCGGAGCCAGCCTGTGCTGAGTTCGAAGGAAAGTGAGAAAAACTAATAGTGATATCACAGGAAAACCGTAAATTCATTGGTTGGTAAGAAACTGCTGTAAGAAATAGAAAGACTATCTTTAAATTGCTGTAAATTAGAAAAATGTATTATTTTTAAAGAAGTAACTACACTTGGATTTGAGTGAGAAAGGGAAAGCTAGGGCTAGTATAATAAAGTAATATAAATAAACCAAAGCAAATAAAGTTAAGATATAGCAGGAAAGCTCAGTCGAGTGGAATGTGTGTCTTGTAATATGTGGGAAGTCATGGACGCTACCGGTGTGCAGGAGATGCTGTCACCTGTAGAACCTTGAGATCCGGATCTCAGAGCTCGAGCGGTGGCTGGAGACACTGTGGCACATCCACAAGGCTGAGAGCTACATGGATAGCACATTCAGAGAGGTGGTCACACTGCAGCTTAGGAGCCTGGAGGTAGAAAGGGAATGGGTGACCGCCAGGCAGTCCAAGAGAATTAGACAAGTAGTGCAGGAGTCTCCTGGAGTCCCGCTCACTTAAAGTTGCCAAGGCACTGGGATTGGCTGAGATGCATCCAAGGATATTGAAGGAAGTAAGAGTGGAAATTGCAGGGGCACTGGCCATAATCTTTCAGTCTTCCCTAGATTAAGGGGAAGTGCCAAAGGACAGGAGAATTGCAAACATTACGCCTTTGTTCACAAAAGGTTGTAAGGATAAGCCCAGCAATTACAGTCCAGTCAGTTTAACTTCAGTGGTGGGGAAGCTTCTTGAAACAATTATTTGGGATAGAATTATTAGTAACATGGAAAAACGTGGGTTGATTAGGAAGAGCCAGCATGGATTTCTAAAGGGGAAATCATGTTCAACTAGCTTTTTTTGAAGTGGAGTTTTTTGAAGTGGTACAGAAAAGGTCAATGAGGGTAATGCTGATGTGGTGTACATGGACTTTCAAAAGGCATTTGATACAGTGCCACAAAACCGGCTTGTGAGAAAAGTTATAGGTCATGGAATAAAAGGGACAGTAGCAATGTGGATACAAAATTGGTTGTAAAATTGAAAGCAGAGAGTAATGGTCAATGGATATTTTTCAGGCTGGAGGAAGGGTTATGGTGGATTTCCCCAGGGGCCGATACTGAGACCCTCACTTTTCCTGATATATTTATGATCTAGACCTTGGTTTGCAAGGGATAATTTCAAAGTTTGTGGATGATACAAAGCTCGGGAGTGTTGTGAACTGCGAGGAGGACAGTATAGAACTTCAAAAGGGCATAGACAAGTGGGTATAATGGGCAGACAGGTGGCAGATGAAGTTCAATGCGGAGAAGAGTGAGGTGATGCACATTGGTAGGAAGAGCATGGAAAGACAATATGAAATAAGGGGTACAATTCTTAAGGGGGTGCAGGAGCAGAGTGACCTTGGTGTATATGTGCATAGATCATTGAAGTTGGCAGGATGGGTGGAGGGAGAAGTTAATAAAGCATACAGCTTCCTTGACTTTATTAATAGGGGCATAGTGTACAAGAGCAGGGAGGTTATGCACAGCTTATATAAGACACTTGTTAGACCTCAGCTGGAGTATTGTGTACAGTTCTAGGTGCCACATTATAGGAAGGATGTGAATACATTGGAGAGAGTGCAGAAAAGGTTTATAAGAATGGTTCCAGAGATGAGAAACTTCAGTTATGAAGAGAGATTGGAGAAGTTGGGACTGTTCTCCTTGGAGAGGAGAAGGCTAAGAGGAGATTTGATAGAGGTGTTCAAAATCATGAAGGGACTGGATAAGGTAGCTAGGGAGAAACTGTCCCCGCTCATAAAAGGAAAAAGAACGAGAGGGCACAGATTTAAAGTGATTTGCAAAAGAAGCAAATGTGATGTGAGAAAAAACTTTTGGAATGTACTGCCTGGGAGTGTGGTGGAGGCAGGCTCAATTGAGGCATTCAAGAGGGCATTAGTTGATTTTTTGAATAGAAACAACGTGCAAGGATACAAAGAAAAGGTAGGAGAATGGCACTAAGTCATAATGCTCATTTGAAGAGCTGGTGCAGACGCAATCTGCTGAACGGCCTCCTTCTGCACCGTAACAATTCTGTGATTCATGAATACTCATTAAAAACCTAGCTTGCCGGAATCATGTTCTCACTCCAAATCTAATGGCCATGCTGGCGGCGAGTTAGACCAGTGTGAATCATGACCGGATATAACTGACATGCACCTGGCGAACTGCATTTCACTCGTGACTTGGAGGTTTGTGCATGCAGCGTTCGGCTACCTTTCACTGCGCAGCTCTCGCGGCTGCTCCATCTCCATGCCAGGCTGCTCAGGCAAGGCCAGTGGGAAAGGGCTGGAAGGTACACGCTTGACTGGGGGTGGGTGGGGGGCGTGGGGAAGTACTGGAGGAGAGAAGGGGTGGACAGAGACACACAGCGGGGTGGCGGGGTAGGGGGTGTGTGTGGTTAAAGGAAGAGGGGGATAAGGTTGAGGCAGCTCTGGCATATCATGCGTCATGTAGCCAGGGTCAGAAAGCAAAGGCAGTCCTGGGGCAGTGTGCACCATGCTACAAGGCTATGCCTGGCACACATGTCTTGGTCCCAGTCCAGAGAGGGGGAGGGTCCTGTCTGTGCTGCATCCTGCACAGCATGATGTGCAGGGCGTGGTCAGCTCCTCACACATTTGGGTCCTGGGGGTTGGTGGCTTGGTATTGGGCAGCAAATGGTACAGTCACAGTCAGGGGAGGCATCTGCAGCATGCAAATGGGGAACGGGTAAATAAGAAGGGGGCACTCAATGGTCTCCTGGGGGATCTTGGTAGGTCACTGTGCACAGGGCCTCAAAGTGGGGAGGGGTCATGCTGACATGGTGCATCAGGACATCCACAGCAAATGTTCGGGAGAGGATGGGGATATCTACTAGAATCACGATAGGCTCCAGATTAGAGGGAGAGGATGGAGAGTGATCGGACAGAGGGAAACTTGCACATGATGCTCTTCCAGGATGATAGGAGGGACTTGGATAATGATGGTGGGTGTGGGGTGGGTCCTAGCACTGATCCTTGGGAACACCACCCTCCAGTTTAAAATTCAACCATTTAACAGCAGCAGAGACCCCAATATCACCTCACTATAGTTCTTACACATCTGTGTTATTTCCCTGCAGAATTGCTTCACTATCTCTCTCTCACTATTTGGACAGCTATAGAATACCCCCAGTAGAGTGATCACACTTTCCTTCCTTCCCAACTCTAAGAAAATGGATTTTGCTGTTGCCCCTCGTGGACATTCTCTTTTTCCATCACTGCAATGACTTCCCTAATCAGTACTTTCACTCCACCACCCTTTTACCTTCCCTATGAAGTGTGCCTGGGTGAGTCTATCGCAGGCTTGTCTTGGAAGCCAGGTGTGCAGCTGCAGGCATCATGTCCACATCCGGTTCCCCCTCCTCACCCTCCTCGGATGCTGCCCATTCTGCACCTTCCTCTTCCTGCAGCTCCACTCCTCTCTGGAGTATGATGTTGTGAAGGGAAAAGCAGACCACAGGTATTCTGGAAACCCTTCTTGGGCATACTGAAGGGCGCCTCCAGATCTGTCGAAGAACCTGAACTGCATCTTGAGCGACCGAATCTCTTGTTCTAATATTGTCCTGGTGGTGATGTGGCTTCTGTTGTATCTGTCCTCTGTTCACTGATGGTTCCTTACCAAAAATTTGACAAATGGTGTATAATGTGAGAAAATGTGAACTTGTCCACTTTGGCAGGAAGAATAGAGAAACAGCATATTATATAATTGGAGAGAGTTTGCAGAACTCGGTGGCACAGAGGGATCTGGGTGTCCTGATACATGAATCACAAAAGTTAGAATGCAGGTGCAGCAAGTGATTAGGAAGGCAAATGGGATGTTGGCTTTTGTTGCAAGGGGAATCGTGTATAAAAGTAAGGAAGTTTTTGCTACAGTTGTACAGGGCATTGGTGAGACCACATCTGAGCACTGTGTACAGTTTTGGTCTCCTTACTTAAGAAATGATATAATTGCATTAGATGCAATTCAGAAAAGGTTCACTTGACTGATTCGTGGGATGAAGGGCTATCTTATGAGAAAAGGTTGGTCAGGTTGTATTCATTGAGGTTTAGAAGAATGAGAGGTGATCTGATTGAAACATATAAGAGCCTGAGGGTACTTGACAGGATGGATGCTGAAAGGATGTTTCCCCTTGTGGGAGAGACTATAACTGGGGGACACAGTTTTACAGTGAGGGGTCTCCCATTTAAGATAGAGATGAGGAAAATTTCTTCTCTCAAAGGGTCATTAGTCTGTGGAATTCTCTTCCCCAGAGAGCAGTGGAGGCAGGGTCATTGAATATTTTTAAGGCAGGGTGAGATAGATTCTTGATCAGCGAGAGAGTCAAAGGTTATCAGTGGTAGACAGGAAAGTAGAGTAGACGCCTCAATCAGATCAGCCATGATCTCATCATATGGCAGAGCAAGCTTGAGAGGCTAAATGACCTTTTCCTGCTTCTAACTTGTATGTTCATATGCACAAGAATCAGTCGTGAGGTCTTCAGAGGGTTTGTCCCTCAGGGGCCAGCCACTGTCACTGTGTGGAGGGGGTAAAAACCTACAGAAGGTGTGATTGCCACAGAATGAATGAATGCACCTCCCTGGATATTTCACATGGACATACATTACCTTCTGATGGTGGAGATTGAAGGAGTGGAATACCTTGTGATTAATGAAGACTCCAGGCTGATCTGAGGCCACTTGATTGCCTGATTGCCACATGTGTGCAAACTATGGCTCCCTGAAGCTTTGAGAACCCAGCCACTGCACTGAAGCCAAAAGTCTACTTCAGTGTTTGACTGACCTCATATTCGGGGCAACAACAAAAATGATAATCTATATTTATATAGCACGTTTAACAAGGGTGCAAAGGTGCCTCACAGAAGCATTATAAGGTGGAGTATGACACTGAACCACATATGGAGATGTTAGGTCAGATGATCAAAGCTTGGTCAAAAAGAAAGGTTTTAAGGAGTGCTATAAGGAGGAAAGTGAGATAAAGGGTGAAATTTTCCATGCCTACTGGCATCGAGCGTGTTTGGTGGCATGAGCGGACAATATAGCAAGAAGGCCAAAAATCGGTTTCACGATATTGTGAAACCTGTTTGCGATCGTCCACTCTGCCCATCAATGGTGGGCCGTGGTTCCTGCTGTCAGATGTCAGAAACTTCATTGCAATACATCTGCATTTCAATATAAGCCCTGCTCGCTGGAATTATCACCCCAGCTGGATCATCTAAGCACCAAGCACGCCGATGTGTTTCACAACAGCATCTATAAGGCATGTGTGCATCTGGTGAGCTGCACTTCGAGGGGAGCTCGGAGGTGAGTCAAATGTTCACAGATGCAATGTGAGGATATATGGTGTTTCCTCACTGCATGTCATCATCATTCTCGCCAAATCTAGCAGCTATGAGGCCCTCCTGAACACACCTGCTTCGTTTGGCCAGTGCGATGACCTCATTGCCATCATCCTCGCTTTCAAGGACCTCCTCACCCTCAACCCCGTCAACATCCTCCTCATTGGAGGAGACATCCAGCTCCTCCATCTCCTCCTCAGTCAGCTCCTCTCTCCATTGCAGTGCCAGGTTGTAAAGGGTGCAGCAGGCGATGATGATGCGTGACACTCTCTGTGGACTGTATTGCAGGGCTTCACCAGACCAGTCCAGGCACCGGAACCTCATTTTCAGTTTCCCGATAGTTTTGCTCCACCAAAGCGCGAGTTGCAGCATCAGCCTCGTTATGCCTTCGCTCTGCTGCAGTCTGAGGCCACCGCATGGGTGTCATCAGCCATATCCTCTGTGAGTAGCCCTTGTCCCCGAGGAGCCAACCTTGCAGCCTCTGTGGACCCTGGAAGACGTCACGGATCTGAGACCGACTGAAAATGTAGGAGTCTGGACACTCCCTGGGAACAGTGCACAGACCTGCAGGATGCGTTTGTGGGAGTCGCACACCAGGTGAACATTCAGTGAATGGAAGCTCTTGTGATTGACATAGTTGACCCCTTGTTGCCATGGAGATTTGAGCGCCACGTAAGTGCAGTCGATGACACCCTCTACCTGTGGGAAACCTGAGATCTGGGCAAATCCCAGCGCTCTGGCTTCCTGGCTTACCTGGTTCTGGGCGAAATGCACAAAGTTGTGTGCCTTCACGAAGATGGTGTGCATGACTTCATGGATGCATTTGTGGGTGGAGGCTTGTGATATCCCAAACAGGTCACCTGTGGAGTCCTGAAAAAAGCCACTGGCGTAGAAATTGAGCACCGCAGTCATTTTCATGGCCACTGGTAGTGGATGCCCTCCATGTCCCCGTGGCACCAAATTCTGCAGCAGGTGGTAGATATGACTGACCAGTTCCCTGGACATGAGCAGACACGGTTCTTGGGCATCTGTAGGAATGAAAGATGGCATTTATAGGCCCTGGGTCTAGCGAGGCATCTACCAGCCACACATAGCTCACTGTGGCTCTTCAGCAGCATGTGCTGGAGTTTCAGCCGCCCCTTCTTCCTGAGGGCACTGCTCCTCCCTCTGCCCAGCCAGGTGCCTCCATTGCTCTCTTCTCCTTAATCTCCACTCTCTGTAAGCCAAGAGGCAGACAGCCAGGTCACCAGGCTACATGCTCCTGATGTACTCCTCCTGTAGGATGAAAGAGCGAGACGCATGGGTTAGCTTGGGTGTTCTAAGAAGCTCTCTTGGTTAAGTCTGAAGGCCCCTTAACACATTCCAGAGGGTGCTGGCCACGACTTGGATGGCCAGAGTTTAGTGCGCTACATGGCTGCCTGAAACCCCACCCACCTATGCGCCACTTCTCCTGACTGATTGGCAGTAGCTTTGCCCATTGGACTGCATGCTGTGCTCTCAGCTCAGACACAGGCATTCTCCTAACCCACACTGCAAGGCTGCACTATTAGCTTGAACCATGGGGGAGACTGGTCCAAACCCGGATGATGACATTGCAAGGGGCTGTGAGTGCCTCCACCAGTGACTGCTCCATGGCCAGCTTTAGCAAGGAGATTGTACAACGTGTGCAGTCATCCAATTGTTCAGCAGTCCACTAAAATGCTCATTAGTTTGCAATCTGTGCCTGAGGGGTGAAAAACTCTGGAGCACTTGGTGGCACTTTCATGCCTCTGTGTTGGTTGAGTGAGCTGATAAGCTAGAGGCCCGAATCCAAGCATGTCAATGTGGCTGCGTCTGAACTGTCTCAGCTGCAGAGGAATGAGCACTTTATACAAGGTTTCCCTAATGCGTAGCCACTTCCCTCCCTCCAACCCTGCACGCACTTGCACACTAACGTCACTTGCAGTGCAACCCTTGTCCCCAGCTCCCAAGTCACCTGAACTGCAGGGCAGCCCTTGACCCAACATTGCACTGTCAGCCAGTCGGGAAAAAGCAACTTGCCTGTGCCCTCACCTGAATGCGTGGCACCTCAACCTTGAGGTCCAATAGGCAACCCTCGCAAGTACTGCACAATGTTACTGGACGCTCACCTCCGAGCTCCCCTCGAAGTGCAGCTCACCAGATGCACGCCTTATATATGCTGTTGTGAAACACGTTGGTGTGTCCAGCATGGAAGGATGATTCCAGCGAGCTGGGCTTATTATGATATGCAGACATATTACAATGAAGTTCCTGATATCCGACAGTGGGAAACGTGACCCACCATTGACGGACGGAGTGGATGATTGCAAACTGGTTTCACACTATCGTGAAACCAATTTTTGGCTTTCTCGCCATATTGTCTGCTCACACTGCCAAACATGCCTGCCACGAACAGGCACGGAAAATACTGTCCTATAAGTCCTGAGAGATCAAGTAATGTCTCTGGCATGAATTTCACCTCTATCACGGCGAGTGGTATTGTAACTGATTGCAGCTTTCCTCACTGGAGCTGGAGGGAAGTGATCACAACAGCCAATCACATTAAAGGATTTTCACAGAACCCAGGTAAGAAGCTAAAAGCACAAAAACAAAATCACTTTAAAACAGTTTCATGTGGAGCAAATTAAAGATTGGATCATACACATGGGACAAAGGTAAAAGGTAAAATATTCTGATAAAACTTTCTTAAAAAAATTTAAAATTAGTTTTAAAAAGCTACTAGTTAATCAATTAACAGCACTCTGCAAATATAAAATTATGTTTTCAGGGCCAGTTTTGTTGTTTATCAAATTTTATTAATCATATTGTCATCAAAAAGCCAGTTACACCTGATTGAACAAGGCGTAGCTTTTTATGGGGTTTTTGACAGCAACACGTTTGGAAAAGTTGATTTTCTCACTGACTTCACTGATTGCCACTGCTGGTACAGGGTTGGGGTGAAATATGGTCCACTGTGCAGACTATACAGAGCAGTGAGTGACAGAGTACAACTTCAGGGTTTCTGCAATAATCTGCCCTTAAAATCATAAGAAATAGGAGTAGGAATAGGCCCTTTAGCCTATCAAGCCTGCTCCACCATTCAATAAGATCATGGCTGATCTGATTGAGGTGTTAACTCCACTTTCCTGCCTGCCCAACTCCTCCCCCCACCTTCCATTATCCTTGACTCCCTTGTAAGTCAAAAATCTGACTAACTTAGTTTGAATATATTCAATGATCCAGCCTCTACTGCTCTCCAGGGTAGAGAATTCCAAAGAAACCTTCAGAGAAGTAATGCCTCAATTCCATTTTAATTGGGAGACTCCTTATTTTGAAATGGCGCCCCCTTGTTCTGATTCTCCCATGAGTAGAGACATCGGCCCAAATTATCCTGCCTCTGGATCATTGGAGACTGGATGCACATCCAGACTCCATGGAAATCCCAATGTGCTGACCTCTGTGGGAATTACCCGGGAAATTTGAACTTTCGATGGGCGGTTCCCTTGTTCCCCAGGATCCTCCACAATAGTCCCTAACTCTGAGTTAAAGTTGGAGACTTCGGGCAATTCCAAAGTAAGCAAGCATAAAGACAGTCGCAGGTCACTGAGTGCATCTAGTCACAGGGTGTGAGCTTAGGAATTTGGTGAGTGAGGGAATTTGGTACAATGAGGGAGGAGCTGCTGTTTACTTAGGTAGCTACCTTAACTTAGAGTTTAAAAGAGCATGGAGAGCAGTGGCAAACGTGTTCTGAGAAAAATTCAAAGTGTGACGTCACAGGAAAATAGGTAAGTCATTGGTTGGTAAGTATTTTGCTCATTTATTTTTCAAAACTCAGGTAATTTAGTCGGAATTGTAAGGATTTATTCGTAGTAATAAGGTTTACTAGCATTAGTAAAGCTTATTAGGAGCAGTAGGGTCTGGGTTTCTAGTCACCACGTTTATAATAAATAGTCAGTAAAATAAAGGCATGGCAGGGCAGCTCAGCTGAATGGAATTCGCATCCTGAAACATGTGGGTGCTTCCTCTGTCCTAGACAAACACATCTGCAGGAAGTGGCACCAGCTGCAGAAACTTGAGCTTCATATTTTGGAACTCAGGCAATGGCTAGAGTCACATTGGCACATCTGCAAGGCTGAGAACTACGTGGATAGCATGTTTATGGAGGTGGTCGCACTGCAGGTTAAGAGAGTACAGGCAGAGAGGGAATGGGTGACTGCCAGACAGTCTAGGAGAACCAGGCAAGTCGTGCAGGAGCCCTTGAGTCCTTCTCACTAACTAACCGGTTTTCCGTTTTGGATACTGGTGAGGCCGATGGTTCCTCAGAGGAGTGCAGCCAGAGCCACTTCAGTGGCATCACTGGTGGCTCAGCCATACAAGAGGGGAGGAAGAAGAGTGGAAAAGAAATAGTGGCAGGGGATTCAGTAGTTAGGGGAGCAGACAGGCATTTCTGCAGCCATGGACGTGACTCCAGGATGGTATGTGGCCTCCCTAATGTGAAGGTCAAACATGTCACTGAACAGCTGCAGGACTTTCTTATGGGGAAGGGTGAACAGCCAGACGATGTGGTCTACATCGGTAGCAATGACATAGGTAGAGAAAAGGGTGAGGTCCTGAAAGCAGACTTTAGAGAGCTAAGAAAGAGATTAAAAAGCAGGACTTCAAAGGCAGTAATTTCAGGATTACTCCCAGTGCCATGTGCTAGTGAGCATAGAAATTGAAAGAAAGAGCAAATGAATGCGTAGCTGAAGAAATGGTGTAGGAGGGAGGACTTTAGATTTCTGAGGCGCTGAGATGGGTTCCGGGGAAGGTGGGACCTGTACAAGGTGTAAGGGTTACACCTTAGCAGGACCAGGGCCAATATCCTCACAGGGACAAAAACAGAATTACCTGGAAAAACTCAGCAGGTCTGGCAGCATCGGTGGAGAAGAAATCAGTTAACATTTCGAGCCTTCACGGCCCTTCGGCAGAACTGAAGCATAGTTAGGACAGGGGTGAAATATAAGCTGGTTTAAGGTGGGGGGGCCGGGGGGGAGAGAGAGAAGTTGAGGGTGTGGTGATTGTGGAGATAAGCAAGCAGTGATAGGAGCAGATAATCAAAAGATGTCACAGACAAAAGGATCAAAGAAGTGTTGAAGGTGGTGATATTTGTCTAAGAAAAGTGCTAATTAAGAATGGAAGACAGGACACTCAAAGTACAGCTCTAGTGGGGGTGGGGTGGAAAAGACTAACAACCCCACCCCCACTAGAGCTGTACTTTGAGTGTCCTGTCTTCCATTCTTAATTAGCACTTTTCTTAGACAAATATCACCACCTTCAACACTTCTTTGATCCTTTTGTCTGTGACATCTTTTGATTATCTGCTCCTATCACTGCTTGCTTATCTCCACAATCACCACACCCTCAACTTCTCTTCCCCACCCCCCCCGGCCCCCCCACCTTAAACCAGCTTATATTTCACCCCTGTCCTAACTATGCTTCAGTTCTGCCGAAGGGCCGTGAAGGCTCGAAACGTTAACTGATTTCTTCTCCACCGATGCTGCCAGACCTGCTGAGTTTTTCCAGGTAATTCTGTTCTTGTTTTGGATTTCCAGCATCCGCAGTAGCTTTTAGCTTTTTGTTTTTATCCTCACATGGAGATTTGCTGGTGCTGTTGAGGAAGGTTTAAACTAGCTTATCAGGGGATGGGAACCAGAGAGCGAATTCAGATAGGAGAGAAACAAAGCTAGTAAATGTAGGAAGAAAAATAGTAAGTAAAATTAGAAGGCAATGGAAACAAAGACCATCATCAAATAGAGTTAAAATACAGAAAAATGTTAAAAAGGCAAAATTAAAGGCACTCTACCTGAACACATGCAACATTGGCAACAATGTAGATAAATTGGCGGCACAAATAAAGGTGAACGGGTATGATCTAATTGCCACTATGGAGACATAGCTGTAGGGTGACCAAGGCTGGGAACTGAATGTTTAAGGGTATTCAACATTTAGGAAAGATAGGAAAAAAGGAAAAGGAGGTGGGGTAACGCTGTTAATTAAAGAAGCGATCTGTACATTAGTGAGAGAGGATCTTAGGTCAGAAGATCAAGATGTAGAATCAGTTTAGGTGGAGCTCAGGAAGAACAAGGCCATCAAAAACTAGCAGTAATGTAGGGCATGGTGTAAATCAGGAAATCAGAGGTGCATGTATTAAGGGTAATACAGTAATCACAGGAAACTTCAATCTACATATAGACTGGGTAAATGCTGTGGAGAATGAATTCCTGGAATGTACAAGATAGTTTTCTAGAACAATTTGTTGAGCAACCAACTAGGGAATCAGCTATTTTAGATCAAATATTGTGCAATCAGAAAGAGCTATTTAATAGTTTAATTTTAAAAGAGACTATAGAGAAGAGTAGTGTGATATGATACAATATGATGGAATATTACATTGAGTTTGAAAGTGCCGTAGTTCAGTTGAAACTAGGGTCTTAAATTTAAACAAAGGCAACTCTGATGGTACGAGGGGCAAGCTGGCTGTGGTAGACTGGGAAACTTCATTAAAAGGTATGAAAGTAGATAGGCAATGGCTAGCATTTAAAGAATTAACACATGGTTTACAACAAATTTACATTCCTTTGAGGCACAAAAACCCAACATGAAAAGTGACCCAACCATGGCTAACAAGAGAAGTTAAAGATTGTATTAGATCAAAGAAAGATGCTGATAAAGTTGCCAAAAAAAGTCATAAGCCTGAGGATTGAGAGTTTTTAAAAATGTAGTGAAGGAGAACTGAGAAACTGATAAAGAAAGAGAAAATAAAATATGAGAGCAAACTAGTGAGAAACAAAAAAGCAGACTGTAAAAGCGTCAATGGGTATGTAAAAAGGAAAAGATTAGCAAAGACTAACCTGGGCCCATTACAGGCAGAGATAGGAGAATTTGTAATGGGCAATAAGGAAATGGCAGAGAAACTAAACAAATGCTAATGTGTCAGTCTTCAAGTCGGAAGCGACAAAAATCTCCCAGATATACTACAGAACCAAAGGTCTAGCAGGAATGAGGAATTGTAAGAAATTAATATTATTATAAAAGTAGTACTGGAGAAATTAATGGGACTGAAAGTTGATAAATCCCCTGGACCTGATGATCTACATCCCAGAGTATTGAAAGAGGTGGCTGGAGAGAGAGTGGATGCATTGGTAGTCATCTTTCAAAATTCTACAGATTCTGGAATGGTCCCTGCAGACTGAAATATAACTAATGTAACCCCACTATTTAAGAAAGGAGGGAGAAAGAAAATAGGGAACTCCGGACCTGTTAGCTTGACATCAATAGTAGGGAAAATGCTAGAATCGATTATAAAGAATCTATGACAATTGAACTCTTAGAAAATAATGGTAGGATTGGGCAGAGTTAACGTGGATTTATGAAAGGAATATCATGTTTCACAAATCTGTTCGAGTTTTTCGAGGATGTAACTAGCAGAATAGAAAAGGGGGAACTGGTGGATGTGGTGTATTTGGATTTTCAGAAGGCTTTGCATAACGTCCTACATAAGAGGTTAGTAATCAAAATTGGAGTGCATGGGATTGGAGGTAATATACTGGCACGGATTGAGAGATGGTTAAAGGACAGAAAAGAGAGAGTAGGAATAAACGAGTCATTTTCAGGTCCGCAAGCTGTGACTAGTGGGGTACCGCAAGGATCAGTACTTGGGCCCCAGCTATTCACAATCTATATCAATGATTTGGATGTGGGGACTAAACGTAACATTTCTAAGTTTGCTGATGACTCAAAACTAGCTAGGAATGTGAGTTGTGAGGAGGATGCAAAGAGGCATCAAGGGGATTTAGACAGACTAAGTGAATGCAAGAACGTGGCTGATTGGAATATAATGTGAACAAATGTGAAGTTATCCACTTTGGTAGGAAAAACAGAAATGCAGAGTATTTTCTTTAAATGGTGAGAGATTGGGAAGCGTTGATGTCCAAAGGTACCTGGGTATCCTTGTTCATGAGTCACTGAAAGATGGCATGCAGGTGCAGCAAGCAATTGGGAATGTAAATGGTATGTTGAGCTTCACCGCAAGGGGATTTGAGTACAGGAGTAAAGAAGTCTTACTGTAATTGTGTAGAGCCTTAGTGAGACCGCACCTGCAGTATTGTATACAGTTTTGATCTCCTTACCTAAGAAAGGGTATACTTGTCATAGAGAGAGTGCAACAAAGGTTCACCAGACTGGTTCCTGGGATGGCTAGGTTGTCTTATGAGGAGAGGTCAAGGAGACTGGGACTGTATTCTCTAGAGTTTGGAAGAATGAGAGGTGATCTCATTGAAACATACAAAATTCTTACAGGGCTCAACAGGATAGGTGCAGGAAGGATGATTCCCCTGGTGAGGGGCGGGTGTAGAACCAGGGGACACAGAGAGCCTTCCGCTTCTTCCCTGAACCGAGGCCCAAACAATCCCCATCCACCACCACTCTCCTCCGTCTGGCTGAACTTGTTCTCTCACTGAACAATTTCTCGTTAAACTCGTCTCACTTCCTCCAAATAAAAGGTGTGGCTATGGGTACCCGCATGGGCCCCAGTTATGCCTGTCCCTTTATGGGGTATGTGGAACATTCCTTGTTCCAGTCCTACTTTGGCCCCCTCTCACAACTCATCTTTCGGTACATCAATGACTGTATCGGTGCCGCTTCATGCTCTTGCCTGGACCTGGAAAAATTTATCAGTTTTACTTCCAATTTCCACCCTTCCATCACTTTCACATGGTCCTTCTCCAACACTTCCCTGCCCTTCCTTGACCTCTCTTTCTCAATTTCTCGTGATAAACTGTTCGCCAATATTCATTACAAGCCCATCGACTCCCACAGCTACCTTGACTACAGCTCCTCACACCCTGACTCCTGTAAGGACTCCATCCCATTCTCTCAGTTCCTTTGCCTCCGTCACATCTGTTCTGATGATGCCACTTTCCAAAACAGTGCTTTTCACATGTCTTCCTTCTTCCTTAACCGAGGTTTCCCACCCACGGTGGATGACAGGGCCGTCAACCGTGTCCAACCCATCTCCTGCACCTCTGCCCTCACACCTTCCTCTCCCTCCCAGAACCATGATAGTGTCCCCCTTGTCTTCACTTTTCACCCCATCAGCCTCTGCATTCAAAGGATCATCCTCCACCATTTCCGCCAACTCCAGCATGATGCCACCACCAAATACATCTTTCCTTCACCCCCCCTGTCAGCATTTCCTAGGGATTGTTCCCTCCAGGACACCCTGGTCTACTCCTTCATCACCCCCAAAACCTCAACCCCATCCCACAGCACCTTCCCATGCAATCGCAGAAGGTGCAACACCTGCCCCTCCTCACCGTCCAAGGGCCAAACACTCCTTTCAAGTGAAGCAGTGCTTCACTTGCACTTCCCTCAATTTGGTCTACTGCATTCGCTGCTACCAATGTGGTCTCCTCTACATTGGAGAGACCAAATGCAGACTGGGTGACCACTTTGCAGAACACCTTTGGTTTGTCCGCAAGCATGACCCAGACCTTCCTGTCACTTGCCATTTCAACACACCACCCTGCTCTCATGCCCACATGTCCGTCCTTGGCCTGCTGCAATGTTCCAGTGAAGCCCAACGCAAACTGGAGGAACAGCACCTCATCTTCCGATTAGGCACTTTACAGCCTTCCGGACTTAACATTGAGTTCAACAACTTCAGACCATGAACTCTCTCCTCCTCCCCACCCCCCTTTTCATCCCCATTTTTTTCCATATTCATTTTTTAAAACTTTTATTAATTTTTCCACTTATTTTCATTATTATTTAAAAAATTTATTTCCAGTCTCATTCATCGTTTTATCCCCAGCTTTTAGCCTATTTTTGATCTTTCTTCCCACCACCGTCACCTCACCCCCACCCCACCCCCACTAGGGCCATCTGTCACTTTCCAGAGTGCTTACCCTGGTCCGGCCATTATCACATTTTGCTTTCTTAATGTCACCATTAGCACCTCCTTTAGCCAGTACCGCCACCATGAACAACTTTTTGACCTTTTGTTTATGACATCTTTCTTTGCCTCCACCTATCGTTGGCCTTCTATCCAGCTTCACCGGTTCTCCCCCCTTAATCAGTATATATTTCATCGCATCTCTACCTCCCTTTAGATCTGAAGAAGAGTCATACGGACTGGAAACGTTATCTCTGTCTCTCTCTCCCCAGATGCTGTCAGACCCAATGAGTTCTACCAGCATTTTTTGTTTTCGTTATGAAAAATGGATGTCATCCCTCAAGTACAACAGTACAATTCGTGTCGAAACATTCTCAGCAAAAAGTTATTAATACCAACTTTAAGTTATTAAGTTACTAATACCAAGTTTTCCTAAGTTGCATTTGTTGTCACAATGTGGCACCATCGCAAGAAACAATTCCGGTATCTTGGCATCACATCAAAACTTGAGACATTTGAATCGACTTCCCCTCCCCGCCCCGCCTCGCCTTTTTTGGCGCAGCGAAGCCGCCGTAGCGATGCCAGGCGGGTGTCTCGGTATGGGATTGGTTGATTGTGTGGAGCTGGCAGGGAGAGAGATCTTTTGGAAGCGGCCGGGCTGTTTTCGGATTGTGTGAAGGAGTTTGGAATCGCCCGGGCCACGTTCGAATCGAGCAGTAAGTGTGGTTGGAAATACCAAGCGGGCAGTGTGCGGCGCGAGCTCCGCTTCAGTCGCTCGGGGTTGCGGCCAGTGCCTGAGGCCTGCTGAGAGAAGCTCTGATGTTTCTGTAGTGCCTGTATAAAGTTTGTATCTGATCTGTTATTGGGGCCTGGTGAACCCAATCGTCTTCCTTTTTCTGCATACATCTTTTCTATAAAGGTATTAAAAGACATATCTTAATATATTAATCATTTGTACAAGGATCCTATGTATATTTTGCCTAAAATTACATTGCACAGAAACGAGGCCATTCAGTCCCGCTGATCTCTGTGGGTGTTAATTCTCCACATGAGCCTCCTTCCAACCCCCTTCATTTCTCCTGATTTATCCCCTTCTATTCCTTTCTCCCTGTGTTTATCTAGCTGCCCTTAATTGTATTTGTTATTCACCTCAACTATCTGCTGTGGTAGTGATGTTCCATATTCTAACCACTCTTTAAATAAAGAGGTTTTTTCCCCTGAAATCCTTATTAGAGTTATAAGTGAGTGTCTTCTTTTTATGGCCCCTAGTTTTGGTCTTCAACTACAGTGGAAATATTTTTTCTAAATCCCTTTCATAATTTTAAAGACCTCTATTAGGTTACCCCACAGCCTTCCTTTTTCTAGAGAAGCCAATTCAGCCAATCCTAATAGGCATATCTTCTCAGTTCTGGTGACCTCCTTGTGAATCATTTTTGCACCTTCACCAGTGTATCTATAAACCGGTTATAATATCGAGACCAGAGCTCCACTGCAGGAGTACTGTATGTTGGAGTAGTCTTGTCTTGTCCTGGGGAATGAGCTTTACAATTTGATCTTTTTTCTCTTGGATTAAAGAACATAGGAAATAGGAGCAGGAGTAGACCATAACCCCTTACACCTGCTCAATAATAAGATCTTTGACCTCAACTCCACTTTCCTGCCTGATCCCCTTGATTCCCCTAGAGTTCAAAAATCTATCCTCGACTACAGTATACTCAACGACTGAGCATCCAGCCTTCTGGAGTAGAGAATTCCAACGATTCACGAGTGGAAAAATTCTTCTTCAACTCAGTCTTAAATAATCACCCCCATACCCTGAGACCACGCCCTTTAGTTCAAAACTCTAGGTGAGGAAAACAATCTGTGTCTACCCTATCAAGGCCCCACAGAATATCCTATGCTTCAAGGAGATCACCTTTCATTCTTCTAAACTCCAGAGTATAGGCCCATTCTACTCGATCTCTCATCATACAACAGCCCTCTCATCCCATGGATCAATCTAGTGAATCTTTGCTGCACTGCCTCCTTGGCAAGTATATCCATCCTTAAATGAGGAGACTTAAACTGTGCACAGTATACCTGGTGAGGTCTCACCAAAGCTCTGTATGATTGATTGTACCTCCTTGCAATAAAGGCCAACATGCCATTTGCCTTCCTAATTGCTTGCTGTACCTGGATGCTCCTTGTATGAGCACACCAAGTCTCTCTGAACGTCAACATTTAAGAGTTTCTCATCATTTAAAAAAAAAACTGATTTTCTATTCTTCCTGTCAAATAATTTCCCATTTCCCCACATTATATTCCTTATTGCCCAATTAATTAACCTGGCCATATCTCTGCGTCCTCTCTTGCATCCTCCTCACAGCGTACTGTCCCACTCAGTTTTGTGTCATCAGCACAGTTGGATACATTACTTTCTGCTTCTTCATCACTAAGTCATTAATATAAATTGTAAATAGCTGAGGCCCAGCATTTGATTCTTGGGGCACTCCACTACTGACAGACTGCAAATTTGAAAATTCCCATTTATTCCCTAGTCTGCTTCTGTCAGTTAACTAATCATCCATCCATGCTAACGTATTATCCCTAACTCCATGAGCCCTTATCTTGTATAATAACCTTTTATGTGGCACCTTGTTGAGTGCCTTTTGGAAATCCATATATCCCAATCAGCCTTAGCCAACTCATCCTCAACAACGTAATTGGCTTTATTTAAGTTTAAGACTTTTGTTTTGATCTTAAATATGTTACTATCAAACTTAGAATTTCACACTATTATATTATGATTACTGTGCCCCATATGATCCTTTACTATGAGATTACTAATTCACCCTGTCTCATTACACATCACCAGATTTAAAATAGCCTTATTCCTTGTTGATTTTGCAATGTATTATTCCAGGAAACTCTCTTGACTGGATTCCATGAGCTCATCCTCTGGACTGCCTTTGTTAATTTGATTTGCCCAGTCTATATGAAGTTTGAAGTCCCACTTCGTTATTGTATTACCTTTGTTACAAGCTCTGATTATTTCTTGATTAATTGTCTATCCAGGGGACCTGCAAACTACTCTCACTAGTATTTTCTGCTCTTGTTATTCCTGGTCTCCACCCAACACTGAAGTAAGGATATTACTTCCTGATCTCCTGAGCCAAGATCCTTCATCACTCAAACTAAAGACTTGCTATAGACATTACTGCAGGTTGATGATGATAGAGAAAGTGAGATATGGTTGTGATGGCTGCATTATTGAAAAATAAGTTGTCATCACAATAGCAACATAAAGATTGCTTGTTGTTAAATAGAATTCTTTGTTTATGGTAGAAAGACAGAGATTAATGAAGCTTCACTACACTATTTTGTAGCAGTGCCTGGATTAAGGCATGGGACTATGATAAAACTTGCCATAATTACTTTGAAGCAGTGTTATTGCCTGGAAATCTGCCCATTGTGCAAGGAAGTTCAAATTCAGAACTAATATTCACTTGCTCAACCAGTACTTGGATTGGGTTATGGAGAGCCTCTTACTTGAGTTCTTGTGCATTGCAGTACAATTTCTACAGGTTTTTTGTGTAATCAAACTTACTTTTAATTAAAAAAAATCAAAAACAAATCCGCACATTTCACATCCTCAGGATGTCCCCAAAGTATTTCAGGACCAGGTAAGTATTTTTGAACTTTACGCACTGTTGTAATGTAGGTAAACCTGGCATCAATTGGTGCACAACAAGGTTCCATAAGCATCTATGAAATGAATAAACTGATAATCTATTTTTGTAGTGACTGAGGAATAAATGTTGGTCAGGATATCAGGAGAATTTCCCTATTCTTCAAGTAGTACCAGTAGATGTTTTACATCTGTCTGATAGGATAGGTGGGGCCATGTTTGCACCTTCCCTAAACAATGACATCTCTGACAGTGCCGCATTCCTTGAATACTGCAGTAACGTGTTGGCCTAGTTAATGTGCTCAGGATTCTGGTGGGGGCTCGATCCATTACTTGCTGACTGAGTGCTATCACTGAGCTTAAGCTTGGCACTTAAAGTAACAAATTAAATTGAATTTAATTCTTTCATAAAAGTACTCAAAAGTTTTTGCATTATACTAAACTATTGAACTCAAGTTGAACTTTTTGAAAAAAAAGAGTTCTCTGCCCATACCTGACACCATGTTTGTGTGCCACTGTCTTTCTGCTTGACTTCCATGCATTCTGCCTGCCTCTTCTCCATGCATGGCCACAATTTGCAAATGTGCAGAAACCTTCATCAGTTCTTTGAAAAGTCTGATTTGAATTATTTATGCTTGTTATGTTATTGAGGAAATGTTTCTTTACTTGTACAGGTGCTTAGGCTGAAGGGTACAAGATGAGCCTACGAAAGCAAACGCCCAGCGATTTTCTGAAACAGATCATAGGGAGACCAGTGGTGGTCAAACTGAACTCGGGTGTGGATTACCGAGGTAATATACATTGGCCTACTTAGATACTTATGTGCTGGAGTAAAAAGACCAGTTGAGAGAAGAAATAAGCTTAATCTAATTACCTTGCTAAATCCTGCTGCTCAGAATATTTACACTATGTTTGTACAGCTTTTTTTTCTTGTTGCATATTGGATGTGGAAACTGAAGTTGAAATCTTCAGTGGTTTGTTACCATATTTTCTTGCTGTAAATAGCTTCCTTTGCCTACAATGGTAAAACATTTTCACATCTGCTACTGATGCTGTTCTATTATCAACCCACTGGAGGCTTGTCAAACTGATGGATACAAGATGGATGTTGCTGCTTTGTGTTGTTTTTCCCCTTTCCCTCCTCACCTTCCTCAATGAAGATAAGGATGTTGCCACTTAGGTAGGATGTTAACCAATGAAGGGATGCATTGCCACTCTGCCCAAGTGTCAATGAAACTAGTAATCTTCCATTTTAAAGTGGGGATTAGTTCAATTATAACCTTTTAATTTTAGGGAGTAAGGACAGTTAACTGTTTTTTCTAGTGTAATAAAAGGGATGTATTCTTATGTTGTCACTCAATGAGGTATATAGATTGTGGCAAAAAGTTATTGTACCATCAAATACACATTTAGTTCTAATCTATGATAACTGTTATCATGTTGTATAACTCAGTATTGTAACCAATCATATTGAGCATCCTACTACTGGGTTTTAATAAATTCTAATTGCAATTGTCTCATTTTACCAGGTGTTTTGGCTTGTCTGGATGGGTATATGAATATAGCATTGGAACAAACAGAAGAATACGTAAATGGTCAACTTAAGAACAAGTACGGAGATGCATTTATTCGAGGCAACAATGGTAAATTAACTTTTTTTCCTAATAAAACCTGACAATTCTCTCCACTTTATATTGGACTATAAAACTACTATGGTATTAATTCTGGACAAAGGCTTTTGAAAAAAAAATCTATTCCTGTGACTGTCTTCCAGTCTCTCTCTCATGAATGTTGGGCTACATGCATGTCTCTCTTGTGATCTCTCTCTCTCTCTCTGACTCTCAATTTTTCTTAACTATTTTGTTTCTCTATCACTCTCCTTTCTGGAAGAAAAGTAAGATGCTTGCTTTTAAATATGATGCTGCTGTGATCTTGCTAAGAGTTGCCGTGGCAACGTTTTGTGAGCTTTGCTATGCATAGGCACACTCATCTACTCATGCTACTTTATCTGATCTCATTCCTGCATATTTTACCTGGTCACATTATGAAGTTTGCTATCAATTGAGTCATTTGGGGAGCTTTTATTTTTCTTTCCCTTTTTCTGTGAGGATGAAATTTTCGGAGACATGTCCTAACTGCTCTTGCCTGCTTGCATTACTGAGCCACATCTTCCCCTTCCTTCAGTATTTATTAATGCTGCTCTGCTTTTGTTTCAAAGTTTTCCCCCTAATTATGCTTTCCATTTACAATTTTTAATCAAAGTACTTAAGTATTCAAAATGTTCATAACCACTATTTAAATTTGCATCAGGTTTTTACGTTACATTAGGCAGGCAGTATGCTTGATAATGTGCTGATGATATCCTAAGAACCTTGGACCGTGTGAGAAGTAACTCTTAGCAAAATATCTAATAATACATATTTCATTTGTAAAATAAAAGATGGAAAACAGGGATCTTTCTAGACTGAGAGTCCGATAAATATAATACTGTTCTGGCAGTTTAACTAGCCTGTTTATCTCTTTCCAAAATAATATTTGTTTAAAAACCTCCCTCAGGAAAATGAGCAAAACTAGTCTTGAATCAGGTCATCTTCATTGTTCCTCCGCATCTCCGACATACCAATCAGCTTACTCAGCAACAAAGCTTTTAACTTTTAAGATAGTGTAATGAATGCAGTAGGCTTGTCACAGTATCGTCTTTTCATTGGAAAACTGCCATTGACAATTTAAAAGAAAGGCGTATGACTGTGTGACATGGCTGGAATATGAGGTTTGCTTCAGTTTAAGAAATTAGTTTGGTTCATCTGACCCTTGTGTTAACCACAGTACTGGCCCCTGTGTATTAATTAATTGACGTTAACTGGTATTTAGTCCATTTATCTTAAACTAGAGAATCTTTACAGTTTTTCTTTTTTCTTTCAGTGTTGTATATAAGCACACAGAAGAGAAGACTTTAGAGGATGTTTTGCACCGAGTTTTGTTTTTTATTTAAATAGACAAAAATTGGTTTTATTATTTTTTTTAAAGGAAAAGACATTCTAGTTTCATAGTTCTTTTCAATTTTTGGTTATCTGCGGTAGATGTTTTTCATGAACAAGAATTATTGATTTACATTTTCTGGAAGCTTTTGTCTTGGACTATTTCAGAAGTGGATAATGGCTGTGATGTATGTATGAAACATGAAGCTTCTTCAAAGCAAGCACTGGCCTGTTTTGAAATGCTTTGCACATTTAAAGCTAAATACCTGTTTAGGGAGAAGCTAAAAATGTTGCGAATAAAGGACTTGATATACATGTCTCACTTTGTTTGTTTAAGTTCAATATCACTACCGTAGCAATATATTACAAATAACTTTTTCACCAAAGGACGGGGTGTGTGGTGAAGACTTCTGTTTGCAATTTATAGTGATAGCGTAAATGCTGTATCTATTCATGACTTAAGATTTTACTTTAAATAGCAGCAATCTTCCCCCTTGGCCCTTTGTGTCAGTTAATAGTGGGGTAGAATTACACAGGATTTTGTATCAGGGTAGATAATCCACACTGCTGTAATGGCTGGCTTCTAATTCTTCCATAGAATCATACAGCACAGAAGGAGGCCATTTCACCCATCATGTGCTGACTCTTTGAAAGAGCTATCCAATTAGTCTCACTCCCCTGCTCTCTCCTCATAGACCTGCAATATTCTCCTTTTTCAAGTATATATACAATTCTCCTCTGGAAGATTTGTTTTTATTCTAGATTTGTCATGGATGATCAATTTTGAAATGGAACATCTCTTTCTCCTACATACCTTTGTGTTGGTATATAATCCTTTTATTCCAGGACTGATGCAATGCACTGGAGCAACATCTCTTCCACATAGTTGAAGCATGTGTTTCTTTTAACCACTCACTGTTCTCAATGTGGTGAGTCAGCAATTTGCCAGTAGGAGTAGTGAGTAGAGACCAGTTACTTCCCTCCATGGAGGGAACATCTGAGGTCCTTACTGTAGACCCTTCTTGCACACCACCTACTAATGGGATTTTCAAAGGCCTTAGAGTAAGATTCCATACCCACTCTTGGTTGCAGATAATATGTGCTGTGAGTAGACAGCTGAATGGGAAATGGAGAAAGTAATAGATGAATAACTAAAAGCAAGAGGGAGAACCAGGATTACAGAGTTATTAATCTGGAAGATTTAGAAGAAAGTAAAATTTAGTTTCTGTTGTTTCAGATGTATCTGATTCTTTTTTTTTGTTTTTTACTTTTCACCCAGCTTTTTTAAACTACTGGTCACATTTTGAGGTGATAAAGGTCATTGGGTTTTATGGATTCTGCTTTGAGTTTCAATATTTTTCAATTTTGTTGCAATGTATATGTTTAGAAAATTTCCTCTTGATTATTGCATATAATGCCAAAATAAATTGGCTTTAGTTTCCATGGATCCTGACCTTTGAGAAGTTATCTTCAAACCAACTATTTGTTAAAAAATGCTAACAGTTTCTACATTATTAGTTGTAATTTATTTCCATCTCTTCAAGTAAGTCAAGCTTGTGGGTGATGTGTATGTGATGCCACTAAAGTAGAGAAGAGTTGGTACACCTAGCCACAGATTATCAGGAGAAGGTATTGAGTCCCACTGAACTGATATATCCAGAGTACCAGCAGCTTTTGTACACTGTTGAGTCATATTTTGAACATCTAAGATCACTTCTAAAAATGTTGTCAATAAAGACTCAGGGATGCCGTGTTTGTAGGTTTTGGGCCTTACCCAAGGTCAATTTTTAAATTGAAACTTCGGCAGCAACTTCCTGATTTCTAGGGACACATGATCTCCAATTAGCTTTTTTTTTGTTCAGGTTCTCTAGAAGTGCTGGTAAAAGAGCTCCTATAAGTTAATGTGGCATTGAGGTCCCCATACTAGTAATATTTTCCTACTGCACTTGATCATGGATTTCTTTGTCATCAAGGTAGAGACAATCCATTCACGTTTCTTAGCTGCTTTTCCCTCTTCCCTTTTCTCATCAGTCCAAATCTTCCTCATCATAGTGCTGCCCAGCCCCCACCCCCATCAGTCTAGTATCTCAGGACCACTCCCCCATTTTTTTCTCAAATCTCCAAGCCCATCTCATTCATGGGACCTACCTGCTGCTAACTTTACCCCCATTCCCACTAATCACCCAGCTTCATTTCCTGCTTCCATGCTAACTAACATAAATAGTTCCATCTCCTCAGATATTGTCTCCCTCAGTTTCAAAACTGCTTTCATTATTCCTCTTCAAAACTCCTATCTTTGGTTTCTCTGTCTTTGCCAGCTGCTTCCTCTTTATCCAATTTCCCTGCCCTTTCTGAAGCTCTTGAAAGTATGGATTCCACCTAGACCCAATTCTCCCATCAATTCATGTTTGAATCCCACTATCAGATCTACAACTCAACCTAGAGCTCATAAATGGTCCCAATTAATGTCATGAATCAAAATCTCTGACTATCACCATGAGGTAATATCGTTTGTTGACTTATCTGCGACCAGTGACATGGTCAAACACATCATCTTCGTCCAAAACTTCTCTGCGCCCAGTTGGTGGGGCTACCCATATTTGGTCCCACTCTTACTTTCCAATGGTAACCAGAGTATCTATCTGTTGTTCCTCTTCACTTTTGCACTGACACTTCCAGAGTCTCCCAAGGCTCCATCCTTGGCCCTTCTCACTTGCACGTGCTGTCAATTGGCAATTTTGCCTGAAGCTTGGGGGTTCAGCTTCAATATGTACACCAATAACACCTAGCTCTGTCCTTCCACTACCTTTTTCAATCGCTCCATTGTTTCTATGCTATCAAGCTGTTTGGATTCAGTTGTGAATCTCTGCCAGCAAAAACTTGGGACAATATTCTGTAGCATCACTATCAACTCCATCCCACTGCCTGGCCACTGCTTCAGGCTAAACTGGAGTGTTCACAACCTCATTGTCCAGTCTGATCCTCAGCTAAGTTCCTACCCCATTTTCATTACAAAGGTTGCCTACTTCCACTCTAACCTTGTTTTCCACCATTCACACCTCAGCCCGCCTGCCACCTAAACCCATATGCTTTCTATCTCATTACTGTCTTCTTTTGTAGCTGTAAGCGGGGTGATAAGCGAGATGGAAATTGTAATAAAAAGTCCCAATGACTTACAACTGGAAGTCTGCTCTTTCTGATTGTTGATTTGATATGATCGGTGGTATCCTGCAGGAATTCCTACCAGAGCTTCAGCTATTCACTGGGCAGAATTTTACAACCCCGTTTCGGTGGGGACGGGGCCGTAAAATGCAGTGGGCCATTATAAATCCCATTGACAACAGCGGGAACGTAAAATCCCGCTGTCGTAAAATTCTGCCCACTATGCTTGTAAATAACTAGGTTGGAGGAATCAAGAACCATATATTTAGTTTACCGACACCGCTAGTTAGGTGACACAGTAAATAATGTCGGTGTGAGCAGAAAGTTGTAAACAGACATTGAGAAATTAAGTGAGTGGGCAAAACTGGTAAGATCGAGTTCACTTAGGATCTAAGAATGAGATAAAAGTATTTTCTAAATGCTTAGGAGCTGTGGATGAACAGGGATTTGGTGATCCAAGTATAGAAATCACTAAAAGCTATTGGTCAGGTAAAAAATAATTAATAAGGGTAATTGAATATTTGCCTTTATCCCAAGGGGGTTGGAACTTATGTTACAACTGTTCAGAGTGTTGGTTAGACCCAGTCTGGAATCCTGCATTCAGTTTTGGGCACCACACCTCAGGAAGGATATATTGGTCTTGGGGCAGGGATAAGATTGTAGTGCAGGTTCTCCAGAATGATAGCAGGGCTAAAGGATTAAATCATGAAGATAGGATACATGGACCAGAATATAGAAGATTAAGAGGTTATCTTTTTTGAGATGTTTCAGATGATTGAAGGAATGGATAGGAGAGGGAGAGAGAAACTATTCCTCTGGTGAGGGGAGTCCAAAACAAGGGGATCGAACCTTAAAATTAGAGCCAGGCTGCTCAGTGCTGATGTAAAGAAACTCCTCTACACATTCCAGAAGGCATTTGACAAAGTGCCACGTCAAAGGTTATTGCAGAAAATAAAAGCTCATGGTATAGGGGATCACATATTGGCATGGATAGAAGATTGGCTGGCTAACAGGAAGCAGACAGTAGGCATAAATGGGTCTTTTTCAGGTTGACAAGGTGTAATGAGTGTTATGCCATAGGAATCAGTGCTGGGACCCAACTGTTTACAATTTATATAAATGACTTGGATGACAGGATGGGTGGGATGCTTGCCATATTTGCTGATGACACAAAGATAGGTAGGAAAGTAAGTTGTGAAGAGGACATAAGGAGGTTACAAAAGGATATAGATAGGTTAAGCAAGTGGGCAAAGATCTGGCAAATGGAGTATAATGTGGGAAAATGTGAAATTGTCCATTTTGGCAGGAAGAATAAAAGAGAAGCATATTATTTAAATGGTGATAGATTGCAGAGCTTTGAGATGCAGAGGAATCTGGATGTCCTAGTGCATGAATCACAAAAGGCTAGTATGCAAGTACAGCAAGTAATTAGGAAAGCTAATAGAATGCTATCATTTATTGTGAGGGGAATTGAATGCAAAAGTAGGGAGGTTATGCTTCAGTTGCACAGGGTATTGGTGAGACCACATTTGGAGTACTGCGTACAGTATTGGTCACCTCATTTAAGGAAGGATGTAAATGCATTGGAAGCAGTTCAGAGAAGGTTTACCAGACCAATACCTGGAATGGGTGGGTTGCCTTATGCAGGAAGGTTGGACAGATTAGGCTTGTATCCGCTGGAGTTTAGAAGAGTAAGAGGCGACTTGATTGAAAGATATAAGATCCTGAGGGGTCTTGACAGGGTGGATGTGGAGAGGATGTTTCTCCTTGTGGGAGAATCTAGAACTAGGGGTCACTCTTTAAAAATAAGGGATCGCCCATTTAAAACAGAGATGAGGTGATTTTTTTTTAAGGGTCGTGAGTCTTTAGAACTCTCTTCCTGAAAAGGTGGTGGAAGCAGAGTCTTTGAATATTTTTAAGGCAGAGCTAGATAGATTCTTGATTAACAAGGGGGTGAAAGGTTATCGGGGGTAGGTAAGAATGTGGGTTGAGGTTACATTCAGATCAGCCATGATATTGAATGGCAGAGCAGGCACGAGTGGCCTACTCCTGCTCCTGATTCATACGATCGTATGTATGGGATAGTAAGGAGATCATATTGCCTAATCCTGGCCCCCAATCCCTCTATGTCTCCTGTAGTATGAACACTAGGGATATTGTGAAAGAGATCAAAGATAATGAAAAGGATCTAAATATAGAAGAAAATGGAATTGGAGAAAAGAGAATTGAAATTGATGGTCTGACCAGTCACTGCTTTAAATAATTGAGAATAATACTTTATTTTCACTATTAGTTCCAATTTGTTTCCATACTTTATTTTCTGAATATTAATGATAAATTAATTTCTTAACAAAATAAATCTGTTCAAGACACTTGGGAATGGCTCTTATAACACAGGGGCACCGTTAAAAGCTGAGGTAACAGTAATAAAATTGTTGTTTGGGAATTCCTCCCAATTTTACTCCCACACTAACTTTACTTATCTATCATCAAACCCGCTGACAAGGGTGGTGCTGTTGGTTGTCTGGCGCACTGACCTCTACCTCGCGGAGGCTGAGCGTCAACTCGCAGACACTTCCTCCTACCTCTCCCTGGACCATGACCCCACCACTGAACATCAAGCCATTGATTCCAGGGCTGTCACTGACCTCATCTCCTCTGGAGTTCTTCCTCCCACAGCTTCCAACCTGATAGTCGCCCAACCTCGGATGGCCTGCTTCTACCTCCTACCCAAAATCCACAAACAGAACTGTCCCGGCAGACCGATCGTGTCAGCCTGTTCCTGCCCCACGGAACTCATTTCTCGTAATCTTGACTCCCTTCTCTCTCCCCTTGTCCAGTCCCTTCCCACCTACATCTGTGATTCCTCTGACACCTTACGTCACATCAACAATTTCCAGTTCCCTGGCCCCAACCGCTTCCTCTTCACCATGGACGTCCAATCCCTCTACACCTCCGTCCCCCACCAGGATGGTCTGAGGGCCCTTAGCTTCTTCCTTGAACAGAGGCCCGAACAATCCCCATCCACCACTACTCTCCTCCGACTGGCTGAACTTGTTCTCACACTGAACAATTTCTCCTTTAACTCCTCACACTTCCTCCAAATAAAAGGTGTGGCTCTGGGTACCCACATGGGCCCCAGCTATGCCTGTCTCTTTATGGGGTATGTGGAACATTCCTTGTTCCAGTCCTACTCCGGCCCCCTCCCACAACTCTTTCTCCGGTACATCGATGATTACTTCGGTGCTGCTTCATGCTCTCATCGGGACCTGGAAAAATTTATTAATTTTGCTTCCAATCTCCATCCCTCCATCATTTTTACATGGTCTATCTCTGACACTTCCCTTCCCTTCCTTAACCTCTCTGTCTCAATTTCTGGTGATAGACTGTCCACCAATATCCATTACAAGCCTACCGACTCCCACAGCTACATCGACTACAGCTTCTCACACCCCGCTTCCTGTAAGGACTCCATCCCATTCTCTCAGTTCCTTCGCCTCCGTCGCATCTGTTCTGATGATGCTACCTTCAAAAACAGTTCCTCTGACATGTCCTCCTTCTTCCTTAACCGAGGTTTTCCACCCATGGTCGTTGACAGGGTCCTCAACCGTGTCCGGCCCATCTCCCGCGCATCCGCCCTCACGCCTTCTCCTCCCTCCCAGAAACATGATAGGGTCCCCCTTGTCCTCACTTATCACCCCACCAGCCTCTGCATTCAAAGGATCATCCTCCACCATTTCCGCCTACGCTAGCATGATGCCACCACCAAACACATCTTCTCTTCACCCCCCTGGCGGAATTCCGTAGGGATCGTTCCCTCCGGGGCACCCTGGTCCACTTCTCCATCACCCCCTACTCCTCAACCCCCACCTATGGCACCTCCCCATGCCCACGCAGAAGATGCAACACCTGCCCCTTCACTTCCTCTCTCCTCACCGTCCAAGGGCCCAAACACTCCTTTCAAGTGAAGCAGCATTTCACTTGCATTTCCCCTAACTTAGTCTACTGCATTCGTTGCTCCCAATGCGGTCTCCTCTACATTGGAGAGACTGAACGTAAACTGGGCGACCGCTTTGCAGAACACCTGTGGTCTGTCCGCAAGAAAGACCCAAACCTCCCTGTCGCTTGCCATTTTAACACTCCACCCTGCTCTCTTGCCCACATGTCTGTCCTTGGCTTGCTGCATTGTTCCAGTGAAGCCCAACGCAAACTGGAGGAACAGCACCTCATCTTCCGACTAGGCACTTTACAGCCTTCTGGCTGAATATTGAATTCAACAACTTAAGATCTAGAACTCCCTCCCCCATCCCCACCCCCTTTCCGTTTCTTCCCCCTCCCTTTTGTTTTTTCCAATAATTTATATAGATTTTTCTTTTCCCACCTATTTCCATTATTTTTAAATCTGTAACTGTAACACCCTGTCAGTCTTTCCACCCCACCCCCACTAGAGCTGTACCTTGAGTGTCCTGCCATCCATTCTTAATTAGCACATTTTCTTAGATAATATCACCACCTTTTACACGTCTTTGTTCCTTTGTCTGTGACATCTTTTGATTATCTGCTCCTATCACTGCTTGCTTGTCCCTACTACCACCACCCCCCCATCCCCCACCTTAAACCAGCTTATATTTCACCCCCCTCCTAACTTTACTCAGTTCTGCTGAAGGATCATGAGGACTTGAAACGTCAACTCTTTTCTTCTCCGCCGATGCTGCCAGACCTGCTGAGTTTTTCCAGGTAATTCTGTTTTTGTTTTGTTTACTTATCTATTGCCTCTTAAATAACACCACAGCGCCACCTCCAGTCTAAGATGGCTATATTCAGCTGGGTGTTCAGTTTGATAATATCCTACCTCATCAATTTTGCTGCAAACAAATATTAAGGGCGGTATTATAAAATCAATCTCCATTCTCCACTCCATTATCAGTGCTAAGATCTTAAGTTGTATCATTCTTACTCTCTAGAGCTCTTTTCCTAAAACCTTCATCTGTGTACCTTTCTCCCTGCCTTCAAAAGCTTTCTCACAACAATTTGCATTTATATAGCACCTTTAACATTGTAAAACAGTCCAAGACGCCTTACAGAAGTGTTATCAATCATCAAGCCACAAGGGAGATATTTGAACATGTGACCAAAAGCTTGGTCACAAAGGTAGGTTTAAAGGAGCATCTAAGGGAAGAGCGAGAGACAGGATTAGGAAGAGAATGTCAGAGCTCAGATCCCAGACAGCTGAGGACACCACTGCCAATGATGACGTATGCACAAAAAACTCGAATTAGAGAAGTTCAGAGATCTCGGGGAGTTTTTGAGCTAGAGGAAGTTATGAGGATGATAGCATAGCAGTAATGTTACAGGACTAGTAATCTAGAGGCCTGGACTTACAGTCTGGAACATAAATTCAAATCCCAGCATGGCAACTATGGAAATTTAAATTAAATTAATAAACAAATGACTGAAGAGCTAGTAATAGTAACCAGATTGTCAAAAAAATGCCCTCCAGAGGAGCAAATCTGTAATCCTTACCTGGTCTGGTCTACATATGACTTCTGATCCACAGCTATGTGATTGAATCTTAACAGCTTCTGAAATAGCCTAGTAAATCACACCATTCAAGGGCATTTGGGGATAGGCAATAAAAGCTAGTCTCTCCAGCAATGTTTCCATCTCAAGAATGAATTTTAAAAAAAGATACACAGAGGGGCAAGACCATAGAGTGATTTGAAACAATGGTAAGAATTTTAATATAGAGACATTGCCAAACTGGGAGCCAATGTTGGTTAACAAGCACAGAGGTGACAGGTGAATAGGACTTGGGTGTGAGCTGGGATATGGACAGCAGAGTTTTGGATGACTTCAGGTTTATATAGGATGGAATATAGGAGACCAGCCAGCAGAGCATTGGAATAGTCGGGTCGACAAGTTACAAAGGTATGGATCAGGGTTTCAGTCGCAGATGGGGTAATTCTAAAAGGAACAAAGATCTGGGGGTATATGAAGATGGTAAGGCAGGTTGAAAAAGTGGTTAAAAAGGTATATGGGATCCTGGACTTCATGAATAGAGGCATAAAATACAACAGCAAGGAAGTTATAATGAACCTTTATGGAATACTGGATCAGCCTTAACTGGAGTATAATGTCCAATACTGAGCACCACACTTTAGGAAGGATAGTAAGCTTTAGAGAGCATGTAGAAAAGATTTGAGAATGGTTCCAGAAATGAGAAACTTCCGTTATGTAGATAGATGGGAGAAACTGGAATTGTAGTCCTTAGAGAGAAGATTGAGAGCAGAAGTGTTCAAAATCATGAAAGAGACAGAGTAGTTAGAGAGAAACTCCCCAAAGGCAGAAGGGTCGAGAACCAGAAGGCACCAATTTAAGGTGATTGGCAAAAGAGCCAAAGGCAACATGAGGAAAAACTTCTTTATGCAGCAAATGTTTACGACCTGGAATGCACTTCCTGAAGGGGTGGCTAAGGCATGTTCATCATGGCTTCCAAAAATGGAACTGCATAAGCACCTGAAAGAAAAATATTTGTAGGGCTACAGGGAATGGACAAGGGAGGTGGCAATGTTACAAAGGTGGAAGTCCAAAGTCTAGACGGTTAGAAATTTGAAACTAACACTAAATGACTAGAGGGAAAGATTTTTTTTGAGGCGGGTGATGCTGGGTGGTGCACAGAAGAAAGTGTCATTGGAAGGGGAAGGGGGAAGGGGGATGCCGGTATAGAGCGATACAAGGAAGTGATCAGAGGTGTTCTTATCTGTGATTGATGCAATGGAGTAGTAATACCATGGGGGAGGTGATGGCGTAGTGGTATTGTAATCTAGAGCAATATTCTGGGAATTTGGGTTCGAACCCTGCTACGACAGATGGTGGAATTTGAATTCAATAACAATCTGGAATTAAAAGTCTAATGATGACTCTGAAACCATTGTCGATTGTTGTAAAAACCCATCTGGTTCACTTAAGGGAAGGAAATCTGCTGTCTTTATGAACAAATAAAAATAACCATGTGAGATGGTGAGGTTGAAGGGGTGATCATGAATATGGTAGGTAAGTTTATATTATGGAAAGATAGAAGAGCAGTGGACTCAAAGGAGAGAGATCATGATGAATTGAGATGGAGGTTGAAATCACCGAGGATAAGAAGTCTCTTGGTGCAGAAGCTGAGGGTGGGGAAAGCATTGAAGTTATCCCATTGAGAAGCTTTTTAAAAAATTCATCCATGGGATGTGGGCATCGCTGGCTAGGCCAGAATTTATTGCCCATCCCTAATTGCCCTTCAGAGGGCATTTAAGAGTCAACCACACTGTTGTGGGCCTGGAGTCACATGTAGGCCTGACCAGGAAAGGACGACTGATTTCCTTCCCTAAAGTTGACAAGGCACTTGTGTGGGTGGTAGAGAACAAGAATTTTAAAAGCATGTAAGGGTGGGACAAGACAAGACTTTCAACTGAGGACAAAGTGCCACAGGAGTAGAGACCAGAGGAGTAACAGACCAATCTGAGTAGAACTTCTAAATTGGAAGAATTCTAACTTCAATGGGATAAGAGGGGATCTAGCCAGGGTAAAATGGAACCAAAGACTGACAGGAAAAATTGTAATGGAACTATCTTTAAGGAGGAGATGCTTCAGGTATGGGCTAGGTATATTCCAACAACAGGGGAACCAAATCCAAGGAGGCTTGGATGATGAGGGAGATAGAGAATATGATGACACCAGAAAAGAGGGTGTATGACGCGTGTCAGATGAACTCTTCAAGTGAGAACCAAATCAAATACAATGACCCATAACTTCCAAGATCCCCAGCATCGAATTTTGGGATACTCCAAAGGTGCGCAGGGGAATCCTCCTGGGAAGTTCCCAGGCAAGGGTTTGCGTGGCAATTGCCCAGAAGTGCTAACTTCCTCTGGACAATTGCGCTGCACTGGGAACCATCCGAAAATGCCATTTAAATCGCAAACTTCGGATGGTTCCACCGGGGTTATACCAAAAGTTACTCAGAAAAAATTAAAAGAATTAAAACCTCTTCTAACTCCTGAGTAACTATTGTAAAGGCCCAGACTGACCCCATGGGACTCCCACACACCCACGATCCCCACCCCGTCCTGACACTCCCGGAACTGCAAACCCCTGGACCTCTGACTCCCACCCACCCCCCTAGACCTTGGATGTCCCCACCCCTCTGACCTCTGACACCTCACAAGCCCCCCCCCCAACCTCTGACACCCCCACCTACCCGAACTGCTGACACCACCTGAACCCTGACTCGCACCCACCTTCTCCGGACCTTGGAACCCCCTTCCCTAAGAAACCCCCTGGACCTCGGAACAGCCCCCCCAATGACTCCACAACCCTCCAAACCCCCCCCCCCCCCGATCTCGGGCCCCCAACCTCAGACCCCC